>NC_053037.3:596226734-596911173 GCF_002575655.3 Aegilops tauschii subsp. strangulata
TCTTGTTATCTTTTAGTCGTACTAACTGATTCTCGGGCATCGTCATCTTTACTTAGGTGAAGTTTGAAATAACAAATAAGCATATAAAGAATCAGTTGTTCTTTGTGTATTTTTTTCTCGAAAAGGGTTATCTGTGTGTTGAGAATCATTATATGGAAAGGAAAAAAACTTTGCGCACTAGCAAGTTTGGATTACGTCTTGCTCAGATTATTGTTGATCCGGTAGAACATGCAAAAAGCTTGGTTCTAGGGTAATTTTCATTTTGTTCAATGCTTAAATGATAAAGATGTCAATGATGTTTAGAATTTGAGCGCACTAATTATGCCAGACTGCACAGCCATGTGGTGGTGGTGGACAATAAAATTGATTGATTCTGCCAAGTACAAGTTGAGGCCATTTGACTTTGAGCTGGCATGTTTCATGCATAAGGAACAAAGATTCACTAACCATGGGCTTCAAAATAGACTATACTGGGATCACAAACACGTCTTCAAGGAAGAAATGGTAAAATGGATCAAAACTTTTCTTTCTCTTTCTTTAGTATCATGTACATTTGTACAGTATAGTGTATACATATGGCAAAATTGTATGAAGATCAGCTATTCCTTAAAAAGGCGGATGCCAATCGGAGGGCGCCAAGAGTGACTTGGGAGTATCTATGAGCTAAGGATGTTGAGTAGGGAAACTCTGCTCTGGACTAATTTTCTGAACAGATGTGCTGCCCCACTCTCGAGATCTCCGATACTGCACTCTAGCCCCAACAATTGCTCCTCCTTGCAAACAGCTGCCTTCTTCTTATGAAATGCCTTGGAAACAAGAGACTGTTTAGGCATTTCGATTTGCTTCGACAAGAGATGGAGTGTGGACTCCAGCAGAGACACAAAGATCTCTCTAGCCTTGGCCAACAGCATGACCATGCTACAATCTGCAGGAGCCTTCTTCGCGGTCTTCTTGAAAAGATTCTTCGACTTCTTCACCAAGCGGGTGTAGGATTGGAGCTTGGCCTCAGTAGCTGCGTCATCACCTTTCCTTAGAGCCACTTGAAGCTCTTGGATGATGGCCTTCATCTCGACGAAGATCTCTTGCATGGCGCTGCAGAGATCTAGCAGCTCAAGAGAACCGTCCATTTCTCCATCCAAAATGCTCCTCTGCAAGGAGGAGCAAACTTGGTTCCTTGTTAGGCAGATGATTTCTTCAAGACCATCGTAGATGTTTGCAAGAGTCCTGAGACCATCGCACATCGTGCTGATGGAATTAGAGGAAGAGATGCTTGCTTCTAGGCTCTGAAGCTCTAGCTCGACTTCGGTCTCACTGACGTGAGGCCTAGAAGGCAAACTTGTCGATCTTTGGTGGAAAGCCATGTCTGAGCTTGAAGATTTGCTCTGTATTGTGGTCAAAGAGAGGAGGAAGAAAGAAGAGCTTCTAGTTTGATGCATCTACCATTCTGCTGGCGCCTATTTATACAGAAGATGTATGTACAGCTGTGCTGCAGCATCTGATTAGTAGACATGAAGAATCGTGCCATTACATCAGCCTAGAGATCTGGCAGAAGCATAGACATCCCAACACAAAAGTCGTCTCATGCTCACTCTGTCATGTTCCACTAATTGGAAGCAAGGACTAATTAACAATGGTATAGTTTGATAAGTGATCTTCACATAGTTGCATGCTCAAGCTATCATTTAGTGGAACCTTGTCAGTTCAAGCCCCGAGAGTTTGTCCCCCATCTTCAAGGCAAGTTCATGCCGCTCTGCTGTCTTCTTATCGTTTCATACATATATGAACGAGTATATGGTCCTGTCGAAAGTGAACACACGAGGACTGGTTTTTTTGTGCTGGATGATCTAGACAGCTTGATCATGTGTGTGATGACTAGCCCTCTTCATGCTTCACTAGTAGAATAAGGGCCTATTGTCCCGGTTGGTAAGGGCCTTTTGTCCCGGTTTTTGAACCGGGACTAAAGGGTCGTTACTAATGCCCTAACCCTTTAGTCCCGGTTCTTACACGAACCGGGACAGATGGGTCTCCACATGGCCGGTGCGGCGAGCCCAGGCAGGAGGGCCTTTGATCCCGGTTGGTGGCACTAACCGGGACCAATAGGCATCCACGCGTCAGCATTTCAGTGGCTGGGTTTTTGTTTTTTTTTGAAAGGGGGGGTTTGGGGGTTTTGGGGGGTTAATTTAGGTGTTTCATATATTGTGTTAGCTAGCTAATTAATAGAGAGAAGTGTCCTCTCTTATCTCCGTGCTTGGTCGACGCTACATACTATATACGTATGGAGAGGACTAGACACGCTAGCTAGTAAGCAAATGAAGGAAACAGAAGATCGTCATGAACATATGCATACAGAGAGAAGTGATATCGACCACCTCTCCTTCTCCGAGAGATTGGTCGAACAACAAGTTCTCGTATATCTATCCAACACTACCGGCTACATATATACAATAATTATCTCTTACAATATAATCTCCTAATTAAATTGTAAGAACACGGGGTCCACATAGTATTCTCCGTTTTCAGCGATCACGTGGTAAAGGAAGAATGCCGCCAATTCCTCTTGAATTGCTCGCATACGATCTGGTGCTCGGAGTTCATCCCGCATCCAAAAGATCTAATTTGAAGAAGGGGGTCAATACATACATACATACATATATATATATATATATATATAAATAAATAAATGAAACTCGACACAAATGATGGTAATAAAATAAAATTGTGAATATTATTGCTTACGCACTTCATATTGTTCGTCAGAGTAGCCCCGCTCACAGGTCGTGTAGCGATGGACTCGCAAACATAGTATCCACAGTAATTATTTCCGGGTTCCTGCCACAACCACTTTACAAGAAATAGAGGTCAGTCAAACTAATAAGCAAGCATGCTAAATGGTATTGATGAAACTAGCGCTTGAATCACTAGGAGATGCGCGGAACATGCTACTATAGTACTTACTTTCGGGTGTCTAAATTGCAGCTTCTTCGGCAGTCCCGGAGCTTTTTTGGTGAATTTTCTTCAAACCCTGCCAGACAAAGAAAACAATTACTTGATATCAGGAAATGAACAAAGTTGCTGATATGGTGGATAATGATCGATTTAACTTACTTCTCGAGCATTTGAGTCATGTCTGCATAGTTCTGGGGATCTTTTCGTCTCGAGTCTAAGATGGTTACTACTCCCTGCTCAAGCTTAATCTCTAGGAGAATATAGTGGAAGCTGCGCACGCATGCATAAATCATCAATTACATTACTATAACCTGGACTAATAAGGGAAACCGAATATGCACAAGACAGTAACACTCACTTGAAGTTATAAGGAAAGAGTATTATATCTTTGTTTTGATTTAATACCAATGATTGTAGCAAGTTGGCCTCGGCTTCTTTGGGATGTTTTTCAACCGTATATGCATCTATGAGATTTGTGTTAATGAACCCAATATCACCGATTTGTCTTTTCTTCAATTCGGTGATCTTCAATCTGCATAATATAGTGAGGATAATTATAAATACATGCAATGAAAGAGCTGACCTATATAGAGAGACTTAATGACAGAAGTAGTACTACTTACAGACAGTAGCAAGTGATCGTTGATTTATCGAGGGCTTTTGATTGAAAAATTGGAAGAACTCCTCAAATGGAACATTCAACAGTTCAATTCCAACGAGGTCATGCTCCGGTTTAACTCTCAGCGTCAAAGTATTCCTCCCCCCAGACTCTCTGTAGGTTTTCATGTACCAATCATGTAATCTTCGCATCATCGTTGTTAGGGATCTTTCATCTTTGATGAGAGGCTTCCCGTAATGGTATTTGTGTTCGTCCACCTCCAAGATTTCATAATGTACATCATCCGGCAGGTAATCTCCAAGATTGCTATAACCGGGCACCATCCTCGGATCTACAGCGACGATGTCGCTAGACCCCTTGAGCGGGGGGGGCACGATTGGTTCGCTTGTTCGCCGAGCTGGGCAATTTTTTTCCCAGCTCGTTGTTCTTTTAACCTTTGATCACTGACAGTACTTTCCGACCGCTCCGCTTCGGCAAATGTCTTTGCAATAATGCGCTCATAGTTGCCTCTCGGCGGAGACTTTGGTGGTTTTGTCAGGGCAGCCAGAATGCGCTTCGCTTTCACCGGATCTAGCTTCTCCTCCGGAGGTGGATGTTTCTTTGCTTTCACCCCTTCAAAGAAGTTCGTCACTTCGGCTCGCACGATCTTCATGGTTTCCTCCTCGGTCCTCTCGTATGGTAACTTCTCTGGAGTCTTCAGAGAAGGACCGAATCTGTATTGCCTCCCGCCTCTGGCTGTACTGCTAGACGCCGGCAGAGCAGACGGAGCGGCTGCGGCTGTCTTCTTTCCTTGCTTACGAGGCGGAGGAGAAGGACTATGACGCGCCGGAGCAGCCGGAGCGGCGGCGGGTCTCTTCCGCCCTTGCTGATGAGGCGGAGAAGGAGGAGGCTGGCTGCTCTGGCGCGCCGGCGCAGGCGGAGAAGGAGGCGAAGTGCCGCCACGCGCCGGAGAAGGAGGCTGAGTGCCCTGATCACTCGCCGGAGGAGGAGGCGGAGTGCCGCCACGCGCCGGAGAAGGAGGCTGAGTGCCCTGATCACTTGCCGGAGGAGGAGGCGGAGTGCCCTTACTCGCCGGAGGCGTCCAGTTCGGAAGGTTAATGAGCTCCTTCCGCCATAGGCATGGAGTCTTCAGAGCAGAACCCAGCCGAGTCTCCCCTTCACCGGTAGGGTGGTCAAGCCGGAGGACCTCAAATCCCTCCGCTATTTCATCCACCATCACCCTAGCATATCCTTCTGGAATCGGCCGGCAGTGGTAGGTTGCGCCGGGTTCAGGAGGTAAAACAGAGCCAACAGCCGCCTTGACTTTGAAGTTCTGCCATTGCGTCATAAGGTGGCAATGTTGAGACTCCGTGATAGCATCCACGGGGTAGCTAGCAGGAGCCGTCAAGACATGCTCCGGCAGAAGCAGCTCGGTGGAAGCCACGCTGCTTCTCCGCTGAGATGGCGGGGTAGTTTCGGCATGTCGATTGCCGTCTCGTTCCTCTAGCGCTTGAACCCTTTCCTGCAGCTTCTGAATTTGGGTCTGCTCCACTTTTTTCCTCCTCTCCTGGCTTTTGTAACCGCCTACGTCCGGAAAACCAGCCTTCCACGGAACGGAGCCTGGCGTGCCTCATGTCCGTCCAGGGTGCTCAGGATTCCCGAGGGCCATTGTGAGCTCGTCGTTCTCTCTGTCTGGAACGAACGTCCCTTGCTGCGCTGCATCGATATAGTGCTGAAGCCTCTTGACTGGTATTCTCAAAAGCTCGTCCGTCCAAACGCACTTCCCTGATACAGGGTCCAATTTTCCGCTAGCCCCGAAGAACCAAGTCCGCCAACGGTCTGGCCAGTTCATTGTCTGTGGTTCGATCCCTTTATCAAGCAGATCATTCTCAGCCTTGGCCCACTTAGGCCGGGCTTTGAGGTAGCCACATGACCCCGTGTGATGGTGAAGCTTCTTCTTCGCAGCATTCTTCTTGTTTGTCGCTGACATCTTCTTACTCTTTTCCAATGTCTTGTGGGCCACAAATGCGGGCCAGTGATCTCTGATCTTCTCATACCGGCCGATGAATTATGGTGTCTCTTCTTTGTCGACAAACGTTTTCAGCTCATTCTTCCACCTCCTGAATAGGTCTGCCATCTTCTTAAGAGCATGAGACTTGATTAATTGCTCTTTACCTGCCTTCTCCGGATCCTCCTCTGGCGGTAGGGTGAAATTTGCCTTCAGCTCAGTCCAAAGATCATCTTTCTGCATATCATTGACATAAGACACCTCAGGGTCTTCCTTCTTAGGCTTATACCATTGGTGGATGCTGATCGGGATCTTGTCCCTAACAAGAACCCCGCACTGAGCAGCAAATGCTTCCTTTGTCCGGATGGGTTCAATCGGTTCGCCGTCGCGCGCGATTGCTGTGGTCTCAAACCTTTCATCCGAGCGCAACTTTCTCTTCGGGCCTCGTCTCTTTAGCGAAGTTGTACTCGATCCGGAGGGCTAGAAAAAGGAAGAAAGACGAGAGTTAATTAATATGTGTACATACCAAAACAATGAATGCATCAATTAGCTAGTCAGCACAAGCTTAACTAATATATTTACCTGGCCGGACTCTGTTCGGTCACCGAAGCTGTCACCACGGGCTCCTTCTTGCACCAGCATTGGGTCACCGGAGCCATCATAATCATGTCTTTCCTCCTCCACTCTTCGATCACCGTAGCCTGCTTCTTCACCCTGTTCTTCCAGACCATTATTGTCGTTAAGATATGACAAGACATCACCTCCGGCTAAGATTATGTCCCCCAACACCTCTTCTGCTTCCTCGTCTCGTCCGTGCTCCATTGTTTCTGCAAATATTACAACATGGCAATTATTACACAAACATGACAGCAGGTGGATATATTAGTGCAAACGTAGACCTAGCTTATTCCGGGTTTGGGGTGGCCTCGGCAACGCTTCAAGGGTAGGGGCGTGGATATATTAGTGCAAACGTAGACCTAGCTTTTTTCTACGGTTTGGGTGTCCTCGAGTGTTTTGGTCGAGCGAGAGGGCCGGGGGTGCTCCCGTGGTATAAGTTATCACGGTCGAGAGGGGGTATATATATCGACCGCACATCATGTCGAAGTTATTTTGGAATGGAGTTCCCGATAAAATGTTGTCGGGGAGGGGGTACCGACCTCCCCTCATGTTGAAATTATCGGGGAGGGGGTATATCGACTCCCACCCCCCTCGTCATGCATATATAGCTACCACATACATATATACATTGAAAAAAATTACATATATACAACAAAAACATTAATACACATATGGACAAAAAAATACATATATGAACAAAAACATGTTGTGAACAAAAAAATTAATGTAATAAATCTAATAAGAAATTCTAATAAAAAATTGCTCTGAACTTACATATAGCCACATACATACAAATATACATTTTATATATATGAACAAAAAATTAATCTAATACAAAATAAAAACAGAGCCGGACCGGCGCGGCGGCTCACAGCGGGGGCGTCTGGCGATGGCGACGGCGGGGGAGGCGAGGGCGTCGGCGCGCGGGGGCAGGCCGTGGGAAGGGGCTCGGGCGCGGGGCAGGGGCCGGCGCGGCGACGGCGTGGTCGGGGACAGGGGCGGCAAAGCGACGGAGTCGGAGGCAGGGGCGGTGCGGCGACGGCGTCGGAGGCCGGGCGGCGCGGCGACGGCGTCGGAGGCAGGGGCGGCGCGGCGACGGCGTCGGAGGCAGGGCGATGACGGCGACGGCGACGAGGAACAGCGCTGGGGCGTCGGGCACGAACGGACGGTGAAGTTGTGAAATTTCACAAGTCCAGCTTATATACAAAGAGCATTGGTACCGGTTGGTGCCACCAACCGGGACCAAAGGCCTCTTTTCAGCAGCCCAAAGGGCGGGAAGCAGCGGCCTTTGGTCCCGGTTGGTGGCACCAACCGGGACTAAAGGGGGGGCATTGGTCCCGGTTGGTGCCACCAACCGGTACCAAAGGCACCCTTTAGTCCCGGTTGGTGCCACCAACCGGGACGGAAAGCCTTGCACAGCAGCGTGGTGGTGGGAGTTTAGTCCCACCTCGCTAGCTGAGAGAGAGCCGCACCTGTTTATAAGGTGCGGTGCGCCTGAGCTGTCGAGCTCCTCTCTAAAGCAGGCTTACGGGCCTAACCTCTCTGTACATGCCTGTGGGCCTACTGGGCCTTCTGCGGGCCTGAATCCTGGCCCATGGATGGGTTTCTAGTCGTATTCAGGCCGTGGTGGCCCAGTAGGTGGCATAATTTTTATTTTTTGCTTGTTTTTTTGTTTTCTTTTTTTCTTTATTTATTTTGTTTTGTTTCTACTTTAACAAAAAACTTATTTATTTTATTTTATTTTGTTTCTAATTACTTATTTTTTTAATTTATGATAATTCTTTTTGCTATTAAAGTTTCCAACAAAAAAAGTTCTTTATGAAAATTATTTTTTCTTTAAATGATTTTGAACAGAAAATACTTCGATAATTTTAGTTGCATCAATTTTATATAATTTTAGTTTCAATAATACTAGAGGTTGCTTATAATGTTTTGAACAGAAAATACTTTGATAATTTTAGTTTCATAAATTTTATTTATGTTATTAAATTTTATTTTATTTTGTTTCTACTTATATATATTTTTAAAGTTTATATTATTTTGTTTCTAATTATTTATTTATTTTATTTGTTATTTTTCATGCACCATTTTTCATGCCTTTACTGATTATTTTCAGGTATAAGACCTTAAAATTGAAAAGCATTTCAAATGAACTCTGAAAAGGATGAAAGTTGGCATGGTATCATCATTTCATCCACATAGCATGTGCAAGAAAGTTGAGAGGGTTACGGCAAAAACTGGATGCACTTCGTGTACAAAACGGACAATGGTATCATACTCGTCTGTTACAAAGTTGGCATGGTATCATCATAATAGTTGCGGGAGAAAGTCTTCACTTTTTCTTCGCTTGTGTCATTTGCTTATTGTGCCGTAACCATGGATAATCTTCATCGTTTATCAGGATGCTTGGGTCAGCCTTGACTTTGAAGGGAGGAATTTCATGAAACTTTTCATAATCTTCAGACATGTCTGTCTTGCCCTCCACTCCCACAATGTCCCTTTTTCCTGAAAGAACTATGTGGCGCTTTGGCTCATCGTATGATGTATTCGCTTCCTTATCTTTTCTTTTTCTCGGTCTGGTAGACATGTCCTTCACATAGATAACCTGTGCCACATCATTGGCTAGGACGAACGGTTCGTCAGTGTACCCAAGATTGTTCACATCCACTGTTGTCATTCCGTACTGTGGGTCTACCTGTACGCCGCCTCCTGACAGATTGACCCATTTGCACTTAAACAAAGGGACCTTAAAATCATGTCCGTAGTCAAGTTCCCATATGTCCATTATGTAACCATAATATGTGTCCTTTCCCCTCTCGGTTGCTGCATCAAAGCGGACACCGCTGTTTTGGTTGGTGCTCTTTTGATCTTGGGCGATCGTGTAAAATGTATTCCCATTTATCTCGTATCCTTTGTAAGTCAATACAGTCGAAGATGGTCCCCTGGACAACGAGTACAAGTCATCACAAACAGTGGTGTCACCTCTGAGACGTGTTTCCAACCAACTGCTGAAAGTCCTGATGTGTTCACATGTAATCCAGTCGTCACACTGCTCCGGGTGTTTGGAGCGCAGACTGTTCTTGTGTTCATCGACATACGGGGTCACCAAGGTAGAGTTCTGTAGAACTGTGTAGTGTGCTTGAGACCAAGAATGCCCGTCCCTGCATATTATTGAGTCCGCTCCTAGCGTGCCTTTTCCAGTCAGTCTCCCCTCATACCGCGATTTAGGGAGACCTATCTTCTTCAGGCCAGGAATGAAGTCAACACAAAACTCAATGACATCCTCTGTTTGATGGCCCATGGAGATGCTTCCTTCTGGCCTAGCGCGGTTACGGACATATTTCTTTAGGACTCCCATGAACCTCTCAAAGGGGAACATATTGTGTGGAAATACGGGCCCCAGAATGACAATCTCGTCGACTAGATGAACTAGGACGTGCGTCATGATATTGAAGAAGGATGGTGGGAACACCAGCTCGAAACTGACAAGACATTGCGCCACATCACTCCTTAGCCTTGGTATGATTTCTGGATCGATCACCTTCTGAGAGATTGCATTGAGGAATGCACATAGCTTCACAATGGCTAATCGGACGTTTTCCGGTAGAAGCCCCCCTCAATGCAACCGGAAGCAGTTGCGTCATAATCACGTGGCAGTCATGAGACTTTAGGTTCTGGAACTTTTTCTCTGGCATATTTATTCTTCCCTTTATATTCGACGAGAAGCCAGTCGGGACCTTCATACTGAGCAGGCATTCAAAGAAGATTTCTTTCTCTTCTTTCGTAAGAGCGTAGCTGGCAAGACCTTCATACTGCTTCGGAGGCATGCCGTCTTTTTCGTGCAAACGTTGCAGGTCCTCCCGTGCCTCAGGTGTATCTTTTGTCTTCCCATACACGCCCAAGAAGCCTAGCAGGTTCATGCAAAGGTTCTTCGTCACGTGCATCACGTCGATTGAAGAGCGGACCTCTAGGTATTTCCAGTAGGGTAGGTCCCAAAATATAGATTTCTTCTTCCACATGGGTGCGTGTCCCTCAGCGTCATTCGGAACAGCTAGTCCGCCAGGACCCTTTCCAAAGATTACGTGTAAATCATTGACCATAGCAAGTACGTGATCACCGGTACGCATGGCGGGCTTCTTCCGGTGATCTGCCTCGCCTTTGAAATGCTTGCCTTTCTTTCGACATTGATGATTGGTCGGAAGAAATCGACGATGGCCCAGGTACACATTCTTCCTGCATTTGTCCAGGTATATACTTTCAGTGTCATCTAAACAGTGCGTGCATGCGTGGTATCCCTTGTTTGTCTGTCCTGAAAGGTTACTGAGAGCGGGCCAATCGTTGATGGTTACAAACAGCAACGGGTGCAGATTAAATTCCTCCTGTTTGTGCTCATCCCACGTACGTACACCGTTTCTATTCCGCAGCTGTAAAAGTTCTTCAACTAATGGCCTTAGGTACACATCAATGTCGTTGCCGGGTTTCTTAGGGCCTTGGATGAGAACTGGCATCATAATGAACTTCCGCTTCATGCACATCCAAGGAGGGAGGTTATACATACATAGAGTCACGGGCCAGGTGCTGCGATTGCTGCTCTGCTCCACGAAAGGATTAATGCCATCCGCGCTTAAACCAAACCATACGTTTCTTGGGTCACCTGCAAACTCAGCCCAGTACCTTCTCTCGATTTTTCTGCACTTCGACCCGTCAGCGGGTGCTCTCAACTTCCCGTCTTTTTACAGTCCTCACTGTGCCATCGCATCAACTTGGCATGCTCTTCGTTTCTGAACAGACGTTTCAGCCGTGGTATTATAGGAGCATACCACATCACCTTCGCAGGAACCCTCTTCCTGGGGGGCTCGCCGTCAACATCACCAGGGTCATCTCGTCTGATCTTATACCGCAATGCACCGCATACCGGGCATGCGTTCAGATCCTTGTACGCACCGCGGTAGAGGATGCAGTCATTAGGGCATGCATGTATCTTCTGCATCTCCAATCCTAGAGGGCATACGACCTTCTTTGCTGCGTATGTACTGTCGGGCAATTCGTTATCCTTTGGAAGCTTCTTCTTCAATATTTTCAATAGCTTCTCAAATCCTTTGTCAGGCACACCATTCTCTGCCTTCCACTGCAGCAATTCCAGTACGGTACCGAGCTTTGTGTTGCCATCTTCGCAATTGGGGTACAACCCTTTTTTGTGATCCTCTAACATGCGATCGAACTTCAGCTTCTCCTTTTGACTTTCGCATTGCGTCCTTGCATCGACAATGACCCGGCGGAGATCATCATCACCGGGCACTGGTTCCTCTTGATCTTCAGTAGCTTCCCCCGTTGCAGCATCATTGGGCACATCGTCTGGTTCCTCTTGATCTTCAGCAGCTTCCCCCGTTGCAGCATCACCGTATTCAGGGGGCACATAGTTGTCATCGTCCTCTTCTTCTTCGCCGTCTTCCATCATAACCCCTATTTCTCCATGCCTCGTCCAAACATTATAGTGTGGCATGAAACCCTTGTAAAGCAGGTGGGTGTGAAGGATTTTCCGGTCAGAATAAGACTTCGTATTCCCACATGTAGGGCATGGACAACACATAAAACCATTCTGCTTGTTTGCCTCAGCCACTTCGAGAAAATCATGCACGCCCTTAATGTACTCGGAGGTGTGTCTGTCACCGTACATCCATTGCCGGTTCATCTGCGTGCATTATATATAATTAAATGTGTCAAAAACCATTACAGAACATCATGAATAGATAATTAAGTGACCAAATTAATAGAAGTTCATCATCACATAAAACCAAAGTACATGCTTAGTTCTCATCTAACAACATATAGCTCTCCAGAGCATCTAATTAATTAAACCATACATTGAAACTATGTAAAACATTTCAATGCAAAAACAAATGTGATCATAATCGCAACCAAGGTAACAATTGATCCAACGGCATAATGATACCAAGCCTCGGTATGAATGGCATATTTTCTAATCTTTTTAATCTTCAAGCGCATTGCATCCATCTTGATCTTGCGATCATCGACGACATCCGCAACATGCAACTCCAATATCATCTTCTCCTCCTCAATTTTTTTTATTTTTTCCTTCAAGAAATTGTTTTCTTCTTCAACTAAATTTAACCTCTCGACAATAGGGTCGGTTGGAATTTCCGGTTCACATACCTCCTAGATAAGTAAAATCTATGTCACGTTGGTCGGCATAATTTTCATAAACAATAAATGAACCAATAGTTATAAAGATAATATATACCACATCCGAATCATAGACAGGACGAGGGCTGACGGGGGCGGATACCAAAACCATCGCACTATATAATAACAAGCAATACAATACTAAGAAAATTAGACAAGTATCTATCTAAAGTAAGAATTTTTTTTTCTTTCAGAAAGAAGATAAGAACAAGAGGCTCACCATGGTGGTGCCGGCGACGAGATCGGCGCGGGCGATCGACGGCGGTGAAGACGGGAATGGGACGTGACGGGCCGCTAAACCTAGACAAATCTCGAGGAAAATGGAGCTTTGAGATCGAGCTTCGAGAGGAGAAAGCTTAACTACTGTAGCTGGGGCATTTCATCGAACACCTCATGTGCATCGGAGGTGAGCTAGAGCACCACAAAGCCCTCCCCTCGCCGGCCAAAGAAAAACAGAGCACTGGAGTGCTCTGCTCGCGGGCGAGGGGTATATATAGGCACCTCATTGGTCCCGGTTAGTGGCATGAACCGGGACTAAAGGGCAGCCTGTGGTCCCGGTTCAAGCCACCAACCGGGACCAATGGTGGTGGGCCAGGAGCGAGGCCCATTGGTCCCGGTTCGTCCCACCAACCGGGACCAAAGGGGCCATACGAACCGGGACCAATGCCCCCACGAGGCCCGGCAGGCCCCTGGCCTCACGAACGGGGACCAGTGCCCCATTGGTCCCGGTTCTGGACTGAACCGGGACTAATGGGCTGACCCGGCCTGAACCAAAGCCCTCTTTTCTACTAGTGCTTTGCGGCTGGCATGCTGCAGCCGTGTCTTAGTTATTAGTGGCAAACTCATCTGCACGAGGGTGTCGACGTGTGGTTTCGTCTTGCTGGTGCAAGGAGTCATTGACTTCATCCGCATGTTCCAGCGTTGTGCTATCTGGTTCTGCTACCAGCCGTTATCAGGGCCAACCTTACACTCTTGACTCTTCATAACATCGGTGGCATGCTTCAGTTGCATGCTTGCAATTCATCTAGTAATGCTAACAAATGTAGAGGTGTTCAAGTGCACAAACCTCTTTGTGGCCCAAAACTGCTTAAATTTTCTGTGAATTGATATTAAGTGTGTGTATATTATCGTCGCCACTGAGTGACAAGATTATAGTTGAAGAGGCATGGTTCTAAGGTTTTTTGACAAATATGTTGGTAAATTTTCTCACAAATTCTTAGCTACATGAGTTTTTTTTAGTGTATATGGTTGTAATGAATTTTAGTGGCGTTCTTATACAAAGTAAGAGGGGTGAAGAAACAAACAAAAGTATAGTACCATGCCTTGAAGAGGCAAACTATTTCCATTTTACAGTAGAGATTTTATTGTTGTTAGGTCGTTCTCTCGGGCGACACGGGAGGTGACTAGGGTTACCCCCGTGCCTCCACTTCTAGGCCCCTCATCTTCCTTGCCGCCACCAGAGGAGGCTGCCGGGCAAGCCCGTGCGCCGCCGGTGAAGGTGGCGGCGGGGATTTCGTCTCTCCGGTCTCAGCAAAGGGAATGGGGCTCCAGGGCAGCGGCCCTGCTTGGAAAGCCGACGTCATCTTTGCGTCTGGCGGTGCTCATGGGAGAGGGTCGGTGTCCTCGGCAGCGACGGCAGGCGCGATACATGGCCGGCGGTCTGCTCCGACGGTTCTCCTAGTGTCGGATCTGAAGTTTCCCGTCTTGTCCACTTCCCGCCGGATCTCGCGCCGGTGATCATGTATCACCGGCCTGATGGTGGCTGGGCACGGTGGTGTGAGTTGGGTTCGGGAGAAATCCTTTGGTGGCTTGGCCATCCATGTCGGTGACATCGCCCGCGGGCGCTGCTCCCCTCCTTGGAGGCACCAACGAGATCCCTTCTGCCCACCACCTCTTCTCCGACCCAAGGTTAATTCCCGTTATCCCTTGCGGATGCGGCGGCGGCAGCACTCGGTGTCGTTACCTCCATTGGGGTGCCATTTGGCTAGGAGAGGATGGTGTGTGGTGCCATGTGGTTGATTCCGACTCCTGACCCCCCTCCCCCCCCCCCCCCCACCCGGACGAAAGTCCAAAACCCGCGTGCTTGGGCGGCGGCGATGCCTTGCTCGTCGTACCCTTCATGAAGGCGTCGTCTGGGGAGGCTTGGGTGTTCGGGAGAAGGTTGTTCTCGCGATCGGATCAGGGTGGCAAGGGCTGGTGGCGGTGGTGCGGAGGTTCGCAGGTGGAGCGACATGTCATCTACAGCATGAAGACAATGAGTACTGTCGGCATGAGGCAGCTGGATCTCGACGACAGAAGTGTCTGGATGAACGAGCGCGGGGTGGTGGCGTTGTTTGGCGCCGTGGCGGCAGGACTGGCAAGGACGATGCGTCAATACCTGCTCTTAAGATAGACCGGTGGAAGATAGTGGTGACGACCCATGAGAGTGCGTCAGACCTGTTTGTGCCCCACACCTAGTGTGTGGCTTCGTTCAGGCCTTCGGTTTTAGATGTTAGGCTTTGGTGAAAGGTCTGGGTATTCGGCTCAGGCTTACTGCATCCCTTCATCAATTGGATAGGAGTTGCGACAAATGTCACCAGGATGGCGGGTTCAGACATATTGATGTATTAGCTTGTAAGGTCCGTGTGAATAATTAATAAAATGACTGCATGCATCTCCCAGGTGCAGAGGCCGGGGTCATCCGTATGGTATCGCATAAATCCATGATGCTCAATCCAATAATCATCTCCCGTTAAATACCAAATAACATCATGCAGAAGAAACCAGCATACGATTTTTTTTCATATCTGAATATGGATTATTTTATTATCAAGAACATTTTTTATTTCATTTTTTCAGTTAATCTATCCATCACAATTAGCTATGATTTTATCAGCAATGCAAACTTATCATATGAATAAGAATAACAAGGTAGATACATACCAAAATAATAACTGAGCTTATCATGGACAACATTTGCAACTATGAAGGGAATCTGGCTAGGTGTGACGCAACCATCAACCATGTGGCTTCGACCTGGCGTGTCCTATGCATGATTAGTGAGATCTACAAAATAAAGATTGTGTGCTAATCAAGAATCTTGTGCAGCTAAAAAAATTGAATCTTAAGGTCTAAAATCATCTTGCTGTTATCATTTACCACAAAAATCAAACCAGTGACACAAACCTAGCAAATACATGATGAATTCACATCATACACATTTTCTCTTGTCATGCATATATTCATCAAAAAGCCCCAAGAGATTTTATCAATATCGCAAAATCTGAGATGGATCAAAACTTTGGTCTTTGTTTCTATAATTTCAGTACATTAATTTGTACTCTATATAGATATGGCAAAACTGTATCAAGATCGGCTCATCCTCAAAAAGGCAGATGCCAATCACAGGGAGTAGGGTGATGTGGAGTATCTATGAGCTAAGAATGTTTAAAAGAGATACTCTGTTCTGGACTAATTTCCTGAACAGATCTCCTGCTCCATTCTGAAGATCTTCGATACTGCACTCTAACTCCTGCAATTGCTCCTCCTTGCAGACAATTGCCTTCTTCTTGTAAAATGCCTTGCAGACAAGAGACTGCTTTGGCATTTCCATTTGCTTCAACAAGAGATGGAGTGTGGACTCCAACAGAGAGATGCAGATCTCTCTTGCCTTGGTCAAGAGCATGACCATCTTGTCAAATGCAGGCTTCTTGGCAGACTTCTTGAAATGTTTCCTGGCCTTTTTCCCCAAGCGAATAAAAGACTGGATCTTGGCTTGAGCAGCTGCATCATCTACTTTTCTTAGAGCCAGTTGGAGCTCTTGGATGATGACCATCATCTCGGCGAAGGTCTCTTGCATGGTGCTACAGTGATCTAACAGCTCAATGGAGCATTCCATCTCTCCATCCAACATGTTCCTCTGCAGGGAGGAGCAAGCTTGGTTGCTTGGTAGGCAAATAATCGCTTCAAGACCATCGTAGATGCTTGCAAGACTCCTGAGACCATCGCACATCGCGCTGATGGAATTGGAGGAAGAGATGCTTGCTTCTAGGCAGTGGAGCTCTTGCTCGACTTCGGTCTCACTGACGTGAGGCCTAGGAGGCAAACTTATCGATCTTTGGTGGAAAGCCATATCTGAGCTTCAAGCTTATCGCTGTCTTGTGGTGGATGAGAGGAGGAGAAGCAGAAAATAAGAGATTCTTGTTTGATGTATCTACCGTTCCGCTCCCGCCTATTTATACAGAAGATGTGTACAGCTGTGCCGTAGCATCTGATTGGTAGACATGAAGAATCATGCCATTGCATCTCCCACATGTTGTCTGCTATGCCTTGAGATCGCAACACTAAAGTCTTCTCATGTTTAGTACATTGTTTTCTGTGCCTAATGTCCATGAGATGAGTCACCACAATATCATGTTCCAGCCATTGGCAGCAAGAACCAATGAAAAAAGATGCGGTTTAGTCTGACGGTGGATCTTGGCATAATTGCACGCCCATGCAATTATTTAATGGACCGCTAACCTGGCATTTAGCTGTACCATGCCTTTTAATAAGGTATTTTCCTTGGTGGGCACTGCTGGGTATCACAAGTTAGAGCCTCGACGGTCGGTGCTGGCATGTTTAGGCCACGGAAACAAGATCCACTGCACAAGATTCATGTTAGTGGTTCAGCGTGTTATCCCCATTTTTTCAGTTTGAGGCTTTCAGCCACCCACCGTGTGAGTAGCATGACCATTCGATATCTAACCACTACACAGACAAGCTTTAATTTGATGTGTGTCTCTAGTTTTTTCAATGTTTTTGTACAATCCTGTTACCTTTTAGTCGTACTAACTGATTCTCGGGCATCGGCATCGTTACTTTGGTGAAGTTTGAAATAACAAATAAGCATATAAAGAATCGGTTGTTCTTTGTGTATTTTTTCTCGAAAAGGGTTCTCTGTGTGTTGAGAATCATTATATGGAAAGGAACAAAACTTTGCGCACTAGCAAGTTTGGATTACGTCTTGCCCAGATTATTGCTGATCCGGTAGAACATGCAAACAGCTTGGTTCTAGGGTAATTTTCATTTTCTTCAATGCTTAAATGATATAGATGTCAATGATGTTTAGAATTTGAGCGCACTAATTATGCCAGACTGAACAGCCATGTGGTGGTGGTGGACAATAAAATTGATTGATTCTTCCAAGTACAAGTTGAGACCATTTGACTTTGAGCTGGCATGTTTCATGCATAAGGAACAAGATTCACTAACCATGGGCTTCAAAATAGACTATACTGGGATCACAAACACGTCTTCAAGGAAGAAATGGTCAAATGGATCAAAACTTTTCTTTCTCTTTCTGTAGTATCATGTACATTTACAGTATAGTGTATACATATGGCAAATTGTATGAAGATCAGCTATTCCTTAAAAAGGCGGATGCCAATCGGAGGGCGCCAAGAGTGACTTGGGAGTATCTATGAGCTAAGGATGTTGAGTAGGGAAACTCTGCTCTGGACTAATTTTCTGAACAGATGTCCTGCCCCACTCTCGAGATCTCTGATACTGCACTCTAGCCCCAACAATTGCTCCTCCTTGCAAACAGCTGCCTTCTTCTTGTGAAATGCCTTGGAAACAAGAGACTGTTTAGGCATTTCGATTTGCTTCGACAAGAGACGGAGTGTGGACTCCAGGAGAGGCACAGAGATCTCTCTAGCCTTGGCCAACAGCATGACCATGCTACAATCTGCAGGAGCCTTCTTCGCGGTCTTCTTGAAAAGATTCTTCGACTTCTTCACCAAGCGGGTGTAGGATTGGATCTTGGCCTGAGTAGCTGTGTCATCACCTTTCCTTAGAGCCACTTGCAGCTCTTGGATGATGGCCTTCATCTCGACGAAGATCTCTTGCATGGCGCTGCAGAGATCTAGCAGCTCAAGAGAAGCGTCCATTTCTCCATCCAACATGCTCCTCTGCTGGGAGGAGCAAACTTGGTTCCTTGGTAGGCAGATGATTTCTTCAAGACCATCGTAGATGTTTGCAAGAGTCCTGAGACCATCGCACATCGTGCTGATGGAATTAGAGGAAGAGATGCTTGCTTCTAGGCTCTGAAGCTCTAGCTCGACTTCGGTCTCACTGACGTGAGGCCTAGAAGGCAAACTTGTCGATCTTTGGTGGAAAGCCATGTCTGAGCTTGAAGATTTGCTCTGTATTGTGGTCGAAGAGAGGAGGAAGAAAGAAGAGCTTCTAGTTTGATGCATCTACCATTCTGCTGACGCCTATTTATACAGAAGATATGTGTACAGCTGTGCTGCAGCATCTGATTAGTAGACATGAAGAATCATGCCATTACATCAGCCTAGAGATCTGGCAGAAGCATAGAGATCCCAACACAAAAGTCGTCTCATGTGCACTCTGTCATGTTCCACTAATTGGGAGCAAGGACTAATTAACAATGGTATAGTTTGATAAGTGATCTTCACATAGTTGCATGCTCAAGCTATCATTTAGTGGAACCTTGTCAGTTCAAGCCCCGAGAGTTTGTCCCCCATCTTCAAGGCAAGTTCATGCCGCTCTGCTGTCTTCTTATATCGTTTCATACATTTATGAACGAGTATATAGGCCTGTCGAAAGTGTCTTAATTATCAGGGGCAAACTCACACGCGAGGACCAGTTTTTTGTGCTGGATGATCTAGACAGCTTGATCATGTGTGTGATGACTAGCCCTCTTCATGCTTTGCCGCTGGCATGTTGCAGCCGTGTCTTAGTTGTTAGTGGCAAACTCATCTGCACGAGGGTGTCGACGTGTGGTTTCGTCTTGCTGGTGCAAGGATTCATTGACTTCATCCGCATGTTCCAGCGTTGTGCTATCTGGTTCTGCTAACAGCCGTTGTCCAACCTTACACTCTTGACTCTTCATAACATCGCTGGCATGTTTCAGTTGCATGCTTGCAATTCATCTAGTAATGCTAACAAATGTAGAGGTGTTCAAGTGCACAAACCTCTTTGTGGCCCAAAAATGCTTAAATTTTCTGTGAATTGATATTAAGTGTGTGTGTGTATATATCGTCGCCACTGAGTGACAAGATTATAGTTGAAGAGGCACGGTTCTAAGGTTTTTTGACAAATATGTTGGTAAATTTCCTCACAAATTCTTAGCTACATGAGTTTTTTTAGTGTATATGGTTGTAATGGATTTTAGGGTCGTTCTTATACAATGTAAGTGGGGCGAAGAAACAAACAAAAGTATAGTACCATGCCTTGATGAGGCAAAATATTTCCATTTTACAGTAGAGATTTTATTGTTGTTAGGTCGTCCTCCCGGGCGACACGGGAGGCGACTAGGGTTACCCCGCGGCACTCCTAGCCCCTCATCTTCCTCGCCGCCACCAGAGGAGGCCGCCGGGCAAGCCCGTGCGGCCGCCGGTGAAGGTGACGGCGGGGATTTCGTCGCTCCGGTCTCGGCAAAGGGAATGGGGCTCCAGGGCGGCGGCCCTGCTTGGAGAGCCAACGTCATCTTCACGGCTGGCGGTGCTCATGGGAGAGGGTTGGTGTCCTCAGCGGCGACGGCAAGCGCGGTACATGGCCGGTGGTCTGCTCCGGCGGTTCTCCTAGCGGCGGATCTGAAGTTTCCCGTCTTGTCCACTTCCCGCCGGATCTCGCGCCGGTGATCTTGTCTCACCGGCCTGATGGCGGCTGGGCACGGTGGTGTGAGTTGGGTTCGGGAAAAATCCTTTGGTGGCTTGGCCATCCATGTCGGTGACACCGCCTGCGGGCGCTGCTCCCCTCCTTGGTGGCACCGACGAGATCCCTTCTCCCCACCCCCTCTTCTCCGACCCAAGGTTAATTCCTGTTATCCCTTGTGGATGCGGCGGCGGCAGCGCTCGGTGTCGTTACCTCCATTGGGGCGCCGTTTGGCAAGGAGAGGCTGGTGTGTGGTGCCATGTGGTTAATTCCGACTCCTGGCCCATGAGAGTGCGTCAGACCGGTTTGTGCCCCACACCTAGTATGTGGCTTTGTTCAGGCCTTCGGTTTTAGATGTTAGCTTTGGTGAGAGGTCTGGGTATTCGGCTCAGGCTTACCGCATCCCTTCATCAATTGGATAGGAGTTGCGACACAATGTCGCCAGGATGGCGGATTCAGACATATTGATGTATTAGCTTGTAAGGTCCTTGTGAATAATTAATAAAATGACTGCATGCATCTCCCAGATGCAAAGGCCGGGGGTCATCCTCCTTTTCGGAAAAAAAATGTGTTAACATTAGGATATGGTATCTCATAAATCCATGATGCTCAATCCAATAATCATCTCCCATGAAATACCACATCATGCAGAAGAAACCAGCATACAATTTTTTTCATATGTGAATATGGATTATTTTATTACTAACAACAAGGCCCTTGCGTTGCACCAGAAGAAAAAAATCCACTCATATCTCTAGCTGGGTCAGTTCTTTTAACAAACTGTGCATGGCCGGCTGGCAGGTTATGAGATCGAACCCTTCCATCGGCAATTTTATTTTTCTCCGAACAAAGGCCATAGTGCGCCGCCATATGGGCTTCCAAACGGGTGGCAAGTAACGAAACCAAATAGGGTACGTGAAATTAATTGAAACAGGACCAAACAAAGCGGGACGAAACCAAGAATATCACCTCCCTTTAATAGTAGGTATAGATTAAGAACATTTTTTGTTTCATTTTTTCAGTTAGTCTATCCATCACAATTAGCTATATGATTTTATCAGCAATGCTAACTTATCGTATGAATAAGAATAACAAGGTAGATACATACCAAAATAATAACTGAGCTTATGATGGACAACATTTGCAACTATGAAGGGAATCTGGCTAGGTGTGACGCAACCATCAACCATGTGGCTTCGACCTGGCGTGTCCTATGCATGATCAGTGAGATCTACAAAATAAAGATTGTGTGCTAATCAAGAATCTTGTGCAGCTCAAAAAAAATTGAATCTTAAGGTAATGTTAACTTGTAAAAAAAACTTGCATGTAGGTCTAAAATCATCTTGCTGTTATCATTTACCACAGAAATGAAACCAGTGACACAAACCTAGCAAATACACGATGGATTCACATCATACACATTTCCTCTTGTCATGCATATATTCATCAGAAAGCCCCAAGAGATTTTATCAATTATCGCAAAATCTGAGATGGATCAAAACTTTGGTCTTTGTTTCTATAATTTCTGTACATTTGTACTATATACATATGGCAGAACTGTATCAAGATCGGCTCATCCTCAAAAAGGCGGATGCCAATCACAGGGAGTAGAGTGATGTGGAGTATCTATGAGCTAAGAATGTTTAAAAGAGAAACTTTGTTCTGGACTAATTTCCTGAACAGATCTCCTGCTCCATTCTGAAGATCTTCGATACTGCACTCTAACTCCTGCAATTGTTCCTCCTTGCAGACAATTGCCTTCTTCTTGTAAAATGCCTTGCAGACAAGAGACTGCTTTGGCATTTCAATTTGCTTCAACAAGAGATGGAGTGTGGACTCCAACAGAGAGATGCAGATCTCTCTTGCCTTGGTCAAGAGCATGACCATCTTGTCAAATGCAGGCTTCGTGGCAGACTTCTTGAAATATTTCCTGGCCTTTTTCCCCAAGCGAATAAAAGACTGGATCTTGGCTTGAGCAGCTGCATCATCTCCTTTTCTTAGAGCAAGTTGGAGCTCTTGGATGATGACCATCATCTCGGCGAAGGTCTCTTGCATGGTGCTACAGAGATCTAACAGCTCAATGGAGCATTCCATCCCTCAATCCAACATGTTCCTCTGCTGGGAGGATCAAGCTTGGTTGCTTGGTAGGCAAATAATCTCTTCAAGACCATCGTAGATGCTTGCAAGACTCCTAAGACCATCGCACATCGTGCTGATGGAATCTGAGGAGGAGATGCTTGCTTCTAGGCAGTGGAGCTCTTGCTCGACTTCCGTCTCACTGACGTGAGGCCTAGAAGGCAAACTTATCGATCTTTGGTGGAAAGCCATATCTGAGCTTGAAGCTAATCGATGTCTTGTGGTGGATGAGAGAAGGAGAAGCAGAAAATAAGAGCTTCTTGTCTGATGTATCTACCATTCCGCTGCCGCCTATTTATACAGAAGATGTGTACAGCTGTGCCGTAGCATCTGATTGGTAGACGTGAAGAATCATGCCATTGCATCTCCCACATGCTGTCTGCTATGCCTTGAGACCGCAACACTAAAGTCTTCTCATGTTTAGTACATTGTTTTCTGTGCCTAATGTCCATGAGATGAGTCACCACATTATCATGTTCCAGCCATTGGCAGCAAGAACCAATGAAAAAGATGCGGTTTAGTCTGGCGGTGGGTCTTGGCATAATTGCACGCCCATGCAATTATTTAATGGATCGCTAACCTAGCATTTAGCTGTAACATGCCTTTTAATAAGGTATTTTCCTTGGTGGGCACTGCTGGGTATCACAAGTTAGAGCCTCGACGGTCGGTGCTGGCATGTTTAGGCCACGGAAACAAGATCCACTGCACAAGATTCATGTTAGTGGTTCAGCGTGTTATCCCCATTTTGTCAGTTTGAGGCTTTCAGCCACCCACCGTGTGAGTAGCATGACAATTTGATATCTAACCACTACACAAACAAGCTTTGATGTGTGTCTCTAGTTTTTCCAATGTTTTTGTACAATCCTGTTACCTTTTAGTCGTACTAACTGATTCTCGGACATCGGCATATTTACTTAGGTGAAGTTTGAAATAACAAACAAGCATATAAAGAATCAGTTGTTCTTTGTGTATGTTTTCTCGAAAAGGGTTCTCCGTGTGTTGAGAATCATTATATGGACAGGAACAAAACTTTGCGCACTAGCAAGTTTGGATTACGTCTAGCTCAGATTATTGTTGATCCGGTAGAACATGCAAAAAGCTTGGTTCTAGGGTAATTTTCATTTTCTTCAATGCTTAAATGATATAGATGTCAATGATGTTTAAAATTTGAGCGCACTAATTATGCCAGACTGCACAGCCATGTGGTGGTGGTGGACAATAAAATTGATTGATTCTGCCAAGTACAAGTTGAGGCCATTTGACTTTGAGCTGGCATGTTTCATGCATAAGGAACAAGATTCACTAACCATGGGCTTCAAAATAGACTATACTGGGATCACAAATACGTCTTCAAGGAAGAAATGGTCAAATGGATCAAAACTTTTCTTTCTCTTTCTGTAGTATCATGTACATTTGTACAGTATAGTGTATACATATGGCAAAATTGTATGAAGATCAGCTATTCCTTAAAAAGGCGGATGCCAATCGGAGGGCGCCAAAAGAGTGACTTGGGAGTATCTATGAGCTAAGGATGTTGAGTAGGGAAACTCTGCTCTGGACTAATTTTCTGAACAGATGTCCTGCCCCACTCTCGAGATCTCCGATACTGCACTCTAGCCCCAACAATTGCTCCTCCTTGCAAACAGCTGCCTTCTTCTTGTGAAATGCCTTGGAAACAAGAGACTGTTTAGGCATTTCGATTTGCTTCGACAAGAGATGGAGTGTAGACTCCAGCAGAGACACAGAGATCTCTCTAGCCTTGGCCAACAGCATGACCATGCTACAATCTGCAGGAGTCTTGTTCGCGGTCTTCTTGAAAAGATTCTTGGACTTCTTCACCAAGCAGGTGTAGGATTGGATCTTGGCTCGAGTAGCTGCATCATCCCCTTTCCTTAGGGCCACTTGCAGCTCTTGGATGATGGCCTTCATCTCGACGAAGATCTCTTGCATGGCGCTGCAGAGATCTAGCAGCTCAAGAGAAGCGTCCATTTCTCCATCCAACATGCTCCTCTGCTGGGAGGAGCAAACTTGGTTGCTTGGTAGGCAAATAATCTCTTCAAGAACATCGTAGATGTTTGCAAGAGTCCTGAGACCATCGCACATTGTGCTGATGGAATTAGAGGAAGGGATGCTTGCTTCCAGGCTCTGAAGCTCTAGCTCGACTTCGGTCTCACTGGCGTGAGGCCTAGAAGGCAAACTGATCGATCTTTGGTGGAAAGCCATATCTGAGCTTGAAGCTTTACTCTGTATTGCAGGTGATGAGAGTTGAAGAAAAGAACAGTTTTGGGTTGATGTGTCTACTGCTCTGTTGAGGCCTATTTATACAGAAATGTACAAGCAGTAGCATTTGATTGGTAGACACTAAGAATCATGCCATTACATCTCCCAGATGCTGTCTGCTTGCTATGTCTTGAGATCTGGCAGAAGTATAGAGATGGCAACACTAAGTCTTCTCATGTTTAGTACAT
Organism: Aegilops tauschii subsp. strangulata; assembly: GCF_002575655.3. NCBI lineage: Eukaryota > Viridiplantae > Streptophyta > Magnoliopsida > Poales > Poaceae > Aegilops > Aegilops tauschii. Next base: position 596,251,354 of record NC_053037.3, read on the forward strand.
TGTTTTGCGTGTCTACTGTCCTTGAGATGAGCCATCACATAATCATGTTCCAAAAATTGGCAGCAAGAACCAGCAGGGAGGTTTAGTATGATGGATCTTGGCATAATTGCACGCTCAAGCCATTATGTAAAAGATCGCTAACTTAGCATCTACCTTTATCATGCCTTTATAAATTATTTTCCTTGGTGGGCACTCTTGCAAATAAAAGTTAAAGCCTCGGCGACTGGAGCTGGCATGTTTAGGCCATGGAAACAAGATCCACTGCTCAAGATCTATCAGCGGTTTCGCATTATCCTCATTTTTTTCAGTTTGAAGCTTACAGAAAGAAGATTTTGATATACAGAGTGCCTTCGAGAGCTAAGTTTTTATTTCTAAACACCTAGTTCGGGTTTAGCTTTCTGGGTTTATCTTCATAGCTGTTCTCTTGTATAGCTGCACAGTTAGATAGATAGATGGCTTTTTTTATTTCTTTTCCTTTTACTTACTTGTATATACTTTATATAAAATTTATAAAAATTCTGTGGAAAGAAACTCTTACAGTTTTGACAACCTATTTTGTCAAGGTTCTGTACAATCTTATTACCTCTTGGTCATACTAACTGATTCTCCAACATCAGCATCTTTATTTTTGGTGAAGTTGGAAGCATATAAAGCATCGATTGTTCTCTGTGTATTGAGAATCATTATATGGAGAGGAACAAAAGCTTTGCGCGGTGGCAAGTTTGGATTAGGTCTTGCTCCGACTACTGTTAATCCTAAAGAACAGGGAAAAGGCTGTGGTTCTACAGTAAATGTTTTTTTAATTCACCTTCCAAGCTTAAATGATATAGATGCGACGATGTTAAAATTTGAGTACACTAGTTTGGACCTTGTTGTATGAAATAAAAGAAAAGTTTGGACATTGTTGTATGAAACATGTATTCAATTGTAGTGCCAGACTGCACAGCCATGTGGTGGTGGTGGAGAATCTGGGTAATAAAATTGATTGATTCTGCTAACTACAAGTTGGTACCTTGTGACTTTGATCTGGCATGTTTCATGCATAAGGAGCAAGATCCACTAGCCAAGGATATCAATATAAAGTATCACAAACGCATCTTCGAGCATGAAATGGCCAAATTGATCAAAACTTCGGTTTCTATTTCTATACTATCTTGTACATTTATACAGTATAGTGTATACATATGGGAAAATTGTATGATGATCAGCTATTCCTTAAAAGGCGGATGCCAATCGAAGGGCGTCAACAGTGACTCAGGAGTATCTATGAGCTAAGGATGTTGAGTAGAGAAGCTCTGCTCTGGACTAATTTCCTGAACAGATGCCCTGCTCCGCTCTCGAGATCGCCGATACTGCACTCTAGCCATGACAATTGCTCCTTGCAAACAACTGCCTTCTTTTTCTGAAATGCCTTGGAAACAAGAGACTGTTTAGGCATTTCGATTTGCTTCGACAAGAGACGGAGTGTGGACTCCAGGAGAGGCACAGAGATCTCTCTAGCCTTGGCCAACAGCATGACCATGCTACAATCTGCTGGAGCCTTCTTCGCAGTCTTCTTGAAAAGATTCTTCGACTTCTTCACCAAGAGGGTGTAAGATTGGATCTTGGCTTGAGTAGCTGCATCATCACCTTTCCTTAGAGCCACCTGCCGCTCTTGGATGATGGCCTTCATCTCGACGAAGATCTCTTGCATGGCGCTGCAGAGATCTAGCAGCTCAAGAGAACCGTCCATTTCTCCATCCAACATGCTCCTCTGCTGGGAGGAGCAAACTTGGTTGCTTGGTAGGCAGATGATCTCTTCAAGACCATCGTAGATGTTTGCAAGAGTCCTGAGACCATCGCACATCGTGCTGATGGAATTGGAGGAAGAGATGCTTGCTTCAAGGCTCTGAAGCTCTAGCTCGACTTCGGTCTCACTGACGTGAGGCCTAAAAGGCAAACTGGTCGATCTTTGGTGGAAAGCCATTTCTGAGCTTGAAAATTTTCTCTGCGATTTTGTTGATGAGAGGAGAAAGAAAGAAGAGCTTCTGGTTTGATGTATGTACCGTTCTGCTGACGCCTATTTATACAGAAGGTGTGTGTACAACTGTGCTGCGGCATCTGATTAGTAGACATGAAGAATCATGCCATTGCATTAGCCATGAGATCTGGCGCAAGCATAGAGATCCCAACACTAAAGTCGTCTCATGTTCACGCCGTCATGTTCCACTAATTGGCAGCAAGGACTAATTAAGAATGGTATAGTTTGATGATGGATCTTCACATAGTTGCATGCTCAAGCTATCATTTTTAGTGGAATCTTGTCAGTTCAAGCCCTGAGAGTTTGTCCCCCATCTTCAAGGCAAGTTTATGCTGCTCTGCTGTCTTCTTCTCATGTCATACATTTATGAGCGAGTATATGGGCTTGTCGAAAGTGTCTTAATTATCAGGGGCAAACTCACACACCAGGACCAGTTTTTTGTGCTGGATGATCTAGACAGCTTGATCATGTGTGTGATGACTAGCTCTCTTCATGCTTTGCCGCTGGCATGCTGCAGCCGTGTCTTAGTTGTTAGTGGCAAACTCATCTGCATGAGGGTATCGACGTGTGGTTTCGTCTTGCTGGTGCAAGGAGTCATTGACTTCATACGCATGTTCCAGCGTTGTGCTATCTGGTTCTGCTAACAGCCGTTATCAGGGGCCAACCTTACACTCTTGACTCTTCATAACATCCAGTTGCATGCTTGCAATTCATCTAGTAATGCTAAAAAATGTAGAGGTGTTCAAGTGCACAAACCTCTTTGTGGCCCAAAAATGCTTAAATTTTCTGTGAATTGATATTAAGTGTGTGTATATATATCGTCGCCATTGAGAGTGACAAGATTATAGTTGAAGAGGCACGGTTCTAAGGTTTTTTGGCCAATATGTTGGTAAATTTCCTCACAAATTCTTAGCTACATGAGTTTTTTTAGTGTGTATGGTTGCAATGGATTTTAGTGGCGTTCTTATTCAATGTAAGAGGGGCGAAGAAACAAACAAAAGTATAGTACCATGCCTTGATGAGGCAAAATATTTCCATTTTACAGTAGATATTTTATTGTTGTTAGGTCGTCCTCCCGGGCGACACAGGGAGGCGACTAGGGTAACCCCGTGCCGCCACTTCTAGCCCCCTCATCTTCCTCGCCGCCACTAGAGGAGGCTGTCGGGCAAGCCCGTGCGGCTGCCGATGAAGGTGGCGGCGGGGATTTCGATGCTCTGGTCTCGGCAAAGGGAAGGGGGCTCCAGGGCGGCGGCCCTGCTTGGAGAGCCGACGTCATCTTCGCGGCCGGCTGTGCTTGTTGGAAATATGCCCTAGAGGCAATAATAAAATGGTTATCATTATATTTCCTTGTTCATGATAATTGTCTATTGTTCATGCTATAATTGTATTAACTGGAAACCGTAATACATGTGTGAATACATAGATCCACAACATGTCCCTAGTGAGCCTCTAGTTGACTAGCTCGTTGATCAATAGATGGTTATGGTTTCCTAACCATGGACATTGGACCCAATCCTAATGGTTGATCACATCATTAGGAGAATGATGTGATGGACAAGACCCAATCCTAAGCATAGCACAAGACCGTGTAGTTCGTTTGCTAAGAGTTTTTCTAATATCAAGTATCGTTTCCTTAGACCATGAGATTGTGCAACTCCCGGATACCGTAGGAATGCTTTGGGTGTACCAAACGTCACAACGTAATTGGGTGGCTATAAAGGTGCACTACAGGTATCTCCGAAAGTGTTTGTTGGGTTGGCACGAATCGAGACTGGGATTTGTCACTCCGTATGACGGAGAGGTATCTCTGGGCCCACTCGGTAATGCATCATCATAATGAGCTCAATGTGACTAATGAGTTAGCCACGGGATCATGCATTACGAAACGAGTACAGAGACTTGCCGGTAACAAGATTGAACGAGGTATGGGGATACCGACGATCGAATCTCGGGCAAGTAACATACCGATAGACAAAGGGAATTGAATACGGGATTGATTGAATCCCCGACATCGTGGTTCATCTGATGAGATCATCGTGAAACATGTGGGAGCCAATATGGGTATCCAGATCCCGCTATTGGTTATTGGCCGGAGAGGTGTCTCGGTCATGTCTGCATGGTTCCCGAACCCGTAGGGTCTACACACTTAAGGTTCGGTGACGCTAGAGTTGTTATGGGAAATAGTATGTGGTTCCGAAGGTTGTTCGGAGTCCCGGATGAGATCCCGGACATGATGAGGAGCTCCGGAATGGTCCGGAGGTGAAGATCGGTATATTGGACGAAGGGTATTGGAGTCCGGAATTGTTCCGGGGGTACCAGGCTATGGCCAGCATGTCCGAAAGGGGTTTCGGAGGCCCCGGCAAGCGTTTGGGGCCTTATGGGCCAAGGGGAAGGGGCAAACCAGCCCACTAAGGGGCTGTGCGCCCCTCCCAACCCCTCTCACGTAACCAGGAGAGGTGGGGGCGCCACCCCTAGGGCAGTCGCCCCTCCCGGCTTGGGGGGCAAGTTTCCTAGGGGGTGGGGGCACCCAAACCCATCTAGGGTTTCCCCTGGCCGCCGCCTCCTCCTCTAGATCCATCTAGAGGGGCCGGCCCCCTCTCCCCTTCCCCCTATATATAGTGAGGGGGTGGGAGGGCAGCCACACCCTTCCCCTGGCGCAGCCCTCTCCTCCTCCAACTCCTCCTCCTCCTCCTCTGTAGTGCTTAGTGAAGCTCTGCCGGAGAACCACGAGCTCCATCGCCACCACGCCGTCGTGCTGCTGGAGTTCTCCCTCAACTTCTCCTCTCCCCTTGCTGGATCAAGAAGTAGGAGACGTCCCCGGGCTGTACGTGTGTTGAACGCGGAGGCGCCGTCCGTTCGGCGCTAGATCGGATCTTCCGCGATTTGAATCGCCACGAGTACGACTCCATCAACCGCGTTCTTGTAACGCTTCCGCTTAGCGATCTTCAAGGGTATGAAGATGCACTCCCTCTCTCTCATTGCTAGCATCTCCTAGATTGATCTTGGTGACACGTAGGAAAATTTTGAATTATTGCTACGTTACCCAACAGTGGCATCATGAGCTAGGTCTATGCGTAGATTCTATGCACGAGTAGAACACAAAGTAGTTGTGGGCGATGATTTGTTCAATTTGCTTACCGTTACTAGTCTTATCTTGATTCGACGGCATTATGGGATGAAGCGGCCCGGACCGACCTTACACGTACTCTTACGTGAGACAGGTTCCACCGACTGACATGCACTTGATGCATAAGGTGGCTAGCGGGTGTCTGTCTCTCCCACTTTAGTCGGATCGGATTCGATGAAGAGGGTCCTTATGAAGGGTAAATAGCAATTGGCATATCACTGTTGTGGCTTTTGCGTAGGTAAGAAATGTTCTTGCTAGAAACCCAGAGCAGCCACGTAAAACATGCAACAACAATTAGAGGACGTCTAACTTGTTTTTGCAGGGTATGCTATGTGATGTGATATGGCCAAAAGGATGTGATGAATTATATATATGTGATGTATGAGATTGATCATGTTCTTGTAATAGGAATCACGACTTGCATGTCGATGATTATGACAACCAGCAGGAGCCATAGGAGTTGTCTTAATTTATTGTATGACCTGCGTGTCAATGAAAAACGCCATGTAATTACTTTGCTTTATTGCTAACCGTTAGCCATAGTAGTAGAAGTAATAGTTGGCGAGACAACTTCATGAAGACACGATGATGGAGATCATGATGATGAAGATCATGATGATGGAGATCATGGTGTTATGACGGTGACGAAGGTGATCATGCCGCGCCTCGAAGATGGAGATCAAAAGGCGCAAGATGATATTGGCCATATCATGTCACTTTATGATTTGCATGTGATGTTTGTCATGTTTACATCTTATTTGCTTAGAACGACGGTAGCATAAATAAGATGATCCCTCACTAAAATTTCAAGAGATGTGTTCCCCCTAACTGTGCACCGTTGCGAAGGTTCGTTGTTTCGAAGCACCACGTGATGATCGGGTGTGATAGATTCTAACGTTCGCATACAACGGGTGTAAGCCAGATTTACACATGCGAAACACTTAGGTTGACTTGACGAGCCTAGCATGTACAGATATGGCCTCGAAACACAAGAGACCGAAAGGTCGAACATGAGTCGTATAGTAGATACGATCAACATGAAGATGTTCACCGATGATGACTAGTCCGTCTCACGTGATGATCGGACACGGCCTAGTTGACTCGGATCATGTATCACTTAGATGACTAGAGGGATGTCTATCTAAGCGGGAGTTCATTAAATAATCATATGAACTTAATTATCATGAACATAGTCAAAAGGTCTTTGCAAATTATGTCGTAGCTTACGCTTTAGTTCTACTGTTTAAGATATGTTCTTAGAGAAAATTTAGTTGAAAGTTGATAGTAGAAATTATGCGGACTGGGTCCGTAAACTGAGGATTATCCTCATTGCTGTGCAGAAGGCTTATGTCCTTAATGCACCGCTCGGTGTGCTGAACCTCGAGCGTCGTCTGTGGATGTTGCGAACATCTGACATACATGTTTTGATGACTACGTGATAGTTCAGTGCGTAATGCTAACGGTTTAGAATTGAGGCGCCAAAGACGTTTTTGAAACGTTGCAGAACATATGAGATGTTCCAAAGACTGAAATTGGGATCTCAGACTAGTGCCCACGTCAAGAGGTATGAGACCTCTGACAAGTTTCTTAAGCCTGCAAACTAAGGGAGAAAAGCTCAATCGTTGAGCATGTGCTCAGATTCTCTGAGTACTACAATCGCTTGAATCGAGTGGGAGTTGTCTTCCAGATGAGATAGTGATGGTTCTCCAAAGTCACTGCCACCAAGCTACTAGAGCTTCGTGATGAACTATAACATATCAGGGATAGATATGATGATCCTTGAGCTATTCGCGATGTTTGACACCGCGAAAGTAGAAATCAAGTAGGAGCATCAATTGTTGTTGGTTAGTAAAACCACTAGTTTCAAGAAGGGCAAGGGCAAGAAGGGATCCTTCATGAAACGGCAAATCAGTTGCTGCTCTAGTGAAGAAACCCAAGGTAGAACCCAAACCCGAGGCTAAGTGCTTCTGTAATGAGGGGAACGGTCACTGAAGCAGAACTACCCTAGATACTTGGTAGATGAGAAGGCGGGTAAGGTCGACAGAAGTATATTGGATACACATTATATTAATGTGTACTTTACTAGTACTCCTAGTAGCACCAGGGTATTAGATACCGGTTCGGTTGCTAAGTGTTGGTAACTCGAAATAAAAAGCTACGGAATAAATGGAGATTAACTAAAGGTGAGATGACGATATGTGTTGGAAGTGTTTCCAAGGTTGATGTGATCAAGCATCGCATGCTCCCTCTACCATCGAGATTGGTGTTAAACCTAAATAATTGTTATTTGGTGTTTGCATTGAGCATAGACATGATTGGATTATGTTTATCGCAATATGGTTATTCATTTAAGGAGAATAATGGTTACTCTGTTTATTTGAATAATATCTTTAATGGTCTTGCACCTAAAATGAATGGTTTATTGAATCTCGATTCGTAGTGATACACATGATCATGCCAAAAGATATAAGATAGTAATGATAGTACCACATACTTGTGGCACTGCCATTTGAGTCATATTGGTATAAAACGCATGAAGAAGCTCCATGTAGATGGATCTTTGGACTCACTCGTTTTTGAAAAGATTGAGACATGCGAACCATGTCTATTGGTATATATGCATGAAGAAACTCCATGCAGATGGATCGTTTGGACTCACTTGATTTTGAATCACTTGAGGCATGCAAATTATACCACATGGGCAAGATGACTGGAAGGCCTCGTTTTCAGTGAAATGGAACAAAAGAGCAACTTGTTGGAAGTAATACATTTGATGTGTGCAATCCAATGAGTGCTGAGGCACGCAGTAAATATCATTATACTCTTACTTTACAGATGATTTGAGTAGATTCTAAGTATATTTACTTGATGAAATACAAGTCTGAAGTAATTTCAGAGTGAAGTAGAAGATCGTCGTGACAAGAGGATAAGATGTCTATGATATGATCATAGAGATGAATATCTGAGTTACGAGTTTGGTACACAATTAAGACATTGTGGAAATTATTCACAACTAATACCGCCTGGAACACCATAGTGTGATGGTGTGTCCGAACATCATAAATGCACCCTATTGGATATGGTGCATACCATGATGTCTCTTATCGAATTACCACTATCGTTTATGGGTTAGGCATTAGAGACAACCGCATTCACTTTAAATAGGGCACCACGCAATTCCGTTGAGACGACACCGTATGAACTATGGTTTAGAGAAACCTAAGCTGTCGTTTCTTAAAAGTTTGGGGCTGCGACGCTTATGTGAAAAAGTTTCAGGCTGATAAGCTCGAACCCAAAGCGGATAAATGCATCTTCATAGAATACCCAAAACAGTTGGGTATACCTCCTATTTCAGATCTGGAAGCAAAAGTGATTGTTTCTAGAAACGGGTCCTTTCTCGAGAAAAAGTTTCTCTTGAAAGAATTGAGTGGGAGGATGGTGGAGACTTGATGAGGTTATTGAACCGTCACTTCAACTAGTGTGTAGCAGGGCACAAGAAGTTGTTCCTGTGGCACCTACACCAATTGAAGTGGAAGCTTATGATAGTGATCATGAAACTTCGGATCAAGTCACTACCAAACCTCGTAGGACGACAAGGATGCGTACTACTTCAGAGTGGTACGTAATCCTATCTTGGAAGTCGTGTTGCTAGACAACAATGAACCTACGAGCTATGGAGAAGCGATGATGGGCCCAGATTTCGACGAATGGCTCGAGGCCATAAAATCCAAGAGATGATCCATGTATAAAAACAAAGTATAGACTTTGGAAGAACTACTTGATGGTCGTAAGGCTGTTGGGTGCAGATGGATTTTAAAAGGAAGACGGACAATGATGGTAAGTGTCACCATTAAGAAAGCTCGACTTGTCGTTAAGATGTTTTCCGACAAGTTCAAGGAGTTGACTACGATAAGATTTTCTCACTCGTAGCGATGCTAAGAGTCTGTTGGAATTATATTAGCAGTTACTGCATTATTTATGAAATCTTGCAGATAGGATGTCAAAAAACATTGTTTCCTCGACGATTTTCTTGAGGAAAGGTTGTATGTGATACAACCAGAAGGTTTTGTCAATTCTGAAAGATGCTAACAAGTATGCAAAGCTCCAGCAATCCTTCTAAGAACTGGAGTAAGCATCTCGGAGTTGGAATGTACGCTTTGATGAGATGATCAAAGATTTTGGGTTTTTACAAAGTTTATGAGAAACTTGTATTTCCAAAGAAGTGAGTGGGAGCACTATAGAATTTTTGATGAGTATATGTTGTTAACATATTGTTGATCACAAATGATGTAGAATTTCTAGAAAGCATACAGGGTTATTTGAAAAGTGTTTTTCAATGGAAAACCTGGATTAAGCTACTTGAACATTGAGCATCAAGATCTATAAGGATAGATCAAAAAACGCTTAATAGTACTTTCAAATGAATACATACCGTGACAAGATTTTGAAGGAGTTCAAAACAGATCAGCAAAGAAGGAGTTCTTGGCTGTGTTACAAGGTGTGAGTATTGAGTAAGACTCAAGACCTGACCACGGCAGAAGAGAGAGAAAGGACGAAGGTCGTCCCCTATGCTTTAGACGTAGGCTCTACAGTATGCTATGCTATGTACCGCACCTGAAGTGTGCCTTGCAATGAGTTAGTCAAGGGGTACAATAGTGATCCAGGAATGGATCACATGACAGCGGTCGAACTTATCCTTAGTAACTAGTGGACTAAGGAATTTTCTCGATTATGGAGGTCGTAAAAGAGTTCGTCGTAAAGGGTTACGCCGATGCAAACTTTGACACTAATCTGGATGACTCTGAGTAGTAGACCGGATTCGTATAGTAGAGCAGTTATTTGGAATAGTTCCAAATAGCGCGTGGTAGCTGCATCTAGGAGATGACATAGAGATTTGTAAAGCACACACGGATCTGAAAGGTTCAGACCCGTTGACTAATAACCTCTCTCACAAGCGAGATATGATAAAACACCATGGGTGTTGGATTCATTGCAATCACATAGTGATGTGAACTAGATTATTGACTCTAGTGCAAGTGGGAGACTGTTGGAAATATGCCCTAGAGGCAATAATAAAATGGTTATTATTATATTTCCTTGTTCATGATAATTGTCTATTGTTCATGCTATAATTGTATTAACTGGAAACCGTAATACATGTGTGAATACATAGACCACAAAATGTCCCTAGTGAGCCTCTAGTTGACTAGCTTGTTGATCAATAGATGGTTATGGTTTCCTGACCATGGACATTGGATGTCATTGATAACGGGATCACATCATTAGGAGAATGATGTGATGGACAAGACCCAATCCTAAGCATAGCACAAGACCGTGTAGTTCGTTTGCTAAGAGTTTTTCAAATGTCAAGTATCGTTTCCTTAGACCATGAGATTGTGCAACTCCCGGATACCGTAGGAATGCTTTGGGTGTACCAAACGTCACAACATAACTGGGTGGCTATAAAGGTGCACTACAGGTATCTCCGAAAGTGTCTGTTGGGTTGGCACGAACCGAGACTGGGATTTGTCACTCCGTATGACGGAGAGGTATCTCTGGGCCCACTCGGTAATGCATCATCATAATGAGCTCAATGTGACTAATGAGTTAGCCACGGGATCATGCGTTACGGAACGAGTAAAGAGACTTGCCGGTAACAAGACTGAACGAGGTATGGGGATACCGATGATCGAATCTCGGGCAAGTAACATACCGATAGACAAAGGGAATTGAATACGGGATTGATTGAATCCCCGACATCGTGGTTCATCTGATGAGATCATCGTGGAACATGTAGGAGCCAATATGGGTATCCAGATCCCGCTATTGGTTATTGGCCGGAGAGGTGTCTCGGTCATGTCTGCATGGTTCCCGAACCCGTAGGGTCTACACACTTAAGGTTCGGTGACGCTAGAGTTGTTATGGGAAATAGTATGTGGTTACCGAAGGTTGTTCGGAGTCCCGGATGAGATCCCGGACATGATGAGGAGCTCCGGAATGGTCCGGAGGTGAAGATCGGTATATTGGACGAAGGGTATTGGAGTCCGGAATTGTTCCGGGGGTACCAGGCTATGGCCAGCATGTCCGAAAGGGGTTTCGGAGGCCCCGGCAAGCGTTGGGGGCCTTATGGGCCAAGGGGAAGGGGCAAACCAGCCCACTAAGGGGCTGTGCGCCCCTCCCAACCCCTCTCACGTAACCAGGAGAGGTGGGGGCGCCATCCCAAGGGCAGCCGCCCCTCCCGGCTTGGGGGGCAAGTTTCCTAGGGGGTGGGGGCGCCCAAACCCATCTAGGGTTTCCCCTGGCCGCCGCCTCCTCCTCTAGATCCATCTAGAGGGGCCGGCCCCCTCTCCCCTTCCCCCTATATATAGTGAGGGGGTGGGAGGGCAGCCACACCCTTCCCCTGGCGCAGCCCTCTCCTCCTCCAACTCCTCCTCCTCCGTAGTGCTTAGCGAAGCTCTGCCGGAGAACCACGAGCTCCATCGCCACCACGCCGTCGTGCTGCTGGAGTTCTCCCTCAACTTCTCCTCGCCCCTTGCTGGATCAAGAAGTAGGAGACGTCCCCGGGCTGTACGTGTGTTGAACGCGGAGGCGCCGTCCGTTCGGCGCTAGATCGGATCTTCCGTGATTTGAATCGCCGCGAGTACGACTCCATCAACCGCGTTCTTGTAACGCTTCCGCTTAGCGATCTTCAAGGGTATGAAGATGCACTCCCTCTCTCTCGTTGCTAGCATCTCCTAGATTGATCTTGGTGACACGTAGGAAAATTTTGAATTATTGCTACGTTACCCAACAGTGCTCATGGGGGAGGGTTGGTGTCCTCGACGGCGACAGCAGGCTCGGTACATGGCCGGCGGTCTGCTCCGGCGGTTCTCCTAGCTAGCATCGGATCTGAAGTTTACCGTCTTGTCCACTTCCCGCCGGATCTCGCGCCGGTGATCTTGTCTCATCGGCCTGATGGTGGCTGGGCATGGTGGTGTGAGTTGGGTTCGTGAGAAATCCTTTGGTGGCTTGGCCATCCATGTCGGTGACACCGCATGCGGCGCTGCTCCCCTCCTTGGAGGCACCGACGAGATCCCTTCTCCCCACCCCCTCTTCTCCGATCCAAGGTTAATTCGTGTTATCCCTTGCGGATGCGGCGGCGGCGGCGCTCGGTGTCGTTACCTCCATTGGGGCGCCGTTTGGCTAGGAGAGGCTGGTGTGTGGTGCCATGTGGTTAATTCCGACACCTGCCCCCCCCCCACACACACACACACACACATCCGAACGAAAGTCCAAAACCCACGTGCTTGGACGGCGGCGATGCCTTGCTCGTCGTACCCTTCATGAAGGCATCGTCTGGGGAGGCTTGGGTGTTCGGGAGAAGGTTGTTCTGGCTGTGGGATCCGGGTGGCAAGGGCTAGTGGCGGTGGTGCGGAGGTTCGCAGGTGGAGCGGCATGTCATCTACAACATGAAGACGACGAGTACTGGCGGCATGAGGCAGATGGGTCTCGACGACAAAAGTGTCTGGATGGACGAGCGCAGGGTGGTGGCGTTGTTTGGTGCCGTGGCGGTGTCGACGGCAGGACTGCCAAGGACGATGCGTCAATACCTGCTCTTAAGATAGACCGGTGGAAGATGGTGGTGACGACCCATGAGAGTGCGTCAAAACGGTTTGTGCCCCACACCTAGTATGTGGCTTCGTTCAGGCCTTCGGTTTTAGATGTTAGGCTTTGGTGAGAGGTCTGGGTATTCGTCTCAGGCTTACTGCATCCCTTCATCAATTGGATAGGAGTTGCGCGGATTCAGACATATTGATGTATTAGCTTGTAAGGTCCTTATGAATAATTAATAAAATGACCACATGCATCTCCCAGATGCAGAGGTCGGGGGTCATCCTCCTTTTTGAAAAAAAAAAATTGTTAACATTAGGATATGGCATCTCATAAATCCATGATGCTCAATCCAATAATCATCTCCCATGAAATACCAAATAACATCATGCAGAAGAAACCAGCATACAATTTTTTTTCATAGGTGAATATGGATTATTTTATTATTAAGAATATTTTTTATTTCATTTTTCCGTTAATCTATCCATCACAATTAGCTATATGATTTTATCAGCAATGCAAACATATCTTATCTTATATTTACTAATTGGAAGCACTAATCAGGGCTTCACGTTAATCCTCATTAACTTAGCAAGTTGTCCGTACGATCCCTCCATTAGCTAACCATAGCCGTAGGATAAAATAGGTCAAGAGTCCACGCTATCTGTCCCACTTAAGCTTTGGCAAAAAAAAAATTGCACGGGCTGCCCTGTCCCACATAAGCTTTGACAGAAACAAAAAACTCTTGCACGGGCTGCCAAAAACACATCTACGTTGCAGTAAAGAAAATGACTTGGCCGATTCGGCCCCACAAAGTCACAAACGTCTCCGGGCAAGATTATCATCTTCCTCCTCTGCGTGTCTCCTCTGATGTTCCCACATGGCCTAAACTTCCACGCTGCATCCATCTAAATAGGATTTCAACCAGCAGCTACATGTTCCCTTCCTCAACAGCAATTGAATCTAGCAAGCCGGCAGCCATCACCACATCCTGAAAAGCCTACAATATTAACTGGTGCATGCGGGTAATAGTATTAGATCCGTTTTCCTGTGGTCATGCCTCCGCGCGGCAGCAGCAGCCAAACCCGCACCTCTTGCCGTTGCGGGTCTTCCATCGGCCACGCAGCACACGCTCCAAGCCTACTCATTCACCTTTCCATTGATTCCCTCTCCATGGCATGACCCATCAGCGCCGCAGTCTTTTCCATCTAGATGATGCCCCTTCGCAAGTTCTCAGCCCAGTTCACACGGGAAGAGCAGTGTGATTTTCGCCCCTGAGTGAAAAGGGCAGTCTGAGCCGTCTGATGAGGGTTTGGCATGCTGCAGGAAGGAGCACTAGGCCTAATGCTATCAAGTAATTAATATTCTTATTATTTTCTTGATTTGATTGCATGTGAGGGGATAATTAGGTCTGACTTGAAGTTAAATCCGATGTTTTCTGTTTATCTGAAGTGCCCGGATTCAAGGAACTACAATCTATAGATTTGGTTAATGTACGTTGCGTCCCTTTACACGGAGTGCAGATCAAGTATCTGAATGTAAGGTCTGGACTAACTCCCAAGAATTGGTAGAGATGATACTGTGGGTGACCAGGGGCTATACTTTTTGTGAGTTGACTATACTTTTTGTGCAGTGCACGACTAATGCTAATTTTCTATACTTCAATAATAATCCAAGAAATTTGAATGCTATGTTTTATATCTATTTGTGTTTTCACAAACTACTAACTGTATTGTATTTCACGTCGACCAAGTGTTGTCCGGATATTTTCCAGTCCTATACATGGTTTTCATATTTATTTTCACCTACAATTAGCTGAACTTTGTGCTTGCATCAATTGCTCATAAAATATATCCTTTAACGAATGCAACAAATAAGACCACATGCATGGTACAGTATTTCACAAGATCAATCGCATCAGCTTTGCATTCAGCTAACTGCAGTTTGTATTGTCAATCATCATTTGGACATTTCTAGATGAAGCATTGATTTCTTACTGTGTTTTTTGTTAATTTTCCTGATACAAAACATAAAGAAAAATTGTACGACACGAGGAGCTATTGTGTATAACTTTTCATTTACGAATTAGAGTATAACGAAAGAAAGAATCTGATATCGAAGTAAAATTTTACGAATTAACGAACAGTCACATTAATAATTGAGGTAGTGGTCACCTAAAATCTTCACAAAGCTTTATTTCCCTATTATGCTTAAAAGATTTATTTCCATATTGTATATTGGATTGCACTCTAATGGTTTAATGATATAAAAAACCCTAGCCCGTGCAGATGCACGGGTTGATGACTAGTCATATGAATAAGAATAACAAGGTAGATACATACCAAAATAATAACTGAGCATACGATGGCCACCATTGGCAACTATGAAGGGAATCTGGCTAGGTGTGACGCAACCATCAACCATGTGGCTTCGACCTGGCGTGTCCTATGCATGGTCAGTGAGATCCACAAAATAATGATTGTGTGCTAATCAAGAATCTTAAAGTACAGCTAAAAAAAAGTATCTTAAGGTAATGTTAACTTGTAAAAAAACTTGCGTGTACGTCTAACATCATTTTGCTGTTATCATTTACCACAAAAATCAAACCAGTAACACAAACCTAGCAAATACATGATGAATTCACATCATACACATTTTCTCTTGTCATGCATATATTCATCAAAAAGCCCCAAGAGATTTTATCAATATCGCAAAATCTGAGATGGATCAAAACTTTGGTCTTTGTTTCTATAATTTCTGTACATTAATTTGTACTCTATATACATATGGCAAAACTGTATCAAGATCGGCTCATCCTCAAAAAGGCGGATGCCAATCACAGGGAGTAGAGTGATGTGGAGTATCTATGAGCTAAGAATGTTTAAAAGAGAAACTCTGTTCTGGACTAATTTCCTGAACAAATCTCCTGCTCCATTCTGAAGATCTTCGATACTGCACTCTAACTCCTGCAATTGTTCCTCCTTGCAGACAATTTCCTTCTTCTTGTAAAATGCCTTGCAGACAAGAGACTGCTTTGGCATTTCAATTTGCTTCAACAAGAGATGGAGTGTGGACTCCAACAGAGAGATGCAGATCTCTCTTGCCTTGGTCAAGAGCATGACCATCTTGTCAAATGCAGGCTTCTTGGCAGACTTCTTGAAATGTTTCCTGGCCTTCTTCCCCAAGCGAATAAAAGACTGGATCTTGGCTTGAGCAGCTGCATCATCTCCTTTTCTTAGAGCCAGTTGGAGCTCTTGGATGATGGCCATCATCTCGGCGAAGGTCCCTTGCATGGTGCTGCAGAGATCTAACAGCTCAATGGAGCATTCCATCTCTCCATCCAACATGTTCCTCTGCTGGGAGGAGCAAACTTGGTTGCTTGGTAGGCAAATAATCTCTTCAAGACCATCGTAGATGTTTGCGAGACTCCTGAGACCATCACACATCATGCTGATGGAATTGGAGGAAGAGATACTTGCTTCTAGGCGGTGGAGCTCTTGCGCGACTTCGGTCTCACTGACGTGAGGCCTAGAAGGCAAACTTATCGATCTTTGGTGGAAAGCCATATCTGAGCTTGAAGCTTTTCTCTGTCTCGTGGTTGATGAGAGGAGGAGAAGCAGAAAATAAGAGCTTCTTGTTTG
Organism: Aegilops tauschii subsp. strangulata; assembly: GCF_002575655.3. Lineage (NCBI taxonomy): Eukaryota > Viridiplantae > Streptophyta > Magnoliopsida > Poales > Poaceae > Aegilops > Aegilops tauschii. The sequence continues at coordinate 596,267,732 of NC_053037.3, forward strand.
ATGTATCTACCCGTTCTGCTGCCGCCTATTTATACAGAAGATGTGTACAGCTGTATTGTAGCATCCGATTGGTAGACATGAAGAATCATGCCATTACATAGCCCACATGCTGTCTGCTATGTCTGGCAGACGCATAGAGATTGCAACACTAAAGTCTTCTCATGTTTAGTACATTTGTTTCTGTGCCTACTGTCCTTGAGATATGAGTCATCATACTATCATGTTCCAGCAATTGGCAGCAAGAAGCAATCAAAAAGATGCGGTTTAGTCTGATGGTGGGTTTCAGCATAATTGCACGCCCATGCCATTACTTAATGGATCGCTAACCTAACATTTATCTGTCACATACCTATATTTAATAAGGTGTTTTCTTTGGTGGGCACTCTTGCAAATGACAGGTTAAAGCCTCAACGGTCGGAGCTGGCATGTTTAGGCCATGGAAACAAGATCCACTGCAAAAGATCCATGTTAGCGGCTCAGCATGTTATCCCCATATTTTATTTTCAGCTTGAAGCTTTCAGCCACCCACCGTGTAAGCAGCATGACCATTTAACATCTAACCATTGCAGAGACTAGCTTTTGATGTGTGCCTATTCTTTTCAATGTTTTTGTACGCTATTATATTACCTCTTAGTCGTACTAACTGATTCTCAGACACCCCGGGAATGAGCATATAAAGCGTCGACTGTTCTTTGCGTGCATTATATGGAAGGACCAAAAAGTCTGTGCACTGGCAAGTTTGGATTAGGCCTTGCTCAGATTATTGTTAATACTGTGGAACATGCAAAAAGTTCTGGTTCTGGAGTAAATGTTTTTTCTTATTTTGTCACCTTCAATGCTTAAATGATATAGATGTCAAAGATTTTGAAATTTGAGTACACTGATTTGGACTTCGTTGTATGAAAAAGAAATATATTCAATTGTAGTGCCAGAGTAGTGCACAACTATGTGGTGGTGGTGGAGAATCTGGACAATAAAATTGATCGATTGGGACCTTGTGACTTTGATCTGGCATGTTTCATGCATAAGGAACAAGATCCACTAACCACTGGGATCACAAACACGTCTTCACGGATGAAATGGTCAAATGGATCAAAACTTTTGTTTCACTTTCTATTTCTATAGTTTCATGTACATTTATACAGTATAGTTGTATGAAGATCAGCTATTCCTTAAAAGGCGGATGCCGATCGGAGGGCGCCAAAAATGACTTGGGAATATCTATGAGCTAAGGATGTTGAGTAGAGAAACTCTGCTCTGGACTAATTTCCTGAACAGATGTCCTGCTCCACTCTCAAGATCTCCGATACTGCACTCTAACTCCGACAATTCTTCCTCCTTACAAACAACCGCCTTCTTCTTGTGAAATGCCTTGGAAACAAGAGACTGTTTAGGCATTTCGATGTGCTTCGACACAAGGTGGAGTGTGGACTCCAGGAGAGAGGCAGAGACCTCCCTGGCCTTGGCCAATAGCATGACCATCCTGCAATCCGCAGGAGCCTTCTTCGTGGCCTTCTTGAAATGGTTCCTGGCCTTCTTCGACAGGCGGGTGTAAGACTGAATCTTGGCTTGAGCAGCTGCAACTTCCCCTTTCCTTAGAGCCACTTGCAGCTCTTGGATGATGGCCTTCATCTCGACGAAGATCTCTTGCATGGCACCGCAGAGATCTAGGAGCTCGAGAGAACCTTCCAGTTCTCCATCCAACATCACCCTCTGCTGGGAGGAGCAAGCTTGGTGGCTTGGTAGCGAAATGATCCCTTCAAGACCATCGTAGATGTTTGCAAGACCCCTGAGACCATTGCACATCATGCCGATGGAATTAGAGGAAGAGATGCTTGCTTCTAGGCTATGGAGTTCTTGCTCGACTTCGGTCTCACTGACATGAGGCCTAGAAGGCAAACTTATTGATCTTAGGTGGAAAGCCATATCTGATCCTGAAGTTTTTCTCTGTATACTGGATGCAGAAACGAGGGGGAGCTGGAAAGAAGAGCTTCTAGTTTGATGTATCTACCGTTCCACTGACGCCTATTTATACAGAGAAGTGCACAGATGTACTGTAGCATCTGATTGGTAGACATGAAGAATCATGCCATTACATCTCCATGATATTGTCTGCTATGCCTTGAGATCTGCCAGCAGTGCATCGATTACAACACCAAAGTCGTCTCATGTTCACTACATTTTCTATTGTGGTCTGCTACCCTCGAGATGAACCATCGCATTGCCGTGTTCCACTTATTAGAGGCAAGGGCTAATTAAGAATGGTATAGTTTGGTGGTGGATCTTGACATAATTGCACGCTCAAGCTATTATTCAGAGGAATGCTGCTGGCTGCCAGCATGTTCTACATTTAACCAGGTATGTTTCTTTCTTCTGTTGGATATATTCGTGATAACCTCATGATTTGTAGCAGGCATTTTTATGTGCTGGAGAAACACGGAGCTTATTTTTTCAACATTCTCTCTTTTTCCTTTTCAGGCCATTGCTTCTGTTGCCAGCCAAATGGTTCGGTTCTGTGACCGAAAGATTTTTCACTTGCCACATCACAAAGTATGGGTGCTAACAAATCCTGTTTGTTGGTAAGTTTGAGGCTTTCTGCCAGTATACCATGTCTTATAATAATTTATAATGTTAATACAAACGTAATTACATCAAAGCCCAAGGGACACTCTGTAATTGTTTTCTTTTCTTTTCTGTCCGTTTGGGGCTTTTGCGTTTTCTCAACGAAAAAAATACGGTAGAATGCTGCAAATTTTGTAAGTGGGTGTTTTACCAAGGTCTGGTCATCCAATGGGTTAGTTTGGGAGGTCAAATTTCCATAAGGTTACATTGTTTCACTTTTACAGTCTTCCTGGACACAGAACATACCAGACTCGATTATTTTCCTTTCTTCTCTCCTGTTTAACTTTTTAGCAATGCAGTTTCAATGAGCATATATGTTTTCTAAAGGTCAGAGATAGAAACCAATACATCTCGTGGAATTAGAACAACCTACTTGTGGGTATACTGTGTCAACTTACTTGGTTTGATTGCTGAATATATAACGTATTGATACAATCAAGAAAAGCTTGGCAGATCATCCAAGAAATGATTGAAATAAAAAGAATATTGTAAAGTATAAGACTATTGAGCCCCACTTGAAAAGTCTAGAACTGTCAAGTAACTGCGCAAGATTAAGGAGCCAAAGAAATGGAAGTATTGTTTCAGAAAGATACCTTTGTTTGCTTGAACTCTGAACTTCCCATCTTCAGAAGCTGACCGAGCAGGTATTTGGATTGTAACACATACACATGATCCAGAATTCCCATGGAGATGGCGCATGAGAAGAATTACCCAGATATGAAGGAAACCATGGATTTTCAGAATTACTCAGAAGTACAATGCTTTTAATTTTTTTTTCAACCATTTCAGACAGAACAAAACATCTGAGATCACTTGGTAACTGGCAGAAAATCAAATAATTCTTTGTTGCAACTGACTTTTCTCCTTACAACAAAATAAAGTACATTCCTTAATCAAGAAGCTCCCTCCGACTAGTAGTAGTTGCAATATCTGCAGAAACAGTGAATCAAAGAGATGAGAAGCTGGAAAAAAATGAGGATGCATTATGCAAGCTCTTGGTGTATGCTTTGAGAAGGAAAGCAAGCAGAACTAGCGCATCTATATAGGTATATATATAACACAGTTTTCTAAGAATGGCATCGGCAGCGCTTGTTCGACTAAAGACAGTTTCTCTTGACAAAAGCAAGGTACATAGCTGATTCCACTCTGAATACAGGAGACAAACATGAATTGGTAAAAACAGGCATGCGCATGTCTAGTAAAAGCGGCAACATGCAGTACATCATATTGATACATAATAAACTAGTTCCAGCCCAAGATCCATGCCCGCCAATTCTTTCAAGCAGGGGAAAGAGGAGAATCATGGGCGCTCAACACAAGAATCAGAAGGAAGAGATGGAAATCTCAAACCCTAGATTTTTGGACGATGGTGCAGGTACTTACAGGAGAGAACCAAGCCATTGTTGTCGTTGCCGCCGGAGGTCATGTGCGGAGAGAAGTAGGTGACGGCACAGTTATCTCAGTTCAGTTGTGCAAGTTGTGGGGAAAGGAGAAACTAAAATTTTGCCAGAGGTGTAGGCTATGTCGACTCTGCCCCGTCGCCTCCGGTTGCCTACATCACGTTTTCTGTCACTGGCGTGGATCAGGCCATGATCCTGGCTATATCCAGCCTAACCAAAAGAGGCCTTATTTGGATTACCCTCTCGGCGCTGATCTCAACCAGAAACTCTGGCATTTACATGTTGCTCATTTCTACACAAATCCTTTGATGAAGAATAAGAGTGGACCGTGGCAGGCCTGCACAAGTGCACTGATTCATAACTCAGGGCATCCTTCAGACTCTTGCTTACAAAAGCGCCTTTCGCAGGGGCAGTGTAGATGACCAAGCATAACTTTATATTATTGGAATTTTCTCAAGAGATTTCAAAGGTTGATTCAAGTTACCCTGTTTGGTATAAACAATTGATTAGCATAATTGAATGTTACTTCCTTTAGAGGGCACTTCTTTCTAAGCATCTCAGCCACAACCTCCTCTGCTTCCTTCCATCGCTCAGCTCTACATGAACTTCAATGTAGAATTATAGGAAACGGTATCTGGCTTGCACGGCATAGTGCTTAATAACTTGTCGGCATCATACAGACGGCCTTGTTCAGAAAAGCCATTGATAAGGGCATTGTATGTGAAAATATCAGGTGTACTTCCATACTTTGGCATTTGCTCAACCACCTAGATTGCACGATCGATAAGCCCTTTTTGGCACAAGGAATTGATTAGTATATTGATGTGACTTCATTTGGGGGACAATCCTTTCTGGCCATCTTAGATATCATCTCCCCAGCTTCCTCCCATCGCGCAGCTCTGCACAAATCCTGTAGCACAGCACTGTAAAAAAAAATATCAGGCTTACATGGCATGCTTTGAAATTACTCAATGGCCGATTCCACAAGCTCTTGTTCAGCAAGGCCATGATAAGGCTACTGTACGTGACAATATCAGTGCAAAAGGTTGGATTACGTTTTGCTCAGATTATTGTTAATCCTGTAGCACATGCAAAAGGTTGTGCTTCTAAGATAAATGTTTTTGTTGTTTTTTCACCTAAAATGCTTAAATGATATAGATGTCGACGATGTTAAAACTTGAGAGTACTAATTTAGACTCTGTTATATGAAACAATAAAAATATTCAATTGTAGTGCCAGACTGCACAGCCATGTGGACATGTGGTGGTGGTAGAGAATCTGGATAATAAAACTGATTGATTCTGCTAACAACAAGTTGAGACCTTGTGACTTTGATCTGGCATGTTTCATGCACAAGAAGCAAGATCCACAAACCAAGGACATTAAAACAAAGTAAGTAGGCTCACAAAACACACATCAAGCATGAAATGGTGAAATGGATCAAAACTTCTGTTTCTCTTTCTATAGTATCATTTACATTTATACTATCTCGTGTATAAATATGGGAAAACTGTATGCAGATCAGCTATTCCTTAAAAGGTGGATGCCAATCAGAGTGTCAAGAGTGACTTGGGAGTATCTACGAGCTAAGGATGTTGAGTAGAGAAACTCTGCTCTGGACTAATTTCCTGAACAGATGTCCTACTCCACTCTCGAGATCTCCGATACTGCACTCTAGCTCCAACAATTGCTCCTCCTTGCAAACAGCTAACTTCTTCTTGTGAAATGCTTTGGAAACAAGAGACTGTTTAGGCATTTCGATTTGCTTTGACAAGAGATGAAGTGTGGACTCCAGCAGAGAGACAGAGATCTCTCTGGCCTTGGCCAACAGCATGACTATCCTGCAAGCTGCAGGAGCCTTCTTCGCAGTCTTCCTGAGATGTTTCTTGGCCTTCTTTGCCAAGCGGGTGTAAGATTGGATCTTGGCTTGAGAGGCTGCATCGTCGGCTTTCCTTAAAGCCACTTGCAGCTCTTGGATGATAGCCTTCATCTCGACGAAGATCTCTTGCATGGCACTGCAGAGATCTAGCAGCTCAAGAGAACCTTCAATTTCACCATCCAATATGTTCCTCTGCTGGGAGGAGCAAACTTGGCTGCTTGGTAGGCAAATAATCTCTTCAAGAGCATCGTAGATGTTTGCAAGACTCCTGAGACCATCGCACATCATGCTGATGGAATTGGAGGAAGAGATGCTTGCTTCTAGGCTGTGGAGTTCTTGCTCGACTTCGGTCTCACTGACGTGAGGCCTAGAAGGCAAACTTATCGATCTTAGGTAGAAAGCCATCTCTGAGCTTGATGCCTTTCTCTGTATTGTGGTTGATGAGAGGAGGAGAAGCAGAAAAGAAGAGCTTCTTGTTTGATGTATGTACAGTTCCACTGTCATCTATTTATACAGAAGTGTACAGCAGTGATGTAGCATCTGATTGGCAGGCACGAAGAATCATGCCATTACATCTCCCTGATGCTGTCTGCTATGCCTTGAGATCTGGCAGAAGCATAGAGATCACAACACTAAAGTCGTCTCATGTCCACTACAGTTTTTTATTATGTCTGCTGTCCTCGAGATGAACCACATTGTCATGTTCCACTTATTGGCAGCAAGGGCTAATAAAGAATGGTGTAGTTTGGTGGTGGATCCTGAGACAATTGCATCCTCAAGCTGTTATCTAGTGGAATGCTGCTGGCTACCGCATGTTCTTCATTTAATCAGGCATGTTTTCTTTTGTTGGATACTCATGGTTTAGAGCTGGCATTTTTATGTATTAGAAAACAAGATACATACAACGCACAAGGAACACAGAACTTTTTATTTGTTCAACATTTTATCCCCATCTTTTCAGTTTGAGCCACCCACAGTATGAGTAGCATGGTTATATGGCATCAAACGATAACATAGAAGAGGTTCTGAACTGTGCCCCTGCTCACCTGTCTTTTTTTGATGTTTTTAATACGATGCTATTTCTTTTTGGTAGACTAATTGATTCTCAAACATCGATGAGTTCTTTTTGGTGAAGTTTAGCATCCCAATAGGTTGTTTTTTCCTTTTCAGGCTATTGCTTCTTTTGCCAGCCAAATGATTCTGTTCTGCAACTGAGACGTATGGATGCTAACAAATCCTGTTTACTATTGATTTTGAAGCTTTCTACCATCATGTCTTAAAATAATTTCTAATGTTGATACAAACATAATCACATACCACCTCTCATTTCTAGAAGCCCACGGGTAAGTCTGTAATGGTTTTCTTTTTTGGCCCATTTGGGGCGTACTCTGTCTTTTCTAATTTTTCAATGGAATGAAACATGAGGCTTTTGCGCTTTCTCAAAAACACAAACATTAGAATACTGAATATTTTGTAAGTTAGTGTTTTACCCAAGTCTAGTTATTAGTATAATGTAGTACTCCCTCCGTCCCAAAATTCTTGTCTTAGATTTGTCTAGATACGGATGTATCTAATACTAAAACATAACTTGATACATCCGTATTTAGACAAGATACATCCGTATCTAGACAAATCTAAGACAAGAATTTTGGGACGGAGTATAACTTATGAGCGCACTGTATATTCTTCGCCAGCTATAGAAATGGGGTAATCTCCAATGGATTAGTTTGGGAGGTCAAACTTCCATAAGATTACATTGTTTTACAGTCTTCCTGTGCAGAGAACACAGCAGGCTAGTTATTTTCCTTTCTACTCTTCTGTTTAAATTTTAAGTTTGATTGCTGAATATGTAATGGATTGATACAATCAAGAAAAGCATAGCGGATGAAATGATTGAAACAAAAAGAATATTGTAGAGCCCCACTTGAAAAGTCTAGAACTGCCAAGTAACTGCACAAGATTAAAGAGCCAAAGAAATGGAAGTATCATGCCAGAAAGATACCTTTGTTTGCTTGAACTCTGAACTTCCCATCTTCAGAAGCTGACCGAGCAGCTATTTGGATTGTAACACATACACATCATCCAGAATTTCCATGGAGAAGGTGCATGAGCAGAATTACCCAGATATGAATGAAACCATGGGTTTTCAGAATTACTCAGAAGTACAATGCTTTTCAATTTTCAACCATTTCAGATAGAATAATATATCTGAGCACACTTGGTAACTGACAAATAATTATTTGTTGCAACTGACTTTTCTCCTTACAATAAAATATAGTTTGTTCCTTAATCAAGAAGCTCCCTCCTGCTAGCAGCAGTTGCAATATCTGCAGAAACAGTGAATTAAACAGATGAGAAGCTGCCAGAAAATAAGGATGCATTAAGCAGGCTCTTGGTGTATGCTTTGAGAAGGAAAGCAAGCAAGCTAGCACATCTATATAACACAAAGTTTTCTTGTAACAACATGAATGATAAGAATGGCATTGGCAGTACTTGTTCAACTAAAGACAGTTTCTTTTCACAAATAAAGTTAGGTACATAGCTGATTCTACTCTGAACCAATACAGGAGACAGACATGAATCGGTAAAAAGAGGCATGTCTAGTAAAAGCAACAACGTGCAGTACATCATAGTGACACTGACACAGAATAAACAAGTTCCAGCCCAAGATCCATGCCCCCCAATTCTTTTGAACAGGGGAAGGAGAATCAGGGGCCTGGATTTTCAGAGGAGGATTTAGGTACTTACAGGAGAGAAGCAAGCCACCTTGTCATCGTCACCGGCGCTCATGCACGGAGAGAGGTAGGTGGCAGCACAGTCGTCTCAGTTTGATTGTGCAAATTGCAGGAAATGAAAGGTTTGCTGGAGAGATGTAGGCCTCCACCGTGTCCTCGTTGCCTCCAGTTGCCTACCTCGCGTTTTCTGGCACTAGCATGGACCGGGCCATGATCCCGGCCAACCAAAAGATGCACTATTTGGATTAGCCTTTCCGCGCTGATCTCAACCAGAAACTCTGGCAGTATCCTGTTGCTCATTTCTACACAAATCCATTGATGAAGCATAAGAGCAGACTGTGGCAGGCCTGTAGTACCCTTCAGGCTCTTGCTTACAAAATCTCCTTTGGCAGGGGCAGTGTAGATGGCAAAGCATAACTTCATAATTGGCATTTTCTGAAGAGATTCAAAAGGTTGACTCAAGTTACCCTGTTTGGTACAAATAATCGATTAGCATACTTGAATGTTACTTCATTTGGAGGGCACTTCTTTCTAAGCATCTCAGCCACAACCTCCTCTGCTTCCTTCCATCGTTCAGCTCGACATAAACCCTTCAATGCAGAATTATAGGACACGGCATCAGGCTTGCATGACATGGTGCTTAATATCTTGCGGGCATCATCCAGACGGCCTTGTTCAGAAAAGCCATTGATAAGGGCATTGTATGTGAAAATATCAGGTGTACTTCCATACTTTGGCATTTGCTCGAAAACCTCAATTGCACGATCAACAAGCCCTTTCTGGCACAGGGAATTGATTAGTATATTGAATGTGATTTCATTTGGGGGGCAATCCTTTCTAGCCATCTTAGATATAAGCTCCCCAGCATCCTCCCATCGCGCAGCTTTGCACAAACCCTTCAGCACAGCATTGTAGCCAAAGATATCAGGCTTGCATGGCATGCTTTGAAACAACTCAATGGCTGATTCGACAAGCCCTTGTTCAGAAAGGCCATTAATAAGGCTACTGTATGTGACAATATCAGGTGTACATCCAAAGTTTGGCATTTGCTCAAACACTTCAATTGCGTAGTTTACCCGGCCACTCTGGCACAGCGAATCAATGAGTATATTGAAAGTCATTTCAATTAGGGGACAGTCCTCCCTAAGCATCTGCCCTATAAGCTCCTCGGCATCATCCCATCGCTCAGCTCTGCATAAACCCTTCAACGCGGCGTTGAAGCTAATGACGTCAGGACTGCACGGCATGCTGTTTAGTAACTTGAGCGCGTCCTCCACACGCCCTTGTTCTGAAAAGGAATATATCAGCGTATTGTAAATGACAACATCAGGTCTGCACCCATACTTGTGCATCTGCTCGAGGACTTCCACCGCACAATCAACCAGCCCATTCTGGCACAAGCAACTGGTTAGCATACTGAATGTCGCTTCGTTTGGCAGGCAGTCTTTCTTAACCATCCCCACAATCAGCTCTCCGACATCCTCCCAACGCTGAGCGATGCACAAACCTTTCAGCGCGGCGTTGTAACAAACAGTGTTGGGCTTGCAGAGCATGCCGTTGAGCAGCTCGATGGCGTCGTCGACACGCCCTTGCTCCGAGAACCCATTCACCAGGGTGCTGTAAATGACAACATCGGGCGTGCATCCGTACCTAGGCATTCGGTCGAGCAGCTGAACGGCGCGGTCGAGCAGCCCGTTCTGGCAGAAAGCGCGGATCTGGGTGGCGAACGTCACCTCGTTGGGAGGGCAATGGTTCCTGACCATCTCGGCCATGAGCTCCTCGGCGTCCTCCCACTGCCGGGCGCCACACAGGCCCATGAGCACGGTGTTGTAGGTGTAGGTGTCCGGCGCGACGGGCATGGAGGCGATGAGGGCGAGCGCGTCGGCGAGCCTGCCGGAGCGGCAGTAGCCGTTGATGAGCGTGGTGTAGGTGACGACGTTGGCGGCCCCGGAGAGGGCCGCCGCCGCGAGGGCGCGCTCGGCGTCCGCCAGCCGGCCGTCGCGGCAGTAGCCGGCGACGAGGGTGTTGTGGGAGACGGGGTCCGCCGCGCCGGCCGCCTTGAGCGCGTCGAGCACGCGCTCCGCGTCGGCGAGGCGGCGCTGCGCGCAGAGCTTCTTGATGAGGATGTTGCAGGCGACGACGGCCGGCGGGTCGGGGGAGGCGCCGAGGAGGCGGAGCGCGGCGTCCAGGTCCCCGAGCTGGACCAGGCGGCGGAGCTTCTGGCCGGCCTGGCCGGGCCGGGACGGGGCGGCCGGGTTGACCCATATGGAGTTGGCCGCGCCGGCGCCGCGCTCCGGCGGGGCCCTGCCGCGGCTCACCCACCTGGAGGCGGCCAGGCGGATGCGGAGGCGGAGGCGGTGGGCTGTGGGCGGGTTTGGAGGGGCCGGGAAAGGGAAGGGGTGGTGGGTGGATGCCGCGGCGGACGGCGACGAGGAGGAGGAGGAGAAAGCGGCGGCCATTGTCGAGGTGGAGCTCTGGCGATAAGTGTTTGGGTGTGGTCTCTGTCTCTCGCCCCTCTTCACAATTCCCCTCCAGTCAAACATTGCTTGTTCTTCTCGTGTAGTAATGAACTTTTTCACTGTGTCAACTTGCTTTTTCACTAGACTTTTTGAACACTGATTGTCAAATACTAGTACCTCCGTCCGGAATTAGTTGTCGTCGCGGAATGAGTATTATGTTAAGTGTCAAGGTTGTAATTTTTTTATGATTTTGCTAATCCTCACTCAAATCTCACTCGACCTCTCACCGTATGGTTTTACACCAAGATTCATGCAGATTTTCCTTCCTGGTTTTCTGTTTTTCCTTTCTGCACTTGGGAAACCTAGAAATTCCAGTACGCGCGACTACAGTTGCCTGCCCGCCAGTAGCACACTACTATAGATGCGGTTCACTCATCCCAGTGCGGAATTATAATTGCATTTGTTGGCAATGTGCAAATACATTTATCATTTTCTAACAAATAAACATGGCATGTATGAGCGCTTTGCGTCTGTACTGATGTTCAAAAAGAACATGGCAGCAAAAATAGGAAAGTAAAAAGGGGAAAACTGAAAGAAGAATAAAAATATGAAAAAGAAACAACAAAATGTTCTATGATGATGCGAGCTGCTCATATATGAGATCTAGCCATGCTATTTCTTAATGACTCAGGTTGTAACTTTAAACAAACTCGTAAAAATAGTTATATTATTAAACAATTAAACACCGATCAGAAATATAGAAGGAACTTTTTCTGAAAGCTCCGCTCTCAGGCATTTTATTCATTCAGCGGCAACCTGTCTGAGCTCAAACTGAGCCTCGGAAAACCAGGGATTACATCAGAGTAGTTTACAATACTCTCCTGTAAAAGAGTTTTCTTTTGCACAAGTATGTGCTACAGAATTAATAGTACGACTAGTATGGTGAAGCTCAAATCCCTACAAACTAACACTATGCTCTTCCATCTCCTGGAGAATAAAGTGAAAACCTACTGGTTTCCCCTTAGACCTGCTCTCCCACAACTGTTTTGAAGTCAAGCAATCAGTTTCAATTATCACTATTGTGAAACTCCTTTCCCGTGCCATTAGTAGTGCATCTTGGTAGGCCGAAATTTCCAAATTCAAGGGGTCAACCACTCCCATATACCTTGTACATTTAGCACTGATAAATTTACCTTCATGATCTCTCGCCATTGCCCCCTAGCACATTGGCCAATGAAAATGTCCACCGCTGTGTCAACATTTATTTTAGTCCGGCCCTCAACAGGAATAGACCATTTCGTCGGCTTTACTTGATCATTCTTCCTCACAACAGGAGGAAATTCCAGTGCCCTCATGAGCTCTTTAACTAGTACCATAGACTGATTTGGTTGGTAAGTCACCTCATTGTGTGTGCAGCGGTTGCGATTGATCAAGATGGCCCACATGACCATCACGCATAGCGTCGCTACATCTCCCCTAATCAGAAGTCTACAAGGAACTTGATATCAAACGCTATACACGTTATTTTCTTCTTCAATTACTTGCATTACAATAGATATCATGGCCAATGTCACCTATAATGTTTAGATTGTGGCTTGAAGTTAGGGTTTCAGAAAGGCGGCGGGGGGGGGGGGGGGGGGGGGTAGGGTTGTATGTTAGCTCATTTTTTAGTTGATTGCCACATGATTTTTCATTGTGACGAAGTGTTTATAATACTCTGAGGCCGGAGGATTTCACAATCTTCTACGAATTAAGCTAGCACTCCTACAATATTGACAACGATCAAAACCGGGTGGTAGGGGGGCATTGGCCCCCTCCCCTGCACAGCCTTTTGAAGAAGGGTAAACAGTACTAGTATGTACATAGTAGTAGTAGGAGTAGTAGTAGCAGATATATATACCGTGGTGTGTTGGGGTGCCTAGGCCATCTGCAGCCCTGCTGGCTGGCGCAAGCGCCTGCTCCATCGTGTCGCAGAGGTACCATCTGACGGCCACACCTGATAAATGAAGGAAATATGCCCTAGAGGCAATAATAAAGTTATTATTTATTTCCTTATATCATGATAAATGTTTATTATTCATGCTAGAATTGTATTAACCGGAAACATGATACATGTGTGAATACATAGACAAACAGAGTGTCACTAGTATGCCTCTACTTGACTAGCTCGTTGATCAAAGATGGTTATGTTTCCTAGCCATAGACATGAGTTGTCATTTGATTAATGGGATCACATCATTAGGAGAATGATGTGATTGACTTGACCCATTCCGTTAGCTTAGCACTCGATCGTTTAGTATGTTGCTATTGCTTTCTTCATGACTTATACATGTTCCTATGACTATGAGATTATGCAACTCCCGTCTACCGGAGGAACACTTTGTGTGCTACCAAACGTCACAACGTAACTGGGTGATTATAAAGGTGCTCTACAGGTGTCTCCGAAGGTACTTGTTGGGTTGGCGTATTTCGAGATTAGGATTTGTCACTCCGATTGCCGGAGAGGTATCTCTCGGCCCTCTCGGTAATACACATCACTTAAGCCTTGCAAGCATTGCAACTAATGAGTTTGTTGCGAGATGATGTATTACGGAACAAGTAAAGAGACTTGCCGGTAACGAGATTGAACTAGGTATTAAGATACCGACGATCGAATCTCGGGCAAGTAACATACCGATGACAAAGGGAACAACGTATGTTGTTATGCGGTTTGACCGATAAAAATCTTCGTAGAATATGTGGGAGCCAATATGGGCATCCAGGTCCCGCTATTGGTTATTGACCGGAGACGTGTCTCGATCATGTCTACATAGTTCTCGAACCCGTAGGGTCCGCACGCTTAACGTTACGATGACAGTTTTATTATGAGTTTATGAGTTTTGATGTACCGAAGGAGTTCGGAGTCCCGGATGAGATCGGGGACATGACGAGGAGTCTCGAAATGGTCGAGACGTAAAGATCGATATATTGGACGACTATATTCGGACATCGGAAAGGTTCCGAGTGATTCGGGTATTTTTCGGAGTACCGAAAAGTTGCGGGAATTCGTATTGGGCCTTAACGGGCCATACGGGAAAGGAGAGAAAGGCCCCAAAGGGTGGCCGCACCCCTCCCCATGGACTAGTCTGAATTGGACTAGGGAGGGGGGGCGCCCCCTTCCTTCCTTCTCCTTCTCCCTTCCCTTCTCCTACTCCAACAAGGAAAGGAGGGGTCCTACTCCCGGTGGGAGTAGGACTCCCCCCTTGGCGCGCCCTCCTCGTAGGCCGGCCGCCTCCCCCCTTGCCCCTTTATATACGGGGGCAGGGGGCACCCCATAGACACAACAATTGATCTATTGATCTCTTAGCCGTGTGCGGTGCCCCCTCCACCATATTACACCTCGATAAATATCGTAGCGATGCTTAGGCGAAGCCCTGCGTCGGTAGAACATCATCATCGTCACCACGCCGTCGTGCTGACGAAACTCTCCCTCAACACTTGGCTGGATCGGAGTTCGAGGGACGTCATCGAGCTGAACGTGTGCTGAACTCGGAGGTGCCGTACGTTCGATACTTGATCGGTCGGATCGTGAAGACGTACGACTACATCAACCGCGTTGTGTTAACGCTTCCACTTTCGGTCTACGAGGGTACGTGGACAACACTCTCCCCTCTTGTTGCTATGCATCACCATGATCTTGCGTGTTCGTAGGAAATTTTTTGAAATTACTACGTTCCCCAACAGTGGCATCCGAGCCAGGTTTTATGCGTTGATGTTATGCACGAGTAGAACACAAGTGAGTTGTGGGCGATATAAGTCATACTGCTTACCAGCATGTCATACTTTGGTTCGACGGTATTGTGAGATGAAGCGGCCCTGACCGGCATTACACGTACGCTTACGCGAGACTGGTTTCACCGTTGCGAGCACTCGTTGCTTAAAGGTGACCGGCGGGTGTCTGTCTCTCTCACTTTAGTTGAACCGAGTGTGGCTACGCCCGGTCCTTGCGAAGGTTAAAACAGCACCAACTTGACAAACTATCGTTGTGGTTTTGATGCGTAGGTAAGAACGGTTCTTGCTAAGCCCATAGCAGCCACGTAAAACTTGCAACAACAAAGTAGAGGACGTCTAACTTGTTTTTGCAGGGCATGTTGTGATGTGATATGGTCAAGACATGATACTGAATTTTATTGTATGAGATGATCATGTTTTGTAACCGAGTTATCGGCAACTGGCAGGAGCCATATGGTTGTCGCTTTATTGTATGCAATGCAATCGCCATGTAATTGTTTTACTTTATCACTAAGCGGTAGCGATAGTCGTAGAAGCAATAGTTGGCGAGACAACAACGATGCTTCGATGGAGATCAAGGTGTCACGCCGATGACGATGGTGATCATGACGGTGCTTCGGAGATGGAGATCACAAGCACAAGATGATGATGGCCATATCATATCACTTATATTGATTGCATGTGATGTTTATCTTTTATGCATCTTATCTTGCTTTGATTGACGGTAGCATTATAAGATGATCCTTCACTAAATTATCAAAGTATAAGTGTTCTCCCTGAGTATGCACCGTTGTGAAAGTTCTTCGTGCTGAGACACCACGTGATGATCGGGTGTGATAGGCTCTACGTTCAAATACAACGGGTGCAAAATAGTTGCACACGCGGAATACTCAGGTTAAACTTGACGAGCCTAGCATATAACAGATATGGCCTCGGAACACGGAGACCGAAAGGTCGAGCGTGAATCATATAGTAGATATGATCAACATAGTGATGTTCACCGTTGAAACTACTCCATCTCACGTGATGATCGGACATGGTTTAGTTGATATGGATCACGTGATCACTTAGAGGATTAGAGGGATGTCTATCTAAGTGGGAGTTCTTAAGTAATATGATTAATTAAACTTAAATTTATCATGAACTTAGTCCTGATAGTATTTTGCAAATTATGTTGTAGATCAATAGCTCGCGTTGTTGCTTCCCTGTGTTTATTTTTGATATGTTCCTAGAGAAAAATTATGTTGAAAGATGTTAGTAGCAAAGATGCGGATTGGATCCGTGATCTGAGGATTATCCTCATTGCTGCACAGAAGAATTATGTCCTTGATGCACCGCTAGGTGACAGACCTATTGCAGGAGCAGATGCAGACGTTATGAACGTTTGGCTAGCTCAATATGATGACTACTTGATAGTTTAGTGCACCATACTTAACGGCTTAGAATCGGGACTTCAAAGATGTTTTGAACGTCATGGACCATATGAGATGTTCCAGGAGTTGAAGTTAATATTTCAAGCAAATACCCGAGTTGAGAGATATGAAGTCTCCAACAAGTTCTATAGCTAAAAGATGGAGGAGAATAGCTCAAGCAGTGAGCATGTGCTCAGATTGTCTGGGTACTACAATCGCTTGAATCAAGTGGGAGTTAATCTTCCAGATAAAATAGTGATTGACAGAATTCTCTAGTCACCATCACCAAAGTTAGTAGAACTTCGTGATGAACTATAGTATGTAAGGGATGACGAAAGTAATTCCCGAGCTCTTCGCGATGCTGAAATCGACGAAGGTAGAAATCAAGAAAAAGCATCAAGTGTTGATGGTTAACAAGACCACCAGTTTCAAGAAAAGGGCGAAGGGATAGAAGGGGAACTTCAAGAAGAACAGCAAGCAAGTTGCTGCTCAAGTGAAGAAGCCCAAGTCTGGACCTAAGCCTGAGACTAAGTGCTTCTACTGCAAAGAGACTGGTCACTGGAAGCGGAACTGCCCCAAGTATTTGGTGGATAAGAAGGATGGCAAAAGTGAACAAAGGTATATTTGATATACAGATTATTGATGTGTATTTTACTAGTGTTCGTAGCAACCCCTCGGTATTTGATACTGGTTCAGTTGCTAAGAGTAGTAACTCGAAACGGGAGTTGCAGAATAAACAGAGACTAGTAAAAGGCGAGGTGACGATGTGTGTTGGAAGTAGTTCCAAGATTGATATGATCATTATCACACACTCCCTATACTTTCGGGATTAGTGTTGAACCTAAATAAGTGTTATTTGGTGTTTGCGTTGAGCATGAATATGATTTGATCATGTTTATTGCAATACGGCTATTCATTTAAGTTAGAGAATAATTGTTGTTCTGTTTACATGAATAAAACCTTATATGGTTACACACCCAATGAAAATGGTTCGTTGGATCTCGATCGTAGTGATACACATATTCATAATATTGAAGTCAAAAGATGCAAGTTAATAATGATAGTGCAACTTATTTGTGGCACTGCCCTTTAGGTCATATTGGTGTAAAGCGCATGAAGAAACTCCATACTGATGGGATTTTGGAATCACTTGATTATGAATCACTTGATGCTTGCGAACCGTGCCTCATGGGCAAGATGACTAATACGCCGTTCTCCGGAACTATGGAGAGAGCAACAGATTTGTTGGAAATCATACATACAGATGTATGTGGTCCGATGAATATTGAGGCTCGTAGCAGGTATCATTAATTTCTGACCTTCAGAGATGATTTGAGCAGATATGGGTATATCTACTTAATGAAACAGAAGTCTGAAACATTTGAAAAGTTCATATAATTTCAGAGTGAAGTGAAAAATCATCGTAACAAGAAAATAAAGTTTCTACGATCTGATCGTGGAGAAGAGTATTTGAGTTACGAGTTTGGCCTTCAGTAAAAACAATGTGAAATAGTTTCACTACTCACGCCACCTGGAACACCACAGTGTAATGGTGTGTCTGAACATCGTAACCGTACTTTATTAGATATGGTGCAATATATGATGTCTCTTACCGATCTACCACTATCGTTTTGGGGTTATGCATTAGAGACAGCTACATTCACGTTAAATAGGGTACCATCTAAATCCGTTGAGACGACATCTTATGAACTGTGGTTTGGCAAGAAACCAAAGTTGTCATTTCTTAAAGTTCGGGGTTGCGATGCTTATGTGAAAAAGTTTCATCCTGATAAGCTCAAACCCAAATCGGAGAAATGTGTCTTCATAGGATACCCAAAGGAAACAGTTGGGTACACCTTCTATCACAGATCCGAAGGCAAGACATTCGTTGCTAAGTATGGATCCTTTCTAGAGGAGGAGTTTCTCTCGAAAGAAGTGAGTGGGAGGAAAGTAGAACTTGATGAGGTAATTGTACCTGCTCCCTTATTGGAAAGTAGTTCATCGCAGAAACCAGTTTCTGTGACGCCTATACCAATTAGTGAGGAAGTTAATGATGATGATCATGAAACTTCAGATCAAGTTATTACTGAACCTCGTAGGTCAACCAGAGTAAGATCCGCACCAGAGTGGTACCGTAATCTTGTTCTGGAGGTTATGTTACTAGACCATGACGATCCATCTATGGACTGGTGCAAAATGGCTTGAGGCCATGAAATCTGAGATGAGATCCATGTATGAGAACAAAGTATGGACTTTGATTGACTTGCCCAATGATCGGCGAGCCATTGAGATTAAATGGATTTTCAAGAGGAAGACGGACGCTGATAGTAGTGTTACTATCTACAAAGCTAGAATTGTCGCAAAAGGTTTTCGACAAGTTTAAGGTGTTGATTACGATGAGAGTTTCTCACTCGTATCTATGCTTAAGTCTGTCCGAATCATGTTAGCAATTGCCGCATTTTGTGAAATCTGGCAAATGGATAAACAAAACTGCATTCCTTAATGGATTTATTAAAGAAGAGTTGTATACGATGCAACCAGAAGGTTTTGTCAATCCTAAAGGTGCTAACAAAATATGCAAGCTCCAGCGATCCATCTATGGACTGGTGCAAGTATCTCGGAGTTGGAATATACGCTTTGATAAGTTGATCAAAGGATATAGTTTTATACAGACTTGCGGTGAAGCCTGTATTTACAAGAAAGTGAGTGGGAGCACTACAACATTTCTGATAAGTATATGTGAATGACATATTGTTGATCGAAAATAATGTAGAATTATTCTGCAAAGCATAAAGGAGTGTTTGAAAGGAGTTTTTCAAAGAAAGACCTCGGTAAAGCTGCTTACATATTGAGCATCAAGATCTATAGAGATAGATCAAAACACTTGATAAGTTTTTTCAATGAGTACATACCTTGACAAGATTTTGAAGTAGTTCAAAATGGAACAGTCAAAGAAAGAGTTCTTACCTGTATTACAAGGTGTGAAATTGAGTAAGACTCAAAGCCCGACCACGGCAGAAGATAGAAAGAGAATGAAAGTCATTCCCTATGCCTCGGCCATAGGTTCTATAAATTATGCCATGCTGTGCACCACATCTATTGTATACCCTACACTGATTTTGGCAAGGGAGTACAATAGTGATCTAGGAGTAGATCACTGGACAGCGGTCAAAATTATCCTTAGTGGAATAAGGATATATTTCTCGATTATGGAAGTGACAAAAGGTTCGTCGTAAAGGGTTACGTCGATGCAAGTTTTGACACTAATCTAGATGACTCTAAGTCTCGGTCTATATACATATTGAAAGTGGGAGCAATTAGCTAGAGTAGCTCCGTGCAGAGCATTGTAGACATAGAAATTTGCAAAATACTTACGAATCTGAATGTGACAGGCCCGTTGACTAAAATTATCTCACAAGTAAAACATGATCACGCCTTAGTACTCTTTGGGTGTTAATCACATAGCAATGTGAACTAGATTACTGACTCTAGTAAACCCTTTGGGTGTTGGTCACATGACGATGTGAACTATGGGTGTTAATCACATGGTGATGTGAACTATTGATGTTAAATCACATGGCGATGTGAACTAGATTATTGACTCTAGTGCAAGTGGGAGACTGAAGGAAATATGCCCTAGAGGCAATAATAAAATTATTATTTATTTCCTTATATCATGATAAATGTTTATTATTCATGCTAGAATTGTATTAACCGGAAACATGATACATGTGTGAATACATAGACAAACAGAGTGTCACTAGTATGCCTCTACTTGACTAGCTCGTTGATCAAAGATGGTTATGTTTCCTAGCCATAGACATGAGTTGTCATTTGATTAATGGGATCACATCATTAGGAGAATGATGTGATTGACTTGACCCATTCCGTTAGCTTAGCACTCGATCGTTTAGTATGTTGCTATTGCTTTCTTCATGACTTATACATGTTCCTATGACTATGAGATTATGCAACTCCCGTTTACCGGAGGAACACTTTGTGTGCTACCAAACGTCACAACGTAACTGGGTGATTATAAAGGTGCTCTACAGGTGTCTCCGAAGGTACTTGTTGGGTTGGCGTATTTTGAGATTAGGATTTGTCACTCCGATTGTCGGAGAGGTATCTCTGGGCCCTCTCGGTAATACACATCACTTAAGCCTTGCAAGCATTGCAAATAATGAGTTTGTTGCGAGATGATGTATTACGGAACGAGTAAAGAGACTTGCCGGTAACGAGATTGAACTAGGTATTAAGATACCGACGATCGAATCTCGGGCAAGTAACATACCGATGACAAAGGGAACAACGTATGTTGTTATGCGGTTTGACCGATAAAAATCTTCGTAGAATATGTGGGAGCCAATATGGGCATCCAGGTCCCGCTATTGGTTATTGACCGGAGACGTGTCTCGGTCATGTCTACATAGTTCTCGAATCCGTAGGCTCCGCACGCTTAACGTTACGACAACAGTTTTATTATGAGTTTATGAGTTTTGATGTACCAAAGGAGTTCGGAGTCCCGGATGAGATCGGGGACATGACGAGGAGTCTCGAAATGCTTGAGACATAAAGATCGATATATTGGACGACTATATTCGGACATCGAAAAGGTTCCGAGTGATTCGGGTATTTTTTGGAGTACCGGAAAGTTACGGGAATTCGTATTGGGCCTTAATGGGCCATACGGGAAAGGAGAGAAAGGCCCCAAAGGGTGGCCGCACCCCTCCCCATGGACTAGTCCGAATTGGACTAGGGAGGGGGGCGCCCCCTTCCTTCCTTCTCCTTCTCCCTTCCCTTCTCCTACTCCAACAAGGAAAGGAGGAGTCCTACTCCCGGTGGGAGTAGGACTCCCCCCTTGGCGCGCCCTCCTCCTAGGCCGGCCGCCTCCCCCCTTGCTCCTTTATATACGAGGGCAGGGGGCACCCCATAGACACAACAATTGATCTATTGATCTCTTAGCCGTATGCGGTGCCCCCTCCACCATATTACACCTCGATAATATCGTAGCGGTGCTTAGGCGAAGCCCTGCGTCGGTAGAACATCATCATCGTCACCACGCCGTCGTGCTGACGAAACTCTCCCTTAACACTCGGCTGGATCGGAGTTCGAGGGACGTCATCGAGCTGAACGTGTGCTGAACTCGGAGGTGCCGTACGTTCGGTACTTGATCGGTCGGATCGTGAAGACGTACGACTACATCAACCGCGTTGTGTTAACGCTTCCGCTTTCGGTCTACGAGGGTACGTGGACAACACTCTCCCCTCTCGTTGCTATGCATCACCATGATTTTGCGTGTTCGTAGGAATTTTTTTGAAATTACTACGTTACCCAACAATAAAATCACTACTTAAAACTCTAGATGAGTTTAAAGTAGGCTGGGTGCATCATTCGGCGAACAACATAGCTCATGTTGCGTTAGAAAATTACTAGCAAAATGGCCCGTGCGTTGAAACGGGAGAAAAAAAATCATAATCTCCAATGGCCATGATCATATTTTGCTGCATCATCGAGATACACAACCACTCTCATTTTCGTGAAATCGTGAACAATTTTTGAAATCATGAACATTTTTTAAAACTTATAAACAAATCTAAAATCATGAACATTTTTATAGATTTTCGAACATTTTCTAAAATCATGAAAAATAGAATTCATGAACATTTTATACTATTTGCCATCATTTTTTAAAACATTTTTCTTGAATAGGCTTACATTTCTAGAATCGATGAACATTTCTTTTGGAAATTGGTAAAACAAGTTCTTAAATTCATGAACATTTTTTTGACTTAACGAATATTTTTTGAAATGCATGATCGTTTTTTAATTTACAACCATTTTATGAATCAATAAACTACTTTGTAACTCACTATCAGTTTTTAAATTTTTTGGATAATTTTCAATTCATGCACTTTTTTTAAATGGCAAAGTTTTGTTCAATTCCATTAAAAAAATTAATACATGAACTTTTAAAGTAAATCATGAACATTTGTTTTCAAAATTGCGAAGATTTGTTGAATATGTGATTTTTTTTCTTAAAATGCGAACATTTTCTGAATCCACAAACATTTTTAAATTATTGAACATGTTATTTCAAAATCCATATTTTTATAACAATTTGGAACTATTTTTATGTCCAAAATTATTTAAAGTAGAAAGGAACGTAGACAAAAAAGGAAAACGAAATCTATAAAACAGGCCACGCGGACATGGACCGGCCCGAACAGGTGCATTGTGTCTTCTCCTAACGCGCAGAGTGCAGGGCCGGCCCAGGCAGGGGTTCTCCTGTGTGAAACATTTTTTTTATCATTTATAGGCGGCATCAATGGGTAATATTTTGCAACTTTAGTGGCAATTTCGGTGACGTATCGTCAGGAATAATTGCCCCTTTATTATTAGGTATATAGATAGCAAAAAGGTTTGTGCATATTTTCCTGCATCACGGAGATACACTATCACTCTCAATTTCATGAAATCATGAATAGTTTTCTAAAATCATGAACATATTTGAAATCATGAACTTTTTTCAAATTCATGAAGACTTGTACAAATTTTCGAACATTTTCTCAAATTAAGAACACTTCTTGAATTCATAAACATTTTATACAATTTCCAAACATTGTTTTAAAATTATGAAAAAAATAATTAATTTTTCTTGAATTGGTGAACATTGTTTTCGAAATTGGTGGAACAATTTTTGGTATTCATGATAATGATTTTGATTTTACAAACTTTTTTATTGATTTAACGAACATTTTTTGAAATGCATGATCATTTTTTGAATCTGCGGTCATTTTATGAATGAATAAACTACTCTATTTTGTAAGTCACGAATAGTTTTTGAGTTTTTAGGATATTTTTTCATTCATGAACATTTTTTGAATTGGCGAAATTTTGTTCAAATTCATTAATTTTTTAAATACATGAACTTTTTAAAAACCTTGAACATTTTTTGATTTCCCGAACATTTGTTTTCAAAATTTCGAATATTTTTTTGTAAAATCCTGAACATGTTTTGAATCCACAGACATTTTATGATTTATAAAACATTTTATTTGAAAATTCTCTTTTTTAAATTTTCGGAACTTTTTTGGAGTCCCAAATTAGAAAAAACAGAAAAAAAATTGAAAAGAAAAATAAAAAATAAAATTTAAAATTTAAAAAACAGGCCGCCCGGACATGTGCCGGCCGAAACGTGCGTGCAGTATATGAGGTCCCTGCATGGGCCGTCACAGGCGGGGGTTCCCCTGTGTGAATCATTTTTTATCACCTATATGTCGCACTGTCTTGAAAAAAACTTAGATGTGGCATTGGTGGGTAATATTCTGTAATTTTGGTGGCAATTTCCGTGACGTACCGCCATAACCAATAGCCTTTTTATTATTAGGTATAGATATAGATGTAAGACCTAGTTCCAAGTGCCACCGGAGTAATGGTCTAGCGCTAGCAAACTCTATGGGGCTTAATCGTGTGGAGGCGGAGGCGGACTTGCAAGACGTCATCAATTTTTGTAATGGGCACACTAGATGGTGGGATGCTGGAGTAGCCATTTTTGCAAAGTGCATGGATATTAGTACAACAATTGGGAAGGTCAATTTTAAGCATTGTAATCGTTCGGCTAATCAAGCGGCACATGTGCTAGCTAAGTTTAGTTATTGTAATAAGCTATCTAGTTCCTAGTTAAATAATCCTCCGAATTGCTTAGGTAGTAAACCTATAGACGATGTATCTGTGATTCGTGATCAGTAAAGTTAGCAACATGGCTTTCCCTCAAAAAAAGTGTCACCGGAGTGCCTTGCCACGGTGGTAGCTTCAAATTTTGCCGTTGATTAAATAAAACTGCAAAGGTTACCGACTAAAAAAAGATTAGTCGTGACATGGACATGGTGAATGACGGCTTAGCTAAACTATAGGTAAAAAAGCAGTGAAAGAGGGTTGCATGGCAAACAGGGACACTAAGATCAACTAGTAAGTTTGCACGTGCAATGCACGTGTATCCTTAGGAAATTTTTTGAGCTGCCTATCTTGCATCCAAAACAAAACTTTAATGGTTTACTCATATTGTTCTCCACCCCATTGTCTCCAAGTTTATTTCCTCCGTTTTATGACTAAGGAAACATTTCATGAAAAAGGCCCTCTTTGTCCATGAAATTTTGTTGAAAAAAATGTATCATGGTTGTTCACTCTTTTCTTGACAGAATGTTCCATGGTTGTGTCGCTTGGCATTGGCATATTGCAAGTGCCATAACTGTTACATATGTGCCACTTTCAATCATCCCGTCATTTTCCAAATTGGAATAGTTAAGTTGTGAATTAATGTCACTATATTTGATCCATGAATGCTTATTTAACAGCAGGTGATACATATACCTTATTTTTTCATGCAAATTCCAACATCGACAAACTGATTATATCATACCACAAAAGAAAATCCATTTCATCTGTGTAACAAAAGACAAACCTCTCAAGTATTCAATATCAGGAAAGCAATCTGTAGAAGCTAGCCTTCACCACGTGCAAGGCCGCATATCTGGTTCATATTTCTACGCGAACTGTTTACTTGCATGAACAACACGAAGACTAAAGTGTGTACATCAGGAAAAAAACACCCATTTGTATACAAAATACCAAAGCTTATACTACCTTAAAATCCCAGCAGATGAAACTACAAAAGAATCTGAAATTTACCATACACTCATTTAGCTAGCCAATTGTACAATTGTGCATAAGAGAACATGTAGGAAAGCACCCCCAGTCAACTGCTCAAGAACCCTGCATATGTTAGAATTTCAACACTTGTTATATGAGTGTGAATGTCAAGGCACCAATGAAATGCAGAGCTAAGAAAAAATACATCAAAGTTGAGTGGATATAGAGCTAGACAAAAGAACCGGGTGCCTTGAGAACTAATAAAGCTTAAAAAAAGAAATAATCTCAACAAAATTGTCTAAGCTTTGGCTAATAGCAAATAACATGGCAGGTTAACATGACTGAATTGTACGTACGGTCCACTGTGGAATCCAACAAACAACCCCTCCTTACCTCCATACTATTTTTCTTTATGGTATTACGTCCATACTGTTACTGTCATGTGAAAGCACTTCTCTGAACGACCTCGTCTTGTATCTCATATTATACTGAACTTTAAGTAAGACCACTTGATAATGTGCTATCCAAATGACCAAATTTGCGAGCAAAGAAAGTGAAGGAAATACGCCCTAGAGGCAATAATAAAGTTATTATTTATTTCCTTATTTCATGATAAATGTTTATTATTCATGCTAGAATTGTATTAACCGGAAACTTGATACATGTGTGGATACATAGACAAACAAAGTGTCACTAGTATGCCTCTACTTGACTAACTCGTTGAATCAAAGATGCTTAAGTTTCCTAGCCATAGACATGAGTTGTCATTTGATTAACGGGATCACATCATTAAAGAATGATGTGATTGACTTGACCCATTCCGTTAGCTTAGCACTTGATCGTTTAGTATTTTGCTATTGCTTTCTTCATGACTTATACATGTTCCTATGACTATGAGATTATGCAACTCCCGAATACCGGAAGAACACTTTGTGTGCTACCAAACGTCACAACATAACTGGATGATTATAAAGGTGCTCTACAGGTGTCTCCGAAGGTACTTGTTGGGTTGGCGTATTTCGAGATTAGGATTTGTCACTCCGATTGTCGGAGAGGTATCTCTGGGCCCACTCGGTAATGCACATCACTATAAGCCTTGCAAGCATTGTGACTAATGAGTTAGTTGCGGGATGATGCATTACGGAATGAGTAAAGAGACTTGCCGGTAACGAGATTGAACTAGGTATTAAGATACCGACGATCGAATCTCGGGCAAGTAACATACCGATGACAAAGGGAACAACATATGTTGTTATGCGGTTTGACCGATAAAGATCTTCGTAGAATATGTAGGAACCAATATGAGCATCCAGGTTCCGCTATTGGTTATTGACCGGAGATGAGTCTCGGTCATGTCTACATAGTTCTCGAACCCGTAGGGTCCGCACGCTTAACGTTTGGTGACGATCAGTATTATGAGTTTATGTGTTTTGATGTACCGAAGGTAGTTCGGAGTCCCGGATGAGATCGCGGACATGACGAGGAATCTCGAAATGGTCGAGAAGTAAAGATCGATATATTGGACGACTATATTCGGACATCGGAAAGGTTCTGAATGGTTCGGGTATTTATGGGAGTACCAGAGAGTTACGAGAATTCGCCGGGGAGTATATGGGCCTTATTGGGCTTTAGGGGAGAGAGAGAGGGGGGCTGCCTAGGGCAGGCCGCGCGCCCCCCCAAGGCCTAGTCCGAATTGGACTAGGGGGAGGGGCGCCGCCCCCTCCTTCCTTCTCTTCCCTCTTCCCCTTCCTTCTCTCCTACTCCTACTACTTGGAAGGGGAGGAATCCTACTCCCGGTGGGAGTAGGACTCCCCAGGGCGCGCCATAGTAGAGGGTCGGCCCTCCCCCGGCCCTCCCCCTCCTCCACTCCTTTATATACGGGGAAGGGGGGCACCCCATAGACACACAAGTTGATCATTGATCTTTTAGCCGTGTGCGGTGCCCTCCTCCACCATAATCCACCTCGGTCATATCGTAGCGGTGCTTAGGCGAAACCCTTCGTCGGTAGCATCATCATCGCCGTCATCACGCCGTCGTGCTGACGGAACTCTCCCTCAAAGCTCTGCTGGATCGTGAGTTCGTGGGACGTCACTGAGCTGAACGTGTGCTGAACTCGGAGGTGCCGTGTGTTCGGTACTTGGATCGGTCGGATCGTGAAGACGTACGACTACATCAACCGCGTTGTCATAAAGCTTCCGCTTACGGTCTACGAGGGTACATGGACGACACTCTCCCCTCTCGTTGCTATGCATCACCATGATCTTGCGTGTGCGTAGAATTGTTTTTGAAATTACTACGTTCACCAACAGAAAGAAGATAAAAAAGCATTCCCATATGGTCGTACGTAGTGCCTGATTACAGTAATAACAGCCTTAACAACTAAGTCTGTGGGTGTTCAGGAAGCTATATGCTGAGTTGCATTGCATCATAGTTGGGCCAGCCGCCAAGTGCCTAGGAACTGTTACAGCGATGCTTGAGGCGAGCCTTGAACTGCACAAGATCAATTATGGTTCCTTCCTGAAGGCTGATTGCACAAGACAACAAAGGAATGCTTGATCCCCCTCCGTGCCAGCTGAAAAACGGCAAACATAATGGTTGGACAATCTCTCATCACAATGATCCCCTTCCAATAGAAAAATTAGAGAAGCCAAAAAATGAATGATTGACAGGGCTGGCATGTCTAACTTGAATAGTCGTTGTGGATCCCTAACTGCTTGCTCTGCCGCCGCATGCGCCGCTCTGTCCATCTTTTGCCTGGCATCTGAGATGTAGATAGTTCCAACCGGCGAGCTTCCCATGTGGTTCACCACTTCACATCTCCACCGATGGATGAATGGAAAAGAGGCATGTCCAGAATAGCTAGATTGCACCAAAAACTGGGAACAATTCCCTAATCATGACGGAGAAGCACCCCGAATGACTACTTTTCATCCGCTTGATGTGTGTACAAAATCAGGGAAATCAATATAATATGATCATTGGCGAGCCAAAAACACAAGCAATGCAAATCACATTGGTAATGAAGCTTAACTGTTGAATGTCTGCATTCAAATAACCGATGGAAGGTTTATTTAGAACTCTAGTAACAAGCTTGCTTCGGCTGGCTTCAGTTTTATCAACGTGAATCAATATGTCACACATGAAGAAAAAAATTCAAATGTGAAGCAGCACGTCACTGGAAAAACAAGATGAACGAAAGAAAGCAGAGATGACAGACCTCCGGCCTGGCGGCTGTGTGTTTGAAGGCGGCTCGTCCCCTGACTGTGCGAGATGAGGGGGACATGTGAATAGAGGGCGGTTTAGGCAGCGTCCCCGACGCCCGGCAAGGCGGTTTAGGCGGCGTCCCTGACGGCCCGCAAGGCGGTTTACTCCGTATTTGTTGGGTTGGCATAGATCAAGATTAGGATTTGTCACTCCGTGTATCGGAGAGGTATCTCTGGGCCCTCTCGGTAATGCACATCATAATAAGCCTTGCAAGCAATGTGACTAATGAGTTAGTTACGGGATGATGTATTACGGAACGAGTAAAGAGACTTTCCGGTAACGAGATTGAACTAGGTATGAAGATACCGACGATCGAATCTCGGGCAAGTAACATACCGATGACAAAGGGAATTACGTATGTTGTCGTAAGGTTCGACCGATAAGATCTTCGTAGAATATGTAGGAGCCAATATGGGCATCCAGATTCCGCTATTGGTTATTAACCGGAGAGGTGTCTCGGTCATGTCTATATAGTTCTCGAACCCGTAGGGTCCGCACGCTTAACGTTTGTTGATGATATAGTACTATATGAGTAAGAATGTTGGTAACCGAATGTTGTTCGGAGTCCCAGATGAGATCACAAGCATGACGAGGAGCTCCGGAATGGTCCGGAGGTAAAGATTCATATATTGGATGATATGGTTAGGCCAAGGGGTCAGGCCCACAGGGCTATAAGTTGGTGCAAAAGAAAATTTTGCGGAGGTCAGAGGCCAAACGCCGGAGACCCTGGCATCTGGCCCTAGGCCAGACGCCGAGGCCCATGGCGTCTAGGCCAGCCGCCAAGGATTGTGGCGTTTGGTCCTAGAGTCCGAGTGGGACTCTTGCCTTTCGGGTAAAACCGACTTTGAGGAGGCTTTTGCTCCAAGTTTCGACCCCAGGGCTCAACATATAAATAGAGGGGCAGGGCTTGCACCAAAGACACATCAAGAATCACCAAGTCGTGTGCCGGCAACCCCGTCCCCTCTAGTTTATCCTCCGTCATAGTTTCTGTAGTGCTTGGCGAAGCCCTGTGGAGATTGTTCTTCACCAACACCGTCACCACGCTGTCGTGCTACCGGAACTCATCTACTACTTCGCCCCTCTTGCTGGATCAAGAAGGCGAGGACGTCATCGAGCTGAACGTGTGCTGAACGCGGAGGTGCCGTATGTTCGGTACTTGATCGGGATGGATCGTGAAGGTGTACGACTACATCAACCGCGTTGATAAACGCTTCCGCTTTCGGTCTACGAGGGTACGTAGACACACTCTCCCCTCTCGTTGCTATGCATCTGCTAGATAGATCTTGCGTGATCGTAAGAAAATTTTGAAATACTCCCTCCTTAAGAAGATTAGTGCAAAATAACGCTTTGGGAATCTCTCATGGAACATTTCACCCTACCAGATCATTTCACTGATACAGATGTGCAGAAAGTCAAGGATGCTGCTCTTAGGAAGATGACAATTGCATTCAACACCCACAAGAAAACTGTATGGGCCAACTATGTCGAAGGAGAAAGGAAGACTCCAGAATTCAAGGGAACACTGGAGAAGCAAAGAGCACTGGCCCGCTTTCGTGAAATTCAAGGAATCAGAATTATCTAAGGAATGGTCGAGAAAAAACAAGGCCAATGCCGCAAAAAAGACGCAGTTCCATAGGCTGGGGCCAGGTGGCTACGCGGTGGCAATGCCTAAGTGGGATAAGTATGAGCAAGAGATGCTGGATGCAGGGGTCACTCCAGTTACTAGGAGCTGGCCCCCCAGATGCAGAACTTGGTTCTATGCGTATGGGGGGCGTTGGACCCGAAGACAGGCCTGGTTTTGAAGAAGGCAAGTCTAAAAGGAGCCGAAGGGAAGTTACTTCAAGCAATAGAAGATGCTCCAACGGGGGTGTTCACGCCCAACAGAGAGAACGACGAGCTTACGCGCGCCCTGGGAAATCCTGAACACCCGGGAAGAACACGAGGCAAGGGCGTTATCCCCTGATATGAGGGCTTTTCGGACTAGAACGACGACTACAGGAGCCGTGCAAGAAGGAAGATGAAGGAGGAGAAGAAGAGGAAGCTGGAGGAGGAGCAGAGGAAGCAGGAAGCAGAACGCCTTCAAGGCCTAGAATCAGCGCACGCGGACTTGGCACTCAAACTCCAGCGGCAGCAGCAGCAGATCGACTCACTTAGCCAGGAAAGGGGGTCTCAGCAGCGGCAACAGCTAGCGGATGATCCAGCATTGGATAGCACCGTCCCATCCATGCCGAGAAGCAACGTTGGTTCCGCCCCGGGCGACGCACTGCTGGATAGATACCATGTGGATGACATCATGGAGAACACTAACTGTGAGCTACACTTCAAAATGAAGAACATATCCATGAAGGTGGCGGACGCCGTTGCTTTTACAAATCCCCCCGAAGCAACCTTCCATTGCAACCCGGTTCCAGTGGGCTATGCTCGTGTCTTGGTTGATGAGGTGGTGGACCAATATTCGGGGCTAGAGCTTGACATTCCTGGAGGTGACGAGGAGCACACACTAGGAGAGGCCAAACATCGTATCATCCTATGGAGAAAGGATTGCATCATCTTTCGAAGGCCACCGACACCGCGTCAGCCGACTCCTCCTCGAAGTCCGCCACCAAGTTAGCAGACTCCCGCTCCTCCAAGTCTACCAACGCGTCAGGCCACTCCTCCTCCTTCAAGTCCGGCAAAGCGTCAGGCCACTCCTCCTGCTTCAAGTCCGGCACAGCGTCAGCAGACTCCTCCTCAAAGTCCGCCACCGCGTCAGCAGACTCCCGCTCCTCCAAGTCCACCAACGCGTCAGGCCACTCCTCCTCCTCCAAGTCCGGCACAGCATCAGGCCACTCCTCCTGCTCCAACTCAGCCACGTCAGCCGTCTCCGCCGCCTCAGCAATCGCAGAAGGGAGCCGCCGCAGCTATGGTGCGTAGCGGTACGAGTCGAGGTAGTACAGGAGGTACAGGCGGAGGCAAGCGATATAGATATGGTCCAAGCCTCGCTCCTCTTCCTCAGAGGCCTTACGACATGACCGAGGAGCAAAACGCAGCCATAGTGCAGGCCCAAGTGGACGCCCATTTTGGACCGAAACCGGCACCGCCGCCAAGGGAGAAAGTGCCTGAGGAAAAGATTGACCACTTCATTCGTATGGCTAGACCACCAGCTCCCAAGCCTGTTGACTCAGACTATGAGAGCCAAATCAGGAAGGCACATCGAGCACGACTACAGAAGGAAGCGAGCTCGAGCTCGAGCCAACAAGCAGCTGGCAAAAAATGCGGAAAAACCGTTCCCCGGCTGGGAGAACAGGCGGCGCAATCGATCCCCCCGCTTGTTGTGCCAACAACACATGAGAGTACCGGCGCCCTATATTATTGTGCGCAAACAGTTCCCAAGTTGGGCAATCTGGTAATAACCGAGGAGCATATAAGCCAGGCTAAAATGCTCGGCATTAGTGTTGGACAACTCCTCGAGATCGAGCCCATGTCTCCGCTTAGAGAGGAGGAAATAAAACGGAAATATGTCCGCGGCCAACCTTTGGTCGAGCCCGAGGAGGTCAAGAACCTCCAACGAGAATGTATGAATTGCATGATTGGTACATGAACATTACCAAGAGTTCCAATCGAGAGTCCCTCATGGTGAAAGTCAAGGAAGAGCATTACTTCCATAAGCTAGCTCTGTCCGTTGAGTATTCAGAACTATTTCAGTTATTCAATCAAGATGCACTCGACAAATCTCTCGTCAGTTGCTATTGTCTGTAAGTGATTTCTTTCTGTAATTTAAGTCTCAAGCTAGCTTTAGTGCTCATTGATCGATCATTACCTGTAATTATCCTCACTATATTATTTTCCGTGGTATTATGCAGGATGAAGATGTATGAAATGAAAAAAGCTGGACGCTATGGCGTTGGGTTCATTGACCCAAATACCATTAATGAATACACATGGAAATTGGAATGGTATAAACAAGATGTAGAGAATAAAATGCTAGAGTTCTTGAAGCACCTCGATACCAATGAAGATATACTATTTCCTTACAACTTCCTGTGAGTCACACTGTCTTGTACTACAAATTCTGTTTTTACTTACTAGCTAGCTAGATGTTAATAATTAAGTGTATAGGGTTTAGGGTAGTTGATTAGTGTTATGCACATGCCCGCTTAATTAAGACATACAAACATGTGCACATGAAGTTACCACTGGATCTTGTTAGACATTAAAGTTGAAGAAGGAAAAGTTGAAGTACTGGACTCACTACATAAAAAAGAAAGTGACTACACCATCTTGAAGGGGATAGTCGGCAGGTAATTTTAATCATTATTAACTATATCTCGGCCTATTTAGTTCGTCATTTCCTGATATCAACTATTTAATAACCCCTTTATTAATTTTCTTTGCCGGCGGGCAGGGCTTGGGCAAAGTTCATCAAGATGACTCCAGGCAAATGGCGAGAAAAGCTGTTTTGGTATCGATCCAAGGTAAGTAATTAAGTAGTACTAGCTACCATCTCTTTAATTCTTGTTTTAATACCATTAATTAATTATCATGCTTGATTAATTATTATCTGATTAAATTCCATTCTCGTAAAGGCCCTGAAGCAGGCGCCGGGGACTGATCTGTGTGCATACTATGTTTGCGAGAACATTCGCATGATGGCGTCCGAAAGGAGCAAATCCGATAGACAGCAATCGATACGTTTGCCAGAACACTATTCACAATTTTTACATCATTATCGATATCTAGTCACACAACTAATACATATGCATATTGATTTCCTTCTTAACAATTTAAAGATGTGCGGGAGCAGCTCCTACCAACGGAGCGTATACTAGCACTTCAAAAGGAAATAGCGGGATTTTTGCTCGACCAGGTCATAGATCCCAAAGGAGAATACTATTGCCCGCTACCGCCCCCATGAACCACTCCCAATTGTCATCGTGCTCCAAAGGCACCAAGGCAACATGTAGGAGAAATTGTGTGTGTGTGTGTGTGTATATATATATATATATATATGCATAACGTGTACAATATGTAGTATCATAAAATACCAGCAAACAAAAAAGAAATAAATGGAAAACACAAAATTAAAGGAAAAATAAAAAATAAAACCAAAACCCCCCAAATATTTTAGTACCAGTTGGTGTACTAAAGGGCTCCCCGCCCCCGGCGTTGGCTCGTGCCACGTGGTGGCCCTTTAGCGGCGGTTCGTGCAGAACCGGTACTAAAGGGGGGGGGGACCTTTAGTCCCCACCCTTTAGTGCCGGTTGCAGAACCGGCACTAAAGGCCCTTACGAACCGGTGATACAACCCGGTTCTACACTAGTGCTACTAATGTTTTTACTAATGCTTCTGTGTGCTATATCATCAAATTTTAGAATAAAATGTACCTACTAATGTTTTTACTAAAACATTTTGCTACATTTGTTTTAATGTTTGAGAAAGAACTATGTTGCAGCTTCCAATATGGAGAGCAGAAGAGTGTATCAAGTCTCTTGATTGTATTTGGACAAATGTGCAAGCGTTATGTATTGTCCCTATTAAGATGAGAAGCGTTGTGGTAGTGAAACTAAGTACAACCACGCGAGGAAGAGCTGGACCACAGGGAAGATGACAACAGTGAAGAGCTAAAGAGGAAAGGCATCTTTGTTCGTCATGGCATTGTGGAAAATTACATGTGCGCTTATGCACATGGACTATGATGTTATGCTTGAATGTCATATTCTCCAATGGATTTTTTCTCATAATAGATAGTGTTAGATACAACAATGAAGGACAAGGTATGTAAGCTAAAGGATAAATATCTAGGTCGTATTCAGTCATGTCGTACACTTATTCCTCCAAGAACATATGCCCTCAAATGGCTATATATGCATGTTTTGTTCTGGATGAAACTGCATGTGGAGATATAATTTTAGTATGCAAATTTACTTGATGTTTAATCCATGTGGTAATTCATGCAAATGTTATGATATGATATAATGTATTACACACGCCATACACTATAGTGCCAGCAATTGGTTAGTTTTTGAATTTTGTTGCTACTGCCTACTTTGTTGAAGCATTTGTTGGGGATGACTCATGTACTTATTTTTGTTGCTTACTAAAATAGAGAAGACAACATCAAAGAATAGTATTTGTGTCCTTTCAGTCGTCAAATACTTTTCATTGTGATCTGTAATTCATTTTTTTATTGAGTGCATGTTGAGGTAGCATTATATTTTTATATAAAAAAATTGCTATAGGCATGTGGTGAATAACATTTGAAGGCCGTTTCTGCTCTTGTCCCTTGTTGCTGCCCTGCCACGGCCACGTCGATCACTGGCTCACTTAGAACATGAGTTAGTGGATTTTGTGATAAGAGTGAGGGTTGAGAGTGAGTGGAATGGGGGTTGGGGCTCCTTACTGTCTAAGCAGAATATTTTTCTTACTTTAGAAAATGTGGAAAATTGCATTTCATTTGAGAAGGCTTTGTAGCAAATTGCATGAGCAAGTACATATTTTTTTTATCAAGTCGTACAATTATTTGGTTAGGATAGAAGGTTAAATGTATTGGTTCGTTCCTTCAACAGTTAATAATCGAGCGTGGCATATCAGTTGCTTGCCCAAGAAAGGAGATCATAATTTTATTTCATGGTAATGCACAACATTCAACTATATGTTACAACGTGGCAATGGCTCAGCCGACATTGGATCTGCCTTCTTGGCACAGGTGCATCACGGGCGGCACATGCCTTCGGTGGAGGAGTGACACGTGCACCGCGGGAGGGGATCAGGGCGGGAGCGGGGGCGTTGGCGGAGGACTCTTCCTTAGCGATCCATGGGGAAGTACGGTGTGAAGAAGAGAGGGCGCCATGATGAAGGCGAGGTGGATGTCATTCGGTTTTAAAGAAGAAGGATCCAGCGAGAAATATCCCGCTACGACGGTAAACCGAGTGGGGAGGGGAGGGTCTGGCAGGAAAAGGGAAGGGTGCGTCGTGGGATGTGGTTTTTGTGTTGGGACTGCATATTGAAGATAACATGTCGGATAATCTAGACAACCACATTTTCCCCTCATATATGGGATGGATTTGGGGGAGTCCGAACTATCTAGACGGTTGAATTTTAGGCAGCCTGTTGGGTGCCCGTTTGATATCAAAACATGCAGGGACGTACGAAGGAGAAATGAGTTTCGACCTTGAAGATGACCTTAATCCTCTGTTTGATTCATATGCATTATAGCCTGTAGCAACGCACAGGCGTTTTACTAGTAGTTATAGGATGTGTCCTTTTTTGGAGTCTGGTAGAGTCGCGCTTTGACTAATACTCTCTGGCTATGATTAACGTTTGCTATTTGTACATCTTTCAAATGAAAAAAAAGTCATGCAAATAGATTTTTGAACTTTGATCATCAATATTACATTGACTGCTTAGGTTACTTTAAACAATGAGTAACGACTTAGAAAAATAGTTATGATACAATGAACTTTCCATAGACATGGAGGCTACACAATTTATATCCTTTCAATCAGTTGAAGATATATGCGATATAGTATATCGACAAGGTTTAGGTTGGTGGTTGGGGGTTGGGGTTTCAAAAGGGGGTGAGGCTCACTGTTGTGTGTGCAGCTCATTTTCTTAGTTGGTTTTCAAACAGTTCCATTTTGTTATAGAAAGTGTATATAATACATGAAAAAAGGTCACCTCTTGAGTTTCAAGCAGCTCGAATTCCATGACGGGGGCATTAAGGATCCAGATACACTAATGAAAAAATAGTGCTAGGGTTAAACTGCTAAAGGATTGGTCTTGGAAAGTGCATCGACGTGGACAACAGACACGACAGCGGTGCAGGCACCACCGACGGTCGGTATTAAAAGACGATCGTTGTGTAGGACAGAGACAACGATAGTGGTGCTTCAATGCCAATAATGATTTGCACGGCAAGATGGTATAGAGCAAAACAAAGGATCTTCTATCATGGTATGGCTTCCCGTTTCAATTTTTCTTTCGAGCCGTGTGATGCCCAATTGTTTGATAGCAAGAAAAATTACTCGAGAAATTGGCTTTGCAATTGTAATTAGTTTTCAATGATTACATTGTTTCAAGCATAACTCATACTTTATTAGTTATAAATTTTAAGAGGACTTTCTATAATTATTTATTAGGGGGGAGTAGGGGAAAATATTTACTTGAGATCGAATTACTAGCACCTGTCTTTATGATTTCCAAGGAAAAATAGTACTACTCCTACTACCTATCACGTGCAAGTTCATGTATCAAAAGTGTCCATCGTGCTACCAATATGAACATAGTTTACCTGGTTATACCTAGCAATGGTGGCGTTTTTGCATCGTTACTCTCTTGAAGGCATTGCTTGAAGTTTGCTCGCACTTGATCTTCATGTGAAAACCCATGATCTGACCATCGGTGGTCGATCTAGTGACGGCTGCGTATATGCGTCGTTTTCCGGAGACGTATCATCCCGGTCGCTCGCTCCCCCACGGGCGATCTGGGTGTGCAACCCTAACCGCCACGACCCATTGTCCCTCTACCCGCCGCCGCCGGGCAAAGCCCGCTCAGCGTCGGTGGAGGCGGGCCCTACTCCTCTCTGCTTGTGTGGGGGGCGCAGGGGGCTGCTCATCCTGGCAGAGGCACAAGGTGATGCGGGTCAGCGGAGCGCGCTGGCTGGTCCGGCAAGCACGACATGCGCAGCATGCCTGTGAGCTGCGTTTGGCACCTGATCGGATCCAGCTTCGCGGGCTGGCGACCGGACGGCCACGGGGCGGTGGCAGCCAGCTGATCCGAGGCGGCGGGCGCCTGCCCGTGGTGTCTCCAAGTGCTCGAGACCGAACGCCTTGGGAATTGTTGCCGATGGCATGGAACCGTGGCGCCATGAGACTATCCACAGTGAAAGTAAACATAGGTGGTATCATCAAACATCTCTAGGCAAAACAGATAATGTGGCGAGTAATTAATGAAGAAAGAGAGGCATATGATAACATAGTTAGGTGGTGTTTGGTTCTCTAGTCCTAGGACTTTTTCTAGTCCCTAGGACTTTTTCTAGTCCCTAGGACTTTTTGAAAAAGACTCTTAAGGAGGTGCTTCTAAGGACTTTTAGCAAAAAATCTCAAAAAAGTCCCACCCTGTTTGGTTTGCTAGGGACTTTTTCTAGTCCCAACACAAAAAAGTCCCTGGAACCAAACACCCCCTTAGTTAATTACTGTAACATCGCGCATACCAAGACAAGATGAATCTACAACCTAATAAATGAAGTATTGTATGACACCATACATATATTACTTCTCACTATAAAGATAGTAACATAGACTACTAGTCTAAATTACTATCCGTTGTGACTAGTCTCAGCACGCACGGGTCGGTCCGGTGCCGGTGAAGGTGCGTGCGCTGGAAGGATGGATCGTTGGAGATGGTGCCGTGACATGCATTGGAGACACGCATGAACAGGAGAAGCGACGTGAAGGGGCTCAAGTTTCCGGTGCTGTTCCTAGTGAATGGGCACATGCATCTTTTACACTGAATGAGCATATGCATCTTTAGCCTTCTATACAGTACTAGTATTATGTTAGTTTTGCAGTTCGCGTGAAACTCTCATCTCTGAATTTAAGTACTAGTAGTTACATTGGATAGGCATGCAACTTTTGTTTGGACTGGATAGCATAATAATTTGCTCCCCTGAATTCTTCCATGCAGCGTATTTCTTTATAAAAAATAGCTATAAACTAGAGCACTTTTATGGGCAAAGCTACGTAGGGACTTGGGTGTACAAATGTACACCCATTGTTTGCGGAACTTTTACCCCTTCGCTCCCGTACGCGAGGGCACCCTAAACGCTAGCTCTCGTGGCTCCCATCGGCGCTTCCGCCGGTCTATCTCGTCTTCTATGGTCTTAGAGCCATGGAAGCGCAGTGGATCCCGGCCTTTGCCAGCGGGAGGGCTCCGTTTTTAGATAGTTTTTTTAGTTTTGTTAGGGTTTGTGTCCTGTTCGGAGAGGCGCGAAAACGGTGGAGACTCTATGAAGATGGAATAAGGCCCTCCCCGCCTAGCCCCTGTCCCCGTGGTGTCTCTAGCATCGTCGGAGGGCGTGTGGGGGTTTGTCTCTGGCGGATCTCGCGGAATTTGTTCGACGTTTGTCTTCGATGGATCCACGTGGATCCGATCTTCGTTCGTCTGTGTTCATGTGTCTACAGGTTGGATCCTTTTGATCTACGCATCTCTTCATCAGTGGCGGTTGTTTTCCTAGTGCGCTGGTCTTATGGGGTCTTAGCACGACGACTTTCCGATTGTCTACTACAACAAGGTTTGCCCGGCTTCGATGAGGGAGGGCGATGACGGCGGCATGCCTTCAGCTCGCTCCAGTGCTTGTAGTCGTCGCTAGGTGGTCTACGGACTTGGATGCACTTTTTACTTCTGTTGTTCTTTGCACTACCTTGATAGTGGATGAATAGATTGAAAGTTTTTCCTCACAAAAAAGTACCTATGTATAGCAATATACATAAGAAAGGAAACATGAGTAAAATTGTAAATCTTACGGACTTTGTACACCATTGTTTGGATGTTGGCTCCACCACCGATCCACTACAGTTAATATATGACGAGAATGTAGAGGTGTGTTATTCGCATATATTCTATTCTCGATAAATTTAATACTATAAGTTCTCGCATCAACGTGACGAGAATGTAGAGGTGTATCATTCGCACTTTTAGATTGTGGCTTGAAGTTAGGGTTTTAGAAAGAGGGTTGGGGGTGGGGGGGGGGGGGGGGGGTGGGGTTGTATGTTAGCCCATTTTTTAGTTGATTGCCAAATCGGTTTTTCATTGTGACGAAGTGTTTATAATAGTTCGAGATCAGAGTATTTCACAATCTTATTATGAAATAAGCTAGCACTCCTACATACTACTCCCTCCGTCCCATAATGTAAGACGTTTTTTGACAGTACACTAGAGTCAAAAAACATCTTACATTATGGAACGGAGGGAGTAATTGACAATGACCAAAACCGGTGGGGTAGAGGAGGGGGGGGGGGGGGGGGGGGGGGGCAGTGCCCCACTCCCACGACAAGGGTCAACACCCGAAAATTAAAGAAAGAGACGTACAAGTACAACTTGTTAAGATTAGTTGTGACATGGACTTGGTGAATCACGACTTACCTAAACTAGGTAAAAAAAAAAAGCAGGAGAATCTGCAATGGGAGCCCCCATATCCGCCACGAACGTCTGGCGACCTGTCGATCACTACTTGGACAGAAAATTGCCACCCAACTATACCTGCCCAAACGTCCGGGCTCACCGACACCCTATACCCAGCCCATACTTCGGGCACCTAACACACGTCGGTCCGATGGGCGCCTTCTCCGGTTTAGGTGATGACGCATTCATGGCGCTACTCCAGTGCGTCGCCTGAGGGACCAAGTCCAGCTATTTAAGCTAGACGGCAAGGCAAGCCCCTTCCCATTCTTTCATCCCTCCCTACCTGCTCCGCTGCTAACACTCCTCTCCCATTCCACTTCAAATCTCAGGTCCGTCGATGCCGCCATGGTCCACAGCAAGATTACCTACTGCTAGT
Source organism: Aegilops tauschii subsp. strangulata (assembly GCF_002575655.3). Taxonomy (NCBI): domain Eukaryota; kingdom Viridiplantae; phylum Streptophyta; class Magnoliopsida; order Poales; family Poaceae; genus Aegilops; species Aegilops tauschii. The sequence continues at coordinate 596,307,459 of NC_053037.3, forward strand.
TGCTCATGCCGGAGCGCCAGGCGGAGATGTGCGTTGCGGAGGAGGCACGAGCCGTGCATCACACCACACGCATTGCGCCCGGCCTGCCTCCGGATAGTCTAAAGGACACGGAACTTGAGGCGGCCTTCGTGTCCGAGGAGGCGCCGCCGTTTCCATAGGCCGCCAATTACCACGAGGTCGGCGGCTCCGACACGAACGTCAGCGACACATCCGATGACGAGTAGTGTATGTGGTAGTTTGCTATGTCCGAGGTATGTACATCATGAATGTTGCATGCCCTTGTATGAAAATAAATATCGTCAAATGAGGAGTGTGGTTGTGATATGAAAATACATATAGTCAAATGGGGAGTGTGGTTGTGATGTGTGAAATATGGGGGATGATCAGGCGCTGCCCACGGACACAACCGGACGCGTCCATCGTTTGGGGGCTCACTTTTGCTATGTGTGGTTGTAGATGCTCTAAATGAACTCAAGAATAAGAGATTTTGTAAATGAACAGTGGAAACCCCATGTTCCCAGGTCATATTCAGAAGTCTACAAGGACATACTACTACCAGATCAGTTTTGACCATTTTCCAGGAGAAAACTGCAACATACAAAACAATTGAGAAATTCAGATAGCACCACTGCTGCAGGCCTCACACACCCACACACACACACACACACACACACACAGTCAGTTTTGGCAGGGTTATGGAGCATTTATTTATGCAAGTACAAACACTCCTAGTACCTAATTAAGAGAGCTTCCAACAAGTTGGGCTTGGGATACATTAACCCAGATAAGAATCGTGAGGCATGCTTCAGATAGCATGGCAAAAGGGCAGAGTGGTCTTGCTTCAGTACGTGCTGCAGGGGGCTTCACACCAAGAGCATCACAGGCTCCCAGACATGTAGGCAGCGAGCCTCTCGACGGGCCTCCGGCGGCCCACCTTCACTCCCCCACGGCACCGTAACTTGATCCGCGCCAGGTGCTCCACCGGGATCCACGCAAAGCTAAGCCTCGCCGGCGCGTCCTCCTCCTCGCGGTCAGGCTCCAGCGCCTCCCTCGACCTCTGGACCCATTTGGGGTGGTAGGTCACCTGGTACCACGCCGAGGCCTTCATCTCGTACACCCGGTTCCTCTCGTCGTCGTCCAAGACGGCCTCGGTCTGGCCCGGCGCCTCGATGCTCTCGAAGATGGCCCGGAACTCCTTCCGGAGGGCAGAGTAGGCGTTCTTCAGCCTCTCCTTTATGTCCCCCTGCTTCCTGCTGTTGTACTTGGGGAGCGACCATATGTGCTCCGTCACGAGCTCCGCCTCCGTGCGCACGCCGTACTGCTTGAGCAGCGCGTCCAGCTGCGCCTCGTACGAGCACTTGCACTGCCACGCGCTCGACAGGAAATCCGCCGCGCCAGGAACCTCCATGTCTGTGTCGTAAGGCAGGTCGTTCAGCGTGCAGGTTTCTTCTGGGACCAGATCGCTGCTGGAGGCCTCTTGGATCGACCGGTAGAGCCTTCCGAGGATCTTCTCTGATTTGTAGGAGATGGCATCATCCTTTCCCATGAAGTCGGGGTAGAGTTTTGGTCGAAGGGCTGGCGGCATCGACACGATTTTGCCCGTCTTGGGGAAGTCAACAGCGAACGCTGCTAGTTCTGCCAACTGAATGCACTTCTCGTCCATTGCTCCATACTCGCTCATATCGGCATGAACAACATGAGCGTTGCTTATCGGACCCAGTTTCTCATTTACCATGTTCTTCAAAAAGAAATCAACGATATCCTGTTGTTAACAGTACAAAGACCTTGTATTAGTAAATATTGTATTTAAAAAGAGTACTGATATTTATCACAACTCAAGGACAAAGCAATTTGAAGAAACCGGATGAAATGAAGATGCACCTTATAATTTGTGTATAGTAGCTGCTTGTATCAGATCAATTGGATGATAAGAGCATATGTTAATTTACAAAAGCAAAGAGAAAGAGCTAGTTGATGATGAACTGAAAAGTGTTTATGCCTGAGTAATGATCAGGAGTTCTTGACTTCAATTTCAACAGATGGAAAGAATTAACTTAGCTTTTGAAAAAAGGGTAATCTCACATCAAATGAAGCAAAAGGGGTATCGATCTACAACTGCAATACCCGACATCTGGTAAGTTAAATTTATGATTGTACTCTACAGCAGTACAGCTACAGTTTTCCAAGAATAAAATCAATTATATTGAAATCCAGCTGTACACATTAGGCTACCTTCAGAATTTGTCAAGCCTTTAGCCCCTACCTAATACACACAAAAATATCAAGGATGCAAGTTTTACTTTCTCTGATCATTGGATCGACTCAAAACTAATTTAATTGAACTAATCCAGATCTCAAAGCAAAGGAAATGGGATATAAATGAAGTAACAAAGTGCTTAGTGGGTTGTCCCTAAACAAATGTACTTAAAGCTATTGTCATCTGTTAATCAAATTGCAGACAATATAACCAAATAGAGATAGGTCAAATGCAGTAGTCATTATAATCCAACAGTTCAAGAAGTTTAGGATTTCCCATGCCAATTAACAGGCATGGAATTAGTAGGAAGAAACAGAATCCCTGATTCAGGGTCCAAACTATGATACAATTTCCTTGTCTGTTTATATTTAAGTTGCTTATTTAGCTACGGCAGGGATTGTTTCAGTAAGAACACTAACATGTCAAGCAGAAATTACTAATGGGAAGACATCAGAGAGGTGAACAAGTATTTAATGGAATATATCCATACACTGAATTTTCAGGGACGAATGCATAAATGCCAAGATTAGTTTAACTTACAGATTGGGTTACTTTGCGCGGTAGCTGTTTTGCTTCGGCTGGGGAGTAGTCCATAGGGTTCCAGCTTCTTTTACCCGGTGGGATAAGTTTTTCATCCCACGTCACAAAGTATAGATCCCCATCAAGATCACTCCCAGACGCTTCATTGGCGTGTGGCCTCTCGCCATTCTTGGGAAAGACCAAGCAATCAACAAGGTGATGCAAAGCAGGCACATCAATGGCTTCAAGGATCCGGACATCCCCTGGATGAAGGCACGGATTCTTTGCCATAACAACAGTACCTTTAACGGTCTCTGCATTGTTGTTCGCTGAGGAAGATCTTGGTCCATGCTTCAGCAGAGAATTATTGAGTACTGGAGATGAGGCCCGAATAAAGCACTGTCCTTGCTCAAGGATCCCAAGTTCATCAAGGCAGCCCATCAACCACCTTCCCTTGGGAACAAAAATCCTTGATTTTTCCAAAAGACCCAGTAGCTGTGAGGACCTTATAGCCAACAGCAATGCTTTCAGGTGCGGCTCAGTTCCAGGTGAAATGCCAGCACTCAACATCAGTGCTGCGGTGTTTCCTTCGTCAGCACAAGAGGTGGTTACAACGTCAAAAGCAACATCAGTGTCAGTCAAAATATTGTTGAGATTAGACAGCATGTCTTTCTGCATTTGTGAAAAGATAGCATCAGGGACATTCAAGGAGGAGAGTAATGTAATGATCTGACGGTTTAAGAATCCTGGCTGAAACTTTGTCCATGAGACCACCTCTAACACAGTGTGGGAAGAGTCAAACTTGTGCATGCTTGGCCTCAGGGAAAGCTGTATCCCATCATTCTCTCCTTCCCAGACAGCTATAACACCCTTGAAGCCTGCATACCTGATCTGGTAGGCAGATGGGGGATTATCTGTCAGTTGCAGCTTCTTAGCGACTTCCAGTGCAAGTTCCCGGGTAATCTTGCCGATTCCATCAGAGAAAACGTACCCATTACGCTCAACATCCTCAAGACACTCATTGACCTCATGTGGCTGCATCACCACCGTTGCATATGTCGATGAGAAGCACTGCCCCATCCGAGCAGTATGCTTTGCTACATTCTTACTTGTGAACCGGCCCATCCATTTCCTAATGCTTTCGACCGTTCTCGTTCTGTCCGTTCTGTCCTCTGCAAAGAACCAGGCAGATCTGTCCCTCAGCTGGTTTGATGAGAATGCAAGAAACGAGTATTTACGGCCGCACATGTGGAAACCCTCTGTCAAAAATGTCTTGACACGCTTGTACACCGTTGTCTTATGCTGCAGGAACGAGTTTGACATCAAATCCTTGACAATCTGAGCAGCAGAGAAATTCAGCACATTGCTGTTGAGTTGCTGCATACCCTCATCCATAAAAGTTACTCTGAGGAACCTGTCCGCGACTACGCGATAATGCCGGACAACACGGTTAGAGCGCTCCACTTGCGGCGGCAGACAATACGCCCTGGTGGGCGTGATCACCAGCCTCCTCACCTCAGAATGGTCATCCCCAATCTTGCTGTTAAGGAGTTTGGGGTTTCTGGCAACCCTGTCCTGCAGATTCTTGAGACTCCGGCACGCATCAAAGACCGGAAATTTGATCCCCCAGAATTCCTTGAGTGCAGCCACATTGACATCCTCCTCCCTCCCCTGGAGCAAACTGTAGAATTCAGGCGTGAGCTGGTGCTGATTGATCACTCCCTTGTGCACCAGCGCGTTCACGAGGAACAGCACTGGAAACTTGATCCCCTCGGCGTGCTGCACGCAGAAGAAGAGGTCCTGCATTCGTTCCCCAAACTCGGGCTCGTCGCGCACGGTGAGCCCCCTCCTGGCCCCCCACCCACCGCCGCACTCAACGACGGTCACCCTCCTCTCCTTCATGTAGGCCAGAGCGCGCTCCATCTTGGACCAGAACCGCGCCGGGAATGTGATCCTGTAAACGCCGCACCGCCCGATGGCGCCGCTGGGGGTGATGTCGGTGGTCCGGATCCACGGGTCGTCGTCGTCGAGCAGGTCGAACGGCACGGACTCGTAGATGTCGTCGTCCGCCGTGCGGTAGTAGACGAGCGGCGCGGCCGAGAGCCGGAGCAGCAGCGAGCAGTCGAGCTTGAACACCCTGACCTCGGCGACGTCGCGGACGGGGAACTCGAGCTTCACGTCGCAGCGCATCACGACGGCGGCCTCGCGGAGCTCCCTGAACGCGAAGGCGGTGTCGCGGGCGAAGACGAGGCGGCAGGAGCCGTCGAACTTGTCGACGGCGAACTCGAGCCCGCCGGCGCCGTCGTCCGGGCCCGGGCAGCGCCAGGCGGCGAGGAAGGCGTCGGGGGCGGGGAGGTCGCCGACCTCGAGGCGGGACCCGGGGAAGCGGAACGGCGCGACGCCGCGGCGGCGGGAGGCCCGGAGCGCGCTGTCGGGCGCGGAGGCGGCGCGGAGCGGCTTCCCGGAGAGGATGAGCTCGCAGCGGCCGGCGGCGTCGGCGGCGCGGCGGGCCGCCTCCGGGCGCGCGAAGTGGACGAAGGCGTGCGGCGGCACGGGGACGAGCCGCTGCTGCGCCTGGCCGGGGTCGAGGGCGGCGGCGGCGGCGGCGGCGGGGAGGAGGAAGTCGGGGTCGGCGTCCTGCGGGGTCGTGGAGGTCTTGACGCGGCAGCGCCAGACGGGGCCCGCCTCCACCTCGAGGAAGTCGGCGAGGTCGCGCGCCCGGACGGCGGCGTCGAACCCGCCCAGGCTGACCTGCGTGGTCACCAGGTCGCCGGCGCGCGGCGCCCCCATTGCTGCTGGCGGCGGTTGCCGCGGCGGCGGGCCGGAGGGGATTGGTTTGGGTTTGGGGTTCGGTTTTGATTAGTGGAGTCGTGAGGGGCAAAATTTTATAACCGCGACGAGGGTGTGAAAGGTGTGAAGCCGCCCTCTTTTTCTTCACTCATTTATGGTTTTCACTCGTCAATCAAGGAGATGAATGCATGTGGAAGCAAAAAGAGGATGAAAAAAAGAGTGACTGCATTCATATTGGTAGCATGGTTGTGATCTTGGAGCAGCCAAATTATAAGTACTACTGTACTTTTTATTAGAAACCATAAAGATGTAGGTGCTAGTAATTCTCAAGTAAATATTTTTTTTCTACACCTCCTCCTTAATGTATAGTCCTTCTGTCCGGTGAAAAGGAGTACAAATATAAATCTTACGACAAATTATGGAGCGGAGTAAAAAATGCATTTCAAATGTGCAAGCCAACATCTCTCTTCTTTTTAGAGCATGGTTAATAGTATATAAACATGACATGTCATGAAGAGTTAGCATTATTAATTACTTATACAATAGAGCTGGCTATAAGGTTAGAACTTTTTTTAAGTTTCTCTCTATCTCTTTCCTCTCATTAAGGCTAGTCATAGTGGGGAGTAACTTAGTCTAGTGTCATGCATATGACATTAGTCTATGTTACTACCCTTATAATGAAAAGTAACATAGAAGTAGTATCATAGATGATTGCATTTATTAGATTATAGACTTATTTTGCTTTGGGTTCCGTTATGCTACTCTAAACACCTCTCTCATTAATTACATGTCAGATAAGCAAAATTGTCTTGGAGTGCGCTATGTTACTACTAGCTATGTTAACTATGACAAACATAAATGCTTTTACCTAGGAGCATGCATAGAGACTGGCACTTGCATGTTAGCCCACTCCATCACTTTTTTGTTGTGTCTCTCCTCCACATAGGCAATAGTGCCATGTAAACGGGCTTATAGCCCACTATTGTACTTGCTCTTAATTACCCAACCCCCAATGGGTTAAGTGCTTGTACAAATTAACGAGACCATGTGTAGAATGTTATTGGTCTTGATTACCGTGTGATGAAAGAGAAACATTTTCTCTATGTTGAAGTGGATTGAGAAGATAGAAGTACACTCTTTTGTGAACAAATTTTAAAGACAAATGTACACTCTTCACGGACGGAGGGAGTATAAAGTGGGGATTTCTATTTCCATGCCCTTGGTTCGTTAGCACTGCTCAGTTTTGTCCCGCCTCCTTAACACGCCTCGCTTTTCCGCTCCTGTCTTCACCCCAGCCCCACAAAGCCCAAACAAAGTGTTTCTGTTGGGTCAAACTTATTCACTGTTACCTGGGTGGGTTCCTGGTGAGTGGGCCTTGGATGAGAGCCCGACGAGTGGTCCCACTTGGACACCTTGGTGCTGCTTAGTGCGGGCTTTAAGTAATTGGGTCGGCCTGCTCTATGCGGGTTTTAAGTGCGAACATCGTCGAATACCTTTGTGAATTTGTAATCAACTTAAGAAATTGATTAAATATTAATTTTAAATCCAGTTCAGTTGATTCAAGTTCCTAAATTCATTTTATTTTATTCCTATTTAAAGCAAAGGCGTTGAATCTTTGGAATATCCATTTCTGACCCGGGCTCATATGCACCCGGTCAAGAACAAATTCATAAAAAATAAACAAAAATCCAAAAAATCCAAAAACAAATTGTAGGGTAGACAATTTGATGCATGAGGTGCGCTCCAAATTTCAGATCATTGTACATATGAGTAGCTCTCAGCAAAAAAGACAAATTAGGTCAAATCAGTACATGAGCAGTAAAAAGTTTACAAAAACTCAAATTTGTCTTTTTTGTCGAGAGCTACTCAGATGTTCAAATGATATGAAATTTGGAGCGGACCTCATGCAACAAATTATCTACCGTGTAAAAAAATTGGATTTTTTAATTTTCCTAGTATTTGTTTTGTATTTTTCTTCAGCATGGGTGCAGATGAGCTTGGGCATCGAATCGCTGCTCTCTGAATCTTTCAACTACTTTGTGGATACTACCTACAATCCTTCTTGATTATTTGAAAATGATTTTTTCCAATTGTTTGGACCAAACTATAACACACTTGTAGTACAATTTTGAATTATTTTCTTTAAATGTCATGAAATTCATATAATCAATGGAATATAGCAAAAAAGCTCAAAATTAAAAATCTTTTGGCAATATGGTCTACTTTGTGTGAAAATTGGATAAGTGAACTTTTGCATATTATTTGTGCTACTTGATTCACACACAAAAACCCACTTTTCACACTTAAAAAATGAAAATTCATTTTTTACAACAAAAAGTTAGAACCTCCCATGGGCAATCTTGTTTGGCATGCTAGCCCCATGTTTGTGCCAAAAAGGTTCAATTTTCAATCTTATTTGTGGTACTTGCTTCACAAAAAACAATTTAGCACTTCAAAATGATTCATTTAAACAAAATTTTGGAATATCTCGTTGGCATTCTTTTTTGGCATGGTAAGCCCCATGTTTGTGCCAAATATCGTCACCTTCTATGAAAATATGACATGGATATAGCCATGAACTTACTCATTTGCCTTTGAAAGCCATGAACCTTCATAGACCGTAGTCCATTTTGTGAACACTTTTTTAAAATAATCATTGTATTCCTAGTTCATCATTTTTCCTAGAAACTACTACACATAAAAGGAATCCATGCAAAAGGATTGCATTTTTGACTCTTTTTCATTTTCTTTCACTTTTTGCAAAATGGGGTCAACATTGTCAACATGGCTATTCGTAAAAAAAGGGTTCAATCTTTAAACTTTTTTGTGAATACTGCATATAATCCTACCTAAGTACCTTAAAATGATTTTTCCACTTTTTGTAACCAAACTATAATACACTTGTAGTTCAATTTGGAATTACTTTTGGTAAATGTCCAAAAATTCATTTAATCAATGGAATATAGCAAAAAAGCTCAAAAACTCAAAATCTTTCAGGAGTAGGCCTCCAATATGGTCCATTTCATGTGAAATTTGCAAAGGTTCAATTTTCAATCTTATTTGTGGTACTTGCTTCACAAAAAAACATTTTTTTGGCACTTGAAAAATGATTTATATACTTCTATAACAAAATTTTGGAATCTCCCTTTGGCAATGTTGTTTGGCATGGTAAGCCACATTTTTGTGACAAGTATCATCACCTTATATGAAAATATGACATGGATATGGCAATGAACTTGATCATTTGGCTTGAAAGGCTTGAACCTTCATAGATGGTATTCCATTTTGTGAACACTTTTTAAAAATAATCATTGTATTCCTAGTTTATCATTTTTCCTGGAAATTAGTACACATAAAAGAACTCCATGCAAAAGGATTGCATTTTTTAATCCTTTTTCATTTTCTTTCACTTTTTGCAAAATGGGGTCAACATTGTCAACATGGCTATTCATAGAAAGGGTTGAATCTTTCAACTTTTTTTGTGAATATTGCATATAATCCTACCTAATTACCTTAAAATGATTTTTCCACTTTTTCTAACCATACTATAACACACTTGTAGTTCAATTTTGGAATACTTTTAGTAAATGTCCAGAAATTCATTTAATTAATGCAATATAGCAAAAGAGCTCAAAAACTTAAAATCTTTCGACAATAGGCCTTCAATAGGTCCATTTCATGTGAAAATTGCAAAGGTTCAATTTTCAATCTTATTTGTGGTACTTGCTTCACAAAAAAAACATTTTTGGCACTTGAAAATGATTTATTTACTTTTATAACAAATTTTTGGAATCTCCCTTTGGCAATCTTGTTTGGCATGCTAATCCCCATGTTTGTGCCAAATATCATCACCTTATATGAAAATATGACATGGATATGGCCATGAACTTGGTCATTTGGCTTGAAAGACATGAACCATCATAGATGGTGTCCATTTTGTGAACATTTTTTTAAAATCATTATATTCCTAGTTTATCATTTTTACTGGAAATTAGTACACATAAAAGGACTCCTTGCAAAAGTATTACATTTTTGACTCTTTTTCATTTTCTTTCATTTTTTTTTGCAAAATGGGGTAAACATTGTCAACATGGCTATTCATAGAAAAGGGTTGCATCTTTCAACTTTTTTGTGAATACTGCATGTAATCCTACCTAAGTACCTTAAAATGATTTTTCCACTTTTTGTAACCAAATTATAACACACTTGTACTTAAATTTTGAATTACTTTTGGTAAATGTCTTGAAATTCATTCAATCAATGGAATATAGGAAAAAAGCTCAAAAACTCAAGATCTTTCGGCGGTTGATACGTCTCCAACGTATATATAATTTATGAAGTATTCATGCTGTTATATTATCATTCTTGGATGTTTTACAATCATTTTATAGCAACTTTATATCATTTTTTGGGACTAACCTATTGACCTAGTGCCCAGTGCCAGTTGCTATTTTTTGCTTGTTTTTTACATCGCACGAAATCAATATCAAACGGAGTCCAAATACCGCGAAACTTTTTGTGGATTTTTTATGGACCAGAAGACCACCAATGGGCCAGAGCAGCACCTGGGGGTGCCCCGAGGGGGGACACAACCCACCAGGGCGCGCCTGGGGGCCCAGGCGCGCCCAGGTGGGTTATGCCCACCTCGGTGGCCTCCCGCACCCCCTCTTTACCCTATAAATTCACAAATATTCTTAAAACCCTCAGGGTTAACCTAGATCAGAAGTTCCGCCGCCGGCGGCCTCTGTAGCCACCGAAAACCAATCTAGACCCCATTCCGGCACCCTGCCGGAGGGGGGAATCATCTTCGGTGGCCATCTTCATCATCCCGGCGGCCACCATGATGAGGAGGGAGTGGTCCACCCTCGGGGCTGAGGGTTTGTACCAGTAGCTATGTGTTTAATCTCTCTCCCTAATGTTCTTGAGATGTCATGATCTTGATGTATCGCGGGCTTTGTTAATATAGTCGGATCATATGGTGTTTTCCCCTCTTTATCTTGTTGTGATGAATTGAGATTTTCCCTTTGAGATTTTGTTGTTATCGGATTGAATACTTTTATGGATTTGAAAAACACTTGATATATGTCTTGCAATTGAATACTCGTGGTGACAATGGGGTATCGTATTGATTCACTTGATATATGTTTTGGCACTCAACTCGCGGATTCCCGAGGTGACATTGGGGTAATCTATGCATAGGGGTTGATGCACGTTCTTGTCTTTGTTACTCCGGTAGAAATCTTGGGGCACTCTTTGAAGTTCTTTGTGTTGGATTGACTATTATGAATATGAATTTTCTTTGGTGTTATTTTAGTACGAACTCTAGGATAGATCGAACGGAAAGAGTAGCTTTATGTTATTTTAGTACGAACTCTTGAATAGATCGAACGGAAAGAATAACTTTGAGGTGGTTCCATACCCTACAAACAATTTATTCTTATGTTCTCCGCTAGATAGGAACTTTGGAGTGATTCTTCATCGCACTTTGAGGGATGGTTATATGATCCAATTATATTAGCACTGTTGAGAGGTTGCACTAGCGAAAGTACGGATCCTAGGCCTCATTTTCAAGCATTGAAATACCGTTTTTGTGCCCGTTTACTATTTGCTACCTTGCTGTTTTTATTTATTCAGACTATAAAAATATATTTCTACCATCCATATTACACTTTTATCACCATCTCTTCGCCGAACTAGTGTAGCTATACAATTTGCCATTGTATTGGGTGTGTTGGGGACACAAGAGATTTCTTGTATTTGGTTGTAGGGTCCTTTGTGAGAGACTATCTTCATCCTACGCCTCCCATGGATTGATAAACCTTAGGTCATCCACTTGAGGGAAAATTGCTAGTGTCCTACAAAACTCTGCGCTTGGAGGCCCAACACGTGTCTACAAGAATAAAGTTGTGTAGTAGACATCAAGCTCTTTTCTGGCGCCGTTGCCGGGGAGGTGAGTACTTGAAGGTATTTAGATCTTGCAATTTAATCTTTTAGTTTCTTGTTTTATCACCAGTTTGGTTTATAAAAGAAAACTACAAAAAAATGGAATTGAGGTTGCATCATATTATTGACCATCTTTATAATATCTTTCTTGAAAATGATGGATCGGAAAATTGTGCTCAATTGCTAGAAGAAGAACTCAATAAAATGTTTGGCACAAAATATTTGAATGATGAGCATGATTGCAATGTTGTTAGTATGAATTCTTTGAATATCCATGATGCTAATGATATGCAAAGCCATAAGCTTGGGGATGCTATGTTTGATGAAGATGATATTTTTAGTCCCCCAAGATTTGATGTGCAAATTTGCTATAATGATTGCATGCCTCCTATTTATGATGATTATAATGATGAAAGTGGATTTGGAGAGGCCAAGACTTTATTTAGTGATGAATCCACCATTTTGGATGAGGCTTCAATTGACTATGATAACAAAGTTGCTATCTATGATGATTATGGTGAGGACATGTATGCTATAAATAAGAATGATAACCATGAAACTTGTCATCATGATTTTAATTTTCACTCTCATGATAGTTATTTTGTTGAGTTTGCTCCCACTACTATTGATGAGAAGAAATTTGCTTATGTGGAGAGTAATAAGTTTTCTATGATTATGCATCATGAAAAGAATGCTTTATGTGATGGTTATATTGTTGAATTTCTTCATGATGCTACTGAAAATTATTATGAGGGAGGAACTTATGCTTGTAGGAATTGCAATAATATCAAGTTTCCTCTCTATGTGTTGAAAATTTTGAAGTTATGCTTGTTTTGCCTTCCTATGCTAGTTAATTCTTGTTCCCATAAATTATTTGATCACAAAATCCCTATGCATAGGAAGTGGGTTAGACTTAAATGTGCTTTCCATGTGTTTCATGACGCACTTGTTATGTTTCAATCCTTATCTTTTATGCGAGCATCATTGAACTCATCATGCCTAGCTAAAAAGGCATTAAAGAAAGCGCTTGTTGGGAGACAACCCAACACTTTTACCTACTGTTTTTGTGTGTTCACATGATTATGCTACTGTAGTAATAATGTTTTATTGTTTTTGTTTCAATAAAGTGCCAAGTAAAGCCTCTGGGATCATGTTGGGTGATAGTTTATTTGATCTTGCCGAAAAACAGAAAATTTTGCGCTCACGAAAATAATTCTCATTTTTAACAGAAGAGTGCTTTTGAGTTGACTTTTTGAAGAATATTAATATGCAAATTGCTCACGTGGTCCTAATTTTTTCATAATTTTTGGAGTAGCAGAAGTATGGTTTGAGTACAGATTACTACAGACTGTTCTGTTTTTGACAGATTCTGTTTTCAATGCATAGTTTGCTTGTTTCCTAGTTTTTATGGCTTATATTGCTTAATATAAATTGTGGAAATGATATGCTACAGTAGGCATTGTGTGGAAACAATTATGAATCTTGTCTTTGACAGTACCAAAGTGAAATGGTTTGCTCTTTATCATACTAACCTATCTCACGAAGTTCCGTCAAGTTTTGTGTGATTGAAGTTTTCAAGTTTTGGGTGAGATGTCGATATGAGGAGAATAAGGAGTGAGAAGACCCTAAGCTTGTGGATGCCCAAGGCACCCCAAGTCAATATTCAAGGAATATCCAAGCAACTAAGCTTGAGGATGCCCCGGAAGGCATCCCCTCTTTCGTCTCCACCATTATCTATAACCTCACTTGGAGCTATATTTTCATTCGTCACATGATATGAGTTTTACTTGGAGCGTCAATTTATTTTGTTTTTATTTTCTTGATGTTATTTATAATAATGTTTTGCATCTTTCATTTCAATAAAAATTTCAAGGATAGCCTTTACCCTGCTTATTTTGCAAGTCTATACGTTGCTGTTTCAAAACAGAAAGTTTATCGCTGTTGCAAAAATTCCCTAGAAAATTCAAAACGTGATAAAATGTTGAAACTTTTTGCATAGTAAGATATTATATATTTTATACAGTGTGGTATTTTTTCCATAATTTTTAGAGTTAAATAAGTACTGATACTCTTGCATTCTTTACAGACTGTACTGTTTTGGCAGATTGCTATTATGTTTGCATTGTTTGCATATGTTTGCCTGTTTAATGATTCTATTTGAGGATAGGAGTATTAAATATGCAGAGGAATTTAGTATGCAATGTTGAATAATAATTTTTGTGATTTGCTACAGTAGAGAATGATAAGGTTTTTTCATTGGTTTATACTAACTTATCTCACGAGTTCTTGTTAAGTTTTGTGTGGATGAAGTTTTTAAGATTTAGGGAAACCGTGATATAAAAGGAATTAATGAGACACAAAAGCTCAAGCTTGGGGATTCCCAAGGCATACCAAGATAATATATCAAGAAGTCTCAAGCATCTAAGCTTGGGGATGCCCCGATAGGCATCCCACCTTTTTTCTTCGACAATTATCGGTTAGTATCGGTTGAGCCTAAGTTTTTGCTTCTTCGCATGAGTTGTGCTATCCTTGAAAGGTCATTTTATTTTGTTTTGCTTGCTGTTTTAATAAAATACTTAGATCTGAAAGTTTTTAAATAAAATAGAGTCCTCAAATAGTTGCGGGGAGGCAAGGTAAGCGGCACTCACATCCCGTCAACGAAGCTCTTTTCTATGGAATTGCTCTAGTGCTTCACTTATATATTTTTGAGCACGGTGTGCTTTAGTAGTTTTGAAAAAAATTCTCTCTTGATTCACTTAAATTATTTTGAGAGAAAGAAATATTATGCTTATCATCTTCACTTATATCTTTTTGGAGTAGCTTGTCATTTACTCTTTTGCTTCACTTATATCCTATGAGTAAATTATTGAATAAATTGAATGTCATGAAGTTGAAAGCATATCATGCCTAGTAGTAGCTTCACATTGGGTTTAGAAAGTGAAATATTTTGAGGCTTGACAATCACAATATTGGTCATACAAGCAATTCATGAATGATTAGTAGAAGGAAGAGAACTTTCACATGCAAATACACTATCTTGGAAATCTTTGATTGTGAGACCCCATCAAAATATTATATGCCAAAGTAGTTGACGTTGGACAATGAAGACAACATAATGATTTATGTTTGTTCATATTCACATAGAAGTTTTATTATCATAGATCCTTCAACATGTGGTGCTTGTCCCCCATCTTTGCTAGCCAAAAATTCCGCACCAAGTAAAGATACTACTTGTGCATCCAAAAAGCCTTAAACCCAAATCTTATTTTCAAGAGTCCACCATACCTACCTAAGGATTGAGCAAGATCCTTCAAGTATGTTGTCATCAGTACAATAAGGCAATAAAAATTGCTTCTAAAAGTGTTAGATCATTTAGTGTAAGAGAAAATTGAGCGTTGTACAAACTTGTGATGGCAAAGAATAAAAGCGACAGACTGCATAATAAAGGTTGCTATCATAAGGGGCAATATAACATGACGTTCTTTTGCACTAAGGGGTTGAACATACAAACAAATAAGCGCATGGCAACCTCTGCTTCCCTCTGCGAAGGGCCTATCTTTTACTTTTATGTATTTACTTTTATGCAAGAGTCAAAGTTTTTCTCTCTATTCCTTTTTATTTTTCTCCTTTGGCAAGCATCATGTGGTGAGGAAAGATCTAGGCACATATGTCCAGTTGGATATGGATAGCATGAGTTATTATTGTTGACATCACCCTTGAGGTGAATACGTTGGGAGGCGAAATTATAAGCCCCTATCTTTCTATGTGTCCGGTTGAAAGGTTTTGCTCATGTGTATGCGGTGAGTGTTAGCAATCATAGAAGACTATATGATGGTTGAGTATGTGGAGCTCTTACTTAGACTCAGTTGAATAAGTTGAATTGGAATTGCTTGGTGACCGAGAACATATATAGGTTGTTGAGTTTCAAGAGAATTCATTGTTTGAACCTTAACATGTGAATTGGTTGCTACTTTAACATGAGAAATTTTATGAGAAAGAATTGCTGCTATGATGCTAGGAAAAGTGATTGAAATTGTCATTGATCAAACTTATGCACTTTACTAGCATTCACACTTCATAAATTATTTCTTTTATCATTTACCTACTCGAGGACGAGTATGAATTAAGCTTATCTATAATTTATGAAGTATTCATGCTGTTATATTATCATTCTTGGATGTTTTACAATCATTTTATAACAACTTTATATCATTTTTTGGGACTAACCTATTGACCCAGTGCCAGTTGCTGTGTTTTGGTTGTTTTTTACATCGCAGGAAATCAATATCAGACGGAGTCCAAACACCACGAAACTTTTTGTGGATTTTTTATGGACCAGAAAACAACCAATGGGCCAGAGCAGCACCTGGGGGGTGCCCCGAGGGGGGCTGATGCGGCTTGAAGCTACGTCAGTATTTCCCCAAAGAGGAAGGGATGATGCAACACATCGACGGTAGGTATTTCCCTCAGTGATGAAACCAAGGTTATCGAACCAGTAGGAGAACCAAGCAACACAACGTAAACAGCCCCTGCACACAAATAACAACTACTCGCAACCCGACGTGTTAAAGGGGTTGTCAATCCCTTTCGGGTAACGGCGCCAGAAACTGGCAAACGGACGTGAATAAAATTGTAGTAGATTGATAGGTCGAACGCCAAATAAAATAAATAAGAATAAAATGGTGCAAGGTGTTTTTGTATTTTTGGTTTAATAGATTTGAAAATAAAAGCAAAGGAAAAGTAGATCGCAAAGGCAAATATATGAAAAGAGACCCGAGGGCCGTAGGTTTCACTAGTGGCTTCTCTTGAGAAAAACAGCAAACGGTGGGTAAACAAATTACTGTTGGGCAATTGATAGAACTTCAAATAATCATGACGATATCCAGGCAATGATCATTATATAGGCATCACGTCCAAGATTAGTAGACCGACTCCTGCCTGCATCTACTACTATTACTCCACACATCGACCGCTATCCAGCATGCATCTAGTGTATTAAGTTCATGGAGAAACAGAGTAATGCAATAAGAACGATGACATGATGTAGACAAGATCTATCTATGTAGAGATAGACCCCATCATTTTATCCTTAGTAGCAATGATACATACGTGTCGGTTCCCCTTCTGTCACTGGGATCAAGCATCGTAAGATCGGACCCACTACAAAGCACCTCTTCCCATTGCAAGATAAATAGATCAAGTTGGCCAAACAAAACCCAATATCGGAGAAGAAATACGAGGCTATAAGAGATCATGCATATAAGAGATCAAAGAAACTCAAATAACTTTCATGGGTATAAAAAGATAGATCTGATCATAAACTCAAAGTTCATCCGATCGCAACAAACACACCGCAAAAAGAGTTACATCATATGTATCTCCAAGAGACCATTGTATTGAGAATTCAGTGAGAGAGAGGAAGCCATCTAGCTACTAACTACGGACCCAAAGGTCTACAAAGAACTACTCACGCATCATCGGAGGGGCACCAATGGAAGTGGTGAACCCCTCCCTGATGGTGTCTAGATTGGATCTGGTGGTTCTGGACTCTGCGGCGGCTGGAATTGATTTTCGTCGATTCCCTAGGGTTTCTAGAATATTGGGGTATTTATAGAGCAAAGAGGCGGTCCGGGGGGTGATGTTGCTTGAAGATACGTCGGTATTTCCTCAAAGAGGAAGGGATGATGCAGCACAGCGGTGGTGGGTATTTCCCTCAGATATGAAACCAAGGTTATCGAACCAGTAGGAGAACCAAGCAACGCAACGTAAACAGCCCCTGCACACAAATAACAGCCACTCGCAACCCGATGTGTTAAAGGGGTTGTCAATCCCTTTCGGGTAACGGCGCCAGAAATTGACACGGAGACGGGAGAAAATTTTAATAGATTGAAATAATAGATCGCAAATAAAATAAAGTGCAGCAAAGTACTTTTGTATTTTTGGTTTAATAGATCTGAATAAAAATGCAAAGTAAAAGTAGATCACAAAGCACATATATGAGAAAGAAGACCCGGGGCCCGTAGGTTTCACTAGTGGCTTCTCTCGAGAAAAATAACAAACGGTGGGTGAACAAATTACTGTTGGGCAATTGATAGAACTTCAAATAATTATGACGATATCCAGGCAATGATCATTACATAGGCATCACGTCCAAGATTAGTAGACCGACTCCTGCCTGCATCTACTACTATTACTCCACACATCGACAACTATCCAGCATGCATCTAGTGTATTAAGTTCATGGAAAAACGGAGTAATGCAATAAGAACGATGCCATGATGTAGACAAGATCTATCTATGTAGAGATAGACCCCATTGTTTTATCCTTAGTAGCAACGATACATACGTGTCGTTTCCCTTTCTGTCACTGGGATCAAGCACCGTAAGATCGAACCCACTACCGGGCACCTCTTCCCATTGCAAGATAAATAGATCAAGTTGGCCAAACAAAACCCAAATATCGGAGAAGAAATACGAGGCTATAAGAGATCAAAGAAACTCAAATAACTTTCAAGGATATAAAAAGATATAACTGATCATAAACTCAAAGTTCATCAAATCCCAACAAACACACCGCAAAAAGAGTTACATCAGATGGATCTCCAAGAAACCATTGTATTGAGAATTCAGCGAGAGAGAGGAAACCATCTAACTACTAACTACGGACCCGAAGGTCTACATCGGAGAGGCACCAATGGAGGTGGTGAACCCCATCCGAGATGGTGTCTAGATTGGATCTGGTGGTTCTGGACTCTGCGGCGGCTGGATAAATATTTCGTCGACTCCCCTAGGGTTCTGGAATTTTTGGGGTATTTATAGAGCAAAGAGGCGGTCCGGGGGCACCCGAGGTGGGCACAACCCACCAGGGTGTGCCTGGGCCTCCTGGCGCGCCTTGGTGGGTTTTCCCCTCCTTGGGACTCCCCCAGGTGCAACCAGGGCCCATGGTGTTCCTTCTGGCCCATAAAAATTCTCCGTAAAGTTTCGGGGCATTTGGACTCCGTCTGATATTGATTTCCTACGATGTATAAAACATGCAAAAAATAGCAACTGGCACTTGGCACTATGTCAATAGGTTAGTACCAAAAAGATGATATAAAATGACTATAAAATGATTATAAAACATCCAAGATTGATAATAAAACAACATGGAACAATCAAAAATTATAGATACGTTGGAGACGTATCAGGGGGCACCCGAGGTGGGCACAACCCACCAGGGCGCGCCTAGGCCTTCTGGTGTGCCCTGGTGGGTTGTGCTCCCCTTGGAGCACCCCCAGGCGCCGCCTTGGCCCACTAGGTGTCTTCTGGTCCATAAAAATTCTCCGTGAAGTTTCGTTGCATTTGGACTCCATTTGGTATTGATTTCCTGCGATATAAAAAACATGCAGAAAACAACAACTGGCACTTGGCACTATATCAATAGGTTAGTACCAAAAAATGATATAAAATGACTATAAAATGATTACAAAACATCCAAGATTGATAATATAACAGCATGGAACAATAAAAAATTATAGATACGTTGGAGATGTATCAGCATCCCCAAACTTAACTCCTGCTCGTCCCGAGCAGGTAAGTGATAAAAACAGAATTTTTGATGTGGAGTGCTGCCTAACATGTCATATCATAATCTTTTCTTTATAGCTTGGACATTTGGACTTTTACTTGATTCAAAGCAATAGTCTAGTTTTGACATAATGACTTAAATACTCAAGCATATCAACAAGCAACCATGTCTTTCAAAATATCAACGCTAAAATAAGTTATCCCTAGCCCATCATGCTCAATCATTGATCCATTCATGAAACACACTCGCATATTAGCTACACCCAATACTCAAGTATGATCATATTGCCTCCTAGTTGGTGCTTTTATAAGAGAAGATGGAGAATTAAATTCAAAATAAAAATTACATAAAGTTTAAAAAGGCCCTTCGCAGAGGGAAGTAGGGATTTGTAGAGGTGCCAGAGCTCAAAGCAAAAACTTCGAGATAAAAACATTTTGGGAGGTGTGTCTTTCCCACCAACGAAAACGACTTAGAGTTCCAAACACTTTCCATGCTAAATATATCATAGGCAGTTCCCAAACAGAAAATAAAGTTTATTCCTTTTTCCACCATACTTTCACTTTCCATGGATAACCGTATCCACGGGTGCCTTCCATACCAACACTTTCCAAGGAATTTATTGTTTGACAACATAAAGTAAATTCATTTTTCATTTCGGGACTGGGCATCCCTAATACCTTGGCCTTACTCTCGTGCAATGACAAGTGAATAAACACTCATCGTGAGAATAACACATCTAGCATGGAAAATATTAGCCACCCCTCACAGCTCCGCGGGCAGTACGAACACCCAAAAAGAGAAGTTTATTTTGAAAATTAGAGATGGCACATACAAATTTTCTTAGAACGGCAAAAGAATACCGCATATAGGTAGATATAGTAGAATCATGTGGCAAAACTGGTTTAAAGGTTTTTGGATGCACAAGTAGAGATCATACTTAGTGCAAAATGAAGGCTAGCAAAAGATTGAGAAGCGACCAACCAAGAAATGAATAATCTCATAAGCAAGCATTAAGCATAATTAACACCGAATAATGCACCACAAGTAGGATATAATTTCATTGCATGACTATTGACTTTCGTGCTTGCATAGGGAATCACAAACCTTAACACCAATATTCTTACTAAAGCATAATTGCTCATCAACATGACTCACATATCACATCATCATATCTCGAAACTATTACAAGGAATCAAGTTTATTTTGTCCAATGATCTTCATGAAAGTTTTTATTATATCCTTCTTGGATATCTATCACTTTGGGACTAATTTTCATGTGTTGCTTTTGATAAGCTCAAACAAATATAAGTGAAGATCATGGGCATAATTTTTCTTTCTCTCAAAATAATTTAAGTGAAGCAAGAGAGAATTTCTTGAAAAAAATTCTAACTCTCAAATAAATCTAAGTGAAGCTAGAGAGCATTTCTTCAAAAATACTAAAGCACACCGTGCTCAAAAAGATATAAGTGAAGCACTAGAGCAAGTCCATAGCTCATAAAAAATTTAAGTGAAGCATAGAGAGCAATTCTAACAAGTCATGAAATAATTTTGGCTCTCTCAAATAGGTGTGTCCAGCAAGGAATCAAGACTTAAAACACAAAATAAAACAAGCAAAGACTCATATCATACAAGACGCTCCAAGCAAAACACATAGTATGTGACGAATAAAAATATAGCTTCGAGTAACCGATGGTCGTTAGAAGAAAGAGGGGATGCCACTCGGGGGCATCCCCAAGCTTAGTTGGTTGCTCATTTTTGGATAATAGCTTGGGATGCCAGGGCATCCCCAAGCTTAGGCTCTTCTATCCTTCCTTCATCCATCATAAGATAACCCAAAACTTGAAAACTTCAATCACACAAAACTAGCAGGGCGGGCGCTTGATATTCACGGCCTATATAAGCGGATAAAGATCCCTTCTTTTCACCCCACGCCTTCTTCCTTCCTCAGCCTTCCCATCCTCGAGCTCCAGCGCCCAAGCTTCGATCTTCGCCACCGCCACCAACCTTTCCAGCCATGTCCGGATCCGGTTCTCAAGGCAAGTGGGTGGCCTCCTCTGTGACGGAGAAGGACGTCAAGGAGCTCTGAGAGGCGGGGTACCTGGCTGCGGATGTCGCACACAGGATCCCTGCCAAGAAGCAGGTCATCCCCACCCCGGAGCCCGGCAAAAGGGTGGTATTTATCCCCCACTTTCTGGTTTCCACTCCACCCCTTTGTCCGCGGCCTCATGTTTTACTATGGGATAGATTTCCACGATCTAGCCCCAAATTCCTTCCTCCACATCTCGGTGTTCATCGTAGTGTGTGAGGCGCTCCTCCGCATTCCCCCACACTTTGGCCTATGGCTCAAGGTCTTTAACTTGAAGCCGAAGGTGGTCGACCGTCAGCACGCGGACTGCGGCGGCGCCATGGTGAGCAAGCTCCCCAACACTACTTGGCCCAAAGGGGCCTTTGTGGAGACTGTCAAGATATGGCAGCAGGCGTGGTTCTACATCACCGAACCTCGCGGCGCCAACTAGGCGGCCACTCCCGAGTTTAGATCCGGACCCCCAATGCGGCTCGCGTCGTGGACCAACAAGGGTCTGGACTGGGGGTCGACCGACGAAGTGACGATGCTGCAAACGCGCATTAAAAATATAATAGACAAGACCACCAGTCTCACTGACGTGATTCAGGTGATGCTTTTCTGCCGGACCCTTCCATGCCAGTGCCGGCCTCTCCACATGTGGGAGTTCAATCCGGAAGGGCCGCGTACCCTGCAGCGATTCTTCGGCACAACGCAGCGAAGAGATCTGGAAGCTGCTCTTCAAGACCCAGAAGTCGTGGCCGGAGATGACCGACGACATTGGCTTTGACAGCACACATCCGGCTACCCCGGTAAGTGTTTTAGTTTTCGAACATAACTTAGTTCACAAATCAAAAGGCGCAAGGAGGCCAAAGGTGGCTTCCGCCATAAAGGTACTTCGGACACCGTGTTTGGAGAGATCGAAGCTCCCTCCTCCCACGAGGGAGATGAAGACGATGAGGAGGAGGAGGCTGAAAGCGATTCTCCCCCGAGGGGGAGGAAGAAGAAGAGGGCGGCTTCCGTAGACCCGGAGGTGGAGGCGTACAAAAGGGGGAAGGTATCCCTCCCGGACGGCTCGGATTCGGATGCAGAAGCCATCCCTGAGTGGCACCCCAGGTCAAAGCCCCTAGCCGCATCGTAAGTATCCCAGGACACTGTACACATATCTGGTCTTTATGACTGTTGTTTTAACACATGGTATTGTGTGCTTCAGTCCGGCCCGCAATCTCCCCCAACTATCATCATCTTCAGGGAACTCGCTGGAGCCGGGGATGGTGGAGAGCGAGACGCCTCCACGAGCCTCCCCTCCAACCGCCACGGACGACACCGAAGTGTTGTCCCAAAGGGTCTCTCCGGGCCATGGAGAGGTGCGGGAGGCCGCCAAGACGGCGCCAGAGGGTAATGCCTCGGCTGCCGAGAACATGGGGGGCACAACCCCCATGGAGACTGACGATGGGGGCCCTGACCAGTCCGGCCCCCAACCGAACACTATTCTGGAGACCCATGTGGCTCTGAAATCGAGCGAGCAACCCCCTTCAAAGGACGTGGAGCGCCTACTCCGACGGCGACCTCCACTAATCCGGAGGCGCCAAATCCTGTGATGGATGCACTGCAACGTGCTTCCGTCGTAGAGGAGCACTGTACCCTGATGGGTATGGTGGTTGAGAAGGTTCAGTCTGCCAAAAGCGGGTTGAACGAAGCCTTCACCAGCCTATTAACAGGCTTTGAGGTATGCAATGTAATATTCGTAGCCGCTTTGTATATGTAGAAAATATGCCTGTGTGTAGTCAGTAGCCCCTGAGACTCTGTTCGGCCTTGGAAAAAGGGCCGAACAGAGGATCAAGTAATATTCGCAGGAGATAAAGTACTTGTCTATTGTGATAAATAGGCTTCACTGTTAGCGGCGACCGCCCAGGCCGCCGAAGTATCCGAGCTCAAGCGGAAGCTGGAGCTGGCCGATGAGAATCTCGTCCGCATCAACAAGCAATTTGATGAGGCGCAAGGTATGTTTTGAAAAAATTGCTCGCACACCTTAAGTTATATGCCAGTTCATAGTTTTAAGCGCGTGTGTTGCCCTGATCATGATTACAGGCAGTGCGGCCGAGGTCGAGATTTTGAAGAACGCCCTCGCCCAAGCCAAGGAGCAGGCACGGGTGAGCCAAGCGGCCGCTGATAAAGCGGCTACGGATTTGAAGGCCGAGCAGGTCGCCCGCCGCCAATATGAGGAGCGGGTGACTGAGGTGGAGCAAGAGCTCAAGGACGCCGCCGGCAAGTGTGAGGCTTTGGAGGAGAAAAATAAGGCCCAAGCGGTCAAACTCGCCAAGGCTCTCCAAGAGGCCAAGGAAGCGCGGACCGAGTCCCGGGTGGCTCGCGAGGAGATCAAGCAGGCCGAGCAGATAGCGGCTGGTAAGCCCTTTCTTTTGCAGAGTAAATTCAGCAGTCAGAAATATGCCTTGCTCACTCGACTATGGAGTTCTCAGACGCCTTTGCGGATCTGCCGAGGAGTGCTGCCACGCCGCACAGTATTTCCGGGCCCAAGAGGGGAACACGACGGAGAAGCTCTTCTGGTCGCAGTACCTAGCGCCGGAGCGGCCAACGCTGCTAAACAACCAGATGATGCAGCTGGCGGAGCTACATAGGATGTCCGGTTTGGCCATGAAGGACATCATAGTCCGGCTGTGGCCAGCCAGACCCATTCCTAGCAGGTACTTCGGCCTGGTCAAGCGGCTCGGCGATGCCTTGCCCTGAGTTGAAGCTGTGAAGCGCTCGGCGTGCATAGAGGGTGCGCGGATGGCCTTTGCCCATGTCAAGATGCACTGGGCGAAGATGAGGGCTGCCGTCGTGGCAGTCGAGGGCCCCTCCGAAGGCAAGGGCCACCGCAAGCCAGAGCGATATTTTGAAGACGTCCTAGAGGGTGCCCGTTTAATAGAGGGCCAATGCTGGAAGGATGTCACGTTTGAGTGAATGTATCCGGGCTACCCAGACGCTGTTTTATGAACCAAGGCTTTGTAATATATTTATGTCTTTATCTAGAATTGCTTGCCTCCTGTGCGACCATATTTTGTTAGCTTGAAAGTTTGCCAGTCGTCGGCTTCAGTCCCCACGTAGATAGTACGGGGGTGTTCGGAATAGCGCATGATCACTCTTGACCCAACGTCTTGGTCCGTAAAGGAGGTGTCTGCGTAGTGAACCAGGCAATTGGACTATGCGGCTTTATCACTTTCACTTAGCCATAGGAGTTTGACGGTGGGACTAAGCACTAGCCCCTGGTGCGTATGCGGCTATCCGAACTGGGATGCCTTAGGCACGTGACTGAACGAAAGCCAGTCCTTCGTATAATACGGAAGAAATCGCAAGAGATTTGTAGTAAGTCGCCGAATCGCTGACAAACTCTCGCCGCATCATGACAGTCAGTTTTCGGCTTTCTCTACTAAGGTCTTTGACTGGACGAAACCAGAAACACAATCGCAGTAGTTCTCCCTTTACTACCCTAACCGAATAAGCAGAACGTAAGGTAGTAACCACAGGAGCCGGGCAACCCAACTATTGACCAAAGACATGATTCGGAGCTGATGCATATAATGCAATATTCGGGATGCCGAAGCATACTCTGAAAGTGTTCGGACTTTGTTTTCTTTTTTGGAAAAATATATGTGGCCGAATAACGCTCCTGGTATTTTAACCTATGCCGAAGTGTATGTGCCAATCTGACACGAAGAGGGAATACAAATTATGAAATAAGCCAATACCGAATGGGGTTGGACAAAACTGTTTCCATTATAGTCTGATTGATACGTCAAAACGTGCTCTTACAGAGAATGCCATAAGCATCAAGGCTATTTTACATGCCAAGAATTTGTAAACAAGGGAAAGCTGTATAAAGGTCCTAAAGAAGAAAAGGTGGTCTTGAAGATCCTTTGGACACCCTACTGCACGTCTGCGCCGCTTTTCGCCTTGGTTTAGGATCCTTTAAGAGGATCGACGGTCGTGTATATAAAAGGGGCCTGGGAAAGGGCCCTTGTACCACCGAAAAGTGATTTAGGTTTTAAAGAACCTGAAATAAAAAGAGATAAAAGAGAAGAGAAAAGGAAGAAGAAGATTAAGGTCCGAATAGGGTCGAGCCGCATTATGGACCTCATCCTCAATGTGCCTCCGTTGTTGACCAAGGTATTTTGAGTGCGTAGTTATGCACACGCGGTACATATGCCACGATTAGATGAGGCGATTGACGGAGGCGAAACTGCTAGTCCAGCTCCGGATTGACCGAGCTGTCGTTCTGCAAGTTTGTTATTGATGTGTACTTTACTAGTGTTTATAGCAACCCCTCGGTATTTGATACTGGTTCAGTTGCTAAGAGTAGTAACTCAAAACGGGAGTTGCAGAATAAACAGAGACTAGTAAAAGGAGAGGTGACAATGTGTGTTGGAAGTAGTTCCAAGATTGATATGATCATCATCGCACACTCCCTATACTTTCGGGATTAGTGTTGAAACTAAATAAGTGTTATTTGGTGTTTGCGTTGAGCATGAATATGATTTGATCATGTTTATTGCAATACGGTTATTCATTTAAGTTAGAGAACAATTGTTGTTCTGTTTACATGAATAAAAACCTTCTATGGTCATACACACCAACGAAAATGGTTTGTTGGATCTCGATCGTAGTGATACACATATTCATAATATTGAAGCCAAAAGATGCAAAGTTAATAATGATAGTGCAACTTATTTGTGGCACTGCCATTTAGGTCATATTGGTGTAAAGCGCATGAAGAAACTCCATACTGATGGGATTTTGGAATCACTTGATGCTTGCGAACCGTGCCTCATGGGCAAGATGACTAAAACGCCGTTCTCCGGAACTATGGAGAGAGCAACAGATTTGTTGGAAGTCATACATACAGATGTATGTGGTCCAATGAATATTGAGGCTCGTGGCGGATATCGTTATTTTCTCACCTTCACAGATGATTTGAGCAGATATGGGTATATCTACTTAATGAAACATAAGTCTGAAACATTTGAGAAGTTCATATAATTTCAGAGTGAAGTGGAAAATCATCGTAACAAGAAAAATAAAGTTTCTACGATCTGATCGTAGAGAAGAGTATTTGAGTTACGAGTTTGGCCTTCATTTAAAACAATGTGAAATAGTTTCACTACTCACGCCACCTGGAACACCACGGTGTAATGGTGTGTCCGAACATCGTAACCATACTTTATTAGATATGGTGCGATATATGATGTCTCTAACCGATCTACCACTATCGTTTTGGGGTTATGCATTAGAGATAGCTGCATTCACATAAAAAAGGGCACCATCTAAATCCGTTTGAGACGACACCGTATGAACTGTGGTTTGGCTAGAAACCAAAGTTGTCGTTTCTTAAAGTTTGAGGTTGCAATGCTTATATGAAAAAATTTCAACCTGATAAGCTCAAACCCAAATCGGAGAAGTGCGTCTTCATAGGATACCCAAAAGGAGACAGTTGAGTACACCTTCTATCACAGATCCGAAGGCAAGACATTCGTTGCTAAGAATGGATCCTTTCTAGAGAAGGACTTTCTCTCGAAAGAAGTGAGTGGGAGGAAAGTAGAACTTGATGAGGTAATTGTACCTGCTCCCTTATTGGAAAGTAGTTCATCGCAGAAACCAGTTTCTGTGACGCCTATACCAATTAGTGAGGAAGTTAATGATGATGATCATGGAACTTCAGATCAAGTTATTACTGAACCTCGTAGGTCAACCAGAGTAAGATCCGCACCATAGTGGTACGGTAATCCTGTTCTGGAGGTTATGTTACTAGACCATGACGAACCTATGAACTATGAAGAAGTGATGGTGAGCCCAGATTCCGCAAAATGGCTTGAGGCCATGAAATCTGAGATGAGATCCATGTATGAGAACAAAGTATGGACTTTGAGTGACTTGCCCAATGATCGGCGAGCCATTGAGATTAAATGGATCTTCAAGAGGAAGACGGACGCTGATAGTAGTGTTACTATCTACAAAGCTAGACTTGTCGGAAAAAGGTTTTTTGACAAAGTTCAAAGTGTTGAACACGATGAGATTTTCTCACTCGCAGCGATGCTTAAGTCTGTCCGAATCATGTTAGCAATTGCCGCATTTTATGAAATCTGGCAAATGGATAAACAAAACTGCATTCCTTAATGAATTCATTAAAGAAGAGTTGTATATGATGCAACCAGAAGGTTTTGTCAATCCTAAAGGTGCTAACAAAATATGCAAGCTCCAGCGATCCATCTATGGACTGGTGCAAGCATCTCGGAGTTGGAATATACGCTTTGATAAGTTGATCAAAGGATATAGTTTTATACAGACTTGCGGTGAAGCCTGTATTTACAAGAAAGTGAGTGGGAGCACTACAACATTTCTGATAAGTATATGTGAATGACATATTGTTGATCGGAAATAATGTAGAATTATTCTGCAAAGCATAAAGGAGTATTTGAAAGGAGTTTTTCAAAGAAAGACCTCTGTGAAGCTGCTTACATATTGAGCATCAAGATCTATAGAGATAGATCAAGACGCTTGATAAGTTTTTTCAATGTGTACGTACCTTAACAAGATTTTGAAGTAGTTCAAAATAGAACAGTCAAAGAAAGAGTTCTTGCCTGTGTTACAAGGTGTGAAAATGAGTAAGACTCAAAGCCCGACCACGGCAGAAGATAGAAAGAGAAATAAAGTCATTCCCTATGCATTGGCCATAGGTTCTATAAAGTATGCCATGCTGTGTACCAGATCTATTGTATACCCTACACTGATTTTGGCAAGGGATTACAATAGTGATCTAGGAGTAGATCACTGGACAGCGGTCAAAATTATCCTTAGTGGAATAAGGATATGTTTCTCGATTATGGAAGTGACAAAAGGTTCGTCGTAAAGGGTTACGTCAATGCAAGTTTTAACACTTATCTAGATGACTCTAAGTCTCGGTCTAGATACATATTGAAAGTGGGAGCAATTAGCTAGAGTAGCTCCGTGCAGAGCATTGTAGACATAGAAATTTGCAAAATACTTACGGATCTGAATGTGACAGACCCGTTGACTAAAATTATCTCACAATCAAAACATGATCACACCGCCGGACTCGTTTGATAGTGTCCGGGGGCTTGATGGCCGGTGAAGTATTCGGCTTGAAAGGGCCGCTCTGTACCTCGGCTGCAAGGGCTGTAGTGTGCTCCTCGGTACGGAGGGAGCGCTCCATGTTTCCATTAACTGTGATAACGTCGCGGGGTCCGGGCATTTTGAGCTTTAGGTAAGCATAATGCGGGACCACTTTGAAGCGAGCGAAGGCGGTTCGTCCGAGCAGTGCGTGATAACCACTGCGGAAGGGGACGATGTCGAAGATCAAGTCTTCGCTTCGGAAGTTATCCAGCGAACCGAAGACTACTTCCAATGTTATTGAGCCCGTGCAGCGGGCTTCTACGCCGGGTATCACTCCTTTAAAGGTGGTGTTAGTAGGCTTGATTCTTGCTGGGTCAATACCCATTTTGCGGACCGTGTCTTGATAAATCAAGTTAAGACTGTTGCCGCCGTCCATAAGGACTCGAGTGAGATGGAATCCGTCGATAACTGGATCGAGGACCAGGGCTGCCGAACCTCCATAACGGATACTGGTCGGGTGGTCCATGCGATTCAAGGTGATCGGACAACCGACCACGGGTTGAATTTAGGGGCGACAGGCTCTACGGCGTAGACGTCCCTTAGTGCGCGCTTGCGTTCCCTCTTGGGGATATGTGTGGCATATATCATGTTCACTGTTTTCACCTCTGGGGGGAATTTCTTTTGTCCCCCTATGTTCAGTGGGCGAGGCTCTTCATCGTCCTCGCTTGGCGGCCCTTTCCCCTTATGTTCGATATTCAACTTACCGGCCTGTTTAAAGACCCAACAATTTCTGTTGGAATGATTGGCAGGCTTGTCAGGGGTGCCATGAATCTGGCAAGGCCGATCGCGTATTTTGTCCAAACTGGATGGACCATCTTTGTTTCCTTTGAATGGCTTCTTCCGCTGACCGGATTTGGAGCAACCGAATCCGGCGTTGACCGCCGTGTCTTCGGTATCTTCATTGTTGCTTCGATGCTTGTGTTTGTTGCGTCGTGGCCTATCGTTGCCATCTCTGGCTTCGGAGGTGCCAGGGTCACTGGTACTATTGCTTCTAAGAGCCAGCCAACTGTCCTCTCCCGCGCAGAAGCGAGTCATGAGTGCGGTAAGAGCTGCCATAGACTTCGGCTTTTCCTGACCTAGGTGTTGGGCGAGCCATTCGTCCCGGACGCTAAGTTTAAAGGCCGCGAGGGCTTCAGCGTCCGGACAGTCGATGATTTGGTTCTTTTTAATTAAGAACCTAGTCCAGAGTTTGCGGGCTGACTCACTGGGTTGCTGGACTATATGACTAAGTCATCGGCATCCAGAGGCCGGACGTAGGTACCTTGGAAGTTGTCTCTAAAGGCATCCTCCAAGTCTTCCCAGCTACCAATCGAGTTCTCTGGTAGGCTGTTTAACCAGTGCCGCGCTGGTCCTTTCAGCTTTAGGGGGAGGTATTTGATGGCGTGGAGATCGTCGCCACGGGCCATGTGAATATGGAGAAGAAAATCCTCAATCCATACCGCGGGATCTGTCGTTCCATTGTATGATTCGATGTTTACGGGTTTAAACCCTTCTGAAAATTGGTGTTGCATTACCTCATCGGTAAAGCACAAGGGGTGTGTGGCGCCTCTGTATCGGGCAACATCGCGACGGAGTTCGGATGACATCCGTGTTCGGTTTTTGGCCCGAGTTCGGTTATGCTGCTCGCGCCAAGCTTGAAGACCGTCGTCTCTTGTTGGAGCATGCCCCTTGATCCGTAGATTGATCTGGTCTGGCCGGCTCTATTCTCTAGGTCCTGGCGTAAGTCGTAGGTGTAGCCCGGGGCCGCTACCTCTTTGCCTCGACGGTGAGGTGGCGCGGGCTGGTGTTCGGCGTAAGCAGCCGGTCTGTCTCGCCCACGTGGTGGTCGGTCTGGTTTATCAGTATGATTATATCTTGACGGTATTGGCTCAAGGGCCTCATCGTTGAATTGTGGCAGTAGCCGACGCTTCGGATAACTCTTTGTTGGGCGCTCGAGGCCGTATTCTTCGGCAGCTAGGACCTGGGTCCATCTTTCATTGAGGGTATCCTGTTCGGCTTGGAGTTGTTGCTGCTTCTTTTTTGGGCTTCTCGCAGTTGCGATTAGCTGACGCTTAAAGCGCTCTTGCTCGAGGGGCTCCTCTGGCACGATGAAGTCTTCATTGTTGAGGCTGACATCATCCTCGGAGATCGGTAGATAGTTACTATCTTCTGAATCCTCATTCCCGGCCGGCTCGTCGGGGTTCACTTGTCCCTCCTCTCAATCATCCTGTTCGGATGTAGGCTCGTCGGGGTCTTCGGGATCTTCGGCGTTGTCCTAAGTGTTACTGTCTCCGGTGCCGGTTTTACTGTCCTTTTCATGACGTGATTTTGAGCGGCGTCGCTGACGTCGATGTTTCGGTGGTGTGTCCGCGGGCTTGTCCTCACTCGGATTTTTCCTGCCTTCGTCGTCGTCCTTTTTGGGTGTATCCACCATATACACATCATATGTGGGGGTACCGTCCAGTGCCCGGTGAATGGCGGGTCTTGGCTTTGTTCATCTCCGGCATCGTCGTCCATACCGTCGATATCTTCGGAGGCATAATCTAGCATGTCAAATCCTCGACAGTGGCTATTAAGTGGGTGGTGGGTGGGACGTAAAATTCCTCACTCTCAGCCCCTAGTCCGGGTTGGACGTAGTTCGGAGGCGATGCTTACGTGATGGCGAGGGATCGCATTAAGTCCAAGGCCTCGTTGAAGAGTGAAGGCCGGACAGGGAACCGAGGACCTGCAGGGCTAGGCACGACAGATTCTGCCGGGCTGTGCTTACTAGATGCACACCTCGAGAGTTCGGAGTTGGCATCCAGAGGCGAGTTCGGTTCTTCGATGAAAAGGAGGATCCTGTTTGATTCCAGGATCGCTGAACGTATAGTTGGTTTCGGGTCTTCGGAAAAGAGCTCCATGGGAGGAGAGGGTCCGGTGGGTTTTAAGATCCCATCTTCGGATGAGGTGGTCTGCTCTGGATCTATGGCCAGGGCAGGGATGATAGTTGGTCTTTGAGCGGCGCCTGATGACCGATCCGATGGGTTGCCTTCTTGGAGGTGAGGAATAGTGGTCGAGGCCGTAAACCCTTCGAAGATCAAGTCTCCTCGGATATCGGCGACGTAATTCAGGCTCCCGAATCTGATCTGATGACCAGGGGCGTAGTCGTCGATCTGCTCATGGTGACCAACTGAATTGGCACGTAGAGCAAAGCCGCCAAATACGAAAAGTTTACCGGGGAGGAAGGTCTCCCCGGAGACAGCATCGTTGTTGATGATCAAACAAGCCATCGAACCTTCTGTCGACGACACAGTGGAACTCTCAATGAAAGCAGCAATATCGGTGTCAAAACCGGCCGATCTCAGGTAGGGGGTCCCGAACTGTGCGTCTAAGGATCGAAGGTAACAGGAGACAGGGAACACGATGTTTACCCAGGTTCAGGCCCTCTTAATGGAGGTAATACCCTACTTCCTGCTTGATTGACTTTGATGAGTATAGGGGTTACAAGAGTTGATCTACCTCGAGAGCACTTCTATCCTGGTGGCGAGCGTGGCGATCCCGCGGGAGACGGCGGAGACCGGCGACCTTCGATCCTGGACGACAAAAGACCACCGAGAGCAGTGGGATCGGGGGAGTAGAGAACTAAGACCTTTGACTGTTAGTCTTTTCCCTTGAGGCGAGGGCTTGCCGACATGGTGCATGGGATGGTAAGACAATAGGCAGCAGCATATCTCATCTTAGTGATGTTCTAGGGCTACGCGCTACACTTCGACCAGGGGGGGTGGGTGGTGGCCGCATCCATGCCCTGACCCGTTCAAGTGATTGGCGATGGTGGATCCTGAAGGAAATATGCCCTAGAGGCAATAATAAAGTATTATTTATTTCCTTGTATCATGATAAATGTTTATTATTCATGCTAGAATTGTATTAACCGGAAACATAATACATGTGTGAATATATAGACAAACAGAGTGTCACTAGTATGCCTCTACTTGACTAGCTCATTAATCAAAGATGGTTATGTTTCCTAGCCATAGACATAAGTTGTCATTTGATTAACGAGATCACCTCATTAGGAGAATGACGTGATTGACTTGACCCATTCCGTTAGCTTAGCACTCGATCGTTTAGTATGTTGCTATTGCTTTCTTCATGACTTATACATGTTCCTATGACTATGAGATTATGCAACTCCCGTTTACCGGAGGAACACTTTGTGTGCTACCAAACGTCACAACGTAAATGGGTGATTATAAAGGTGCTCTACAGGTGTCTCCAAAGGTACTTGTTGGGTTGGCGTATTTCGAGATTAGGATTTGTCACTCCAATTGTCGGAGAGGTATCTCTGGGCCCACTCGGTAATGCACATCACTATAAGCCTTGCAAGCATTGTGACTAATGAGTTAGTTGCGGGATGATGTGTTACGGAACGAGTAAAGAGACTTGCCGGTAACGAGATTGAACTAGGTATCGAGATACCGACGATCAAATCTCGGGCAAGTAACATACCGGTGACAAAGGGAACAATGTATGTTGTTATGCGGTCTGACCGATAAAGATCTTCGTAGAATATGTGGGAGCCAATATGGGCATCCAGGTCCCGCTATTGGTTATTGACCGGAGACGTGTCTCGGTCATGTCTACATAGTTCTCGAACCCGTAGGGTCCGCACGCTTAACGTTACGATGACATTTTTATTGAGTTTTGATATACCGAAGGAGTTCGGAGTCCCGGATAAGACCGGGGATATGACGAGGAGTCTCGAAATGGTCGAGACGTAAAAATCGATATATTGGACGACTATATTCGGACTTCGGAAAGGTTCCGAGTGATTCGGGTATTTTTCGGAGTACCAGAGAGTTACGGGAATTCGTATTGGGCCTTAATGGGCCATACGGGAAAGGAGAGAAAGGCCTCAAAAGGTGGCCGCACCCCTCCCATGGTCTGGTCCGAATTGGACTAGGGAAGGGGGGCGCACCCTTCCTTCTTTCTCCTTCCCCCTTCCCTTCTCCTACTCCCACAAGGAAAGGAGGAGTCCTACTCCCGGTGGGAGTAGGACTCCCCCCTATGGCGCGCCTCTCCCCTTGGCCGGCTGCCTCCCCCTTGCTCCTTTATATACGGGGGCAAGGGGGCACCCCAGAGACACAACAATTGATCCTTGAGATCTCTTAGCCGTGTGCGGTGCCCCCCTCCACCATATTACACCTCGATAATACTGTTGCGGAGCTTAGGCGAAGCCCTGCGTCGGTGGAACATCATCATCGTCACCACGCCGTCGTGCTGACGAAACTCTCCCTCAACACTCGGCTGGATCGGAGTTCGAGGGACGTCATCGAGCTGAACGTGTGTAGAACTCGGAGGTGCCGTACGTTCGGTACTTGATCGGTCGGATCATGAAGACGTACGACTACATCAACTGCGTTGTGATAACGCTTCCACTGTCAGTCTACGAGGGTACGTGGACAACACTCTCCCCTCTCGTTGCTATGCATCACCATGATCTTGCGTGTGCGTAGGAATTTTTTTGAAATTACTACGTTCCCCAACAGTGGCATCCGAGCCTGGTTTATGCGTTGATGCTATGCACGAGTAGAACACAAATGAGTTGTGGGCGATATAAGTCATACTGCTTACCAGCATGTCATACTTTGGTTCAGCGGTATTGTGAGATGAAGCGGCCCGGACCGACATTACGCGTACGCTTACGCGAGACTGGTTTCACCGTTGCGAGCACTCGTTGCTTAAAGGTGACTGGCGGGTGTCTGTCTCTCTCACTTTAGTTGAACCGAGTGTGGCTATGCCCGGTCCTTGCGAAGGTTAAAACAGCACCAACTTGACAAACTATCGTTGTGGTTTTGATGTGTAGGTAAGAACGGTTCTTGCTAAGCCCGTAGCAGCCACGTAAAACTTGCAACAACAAAGTAGAGGACGTCTAACTTGTTTTTGCAGGGCATGTTGTGATGTGATATGGTCAAGACATGATGTGATATAATTTGTTGTATGAGATGATCAAGTTTTGTAACCGAGTTATCGGCAACTGGCAGGAGCCATATGGTTGTCGTTTTATTGTATGCAATGCAATCGCCATGTAATGCTTTACTTTATCACTAAGCGGTAGCGATAGTCGTAGAAGCATAAGATTGACGAGACGACAACGATGCTACGATGGAGATCAAGGTGTCGCGCCGGTGACGATGGTGATCATGACGGTGCTTCAGAGATGGAGATCACAAGCACGGTGCTTCGGAGATGGAGATCACAAGCACAAGATGATGATGGCCATATCATATCACTTATATTGATTGCATGTGATGTTAATCCTTTATGCATCTTATCTTGCTTTGTTTGACGGTAGCACTATAAGATGATCCTTCACTAAATTATCAAAGTATAAGTGTTCTCCCTGAGTATGCACCGTTGCGAAAGTTCTTCGTGCTGAGACACCACGTGATGATCGGGTGTGATAGGCTCTACGTTCAAATACAACGGGTGCAAAACAGTTGCACACGCGGAATACTCAGGTTAAACTTGACGAGCCTAGCATATAACAGATATGGCCTCGGAACACGGAGACCGAAAGGTCAAGCGTGAATCATATAGTAGATATGATCAACATAGTGATGTTCACCATTGAAACTACTCCATCTCACGTGATGATCGGACATGGTTTAGTTGATATGGATCACGTGATCACTTAGAGGATTAGAGGGATGTCTA
Organism: Aegilops tauschii subsp. strangulata; assembly: GCF_002575655.3. NCBI lineage: Eukaryota > Viridiplantae > Streptophyta > Magnoliopsida > Poales > Poaceae > Aegilops > Aegilops tauschii. Next base: position 596,342,460 of record NC_053037.3, read on the forward strand.
TCTAAGTGGGAGTTATTAAGTAATATGAACTTGAATTTATCATGAACTTAGTACCTGATAGTATTTTGCTTGTCTATGTTAATTGTAGATAGATGGCCCGTGCTGTTGTTCCGTTGAATTTTAATGCGTTTCTTGAGAAAGCAAAGTTGAAAGATGATGGTAGAAATTACACGGACTGGGTCCGTAACTTGAGGATTATCCTCATTGCTGCACAGAAGAATTACATCCTGGAAGCACCGCTGGGTGCCAGGCCTGCTGCAGGAGCAACACCAGATGTTATAAACGTCTGGCAGAGCAAAGCTGATGACTACTCGATAGTTCAGTGTGCCATGCTTTACGGCTTAGAACCGGGTCTTCAACGACGTTTTGAACGTCATGGAGCATATGAGATGTTCCAGGAGTTGAAGTTAATATTTCAAGCAAATGCCCGAATTGAGAGATATGAAGTCTCCAATAAGTTCTTCAGCTGCAAGATGGAAGAGAATAGTTCTGTCAGTGAGCATATACTCAAAATGTCTGGGTATAACAATCACTTGATTCAACTGGGAGTTAATCTTCCGGATGATAGCGTTATTGACAGAATTCTTCAATCACTACCACCAAGCTACAAGAGCTTCGTGATGAACTATAATATGCAAGGGATGAGTAAGACAATTCCCGAGCTCTTCGCAATGCTAAAGGCTGCGGAGGTAGAAATCAAAAAGGAGCATCAAGTGTTGATGGTCAATAAGACCACCAGTTTCAAGAAAAAAGGTAAAGGGAAGAAGAAAGGGAACTTCAAGAAGAACAGCAAACAAGTTGCTGCTCAGGAGAAGAAACCCAAGTCTGGACCTAAGCCTGAAACTGAGTGCTTCTACTGCAAGCAAACTGGTCACTGGAAGCGGAACTGCCCAAAGTATTTGGCGGATAAGAAGGATGGCAAGGTGAACAAAGGTATATGTGATATACATGTTATTGATGTGTACCTTACTAATGCTCGCAGTAGCACCTGGGTATTTGATACTGGTTCTGTTGCTAATATTTGCAACTCGAAACAGGGGCTACGGATTAAGCGAAGATTGGCTAAGGACGAGGTGACGATGCGCGTGGGAAATGGTTCCAAAGTCGATGTGATTGCGGTCGGCACGCTACCTCTACATCTACCTTCGGGATTAGTTTTAGACCTAAATAATTGTTATTTGGTGCCAGCGTTGAGCATGAACATTATATCTGGATCTTGTTTGATGCGAGACGGTTATTCATTTAAATCAGAGAATAATGGTTGTTCTATTTATATGAGTAATATCTTTTATGGTCACGCACCCTTGAAGAGTGGTCTATTTTTGTTGAATCTCGATAGTAGTGATACACATATTCATAATATTGAAACCAAAAGATGCAGAGTTGATAATGATAGTGCAACTTATTTGTGGCACTGCCGTTTAGGTCATATCGGTGTAAAGCGCATGAAGAAACTCCATACTGATGGACTTTTGGAACCACTTGATTATGAATCACTTGGTACTTGCGAACCGTGCCTCATGGGCAAGATGACTAAAACACCGTTCTCCGGAACTATGGAGAGAGCAACAGATTTGTTGGAAATCATACATACAGATGTATGTGGTCCGATGAATGTTGAGGCTCGTGGCGGATATCGTTATTTTCTCACCTTCACAGATGATTTAAGCAGATATGGGTATATCTACTTAATGAAACATAAGTCTGAAACATTTGAAAAGTTCAAAGAATTTCAGAGTGAAGTTGAAAATCATCGTAACAAGAAAATAAAGTTTCTACGATCAGATCGTGGAGGAGAATATTTGAGTTACGAGTTTGGTCTACATTTGAAACAATGCGGAATAGTTTCGCAACTCACGCCACCCGGAACACCACAGCGTAATGGTGTGTCCGAACGTCGTAATCGCACTTTACTAGATATGGTGCGATCTATGATGTCTCTTACTGATTTACCGCTATCGTTTTGGGGTTATGCTTTAGAGACGGCTGCATTCACGTTAAATAGGGCACCATCAAAATCCGTTGAGACGACGCCTTATGAACTGTGGTTTGGCAAGAAACCAAAGTTGTCGTTTCTTAAAGTTTGGGGCTGCGATGCTTATGTGAAGAAACTTCAACCTGATAAGCTCGAACCCAAATCGGAGAAATGTGTCTTCATAGGATACCCAAAGGAGACTGTTGGGTATACCTTCTATCACAGATCCGAAGGCAAAACTTTTGTTGCTAAATTCGGAAATTTTCTAGAGAAGGAGTTTCTCTCGAAAGAAGTGAGTGGGAGGAAAGTAGAACTTGATGAAGTAACTATACCTGCTCCCTTATTGGAAAGTAGTTCATCACAGAAACCAGTTTCTGAGACACCTACACCAATTAGTGAGGAAGTTAATGATGATGATCATGAAACTTCAGATCAAGTTATTACTGAACCTCGTAGATCAACCAGAGTAAGATCCGCACCAGAGTGGTACGGTAATCCTGTTCTGGAAGTTATGTTACTAGACCATGACGAACCTACGAACTATGAAGAAGCGATGGTGAGCCCAGATTCCGCAAAATGGCTTGAGGCCATGAAATCTGAGATGGGATCCATGTATGAGAACAAAGTATGGACTTTGGTTGACTTGCCCAATGATCGGCAAGCCATTGAAAATAAATGGATCTTCAAGAAGAAGACTGACGCTGATGGTAATGTTACTATCTATAAAGCTCGACTTGTTGCGAAAGGTTTTCGACAAGTTCAAGGGATTGACTACGATGAGACCTTCTCACCCGTAGCGATGCTTAAGTCTGTCCGAATCATGTTAGCAATTGCCGCATTTTATGATTATGAAATTTGGCAAAATGGATGTCAAAACTGCATTCCTGAATGGATTTCTGGAAGAAGAGTTGTATATGATGCAACCAGAAGGTTTTGTCGATCCAAAGGGAGCTAACAAAGTGTGCAAGCTCCAGCGATCCATTTATGGACTGGTGCAAGCCTCTCTGAGTTGGAATAAACGCTTTGATAGTGTGATCAAAGCATTTGGTTTTATACAGACTTTTGGAGAAGCCTGTATTTACAAGAAAGTGAGTGGGAGCTCTGTAGCATTTCTGATATTATATGTGGATGAGATATTACTGATTGGAAATGATATAGAATTTCTGGATAGCATAAAGGGATACTTGAATAAGAGTTTTTCAATGAAAAACCTCGGTGAAGCTGCGTATATATTGGGCATCAAGATCTATAGAGATAGATCAAGACGCTTAATTGGACTTTCACAAAGCACATACCTTGACAAAGTTTTGAAGAAGTTCAAAATGGATCAAGCAAAGAAAGGATTCTTGCCTGTGTTGCAAGGTGTGAAGTTGAGTAAGACTCAATGCCCGACCACTGCAGAAGATAGAGAGAAGATGAAAGATGTCCCCTATGCTTCAGCCATAGGCTCTATCATGTATGCAATGCTGTGTACCAGACCTGATGTATGCCTTGCTATAAGTCTAGCAGGAAGGTACCAAAGTAATCCAGGAGTGGATCACTGGACAGCGGTCAAGAACATCCTGAAATACCTGAAAAGGACTAAGGATATGTTTCTCGTATATGGAGGTGACAAAGAGCTCATCGTAAATGGTTACGTTGATGCAAGCTTTGACACTGATCCGGACGATTCTAAATCGCAAACCGGATACGTATTTACATTGAACGGTGGAGCTGTCAGTTGGTGCAGTTCTAAATAAAGCGTCGTGGCGGGATCTACATGTGAAGCGGAGTACATAGCTGCTTCGGAAGCAGCAAATGAAGGAGTCTGGATGAAGGAGTTCATATCCGATCTAGGTGTCATACCTAGTGCATCGGGTCCTATGAAAATCTTTTGTGACAATACTGGTGCAATTGCCTTGGCAAAGGAATCCAGATTTCACAAGAGAACCAAGCACATCAAAAGACGCTTCAATTCCATCTGGGATTTAGTCCAGGTGGGAGACATAGAAATTTGCAAGATACATACGGATCTGAATGTTGCAGACCCGTTGACTAAGCCTCTTCCACGAGCAAAACATGATCAGCACCAAGGCTCCATGGGTGTAAGAATCATTACTGTGTAATCTAGATTATTGACTCTAGTGCAAGTGGGAGACTGAAGGAAATATGCCCTAGAGGCAATAATAAAGTATTATTCATTTCCTTGTATCATGATAAATGTTTATTATTCATGCTAGAATTGTATTAACCGGAAACATAATACATGTGTGAATATATAGACAAACAGAGTGTCACTAGTATGCCTCTACTTGACTAGCTCATTAATCAAAGATGGTTATGTTTCCTAGCCATAGACATAAGTTGTCATTTGATTAACGAGATCACCTCATTAGGAGAATGACGTGATTGACTTGACCCATTCCGTTAGCTTAGCACTCGATCGTTTAGTATGTTGCTATTGTTTTCTTCATGACTTATACATGTTCCTATGACTATGAGATTATGCAACTCCCGTTTACCGGAGGAACACTTTGTGTGCTACCAAACGTCACAACGTAAATGGGTGATTATAAAGGTGCTCTACAGGTGTCTCCAAAGGTGCTTGTTGGGTTGGCGTATTTCGAGATTAGGATTTGTCACTCCAATTGTCGGAGAGGTATCTCTGGGCCCACTCGGTAATGCACATCACTATAAGCCTTGCAAGCATTGTGACTAATGAGTTAGTTGCGGGATGATGTGTTACGGAACGAGTAAAGAGACTTGCCGGTAACGAGATTGAACTAGGTATCGAGATACCGACGATCAAATCTCGGGCAAGTAACATACCGGTGACAAAGGGAACAACGTATGTTGTTATGCGGTCTGACCGATAAAGATCTTCGTAGAATATGTGGGAGCCAATATGGGCATCCAGGTCCCGCTATTGGTTATTGACCGGAGACGTGTCTTGGTCATGTCTACATAGTTCTCGAACCCGTAGGGTCCGCACGCTTAACGTTACGATGACAGTTTTATTGAGTTTTCATGTGCCGAAGGAGTTCGGAGTCCCGGATAAGATCGGGGATATGACGAGGAGTCTCGAAATGGTCGAGACGTAAAAATCGATATATTGGACGACTATATTCGGACTTTGTAAAGGTTCCGAGTGATTCGGGTACTTTTCGGAGTACCAGAGAGTTACGGGAATTCGTATTGGGCCTTAATGGGCCATACGGGAAAGGAGAGAAAGGCCTCAAAAGGTGGCCGCACCCCTCCCCATGGTCTGGTCCGAATTGGACTAGGGAAGGGGGGCGCACCCTTCCTTCTTTCTCCTTCCCCCTTCCCTTCTCCTACTCCCACAAGGAAAGGAGGAGTCCTACTCCCGGTGGGAGTAGGACTCCCCCCTATGGCGCGCCTCTCCCCTTGGCCGGCTGCCTCCCCCTTGCTCCTTTATATACGGGGGCAAGGGGGCACCCCAGAGACACAACAATTGATCCTTGAGATCTCTTAGCCGTGTGCGGTGCCCCCCTCCACCATATTACACCTCGATAATACCGTTGCGGAGCTTAGGCGAAGCCCTGCGTCGGTGGAACATCATCATCGTCACCACGCCGTCGTGCTGACGAAACTCTCCCTCAACACTCGGCTGGATCGGAGTTCGAGGGACGTCATCGAGCTGAACGTGTGTAGAACTCGGAGGTGCCGTACGTTCGGTACTTGATCGGTCGGATCGTGAAGACGTACGACTACATCAACCGCGTTGTGATAACGCTTCCACTGTCGGTCTACGAGGGTACGTGGACAACACTCTCCCCTCTCGTTGCTATGCATCACCATGATCTTGCGTGTGCGTAGGAATTTTTTTGAAATTACTACGTTCCCCAACAGATCCCGCCTTGGGGACATTCCAGGGAACATATAGACTTTTGCAATGGGGTGCCGGCGGTGTCCCCGTATGGGTGAATAGAGCGATGAGGGTATGAGAAGGAGAGGCCTACTGCTCCACCAGCATCCCCGTCCCGCTCACCCTCACCGTCCGAGTCTGCCTCAGCACCACCAACCCTCGCCCCGGCTGGGATGTGGACAGGTGGAGGCAGAGGTGGGAGGCCATGACCGGTGGGTGATGGGGAGCAGAGCAGCTTAGGCTTGGTGATAGGGGTGGGGTCTGGGGACCAAATCAAAGGGGAAAATGACGTGGGAGGCGGAGGCGAGAGGGAGGCGCTGTCGGCGGCGGTGGCCATGTAGGGGTTCGCTCACTCATGCGGAGGAGAGGTACCGTGGGAGAGGGACATTTGATAAACATGCATTGATGAATATATCTCTTGCTCCATAAGAGAAATGTTTGCATTGCCAAGAGTCCAACTTCTTTTCTACCTTTTAATGAAAAAAAATCATTAGAAGAGATCTTGTGTTTGCTGATTGGTAATCCCAGATATTATATTTTATTGGAAATTTGCCTATCTCACAGTTATATCAGCTACCCTCTGCTCCTCCTCTACACTCAACCCTACTGTGTCCGACCAAGAAAAAAAACATAGAAAGAGAGAAAAATTCGGTGCGACTGGAGACTTCCTTCGTTTCGATAAAAATCGGTGGGAGAAGGGTTCGATCGATCGGGGCTAGGAGACGAAATGACGTACCAACTACCCACCCTTTAGGCCTTACAAAAACTGTACATTTAGAAATAGAGATACATATAGAGCGCCGCAACTATATCTCGCTTTAAGCGAGACTGAAGGATGTCTCGCGTCGAGCGAAAACAACATCGGGCCGGCCCATTTAGTGTACACTAGGTTAAAAAATCATGAAGAAAAGGGGCACAATTGAGGGATCAAACACTGGTCTCCGGGCAAAATGAAAGAGCTGGTAACCACTCGGCTAGCGTCTGTTTTGTGCTAGTATAGTAGGAGGCGGCCTACTTTAGGCAAAACAAGCTGTTTTTACACTGTGTTTCCTGGTTTTTCTATTTCTGTTTTTTATTTTGTTTTCCACCGGGTTTTTTGTGTTTTTCTCGGTTTTCATTTTCTTTCTTTCTTTTCTCGTTGTTTTTCTACAATTTCTTGATTTCTTTCTCGATTTCATGTGTTTTTAATTTTGTTTATGTTTTTTCGTTTTACTTCGATTTTGTTTCCTTCTTTCTTTGTTGTTTTTCCAAGTACAAGTTTAATAATTTTTAATAAATGGTCAAGATTTTTTCTATAAACATTTAATTCTTACCAAATGCATGATTGACATTTTTCAAATACTTGTTCAACATTTTCAACAATGCTTGATTAATATTTTTATATACATAACACAAAAATTCATCATTTTTATTATATGATCAACATTTTTTATATACACATTTAATAATTTTCAAATACTTGCTTAACATTTTTTTTCAAATGCTTGATTAAAATATTTTTATATAGATTATATAAAAATTTCAACATTTTTCCAATATATGGTCAACAGGTTTTCTATACATATTTAATTTTTTTAAATGCTTAATCAACATTTTCAAATACTTGTTGAACATTTTTCAAATGCTTGATTAACATTTTTATATACATGATAAAAAAATTCATCATTTTTATAATACATAGGCAACACTTTTTCTATACACATTTAACATTTTTTAAATGCTGGACTAACATGTTTCTAATACCCATTCAACAGAGTTTCAAATGCTTGATTGACATATTTTCAATACATGATCAAAAAATTTATACATATATTTTCCATACATGTGATAAGCATTTTATCTATACACATTTAACATTTTTCAAATGCCTTGTCGACATTTTTCAAATGTTTTTCATAGAGTGTTTTATTTTAAAGTATAAACATTTAAAAAATATCTAAAAACTAAAACGGAAAACAGGAAATAAGAGGTCTCATTCGCCTGAGCCGGCCCATCTCATTCGCCTTCAGCGAGGGTCCCGTAGGTCTCGCTGAACGTGGTTCCCACCCCACGCCCCATTGCGTAGGTCGTTGGGAACCGACCTGGCGCGTACACCCCACGCCCCATTGCGTATAAGTGGGTCAGCCCAGGTAGTACATGTCCGGGTTTTCTCTTTTTCCCCATTTTTTTCACCTTTTTGTTTCGTTTTTTCGTTTTCATTGTAGTTTATTTTCTTTTTAGATTTTTAATTACTTCTTGACTTCCATTTTCTCTTCTTTGTTTTATTTTTTTCTCGTTTTTTGAACATGTATTTCAAATTTTAAACATTTTTTTGTCCACTGAAATAAAAATTGTTCATCTAATTCAAAACATGTTCATGAAATTGAAATTTTGGTCAATATAATTTTTAAAACAGTTCAACGAATTCGAGAAAAAAATCCTATTTTCAAAAAAGTGTTCTTGAATTAAGAATTTGTTCATCAAATTCAAAAAAATTTCGTCATATTCAAAATTGGTTCATCACAATTTTTAAAAATGTTCATCATATTCAAAAAACAATCATCCATTTGGAACAAAATTCATCCGATTTTTTCAGTAATGTTCTTGAATTGAGAATTTGTTCATCAAGTTCAAAACATGTTCCTCGAATTCAAAAGTTGTTCATCTGATAAAAACAATTCATCAATATCCAAATTCATGAACATTTTCAAAAATCATGGACATTTTTTCTAATGTGTGAAGATTTTTCGATTCGAGGGACATGTTTTGGCTCCACGAACTTTTTTGAAATTTGCATTTTTTTTAAGTTCGCAAAGTATTTGAAATCCCGAGTTATTTCAAAAAGAAACAAGAAAATCGGGCGCTCTCCCATTGCCGTTCATGGGCGCGCCGGGGTAGCGGGGGTGGGCGCGACGGAAAATCCTATTTGACGCAGGATGCGTTAAGATGTCGAGGGTTCGCACAGGATTCCGGAGGGACAGACGCGATCTGGGCCGGCCCGGTAGCGGTTAGCGTAGCAACGGTTTCCATGAATCGGTTATTCCTTTTTTCTGTATTCTTTTGTGGATCGTTTCTTTTTTATTTTCGTTTCTCTTTTATCTTTTCTGTTTCTTTATTATTTTTCTTTTCTTTCCTTTTTCTGTTTCTTTTTTTAAAATTCAAAAACTTTAACAATGTTTAGAATTTGAAATTGTTCGAAAATTTTAAAACATGTTCGGGGATTTAAAAAACTTGTGTTTTCAAAACATATGTTCACAAATTGGGAAAAATATTTGTGATTTCAAAAAAATATTCTCACATTTCAGAAAAATGTTTGTGTTTTCAAAATGGTCCTAAAGTTCAAACAGTCCAGATTTTAAAAGAATGTTCTGGTTTTAATTTTTTTTCGTAAATTTCAAAAAATGTTCACATTTTTCAGGATAATGTTCAAAAATTTCGAAAAATATTCGTGGTTCAAAAATTTGTCAGAATGTTTTTCTTTGAAATGCTCACTAATTTCAAAAAAAGTTCACAAAATTTTAAAATATTCATATTTCCATCTTTCAGGAGTATGAAAAAAATTTCGTGTTTCTAAAATTGTTCGTAAATTTTTAAAAATGTTCATGTGTTCTTGTGTTATTTCAAAAATTGTTCGTAAGGTTATTAACAATTATTCAAAACTTCAAAAAGATTTCCCATTTTCTATAATTTCTAAGAATGTTCATGTTTCCATTTTTAGGAGTTTTCAAAATTGTTCACAGTTTTCAAAAAAATGTTACAGTTATCAATGATTTGCGGTGCCTAAGAAAAAAATGCGGTCGGAATTTCGGAAATAGTTCAAATATGCGCTCGGGTTTTGTTCTTAAGGGTTTGTGTTGTCTTATGATTAGCATAGCTAGCTCAGCTGGTTTTATCACCTTGCCTCTTCGAAAGAAATCCTTGGTTCGATACACCTTAAGCGAGACGAGGGGGAGCTCTCGCCTCCGGGGAGCCCCAGATGGGCCGGCCCAGCTGCGTGGGAGGCCATGGCCTGTTTGTTTTTACTTTTTTCTGTTCCCCTTTTTTGCTTTATTTTTGTACTTTTATTTATACTTTATTATATATTACAAAAGACACTCTTCAAAAACACATTTTAAAATTGTTGATCAAGTAAAAAAGTCGAATAAGTATTAAAAACTGTTGAACAAGAATTTCAAAATTGTTGAACAAGTATTTAAAAAATTGTTGAATAAGTGTTAAAAATGTTGAACGACTATATGAAAAATGTTGAATAAGTATTGCAAAATGTTGAACGAGTATATGAAAATGTTGAAAAAAATATTTGAAAATGCTGAATACGTATTAAAAATGTTGAACGAGTATTTAAAAAAATGTTGAACGAGTATTTGAAAGGATGATGCCATCTCCTACAAATCAGAGAAGATCCTCGGAAGGCTCTACCGGTCAATCCAAGAAGCCTCCAGCAGCGAGCTGGTCCCAGAAGAAACCTGCACACTGAACGACCTGCCTTACGACACGGACATGGAAGTTTCTGGCGCGGCAGATTTCCTGTCGATCGCTTGGCAGTGCAAGTGCTCGTGCGAGGCGCAGCTGGACGCGCTGCTCAAGCAGTACGGCGTGCACACGGAGGCGAAGCTCGTGACGGAGCACATATGGTCACTCCCCAAGTACAACAGCAGGAAGCAGGGGGACACAGAGGAGAGGCTAAAGAACGCCTACTCTGCCCTCCGCAAGGAGTTGCCGTGGGGGAGTGAAGGCGGACTGCCGGAGGCCCGTTGAGAGGCTCGCCGCCTACATGTCTGGGAGTCTATGATGCTCTTGGTTTGGAGCAGTCCCTGTAGTACTGAAGCTAAGAGCATCTCCGGCCGTTTGCCCCCCTAGGAGGCATTTTTTTGCCTCCTGTGGGGGCTGCCGGCGAGAACTTTGGCCTGGGGGGGTCAAAATTTTCCACTCGTTGCCTCCTCACGAGCAGTGTTGGACTCCCACAAACGAAGTGGCATTTCGTCGAGCACCTTGACCGCGGCGGCGTCGACGACCTCCAGCCAGCGGAGGAGCGCGAGCGTCGACGGGGAAGGAGACGCACCTCCACCACGCCGGGTCCGTCGAGATGCACGGGCTGGAGACGCGCTGCTCGCCGCCTTGACCGTGCCTTGACCGTGCCGAAGATGGAGATGCAGCTCGCGGCCGTGCTCGCCACGCTCGCCCTCGGCGGCGCGCTCGTCGTGCTCTTCTTCGGCAAGTGCGTCAAGGAGCTCGACGACGCCGTCGAGGCCCTGCTGCAGCTGCGGGCCGACGTGCTCAGGCAGCTGGCCGGCACGTGATGACCCACAAGTATAGAGGATCTATCGTAGTCCTTTCGATAAGGAAGAGTGTCGAACCCAACGAGGAGCAGAAGGAAATGATAAGCGGTTTTCAGCAAGGTATTCTCTGCAAGTACTGAAATAAGTGGTAACAGATAGTTTTGTGACAGGATAATTTGTAACGAGCAACAAGTAACAAAAGTAAATAAAGTGCAGCAAGGTGGCCCAATCCTTTTTGTAGCAAAGGACAAGCCTGGACAAACTCTTATATGGAGAAAAGCGCTCCCGAGGACACATGGGAATTATCGTCAAGCTAGTTTTCATCACGTTCATATGATTCGCGTTCGGTACTTTGATAATTTGATATGTGGGTGGATCGGTGCTTGGGTGCTGTTCTTACTTGAACAAGCATCCCACTTATGATTAACCTCTATTGCAAGCATCCGCAACTACAACAAAAGTATTAAGGTAAACCTAACCATAGCATGAAACATATGGATCCAAATCAGCCCCTTACAAAGCAACGCATAAACTAGGGTTTAAGCTTCTGTCACTCTAGCAACCCATCATCTACTTATTACTTCCCAATGCCTTCCTCTAGGCCCAAATAATGGTGAAGTGTTATGTAGTCGACGTTCACATAACACCACTAGAGGCTAGACAACATACATCTCATCAAAATATCGAACGAATACCAAATTCACATGACTACTAATAGCAAGACTTCTCCCATGTCCTCAGGAACAAACGTAACTACTCACAAAGCATATTCATGTTCATAATCAGAGGGGTATTAATATGCATAAAGGATCTGAACATATGATCTTCCACCAAATAAACCAACTAGCATCAACTACAAGGAGTAATCAACACTACTAGCAACCTACTAGTACCAATCCCGGACTTGGAGACAAGAATTGGATACAAGAGATGAACTAGGGTTTTGAGAGGAGATGGTGCTGGTGAAGATGTTGATGGAGATTGCCCTCTCCCGATGAGAGGAGCGTTGGTGATGACGATGGCGATGATTTCCCCCTCCCGGAGGGAAGTGTCCCCGGCAAAACAGCTCCGCCGGAGCCCTAGATTGGTTCCGCCTCGTGGCGGCGGAGTCTCGTCCCGAAAGGTTGCTTATGATTTTTTTCCTTGACGAAAGACTTCATATAGCAGAAGATGGCCACCGGAGAGCCAACAGGGGGCCCACGAGGCAGGGGGCGCGCCCCCCACCCTCATGGCTAGGTGGGTCCCCCTCTGGCGTACTTCCTCCGCTCAATATTTTTTTTCCAAAAATAACTTTCGTGGAGTTTCAGGACTTTTGGAGTTGTGCAGAATAGGTCTCTAATATTTGCTCCCTTTTCCAGCCCAGAATTCCAGCTGCCGGCATTCTCCCTCCTTATGTAAACCTTGTAAAATAAGAGAGAATAGGCATAAGTATTGTGACATAACGTGTAATAACAGCCCATAATGCAATAAATATCGATATAAAAGCATGATGCAAAATGGACGTATCAACTCCCCCAAGCTTAGACCTCGCTTGTCCTCAAGCGGAAACCGATAACGATAAATATGTCCACATGTTTAGAGGTAGAGGTGTCGATAAAATAAAATACGGACATGAGGGCATCATGATTATTCTCATAACAGCAACATATAAGGATATTGTCATATGATTTGTTATGCTCAAGTAATAATCTATTCACAATGCAAAAGTACGAATCATAAACTTTATTGAGAACTAACAAACTATAATCTCAGTCATTGAAGCAATTGCAATTTATCATAACATCAGAAAGAGTCTATGTTAGAGCTTTCTAGCAAGTCCACATACTCAACTATCATTTAGTCCTTCATAATTGCTAACACTCACGCAATACTTGTGGTTATGGAGTTTTAACCGGACACAGAGAAAGATAGGGGCTTATAGTTTCGCCTCCCAACCTCTTACCTCAAGGGTAATGTCAACAATAATAACTCATGCTCCCCCATATCCAATTAGATATATCTATCAGGATCTTTCCAACATACTGTGCTTGCCAAAGGATAAAATGTAAAAAGGAAAGGTGAAGATCACCATGACTCTTGCATAAGGTAGAAGATAATAATAAAAGATAGGCCCTTCGCAGAGGGAAGCAGAGGTTGCCATGCGCTTTCAAGGTTGGATGCACAAAATCTTAATGCGAAAGAACGTCACTTTATATTGCCCCTTGTGATATGAACCTTTATTATGCAGTCCGTCGCTTTTATTTCTTCCACATCACAAGATCGTATAAAGCTTATTTCCTCCACACCAATCAATCATACATATTTAGAGAGCAATTTTTATTGCTTGCACCGATGACAACTTACTTGAAGGATCTTACTCAATCCATAGGTAGGTATGGTGGACTCTCTTGGCAAAACTGGTTTAGGGTTTTTGGAAGCACAAGTAGTATCTCTACTTGGTGCTAAGAATTTGGCTAGCATGAGGGGGAAAGGCAAGCTCAACATGTTGGATGATCCATGACAATATACTTTATCTCAAATATAAGAAAACATAACCCATTACGTTGTCTTCCTTGTCCAACATCAACTCTTTAGCATGTCATATTTTAATGAGTGCTCCCAATCATAAAAGATGTCAAGATAGTATATTTATATGTGAAACCTCTCTTTCTTTATTACTTCCTATTAATTGCAACGATGACCAAAGCTATGTTTGCCAACTCCCAACAACTTTTAATCATCATACTCTTTCTATGTGAAGTCATTACTCTCCATAAGATCAATATGAACTCTTTATTTCTTTTTATCTTTTCTTTTATTCACTCAAGATCATGGCAAAATAATCAAGCCCTTGACTCAACACTAATCTTTATTATATATAACTCACGGACTCGATTACATAGAGGGATCATAAAGCAAAACTCAAAACTAGATCATGCCATAAACTTTATTCTACTAGATCAAGATACTACTAATAGGATCGAACTAAGAAAAAGGGTAAAGATAGGAGTGTGATGGTGATACGATACCGGGGCACCTCCCCCAAGCTTGGTAGTTGCCAAGGGGAGTGCCCATACCCATGTGATTATATCTCCTTCTTCGTTGGTGAAGAAGGTGGAGGTGGTGATGTTGATGATGCGGGCTTGACGTCCATCTTCCAAGGCATAGGCTCACCATCATAGAAGGATGATCGAGTCTCCGGGATCCTCAAATCTGCAGCCAAACTCATCCTTTTGAATCTATATTCATACTCACAGTTTTGGTTTTGTAGGTCATAGATTTGGGCTTGAAGGTGCTCGATCTTCTCGTGAAGCTTGAAGATGGTCTCCCCAATGTTGTTGGCATCCAGCTTGTGGTTGTTGGTGAACTCTGCGATCATCATGTGGTTGGAGTTGAGTCCATGTTCCACCATCCCCTGGCACTTGAAAACTTGTTGCTCCATTGCTTCGAGCCTCGTCTCCACGCTTTCGGTCCCCATCGGTCCCTCAACATCGCGGATGTGCAGCAACCCATCACGCATCTCAATGGTTTGAGGGTGTCGCAGCACCTCCGCGAGGTAAGGGTTGATGACCTTCTCGAAGAACTTGTCCTTGGGGGAACTTGGAGACGTCATGATAATCTAGATCTGTCAGAAAAACAGCTCGAAACAAGAACAGAGGATAATTGTGTGATATAGGAGTCAAAACCTTCGGGAGACTATATAATGAATTTTTACCGACCAAAATACGTATTGTGCAAGAAAACGGAGTCCGGAGAGCACGCGAGGTGCCCACGAGGTAGGGGGCGCGCCCAGTAGGGTAGGGCGTGCCCTCCACCCTCGTGGAGGCCTTGTGTCCTTCCCGGACTGCTTCTTATTTTTCTATTTTTCTAAATATTCCAAAACGGAGAAATATTGCCTTAAAAACTGTTTTGGAGTCGGTTTACTTACCGTACCACATACCTATTCCTTTTCGGAGTCTGAAATGTTCCGGAAAGTGTCCCTTATGTATTCCTCCGGGGTTACAGTTTCAATAACATTGGTTTCAACATTTATGGGATTACCTGAGATATAATTTTTAATTATTTGATCGTTCACCACCTTCGGATTTGTGCCTTCGAAGTTGTTGATTTTTATGGCACCGAAACGATAGACCTCCTCGATAACGTAGGGGCCTTCCCATTTAGAGAGAAGTTTTCCTGCAAAAAATCTTAAACGAGAGTTGTATAGCAATACATAATCACCTACATTAAACTCACGCTTTTGTATCCTTTTGTCATGCCATCTTTTAACTTTTTCTTTAAACAACTTGGCATTTTCATAAGCTTGGGTTCTCCATTCATCAAGTGAGCTAATATCAAATAACCTCTTCTCACCGGCAAGTTTGAAATCATAGTTGAGCTCTTTAATAGCCCAATATGCCTTATGTTCTAGTTCGAGAGGTAAGTGACATGCTTTTCCATAAACCATTTTATACGGAGACATACCCATAGGATTTTTATATGCAGTTCTATAGGCCCATAATGCATCATCAAGTTTCTTGGACCAATTCTTTCTAGACCTATTGACAATCTTTTGCAAAATTAATTCGAGCTCTCTATTACTCAATTCTACTTGACCACTAGACTGTGGGTGATAAGGAGATGCAATTCTATGATTAACATCATACTTAGCAAGCATTTTACGAAAAGCACCATGAATAAAATGTGAACCACCATCAGTCATTAAATATCTAGGGACTCCAAACCTCGGAAAAATAACTTCTTTAAGCATCTTAATAGAAGTGTTATGATCAACACTACTAGTTGGAATAGCTTCTACCCACTTAGTAACGTAATCAACAACAACTAAAATATATGTATATCCATTAGAGGCAGGAAAGGGTCCCATATAATCAAAGCCCCAAACATCAAATGGTTCAATAAAAGTGAATAGTTCATAGGTATTTCTTGACGTCTACTAATATTACCAATTCTTTGACATTCATCACAAGATAAGACAAACTTACGGGCATCCTTGAAGAGAGTAGGCCAATAGAAACCGGATTGCAATACCTTATGTGCAGTTCTATCTCCAGCGTGGTGTCCTCCATAAGCTTCGAAGTGACACTTGCGTAGGATCTGTTCCTGTTCATGCTCAGGTACACAACGTCTAATAACACCATCTACTCCTTCTTTATAAAGATGTGGGTCATCCCAAAAGTAATGTCTCAAATCATAGAAAAACTTTTTCTTTTGCTGGTATGTGAAACTAGGTGGTATAAATTTAGCAACAATGTAATTAGCATAATCAGCATACCATGGAGCAGTACAAGAAGTACTTATAACATTAGTTGTTCATCAGGAAAGCTATCATCAATAGGTAATGGGTCATCAAGAATATCTTCTAACCTAGACAAGTTGTCTGCAACGGGGTTCTCAGCTCCCTTTCTATCAACAATATGCAAATCAAATTCTTGTAGCAGGAGAACCCATCTAATGATTCTAGGTTTAGCATCTTTCTTTTCCATAAGATATTTAATAGCAGCATGATCAGTGTGAATAGTTACTTTAGAATCAACAATATAAGGTCTGAACTTATCACAAGCAAATACGACTGCTAAGAATTCTTTTTCAGTAGTAGCATAATTTCTCTGGATTGTCTAGAGTTTTACTAGCATATTGAATAACATTTAATTTCTTATCAACTCTTTGCCCTAGAACAGCACCTACAACATAATCACTAGCATCACACATAATTTCAAAGGGTAAATTCCAATCAGGTGGCTGAACAATAGGTGCAGAGATCAATGCTTTCTTAAGTATTTCAAATGCTTCTACACAATCATCATCAAAGACAAATGGTATATCTTTCTGTAATAAATTAGTCAGAGGCCGAGAGATTTTTGAGAAGTCCTTAATGAACCTCCTATAAAATCTGGCGTGACCAAGGAAACTTCTTATACCTTTGATGTCCTTGGGACATGGCATCTTTTCAATAGCATCAACCTTGGCTTTATCAACCTCAATACCTCTTTCAGAAACTTTATGCCCCAAGACAATACCTTCACTAACCATAAAGTGGCACTTTTCCCAATTCAAGACAAGATTAGTTTCTTCACATCTCTGCAAAACTCGATCAAGGTTGCTCAAGCAATCATCAAAAGAGGATCCATAGACGGAGAAGTCGTCCATGAAAACCTCACAAATCTTTTCACAAAAGTCAGAGAATATAGCCATCATGCATCTTTGAAAGGTAGCAGGTGCGTTACATAAACCAAAAGGCATATGTCTGTAAGCAAAAGTACCAAAAGGGCAAGTAAAAGTAGTGTTTGATTGATCATTGGCTGACACAGGTATTTGAGAGAAACCAGAATAACCATCTAGAAAGCAAAAATGTGTATGTTTGGATAATCTTTCTAGCATTTGATCGATAAAAGGTAAGGGGTAATGATCCTTTTTAGTAGCCTTATTTAATTTGCGGAAATCAATTACCATCCTATAACCTGTAATAATTCTTTGCGGAATCAATTCATCTTTATCATTAGGAACGACAGTAATACCTCCCTTCTTAGGGACGCAATGGACAGGACTTACCCACTGACTATCAGCAACGGGATAAATTATACCTGCCTCAAGGAGCTTCGGTATTTCTTTTCTTACCACTTCCTTCATTTTAGGATTCAGCCGTCGTTGATGATCACGAACTGGTTTGGCATCTTCCTCCAAATTTATTTTATGTTGACATAGAGTGGGACTAATGCCCTTAAGATCATCAAGAGTATATCCAATAGCAGCACGGTGCTTCTTCAGAGTTTTCAATAATCTCTCTTCTTCATGCTCTGAAAGGTTAGCACTAATAATAACAGGATATATCTTTTTCTCATCGAGATAAGCATATTTAAGAGTATCAGGCAACGGTTTGAGCTCAAACACGGGATCACCCTTGGGTGGAGGAGGATCCCCTAGGATTTCAACAGGAAAATTGTGTTTCAGGATAGGTTCCTGTTTAAAGAATACTTCATCTATTTCCCTTCTTTCATTCATAAACATATCATTTTCATGGTCTAGCAAATATTGTTCTAAAGGATCACTAGGAGGTACGGCAATAGAAGCAAGACCAATAATTTCATCCTTAATAGGCAATTCTTCTTCACGGTGTTGTCTACTAAATTTAGAGAAATTAAACTCATGAGACATATCACCCAAGCCAATAGTAACAACATTCTTTTCGCAGTCTATCCTAGCATTGACTGTGTTCAAGAAAGGTCTACCAAATATAATGGGACAAAAGCTATCTTGTGGGGAACCAAGAACAAGAAAATCAGCAGGATATTTAGTTTCCCCACACAAGACTTCAACATCTCTAACAATTCCCATTGGTGAAATAGTATCTCTATTGGCAAGTTTAATTGTGACATCAATATCTTCTAACTCAGTAGGTGCAATATCGTGCTTAATTTCATTGTATAAGGCAATAGGTGTTGCACTAGCACTAGAACCCATATCACATAAGCCATGATAACAATGATCTCCTATTTTAACAGAAATAACAGGCATGCCTACCACAGGTCTATGTTTATCTTTAGCACAAGGTTTGGCAATTCTAGCAGTTTCACCGCAGAAATAAATAACATGCCCATCAATATTATCAGCCAAGAGATCTTTAACAATAGCAATATTAGGGTCAACTTTAACTTGCTCGGGAGGTGTATAAGTTCTAATATTGCTTTTACGAACCACAGTTGAAGCTTTAGCATGATCCTTTATCCTAACAGGGAAATGTGGTTTCTCAACATAAGAAGTAGGAACAATAGGATCATTATAAGTGATAGTCTTTTCTTCAACTTTAATAGGTGCAGCTACTTTTACTTCTATGGGAGGATGATATTTAAACCACTTCTCCTTGGGGAGATCAACATAAGTAGCAAAAGATTCACAGAATGAAGCTACTATCTCAGAGTCAAGTCCATATTTAGTGCTAAATTTACGAAAAACATCGGTATCCATAAAAGATTTAACACAATCAAACTTAGGTGTCATACCTAACTCCTTACCTTCGTCGAGATCCCAATCTTCAGAGTTGCGTTTAATTCTATCCAATAAATTCCATGTAAATTCAATAGTCTTCATCATAAAAGAGCCAACACAAGAAGTATCGAGCATGGTGCGATTGTTATCAGAAAGCCGAGCATAAAAACTTTGAAGAATTATTTATCTTGAGAGCTCATGATTGGGGCATGAATATAACATTGATTTAAGCCTCCCCCAATCTTGAGCGATGCTTTCTCCTTCGCGAGGCAAAAAATTATATATATATATATATATATATATATATATATATATATATATATATATATATATATATATATATATATATATATAAATTGTGATCACGATGAACAAGATGCATAGGATAAAACTTCTGATGAAATTCCAATTTCAATCGTTTGTAGTTCCATGACCCCGTATCATCACATAGCCTATACCATGTTGATGCATCTCCCTCCAAACATAAAGGGAAGACCTTCTTCTTAACAACATTATCGGGTATACCTGCAAGCTTAAATAATCCACAAACTTCATCCACATAGATTAAGTGCTCATCAGGATGCTTTGTTCCATCTCCTGGAAAAGGATTAGCTAGCAGTTTTTTCTAACATACCCGAAGGAACTTCAAAGGGAACATTTTCATTTTCAATAGGTTCAGTAGGTTGAGGAGCAACTCTTTGTTCTACTGGTCGAGGTGAAGATACCCCTAACAAGCCCCTCAGAGGATTACTTTCCATAGTAACAAGTGACAGTAAATTTCAGCACACTATATAAATTTTTCCTTACCAAATTCCACCTACCAAAGGCGCTTCACTCCCCGGCAACGGCGCCAGAAAAGAGTCCTGATGACCCACAAGTATAGAGGATCTATCGTAGTCCTTTCGATAAGTAAGAGTGTCGAACCCAATGAGGAGCAGAAGGAAATGATAAGCGGTTTTCAGCAAGGTATTCTCTGCAAGTACTGAAATAAGTGGTAACAGATAGTTTTGTGATAGGATAATTTGTAACGAGCAACAAGTAACAAAAGTAAATAAAGTGCAGCAAGGTGGCCCAATCCTTTTTGTAGCAAAGGACAAGCCTGGACAAACTCTTATATGGAGAAAAGCACTCCCAAGGACACATGGGAATTATCGTCAAGCTAGTTTTCATCACGTTCATATGATTCGCGTTCGGTACTTTGATAATTTGATATGTGGGTGGGCCAGTGCTTGGGTGCTGTTCTTACTTGAACAAGCATCCCACTTATGATTAACCTCTATTGCAAGCATCCGCAACTACAACAAAAGTATTAAGGTAAACCTAACCATAGCATGAAACATATGGATCCAAATCAGCCCCTTACAAAGCAACGCATAAACTAGGGTTTAAGCTTCTGTCACTCTAGCAACCAATCATCTACTTATTACTTCCCAATGCCTTCCTCTAGGCCCAAATAATGGTGAAGTGTTATGTAGTCGACGTTCACATAACACCACTAGAGGCTAGACAACATACATCTCATCAAAATATCGAACGAATACCAAATTCACATGACTACTAATAGCAAGACTTCTCCCAAGTCCTAAGGAACAAACATAACTACTCACAAAGCATATTCATGTTCATAATCAGAGGGGTATTAATATGCATAAAGGATCTGAACATATGATCTTCCACCAAATAAACCAACTAGCATCAACTACAAGGAGTAATCAACACTACTAGCAACCTACTAGTACCAATCCCGGACTTGGAGACAAGAATTGGATACAAGAGATGAACTAGGGTTTTGAGAGGAGACGGTGCTGGTGAAGATGTTGATGGAGATTGCCCTCTCCCGATGAGAGGAGCATTGGTGATGACTATGGCGATGATTTCCCCCTCCCGGAGGGAAGTGTCCCCGGCAGAACAGCTCTGCCGGAGCCCTAGATTGGTTCCGCCTCGTGGCGGCGGAGTCTCGTCCCGAAAGGTTGCTTATGATTTTTTCCTTGACGAAAGACTTCATATAGCAGAAGATGGCCACCGGAGAGCCAACAGGGGGCCCACGAGGCAGGGGGCGCGCCCTGGGGGTAGGGCGCGCCCCCCACCCTCGTGGCCAGGTGGGTCCCCCTCTGGCGTACTTCTTTCGCTCAATATTTTTTATTATTTCCAAAAATAACTTTCGTGGATTTTCAGGACTTCTGGAGTTGTGCAGAATAGGTCTCTAATATTTGCTCCCTTTTCCAGCCCAGAATTCCAGCTACCGGCATTCTCCCTCCTTATGTAAACCTTGTAAAATAAGAGAGAATAGGCATAAGTATTGTGACATAACGTGTAATAACAGCCCATAATGCAATAAATATCGATATAAAAGCATGACGCAAAATGGACGTATCAACGCGCCGGAGCCGGAGCAGCCGCGCGCGTGGTTGCGGCGCGTGCAGGACGCACAGGACGAGGTGGCGTCCATCAAGATCCAGGAGTAGGGCGCGGCGCTGCTGGAGGCCGCCGCTGCTCCTCCAGCCCGAGGAGCTGGAGCTCCTGCCCGAGACGGGGTCCGCCAGGTCGCCCGGCCCGGCCGTGGAGGCCGGCGAGCGGTGGCTGGAGGCGGCGAGCGGGGAGGGAGGCAGGCGCGGGGCAGCAAGCGGGGAAGGAGGCGTGGCGACGGCGCGCGCCAGGTCGGCGAGGGAACCGCGGCGAGTCGCTCGTGCCTGCCAGGAACGCGGCGGCCACCGCGACAAGCAGCAGGGTCAGGCCCACTTCGACCCGCCAACTCCGGCCCCCTGCTCACTGCGCCGGGGAGATGCGGGGCGGGGCCGGCGACGCATGGCGAGGGAGGCGTCGGGGCTGCATCCGGCCGCGTGAGCTCTCCGCTCCGGCCGCGCGAGCTGTGTGCGGGGTGGAGAAAAGAGAGAAAGGAGAGGAGAGAGGAGAAAGAGGGGAGAGAGAGGGGCTGCCAAGTGGGCCTGCGCATGCAAAAAGCAATTACCGGCGTCCCCAGCTGCCCCCAGGGGGCTGAGTGTTCGGTGGGCGTGCCGGTGGGAAATATCGCCAAAACCGGCGCAAAACGAGGTGTTGGAGACCTGGCTGGGACGTTTTTTTACTGCCGGTGCTAAAAAAGGGGTTTGGGGGGCGTCCTGGGGGCCCTAGTGGAGATGCTCTAAGCCTGTGATGCTCTTGGTGTGAAGCAGACTCCTGCAGTACGTACTGAAGCAAGACCACTCTGCCCTTTGGCCATGCTGTCCCATCTGAAGCATGCCTCACTTGTTATCTGGGTTAATGTAACCCCAAGCCGAGCTTGTTGCAACTCTCTTACTACCAGGAGTGTTTGTAGTGCATAAACTAAATTTCAGTATTAGTTTAATCTGGCTTAAACATACTCCCTACCCTGCTAAAAGATGTTGCTGACAAGCCCTGTGTGTGCGCGCGAGGCCTGCAAAAGTGGTATCTGAATTTTTCAAGTGTCAAAACTGATCTTGTAGTATGTTTTTCTGGCAGTCTAAATATGACCTAAGGGCAACTCTAGCAGAGTTGCGATATCAGCCCGATCTCCGTAATAACCGTCAATATGGTGACTTTGGCCGGAAATGTACCTCTAATATAGTTGTCATCCCGCCTCAGTCGTCATAATTTATGTACCGTGCCCCGCCATAAGGCCCATGGAACTTTGGGGGGGGGGGGGGGGGGGGGGGGGGGATTTGCCCTCCGCGCTAGTTACCGAGATGGGTTCGAGCGTGCTCAAAACACAAAAGACCTAGATGATTTTTCTTAAATGGGACCAAAAGATTTGCCTTGTCTCATTAATTAAGGACAGCTAACAAGTTTTTAGAAAAAACAAGAAACTAAGGCCAAAGTGGCCAATACAAGGATTTCTCTCCCGGGATTAAATCACGTAGTTGCTTGGCGCCCGCCATTACACTACTCTTGAGTTCACCCTTTATCTTGTCGACAATTAGCGAGGGCATGGAGCTCTTGTCACGGAAAACATGTGCATTTCTCTTGTTCCAGATCTCCCATGAGACTAGCATGATGATGGACGACATTATCTTCTTCCGCGCCCCATTGCGCCCTAACACTGACGACCACCATTCCTTTATGGAGCCCAAGGCTGCCCACTCCTCGAGGTGAAGTTCCTCAAGCCCGAGCCACTCCTTTATCATTCGCCATATCCGAAGGGAATATCTACATCCAAAAACAAGGAGAGTCGTTGCTTCGTTTTGTTGCTTACATATTTGGCATGTCTCACAATTGGGCCACCCATCGTCGCTCAAGCCTGTCCTCCATCAAAACACGGTCTTGAATGACAAGCCTGACAAAGAATTTTATTTTGGGCGTGTCTAGGAATCAGTCGACCGAGACTTGACGAAGTCTCAATCAGCTGATGTCATCTAATATCTGATTTGGCCAGTTCTGCCTCCTTCGTTGCTGGGTTTTGGTTTCCAGCGTCATGGGCTTTCGTAGTGGGCTTTTGAGTGTTTCTGCTAGGCCTGTTAGATTGTTTGTCTCTTTTGGGCTGGACTATTTGTTTGTCTGGCTTTTACATTTCCTGTACTGGAGCTTGTCACACTTTCGTCACGACGTGCACTACGTTCGGCTGGCAAAAAAGCACCAGCATGACAGAAAAAGCTACGCTAGATTGTCTTTGTGCATCCTTGTAATTAAGCTATACGCAGAATAGGTTGCTCCATTGACGAAAAAGCTGAAAAAAATAAAATAATGTGAAAAGGGGCGTAAAGAAAACATAATGAGGAAATAGTCTGAAAACGTAAGTTGTCCTATGAGATCTTCAAAATCAAACGCTTACATGTGCCCAAAAAAAAAACGCGATGGCAGTGTATTGTGTCCCTACTGCCAAACAAAAGACGACCACCTAAAGGCACAATTATTTTGCCCAAAAACACAACATGCCACAAAAAATCCCCAAAATAAGAAAAAAATTAAAGACCCACCAAAAACGCAAGTATACGGCATTAAATAAAAATAAATTAT
Organism: Aegilops tauschii subsp. strangulata; assembly: GCF_002575655.3. Lineage (NCBI taxonomy): Eukaryota > Viridiplantae > Streptophyta > Magnoliopsida > Poales > Poaceae > Aegilops > Aegilops tauschii. The sequence goes on from NC_053037.3 coordinate 596,366,491, forward strand.
CTGCAATGTTAATGTATTAAAAGTGCAACAAAAAGAACATTAACAAGAGGTTAAAATAATGTATGAAAAAGATTAAAATAGCAAGGCATGAAATTTAGATATGGAGACAATATTTATGAAAATAAAAAACACTAGTCGTGTGTGCAAATGGGATGCAATGTGTGATGTGCAATGTAAAATTAAAATAAAAAAATGGAAAACCAGATAAAAATAAAATAAACCATGTACTACTCTAGTTGTGTGTAGGCTGTGGGGTGTGGTGTGCCGTGCAAAATTTAAAAATGATAAAACTAAAACAGATGAAAGAATGAAAAGGACGGGTGCAACAAGACAAAACAAAACAAGGAAAAGGAAACGCTGTACTCTGTATTTGCACCTTTGAAGGCGGTTTGGGTGACACTTGCAGTTGTGTGTCTAGTGGTAGACATATAACTGTCCATCCCTTGACAGAACGCCACATATTTATAGTTGTGTGTGTGTGGGGGGGGGGGGGGGGGGGGGGGGTGACAATTGCAGTTTCGTTCGTAGTAGCAGACATGCAACTCTCTCTCCCCACCCCCACAAAACAACACAGAGTTGTACATGCGTTGAACACATGCACTTGCAAATCGCGGTCGATGCTTGCAATTGCATGTCTAGTGTTGCACATGCAACTGCTCTCTCTCCTCATCGCCCTCTTTGACAAAAAAATGTCCGTTGCAGTCGAGTGTGCATGCAGTTGTAGTCGAGGGTGATGCTTGCGGTTACATGCCTAGTGTTAGCCATGCAACTATCCCATCTCCCACCACCCTTCCACAAAATGAAGGTCATTTTGTAGTCGGATGTGTAGACATGCAATTGCAGTTGAGGGCGACACTTGCAATTGCATGCCTAGTGTCAGACATGCAATTGCCCCCTCTCTCTCGTCATCCATCGACAAAACAAAGGCAAGTTGCAGTCGGGTGTGTAGACATGCAATTGCAAACAAGGGTGACGCTTGTAGTTGTAGTTGAGGGTGACACTTGTAGTTGCATGCCTAGTCTCACACATGCAACTGCCCCCTCTCCCACCACCCTCCAACAAAACAAAGGTGATTTGCGGTCGGATGTGTAGACATGCAATTGCAGTCGCGGGCGACACTTGCAATTGCATGCCTAGTGTCAGACATGCAATTGCCCCCTCTCTCTCACCGCCCGTCGATAAAACAAAGGCAAGTTGCAGTCAGGTGTGTAGACATGCAATTGCAAACGAGGGTGACGCATGTAGTTGCAGTTGAGGGTGACACTTGTAGTTGCATGTCTAGTCTCACACATGCAACTGCCGCCTCTCCCACCACCCTCCAGCAAAAATAAAGGTGATTTGCAGTCGGATGTGGACATGCAATTGCAGTTGCGGGCGACACTTGCAATTGCATGCCTAGTGTCAAACATGCAATTGCTCCTCCCTCTCTCCGCCCATCAACAAAACAAAGGCAAGTTGCAGTCGGGTGTGTAGACATGCAATTGCAAACGAGGGTGACACTTGCAGTTGCATGCCTAGTCTCACACATGCAACCGCCCCCTCTCCCACCACCATCCAACAAAACAAAGGTGATTTGCAGTCAGATGTGTAGACATGCAATTCCAGTCGCTGGCGACACTTGCAATTGCATGCCTAGTGTCAGACATGCAATTGCCCCCCCTCTCTCTCTCGCCGCCATCGACAAAATAAAGCCAAGTTGCAGTCGGGTGTGTAGACATGCAACTGGAAACGAGGATGACGCTTGTAGTTGCAGTCGAGGGCGACACTTGCAGTTGCGTGCCTACTGTACGCATGCAACTGCATTGCCCCTCTCCCCCGCCGCCCCCTCCGACAAAAAAGTCCAATTGCGTCCTTATTGGAAGACATGCAACTGTACTCAGGATCGATGCTTGCAGTTCCACTCCTCTCCCCACCGCTCCCTCCAACAACAAAAAGTCCAATTACAACCATGTTGGAAGACATGTGTGGTTGCTTACCTAGAGTTATACATGCAACTGCCCCTGCCTCTCCCGTCGCCCCTTCCGACAAAACAAAGTCCAGTTGCAACCATGTTGAAAGACATGCAATTGTAGTCGGGATGGATGCTTGCAGTTGCATGCCTAGAGTTACAAAGGCATCTGCCCCCGCTTCTCCCGCCGCCCTCTCCGACAAAACAAAGTCTGGTTGCATCCTGTTGGCGGGGATGCAGTTGCCATTGGAGGCGAAACTTGCAGTTGCAAGCCCTAGTGTACACGTGCAACTGCCCCCCTCTCTAGTCGCCTCTATGATAAAACAAAGTCCTATTGCTTATGTGTGGAATATATGCAATTACAGTAGGGGGTGATGCTTGTAGTTCCATGCGTAATGTATATGTGCAATTGTCCCACTTCCCGACCCTCGAACAAAACAAAAAGTTCATTGCAAGTTGGGGGCAAACATGAAAAAATCCCCCTCCTCGCTTCCTCGAGAAAACAAAAGTTCAATTGTATACATGGTTGAATACATGTGAAGAATGAAGTACCGGGCGACGCTTGCGATTGCATGCATAGTGTTTGTGTTAGAAAAAGGAAGAAATTATGTTTGTGAGTCAGGGCGGATGAGTATTACAATTTATTTTGTCAAAAACCCTTGTTCATTATTTATTATCGATTACATAAAAAAAGACAAACAACAACAACAAAATTAACTAAAAAGGAAAAACTAGTTAGTCAATGCTCACGCCCTTGGCGACACAATTTACAAAACAAATGATAGTTTATATTCTCATTCAAAGTAACCAGTTGATATTCTCATTTTCTGAAAACTGTGCAAACAAAAGCTAGCAACCCTCCCCATTTGAGTATTCAAAGTAAAAAAAAGTTGGTCGAAATAGATGCCTCTGATCATATATCTAGTTGATATAAAAAAAAAAGTTAAAGAACACTACAGGAAACACTGATAAAATATATATCTCTAGCCTGTCCATTTTCAGTGAACTATCTGAACCTCGGTTGATTGACCGGACAAAAACAGAGGGAAAAGGATGACCCAAAAAACAACTACTAGTAGAATGTAAGTGACAAAAAAACATACAATTTGTGATAATATATGTTCCACTAATCAACGGTTAAAGACCTGCCCGCTGATTTGATTGAATGTAAGACAAAAAAGTATACACACAGACTGACAAACAAATCTACTAGCCTGTCCAAGAAACAAACCTAGTACAAAAATGGAGACACACAAAAATCCCACCTATCTGAACCCCATTTAATTAAGTAATCTGTACTGATGGAAGACCAAAATACTCTTAGATCTAACCAACAAAAAATGGATAAACAAAAAGAACAAGAAATTGGACACGAAGAGGGGATACTTGTTGTACCAGCGGGATTAACCCAAGAGAAAAAAACAATGAGAAAGTACGCATCACCTGGCCATCGCACGTGCAAACCACCTGGCCCACAAACAAAAAAAGCCCAAACAAAAGCGGAAACATAAGAAAAAAGCATAACTGGGCCGGATGCGCCCCTAACAACCAGGCCGAAACTAGGCAAAACAGTCACTAGCACGAATCTTCAAGCAACAAAAGATCTAACGGCTGAAGTGTCGACTGAGACTTCGCGAAGTCTCAGTCGACTGAGATTTAGCATCACCGTTTTATTTTTAGAGTAGCCCATCCTTTCCAAACAATGTGAGTCATGTCGGAGCTGTTGATGCCAAGGAATTGCGTGTTGTAAGCAGGAAAAAAGTAAATATACCATTGGTGTGCTGAATTTCCAAGTGATATTGCCCCCCCCCCCCATGCCTTCGGTAAGTTGAACATCCTGAAGCATGGTCCATAGACTGATGAATTCCTGGAGGTTGTCAAGCGAGAGGTCATTCTCCAAATTTATTTGACTTCCTTTATGGTAGTTTTATTTTTGCGCTTGGACAGTTACTTTGATTTCTTGAACATAGCCTATTGTTAGTACTCAGTGCAACTCTAACCGATCCCCTATTCGGTGTTAGAGGAGTATAATTTCTGTTTCCCTTCTCTAACCGAAATCTAGCCGATCTCCATTAGTCGTTAGTGGAGGAAAAAATATCCTCAACCGCGCATGCCGTCGCTAAATTTGCTCCACCGCTACCGCTCGGAGGAAAAATCTCGCCTATCTCTCACCTGTCCCCCGCCACTGCATCTTCGTCGGCGACCGCCCGCTGGACCCAGCCGCTACCTCGTAGCCTTCCTTGGTCCTCGCCCCCCTTCTACCCGACGCGGAGCCCGTTCGTCCACCGTCGCCCTTACCAGAATCTAGGTGAAACGCCGTCGCTACCATAGCCGATTTGTCAGATTGCTTCGAAATTTCCTCCTTTTTTGTCAGCCACCGCATCTGACCTTGCTTGAGCACCACTGCAGGTCACTCCTACACTTTGTCGCCCGCCGGTTTGGCCAAAACGATGGCAGATGCCGGTGCATCACCACCGCACCGCAAGTGTTCGACAGATTGCCTAGGTGAGTTTTTTCATTCGTTTCTTTTGAACCGAGCCGTTTGAATTGTAGATGAAGAGGTTGAGGCAGATGGTCTTCGAGGACTCATCGCCATCTGAAGAGGAAGAAGACGATGAAGACTTTGAAACCGTTTTAGGCATGATTTTCAATGATGATATTCGGCGCCCGAGAAGAGGATCGTAGTTTGGCAGCATACACATCAACCGTGATATGCGGAGGACCATGCCAAGGTCATGAGACACTACTTTGCTCCCAATCCAACTTATTCGGAGAAGTACTTTCATCGGCGCTTTCGGATGCACACAAGTCTTATTTTTTATCATTGCAAAAACCGTTGAGAAGTATGATGACTGGTTCAAGCTCAGGAGAAAGGAAAATGGAGAGATAACTGCAAGCCCTCTGATGAAGTGCGTCGCGGCTGCTCGAGTCTTGGCATATGGGTGTTCGGCCGATGCTATTGATGACTATGTCCGCATTGGTGAAGGCACAATCTTAGAGGGCGTTCGAAGGTTTACTAAAGTAGTGCTCGATGTCTTTGGACATGAGTACATGAGAGCTCCTAGCGAGGAAGACACTCAGAGGTTGATGACAGAGAGTGAAGCAAGAGGATGGCCAGGGATGGTTGGATCACATGACTGTGTGCACTGGACATGGAAGAATTGTCCTGCATGGTGGAAGGGTCAGTACAAAGGCCACTGGAGCGATCCAACGATCATTCTTGAGGTAGTTGCAATGAAGGATATTTGGATATGGCATTCATTATTTGGTTTGTCTGCTCTTACAATGACTTGAATGTGCTATCGAGAACACTATTGTTTTCTAGGATTATTACAGGAGATGTTCTTGGTTGCAACTACTCGATCAATGGACACAACTACTCAATGGGTTACTACCTTGCAGACGACATCTATCCACCATGAGTCACATTAGTCAAAACAATTGCGCATTCAAAAGGTAACAAAAATATTCACTTTTCCCAATGTCAAGAAGCTGCTAGGAAAGTTGTGGAGGGAGCCTTCGGTGTGCTTCAGAAGTGTTTGCAATTGTTTGTGGCCCTACCGATTACTTGAGCTCCAAAGTTCTATGGCAGATAATGACTTGTTGCATCGTATTGCATAACATGATCATTGAAGAGAGGAGGGATATGCCTGAGAACTTTCAATACATCACCAACAGACTCCGGTTGAGCCAGAGTATGATACAAATAGAATCCTGACATTCCCTGAAGAGAATCGCAGGATTGAGAACCGAGAAGTTCATGCTTAGCCCCAAGATAATCTTATCGAGCATCACTGGCAACGTCATAGCGCTTCCTAGTTGTTTTATCACATGATATTTGCTAGATTTGGACCATTCAGTGTGTTTAAAGTTGAATAACTTGATTTGTAAACTTCGAGTTCGATTTGTAAACTATATTCATGATTTGCTTGAATATGTATGTTTAGTTTCTATATGTGTGCTAATATATAATTGAAATGTATACTAGAATTGCATAAATTTACGAAAATATTAACGCCCACGCGTGTGGGCTGAGACCACTTCGCGCGAACACCCTCTTTGTCGTTAGATGCGCTGCATCAATCTTAAAGCAGGGCGCACAGCCACGTCAGCAGTAGCGGTCGTGCGGGCTGTTTGGGTCCTCGCCCGAACGCTGTCCTCTCCTCGCTCGCTCACTCCCACCCTTCTCCCCCTCCCCCATGGAGCGAGTGAGCAGAAAGAGAGAGGGGATCCCGACGATCGAGAGAGAAGATTCCGGCTCCGTGAGGTGGGCGGCGACCGCGATGGCACAATACCCCTTCACCCCCACCCCAGCGCCCCCCTCCCCCAACACTCCTCACTGTCTTCTCCCCCTTTTTGTCGCCGGATCTGAAGAAGGGCCGCCGGCGTCGACCTACCATCGTCGCCGAGGTTGGGGGGCGAGGTCGGGTCTCGTTGTCCCTGCATCGAGCGTGCGCAGCTCCGCCTCGATTCGGCACCGCGTCGCGGACGAGGAGCCAACGGAGCAGGGGATGCTTCTGGCAGAGCAGGCCACGGGCGCCGGCGGCGTCAACCCTTGTGACCAGGCAACGGCAAGGGCGCCAATCCCATCCAACCAACCTCCGCATCCAACACGGGGTCGGCAGCGGCGGGGGTGGCGCAGCGCGCATCGACGACGATGTGGAGACGCGCGCGGTGGATTGCTCGAGGGCGTGGAAGTGCACGGTGTGCCTGCCATCTTAACCTCCCCCGCGCAGCCGTTCCCATGGCTGGTGGCAGCGGAGCCGAGGAGGGCCACTGCAGAGAGGAGTTCCACCGACGAAAGGATGGCGTCGCGCGTGTGAGGCGGGCCGGCGCAGTGGAGGCGGGCTCACCACCGGTGCTGTCCTCTAGTTCCTGCGGTCGTCCTGCTTCCCTGGGCTCCCCCGTGCTCACCAGCACGTCCCCAAGGTGAGCTGCATCTTACCCCTGCTTCCTTCCCTCAATATCGATATACAGAGGCATTGTGCCTGTTGAATTCGTGGGCGGCGACTGTGGCTGGAGTTGCCAGATTTGGACTGTCAGAGCACTTGTGCTGTTTTTCAGCATCATGTAATTTGTGTTGTGAGCCACATTTTAATTCACTTAGCTAAACCTTCATTATACCTTACCCTGTTTTAGCATTCAGAAGATTTGTTTGTTTCATAAATGAACAACCTGTGCCAAGGTGCCTAATTTTTTAGTGCGATGATCACTATCAATTGATGATCAGTTTTTTTGTTTTCATTTTTCAATATGATGTTTGTGAATTTTTTTGATATAAATCCTCCCATGTTCAATCCATAGTTGCCATGGTAATTTTCAATCTGTATTTTTTCATGTTTTTAGTATTGGATGGGACATAGTAGTTGCCATGGCAATTCAAATCTTCATGGAGAGGATCATACAATCGTCCGTGCCATTTTGTCATATAAGTGTTATTTTGTTGCCATGTGTTTATGTGTCATATAAGTGCATTTTTGATCTCATGAAGTCCATCACATTCATGTTTTCTGAACATGGCAAATTTCAGCTTTCCTTTGTAATGCTCTCATGGTAGGTTCTTCAAATTTTGCTGTTTTTCTATTTGTAATGGCAATTCTATGTTTGTTGACATGGCAAATGTAACTACACATCCATGGCAGATTCCACTTTTCATTGCCATGGCAATATATAGTTTTCACTTGCCATGGCAAATTTAGTACCTACATTGCCATGTCAATTTTACTTGTTAAATTCTGGAAAATTCTAAAACATGATAAACTTCTTCAGATCCCGTGCCGGAAGGGGGCTGCGGCGGCTAGGTCATCGAGGCACCGATGTAAGGGGAGGCGATAGCCACGGCACGGACGACAGAGCATGCGACGACGTCTCTGTCGTGGGGGTGGGCCGGCGGGCGGAGGTCACCACCGCTATCTCCGGGCTGGCTCTCTCCGGGCGCGGGGGCCTCGAGAAGGCGGGGCGCTTCCAGATGCGGCGGGTGCTAATGGGCCCGGCTGTGGGCGCGCAGGTGTTTGCCGCGAGTTTTGCATCCTTCTCGCCGGCGGCCGCTTCCAGATGCGGCGGATGCTGATGCGCCCGGGCAGTGGCAGCTAGTGGTCGAGCCGCACGCTCGAGACGAGCTCCCATGGCTCGTGGCGCTGCTGTGCGCTGCCGTCTAGCGTAGCACGCGCCCAAGCTGGAGCGATTCTTATGCGTCGCTTTTCTATGGCGAGCTCCACCATTGCATGTATGGGCCAGCACATACGGTACGTTTGCCATCTCTCCTATGGCTTTTCTAGTATGTCTCTACCATTTTTGCTTGATGGTTTGTGCAGTGTGTTGAGGAATATGATGATTTTTGCTCTTAATTTTTGAAGAGGCAAGTTAGTTCAGGTGGCACATTTACCCTCATCCCGATGGTATAGTTGCCATGGCAAATTTACCTTTGAGCTAACTAGAGTGTTTGTCATGTGAAAAAAAGTTACAGATTTGCCTTGGCTAACTAGAGTGTTGGCCATGGAAAAAAAAAATAACCGATTTGCCATGACAAAATTTAGAACAATTTTGCCATGGAAAAATGTTTAACAATTTTTCCACGGATAAAAATAGCACAAAGAAATGATGGAAAATAATTCCATGGCAAAAACACATTCAAATTTGCCGTGTTATTTTTTATCAAAATGCCAAACCTTTTAGTTTTTAGTTGCCATGGCAACTCAACTTTTTAGTTTTGCCATGATGTGTTGCCGCGGAACTAACAAAAGGTTCGTGTTGCCATGTAAATATATGATGTGTTGCCATGTTTTTTCTTTGCGACATGGCAATTTGTTCTATGAGAGCATGGCAAATGTAGTTTAATATGTTGTCATGTTCACGGCGATTTTTGTGTTGTTTCACATACACGGCATCTTAATACCAAAGAAGATGTCAAGTCTTGGTTAAACACCATGGCAAGTTTGAACATGCTTTTTGCCATCACAATTTTTGATCATTTTTTGTATAATTTCACATTCGTGGCAACTTTTTTTTACATAAGCATGGCAAATTTGATTAAAAAACCCACAAAAAAATTGAATATGCATTTTGCCATGGCATTCGAATATACATTTTTTCCATGGCAAATTTGACAATTTCTTGTGTTATTTCCATTACATGGCAAATTAATGACACCAAATATGGAAAAATTTGGTAAAATACCATGGCAAATTTGAACATTCCCTTGCCAAGGCAACTATTCATCATTTTTGTAATATTTCACAATATTGCAAATTTATTTATATTAGCATCGCAAATTTCATAAAAAAATCCATGGCATATTAGAATATGCATTGCCATGGCAATTTTTATCTTCTTTTCGTGTTGTTTCACATACACGGCAATTTAATTACACAAAGATGGCAAGTTTTGATAAAATACCATGGCCAGTTTTGAACATGCTTTTGCCATGACAATTTTTTATTATTTCACAATCATGGCAATTTTGGTAAAATACCATGGCAATTTTGAGCATGCTTTTACCATGGCAACTATTGATCATTTTTGTATTTTTTTCACATTCATGGTAATTTTTTTATATTAGCATGGCAAACTTGATTACATATTCCACGGCAAATTAGAATACGCTATTTGCCATTGCATTTTTGATCTTTCTTTTCGTGTTGTTTTATATACACGGCAATTTAATTACACAAAGATGGCAAGTTTTGATAAAATACCATGGAACATGTTTTTGCCATGGCAATTTTTGATATCTTTTATTATTATTTCACAATCATAGCAAATAGATCATATATAAGAATGGCAATTTTGACAAAAATCCCACGGTAAATTTGTATATGCATTTGCCATGGCAATTTTAATCTTTTTTTGTGTTGTTTGATTGGCACGGAAAAACATACACAAAATTTTTAATCCATTTTTTTTCTGCCCCCATGATACAGATGCAAATTGCCATGAACTTTTCCTTTTTAGTTCATTGTTTTAATATAAAAAAGATCTTTTGACCATGGCAAATTTTGCTTGTAGGTACGACGACATTTTTTCGGTTTGAACCATTGGGATTTTTTAGTACTAGTTTGTTTGTCACTCTTATCTGTTATGGCAAATTCATCTTTCCGTTTTATAGGATGGTAAATCTGGGCTTTATTATCACAACAAAACTGTGTTTTTATTTTTTTATCATGCCATGAAAGTCTATGCATTTTTTAGTCTATGTATCATGATATATAGAACATTTTTCAACAAAATTGCCATGGCCCATGGCAAATATAGCCTATGCATCATGGAACTTATACTCTATGGATGATGATCTATTGAACATTTTAGTTCATGTCATTTTTCGAAACATATTTTCTTTCTTCCATGACAATTTAATATGTTTTGGTAAACCCTGCCATTTTTGTAAAAAATAACATGATGGCAAGTCGTAAATGTAGTGGCAACTTTTCTAGAAATTCAAATGGTTTTTTCTACTTTTAAAGTTATTGGATGGCATCGTAGGCTTTTTTGGTCGCAGAAAAAAAAAATATGGACTTCTTATTCTTTACTAAGATTGTAGGGCCCAATATAGAGAAGGCCTGTAGGGCCGATACGATGGACGTTCGGGGTGGTGGCAGCGATCGCACTGCATGAAATCGTGCGGGCGGGGAAAGCGATCGTCCCGAGCGATTTGTTCGGTCCAGCTGCCTTCCTGCCACACGTGTGGGCAGTTTCAGTGTTCGCCCACACAACGTCGTGTGGGCTGCCTGCGTGTATGCCACATAGGGTCGTGTGGACGGGTGATCATTATGCCACACGTGTGGCACTTATTGGCGTCCTAAATTTAAGGGTTTACTCCGCTTTATTATTTTTGGTCGGTTAAAGTTGTCCTGAGTAACGCGCGCAATGAGACGAAAGCAAGTCCGTGTCGCCCGCGAAGTCGGACTCCTATTCCGAAATTGGTTGGCTTCTGCTTGCCGGCCAATTACTGCCACAGGTCCGTCGAGTCCTCATTTATTATTCTATACACACTAATTAACTATCCCCGCTTCGTTGATAGATCTTGCGGCGTGTTTCCTTTCGAGATTAGATTTTGCTGCTTGCGGAAGCGGAACCAATGGCAATAATGGCCGACGAGTGCATGGAGCACGCCCTGACCTTCGCCATCGACAGCAGCACGGCGGCCCAGCACTGGCTCGTCCCGCTTCCATCCCAGCACCAGGACGCGGCAACATTGCAGCAGCAGCAGCAGCTTGGATCCGTCGGATACGACGCCGACGCGGCAGAGGAGCTCGGCCGATCGGTCCTGCTCGTCGCGGAGGCCCTCTTCCTCCGCGGCGTCCTCGGTGACGACGATCTCCTACGGGTCCTGTCGGCCATGCCCAATCCCGGCGACGCCTACCGCGACGGCGGTTTCGGAGGAGTCCCTGCGTCAGCATCGGCGGTGGCCGGCCTGGAGAAGCGTGTTTATTGTCGCGGGGGAGGCCAGGGCGGTCCTAGCACGACGGACACGGGCTGCGTCATCTGCTTGGAGGACTTCGTGGCAGGTGACGAGATCGCGTGATGCCGTGCTCGCAGAAGCACAGCTTTCACCGGGGTTGCATCGCCGAGTGGCTGGGACGCAGCAACGCCTGCCCCCTCTGCCGCCACGCCCTGCCCTCCTACTCCTAGCATAGCATAGTGACTTAGGGCCACTTCTTTACGGTCCATTCTAGAGAATCACGGTCCTAGAAATCAAAATCATAAAAGAACTCGTTTCTTCCCCGTGAATTAGCGGAGAATAATCAGAACCAGTAGTGTATTTGAGGAGGATCTGTCCATGTCACATCTAGATATGACACAGGTATGTCACATTTAAGTTGTGACATCAGCGACACCTCACCATAATAGATGCAAGCCCATGACTGTCATTTTGTTTTGTTTGTATTTTTATTTGTCAAATGTCATGCATACGTTAATGTCATAATGAGAAATATCATCTATCTTTCCATCCTAAGGAGCCAACTCGCAACGCGAGGGATCGTGAAAACCAGATCTCGCTCCTGTGCCGTTCCTGAGCGGCACCGGGGCTCCCCACCCTAGCAGCCCTCGGCTCCCCACCTCATCTCCCCCTCCCCTGCCGCCGCCGGGGTGCGCCACCGGGCAAAGCCCGTGCGGTGCCGGCGGCGGCAGGATTACTCTCTGGCGGTGGACGGCTCCTTGGCGTTTAGATTCTGTGTGTGGCTCCTGCACGTGCTGCATGCATGCTGCGGCGACCTGACGGCCGAGCAACACAACTCTCCCGCGATTGCAAGACTCCATTCCGCTGCAGGGCGTCATCGTGAGACTTCGGCTCGTCTCTTCCTGTGGCTTGACAACGGCTTGCTCCAGGGCGTGGAGGCAACTAGGTCACGGGATCCGGTGACTCTGGATCTGGGAGGTTCACGGAGGCTTGTTTCACATGGGGTTCCCTGGGAAAAAGGAAACACCACGTGTCGTTGCTCCCACGCGGATGACCCTAGCGGCTACATCCGAAACCTAGCGCCACCATCTATGTGTCGGCACGGTGGAACCTCTCTGGAGACGGCGGGTGCCGCAGTTGCTCAGATCCGGCATGCCCAGTCCCGGCGGTCTGCCACTCGTCCGGGGCGCGGCGCACGGCTGCGGCTGCCCGCCGTTTGCTGGCGGCAGTGACTTAACACTGGGCGCTCAGATTAGTCATGCTACAACGACATTTTGCGGCTCACGACGGGCAGGGTCAATGAAAGGTCTTCGGAGAGGGTTCATCGCTTCAGACCCGGTGGCTGATTTCGGCGGTGAGATGCAAACTTTGGACTAAGACTTGACGCAGAGAAATGATTGAGCAGCACATCACATGCAGCTGTTGGGATCATGGAAAAGCGGGGGCGACGAAGCATGTGTGACTGGTTGGTGGTGATGTGTGCATCCGGCTCAAGCTCTGGGGTTAAAACTTAGGGCTGACGTGAGTTGGTTATACTTGACAGTTGTGACATTTTTTGCGTCATTACCTTGTTGAAGACATTGCTCGGATATGTTTGGGTTGACTTTTTAGGGTGAAAACCTAGATTCCGACCTTAATGGTTGGATTCGGTGACGGCGGCCCATGAGCACCGCTTCCTTTCTGAAGGTGTTGCCGTTGAAAAACTTGCCGTTCATGTCGAGTCATGAGATGGTTGGTGTGGATATGATCATTGTTACAGTTTGTTGATCGCGGATCTAATCACTTTGGAGTTTTCTTTCTCTTCTTTTCACACCTACACATAGCTTTTATATCATATACTTTGCTAGTTGTTGGCGTGTTTGTGTGTGTTAGTGTTGGCTGTGTGCATTCTTATTATGCAGAGACAGGGTGTGTGCTTATTCTGTCTGTATTCTCTTGATGCTTCATTTTAAACTAATAAAATCCATCCTTTCTCAATTTTTTTTTCTTTTGTCCGTAGATGTGTTCATGTGTGCTCAAAGCACAAAAGACCTAAACGATCTTTTCTAAATGGGACAAAAAGAGTTGCCTCGTCGGGAGCTCACAAGTTTCTAGAAACAAACTACTAGAAACTAAGGCCAAAGTGGACGCCAAGCACGTTGCGTAATGGCGGGCGCCAAGCACCTACGTGATTTAATATCGAGAGAGTAATCCCTTGTATTGGCCGCTTAGCTAGGCCTTAGTTTCTTGTTTTTTTCTACGAACTTGTGAGCTCTCCTTAATTAATTAGACGAGGCAAATCTTTTTGCCCATTTAAAAAAAATCATCTAGGTCTTTTGTGTTTTGAGCACACTTGAACCCATCTACGGATTCAGAATTATTCATAGGAGAAATCTCTATACCCCTTCATAATGAAGTGTAGGATGGTCTTTTTAGAAAATACATTGTTGTCACCAATATGCGGCCTGTGTACACACCGCCCGTATACGGACCTGCGTACGTGGCATAATCAAACCCTATTTGGTATCCACGGTGGCATCTTTTTTTCTATTTCTTTTAATCTTCAGAAATTGCGCACCGCTGGAGATTTGAACTCTCAACTCTCAAGGTTTACTTCAAGTTCTAGGAACCAATCGGGATGCTTTACATGTTGTGCCCACTTACTTTCTTTTTCGATTCTTATGTGGCAAATGTAACTTTATGAACATTCAGACCTTTTTTTTTTCTATTTTAAACCAGATTTTGTATTGTTTTATTTTTCCCTTTTCCCTTTTCCTTTTTGCTTTTTAAATGTGTGAAATTTTCAAGTTTTTTAAAAAATTCAACAACCTTTTCTCAAATTTTCGAATCTTTTTTTCTTGAGCTTTTCTTAGTGCACTTTTTTGAAAATCTATGAAAATTTTCAAATACGTGAACATTATTTTCAAAATAGATGATATTTTTTTTCAATTCGTGGATGCTCGGGCCTGCCCAACATGCGCCCAATGGGAGCGATGATGTCCGCTAGTTGGGTCAAGGCCTAAGCGTTTTTTCCTTTCATATCTTTTTTTTTCTTTTTCGTTTATTCATTTTTCTCTTTTTTGAACTTTATTATACTTTTTGAAACCTATTAAAAAAGTGAAATATTTGTTTGGAATATTTAAAAATTTCTTGTTCCAAATATTATATAAAATTTGAAAAAATGTTCTAGAATTTTGAAAATTTCCGTTTTCAAATTTTTTGTTCAAAATTTTAAGAAATGTCTGCGTTTCAATAAATTTGATAATTTTTTAAAGAAAGTACGTGGTTAGCAATTTGTGTTCAATTTTCCATCAATTGTTGGGAATTTGTTAACAATTTTGGAAAAAGTGTTCTAGTTTGTAAAATGTTCATACATAATTGAATTTCCAAATTCTTGACAAATTTCAGGAAATGTTTTGGACATAAGAAAATGATCATGTTGATTGATAATGACGGAAGTTACAAAAAACATAAGCATTCAAATTAAGAAAAACGACATGCTCACGGATGCACCCACCTGGCCCAGTTTGGCACACTCCTCTCAACTGTTTTTTTTAATATGCATAAATGACCCCAACTTTTTGCGGAAGCCTATGGACATATGAGACATCCATGCCAGGTTTGAACGCCTTCCGACACTGTTTGCACGTTGCGACATGTTCGGCCATTTATCGACTCTTTTTCACTAACAAAACTTCAGAAAATGCAAAACTTGTCAAAAACCAAAACAGTTGGCATGATGCCTTGATTTGGTCACAGAAGTTCGCGAAACAACTAGGGGCCATTTGACAGACGTCGAATAGAAATGTGCTTTCAAAAGGGCCCTTCTGGCCACCCGAACACCCACCATTGAACATGATCTATTTTTGTACATTCTTGAAAGGACCCCAACTTTTGCAAGCAGGTGAGCATGCCCATGGTAGGCTTTCATGCCTGGTTTGAATGACTTTCGACACCATATGCAGGTTGCAACACGTCCGGCAATTTATCTTCCTTTTTTAACCGAGAAAACTACAGAAAATGTAAAACTTGCCTAAAACCCAAATAACTTGGCATGATGCCTTGAATTGGTCATACAAAGTCATAGAAAAATCCGCGCCATTCAAAGGGATGTCGAGAAACAACGTGCTCCCAAACGGATCCTTCTGGCCTACCCGAACACTCTTTGTTGAACATGGTATTTTTTAGAAAGATCTCAGGATTGAATCCAACTTTTGTAAGCAGGTGGGCATGCCCATGTGTGGCATCCATTTCTGGTTTGAAGGACTTCTGACACCGTGTGCATATTGCGATATGTTCGGCCATTTATCAGACTTTTTTTCACAAAGAAAAACAACAAATGCAAAACGTGTCAATACCCCAAAAAACTTAGCATGATGCCTTAAGTTGGCCATACATGAAAAAAATTGGGGTGACACAACGGATGTCAGAAAAAACATGTTGTCAAATGGAGCCTTCTGGCCTACGCGGACACTCTACATTCACTAGTAGAAAAAGGGCCTATTGTCCCGGTTCGTGAGGCCCATTTGTTCCGGTTCCTGAACCGGGACTAAAGGGTCGTTACTAAAGCCCTAGGCCTTTAGTCCCGGTTCTTACACGAACCGGGACAGATGGGCCTCCACGTGGCCGGTGCTGCTAGCCCAGGCAGGATGTGATGCCCCCGATTCAATCATACACTAATCATGCACGCAAACGTGTACGATCAAGATCAGGGACTCACGGGAAGATATCACAACACAACTCTAAAACATAAATAAGTCATACAAGCATCATAATACAAGCCAGGGGCCTCGAGGGCTCGAATACAAGTGCTCGATCATAGACGAGTCAGCGGAAACAACAATATCTGAGTAGAGACATAAGTTAAACAAGTTTGCCTTAAGAAGGCTAGCACAAACTAGGATACAGATCGAAAGAGGCGCAGGCCTCCTGCCTGGGATCCTCCTAAACTACTCCTGGTCGTCGTCTGCGGCCTCCACATAGTAGTAGGCACCTCCGGTGTAGTAGGAGTCGTCGTCGACGGTGGCGTCTGGCTCCTGGGCTCCAATATCTGGTTGCGACAACCAGGTAAAAGGAAAGGGGGGAAAGAGGGAGAAAGCAACCGTGAGTACTCATCCAAAGTACTCGCAAGCAAGGATCTACACTACATATGCATGGGTATCTGTGTAAAGGGGCAATATCGGTTGACTGAATTGCAGAATGCCACAATAAGAGGTGGATAGCTAGTCCTGTCGAAGACTACGCTTCTGGCAGCCTCCATCTTGCAGCAAGTAGAAGAGAGTAGATGGTAAGTTTTCCAAGTAGCATCGCATAGCATAATCTTACCCAGCGATCCACCCCTCGTCGCCCTGTCTGAGAGCGATCACCGGGTTATATCTGGCACTTGGAAGGGTGTGTTTTATTAAGTATCCGATTCTAGTTGTCATAAGGTCAAGGTACAACTCCAAGTCGTCCTGTTACCGAAGATCACGGCTATTCGAATAGATAAACTTCCCTGCAGGGGTGCACCACATTACCCAACACGCTCGATCCCCTTTGGCCGGACACACTTTCCTGGGTCATGCCCGACCTCGGAAGATCAACACGTCGCAGCCCTACCTAGGCACAACAGAGAGGTCAGCACGCCGGTCTAAATCCTATGGCGCAGGGGTCTGGGCCCATCGCCCATTGCACACCTGCACATTGCGTGGGTGGCCGGAAGCAGAACTAGCCCCCTTAATACAAGAGCAGGCTTACGTTCCAATCCGGCGCGCGCCGCTCAGTCGCTGACGTCACGAAGGCTTCGGCTGATACCACGACGCCGAGTGCCCATAACTGTTCCCGCGTAGTTGGTTAGTGCGTATAGGCCAGTGGCCAGACTCAGATCAAATACCAAGATCTCGTTAAGCGTGTTAAGTATCCGCGAATGCCGACCAGTGCCAGGCCCACCTCTCTCCACTAGTAGAAAAGAGGGCTTTGGTTCAGGCCGGGTCAGCACATTAGTCCCGGTTCAGTCCAGAACCGGGACCAATGAGGGCACTGGTCCCGGTTCGTGAGGCCAGGGGCCTGCCGGGCCTCGTGGGGGCATTGGTCCCGGTTCGTCTGGCCCCTTTGGTCCCGGTTGATGGGACGAACCGGGAGCAATGGGCCTCGCTCCTGGCCCACCACCATTGGTCCCGGTTGGTGGCTTGAACCGGGACCACAGGCTGCCCTTTAGTCCCGGTTCATGCCACGAACCGAGACCACTGAGGTGCCTATATATACCCCTCGCCCGCGAGCAGAGCACTCCAGTGCTCTGTTTTTCTCTGGCCGGCGAGGGGAGGGCTTTGTGGTGCTCTAGCTCACCTCCTATGCACATGAGGTGTTCGATGAAATGCCCAAGCCACACTAGTTAAGCTTTCTCCTCTCGAAGCTCGACCTCAAAGCTCCATTTTCCTCGAGATTTGTCTAGGTTTAGCGGCCCGTCACGTCCCATTCCCGTCTTCACCGCCGTCGATCGCCCGCGCCGATCTCGTCGCCGACACCACTGTGGTGAGCCTCCTGTTCTTATCTTCTTTCTGAAAGAATTTTTTTTCTTACTTTAGATAGATACTTGTCTAATTTTCTTACTATTTTATTGCTTGTTATTATATAGTGCGATGGTTTTGGTATCCGCCCCCGTCGGCCCTCGTCCTGTCTATGATTCGGATGTGGTATATATTATATTTATAACTATTGGTTCATTTATTGTTTATGAAAATTATGCCGACCAACGTGACATAGATTTTATTTATCTAGGAGGTATGTGAACCGGAAATTCCAACCGACCCTATTGTTGAGAGGTTAAATTTAGTTGAAGAAGAAAACAATTTCTTGAAGGAAAAAATAAAAAAATTGAGGAGGAGAAGATGATATTGGAGTTGCATGTTGCGGATGTCGTCGATGATCACAAGATCAAGATGGATGCAATGCGCTTGAATATTAGAAAGATTAGAAAATATGCCATTCATACCGAGGCTTGGTATCATTATGCCGTTGGATCAATTGTTATCTTGGTTGCGATTATGATCGCATTTGTTTTCGCATTGAAATGTTTTACATAGTTTCAATGTATGGTTTAATTAATTAGATGCTCTGGAGAGCTATATGTTGTTAAATGAGTACTATGTGTGTACTTTGGTTTTAATGTGATGATGAACTTCTATTAATTTGGTCACTTAATTATCTATTCATGATGTTCTGTAATGGTTTTTGACACACTTAATTATATATAATGCACGCAGATGAACCGGCAATGGATGTACGGTGACAGACACACCTCCGAGTACATTAAGGGCGTGCATGATTTTCTCGAAGTGGCTGAGGCAAACAAGCAGAATGGTTTTATGTGTTGTCCATGCCCTAAATGTGGGAATACGAAGTCTTACTCTGACCGGAAAATCCTTCACACCCACCTGCTTTACAAGGGTTTCATGCCACACTATAATGTTTGGACGAGGCACGGAGAAATAGGGGTTATGATGGAAGATGGCGAAGAAGAAGAGGATGATGACAACTATGTGCCCCCTGAATTCGGTGATGCTGCAATGGGGGAAGCTGCTGAAGATCAAGAGGAACCAGACGATGTGCCCAATGATGTTGCAACGGGGGAAGCTGCTGAAGATCAAGAGGAACCAGTGCCCGATGATGATGATCTCCGCCGGGTCATTGTCGATGCAAGGACGCAATGCGAAAGTCAAAAGGAGAAGCTGAAGTTCGATCGCATGTTAGAGAATCACAAAAAAGGGTCGTACCCCAATTGCGAAGATGGCAACACAAAGCTCGGTACCGTACTGGAATTGCTGCAGTGGAAGGCAGAGAATGCTGTGCCTGACAAAGGATTTGAGAAGCTATTGAAAATATTGAAGAAGAAGCTTCCAAAGGATAACGAATTGCCCGACAGTACATACACAGCAAAGAAGGTCGTATGCCCTCTAGGATTGGAGGTGCAGAAGATACATGCATGCCCTAATGACTGCATCCTCTACCGCGGTGCGTACAAGGATCTGAACGCATGCCCGGTATGCGGTGCATTGCGGTATAAGATCAGACGAGATGACCCTGGTGATGTTGACGGCGAGCCCCCCAGGAAGAGGGTTCCTGCGAAGGTGATGTGGTATGCTCCTATAATACCATGGTTGAAACGTCTGTTCAGAAACGAAGAGCATGCCAAGTTGATGCGATGGCACAGTGAGGACCGTAAGAAAGACGGGAAGTTGAGAGCACCCGCTGACGGGTCGCAGTGGAGAAAAATCGAGAGAAAGTACTAGGCTGAGTTTGCAGCTGACCCAAGGAACATATGGTTTGGTTTAAGCGCGGATGGCATTAATCCTTTCGGGGAGTAGAGCAGCAATCACAGCACCTGGCCCGTGACTCTATGTATGTATAACCTTCCTCCTTGGATGTGCATGAAGCGGAAGTTCATTATGATGCCAGTTCTCATCCAAGGCCCTAAGCAACCCGGCAACGATATTGATGTGTACCTAAGGCCATTAGTTGAAGAACTTTTATAGCTGTGGAATGGAAACGGTGTACGTACGTGGGATGAGCACAAACAGGAGGAATTTAACCTGCACGCGTTGCTGTTTGTAACCATCAACGATTGGCCCGCTCTCAGTAACCTTTCAGGACAGACAAACAAGGGATACCACGCATGCACGCACTGTTTAGATGACACTGAAAGTATATACCTGGACAAACGCATGAAGAATGTGTACCTGGGCCATCGTCGATTTCTTCCGACCAACCATCAATGTCGAAAGAAAGGCAAGCATTTCAAAGGCGAGGCAGATCACCGGAAGAAGCCCGCCATGCGTACCGGTGATCACGTACTTGCTATGGTCAATGATTTACACGTAATCTTTGGAAAGGGTCCCGACGGACTAGCTGTTCCGAATGACGCTGAGGGACACGCACCCATGTGGAAGAAGAAATCTATATTTTGGGACCTACCCTACTGGAAAGACCTAGAGGTCCGCTCTTCAATCGACGTGATGCACGTGACGAAGAACCTTTGCGTGAACCTGCTAGGCTTCTTGGGCGTGTATGGGAAGACAAAAGATACACCTGAGGCACGGGAGGACCTGCAACATTTGCACGAAAAAGACGGCATGCCTCTGAAGCAGTATGAAGGTCCTGCCAGCTACGCTCTTACGAAAGAAGAGAAAGAAATCTTCTTTGAATGCCTGCTCAGTATGAAGGTCCCGACTGGCTTCTCGTCGAATATAAAGGGAATAATAGATATGCCAGAGAAAAAGTTCCAGAACCTAAAGTCTCATGACTGCCACGTGATTATGACGCAACTGCTTCCGGTTGCATTGAGGGGGCTTCTACCGGAAAACGTCCGATTAGCCATTGTGAAGCTACGTGCATTCCTCAATGCAATCTCTCAGAAGGTGATCGATCCAGAAATCATACCAAGGCTAAGGAGTGATGTGGCGTAATGTCTTGTCAGTTTCGAGCTGGTGTTCCCACCATCCTTCTTCAATATCATGACGCACGTCCTAGTTCATCTAGTCGACGAGATTGTCATTCTGGGGCCCATATTTCTACACAATATGTTCCCCTTTGAGAGGTTCATGGGAGTCCTAAAGAAATATGTCCGTAACCGCGCTAGGACAGAAGGAAGCATCTCCATGGGCCATCAAAGAAAGGATGTCATTGGGTTTTGTGTTGACTTCATTCCTGGCCTTAAGAAGATAGGTCTCCCTAAATCGCGGTATGAGGGGAGACTGACTGGAAAAGGCACGCTAGGAGCGGACTCAATAATATGCAGGGACGGGCATTCTTGGTCTCAAGCACACTACACAGTTCTACAGAACTCTACCTTGGTGACCCCGTATGTCGATGAACACAAGAACAGTCTGCGCTCCAAAGACCCAGAGCAGTGTGACGATTGGATTACATGTGAACACATCAGGACTTTCAGCAGTTGGTTGGAAACACGTCTCAGAGGTGACACCACTGTTTGTGATGATTTGTACTCGTTGTCCAGGGGACCATCTTCGACTGTATTGACTTACAAAGGATACGAGATAAATGGGAATACATTTTACACGATCGCCCAAGATCAAAAGAGCACCAACCAAAACAGCGGTGTCCGCTTTGATGCAGCAACCGAGAGAGGAAAGGGCACATATTATGGTTACATAATGGACATATGGGAACTTGACTACGGACATGATTTTAAGGTCCCTTTGTTTAAGTGCAAATGGGTCAATCTGTCAGGAGGCGGGGTACAGGTAGACCCACAGTACGGAATGACAACAGTGGATCTGAACAATCTTGGGTACACCGACGAACCGTTCGTCCTAGCCAATGATGTGGCACAGGTTATCTATGTGAAGGACATGTCTACCAGACCGAGAAAAAGAAAAGATAAGGAAGCGAATACATCATACGATGAGCCAAAGCGCCACATAGTTCTTTCAGGAAAAAGGGACATTGTGGGAGTGGAGGACAAGACAAACATGTCTGAATATTATGAAAAGTTTCATGAAATTCCTCCCTTCAAAGTCAAGGCTGACCCAAGCATCCTGATAAACGATGAAGATTATGCATGGTTACGGCGCAATAAGAAAATGACATAAGCGAAGAAAAAGTGAAGACTTTCTCCCGCAACTATTATGATGATACCATGCCAACTTTGTAACAGACGAGTATGATACCATTGTCCGTTTTGTACACGAAGTGCATCCAGTTTTTGCCGTAACCCTCTCAACTTTCTTGCACATGCTATGTGGATGAAATGATGATACCATGCCAACTTTCAACCTTTTCAGAGTTCATTTGAAATGCTTTTCAATTTCAGGGTCTTATAGCTCAAAATAATCAATAAATGCATGAAAAATAACAAATGAAGTCAGAAAGGGTTGAAAATTGATGATGTGGCTTTGAATGGTGCATTTTGAACACACAAAAAGTCAGGAGTTCAAATAAGTTTAAAAAATGAAATCCCTTTGTAACAGACGAGTTTCCGTATGAAATCCTGAGACTTCGAAAGAGATTGTCCGTTTTGTACACGAAGTGCATCCAGTTTTTACCGTAACCTCTCAACTTTCTTGCACATGCTATGTGGATGATATGATGATACCATGCCAACTTTCAACCTTTTTAGAGTTCATTTGAAATGCTTTTCAATTTTAGGGTCTTATAGCTCAAAATAATCAGTAAATGCATGAAAAATGGTGCATGAAAAATAACAAATAAAATAAATAAGTAATTAGAAACAAAATAATATGAACTTTAATAAAATATATAAGTAGAAACAAAATAAAATAAACTTTAATAACATAAATAAAATTTATGAAACTAAAATTATCAAAGTATTTTCTGTTCAAAACATTATACGCAACCTCTAGTATTACTGAAACTAAAATTATATAAAATTGATGCAACTAAAATTATCGAAGTATTTTCTGTTCAAAATCATTGAAAGCAAAAAGAATTTTCATAAAGAACTTTTTTTGTTAGAAACTTTAATAGCAAAAAGAATTATCATAAAGTAAAATAAATAAGTAATTAGAAACAAAATAAAATAAAATAAATAAGTTTTTTGTTGTAAGTAGAAACAAAACAAAATAAATAAAGCAAAAAAGAAAACAAAAAAACAGGCAAAAAATAAAAATTATGCCACCTACCGGGCCACCACGGCCTGAATACGACTAGAAACCCATCCATGGGCCAGGATTCAGGCCCGCAGAAGGCCCAGTAGGCCCACAGGCATGTAGAGAGAGGTTAGGCCCGTAAGCGTGCTTTAGAGAGGAGCTCGACAGCTCAGGCGCACCGCACCTTATAAATAGGTGCGGCTCTCTCTCAGCTAGCGAGGTGGGACTAAACTCCCACCACCACGCCGCTTTGCAAGGCTTTCCGTCCTGGTTGGTGGCACCAACCGGGACTAAAGGGGGCCTTTGGTCCCGGTTGGTGGCACCAACCGGGACCAATGCCCCCCCTTTAGTCCCGGTTGGTGCCACCAACCGGGACCAAAGGCCGCCGCTTCCCGCCCTTTGGGCTGCTGAAAAGAGGCCTTTGGTCCCGGTTGGTGGCACCAACCGGGACTAAAGGGTGTCTTTGGTCCCGGTTGCTGCTATGAACCGGGACCAAAGGCCTGGGTATATAAGTAGCACTTAGGAAAATTTGACGAACTCATCGCCAGTTGCCCCGACGACGCCGAGCTCATCGACGCCGCCAGGCTGCCCAGATCGACGCCGTCCGCTGCCCCGACGCCGCCCGCCGCCCAGACGCCGTCCGCGCGCCACCCCGACGCCATCCGCGCACCGCCCCGACGCCGTCCGCGCGCCCCCGTCGTCGCCCCTGCCCCGTCGCCGCCAGGCTGCCCCGACGCCGCCCGCCGCCCCCGCCGACGCCATCGTCGTCGCCCGCGCCCGTCGTCGCCGTCGCCCGCGCCCGTCGTCGCCGTCGTTGCGGGGAAGCACCTTGCCGGCTCCCGCGACCCGTTCATCCCCGAGGCCGTTCGTCCGCCGCCGCATCGATTCCGGCCGGCGACCTCGGCCCGTCCCCGCGCTGTGAGCCCCTGCCTCCTCCCCTTTCCTTCTCATTGTCGTCCCCGCACGCCATCCGTAAGCGCGCGCCACCGCCAACCATCGTCGCTGTCGCCGACCACCGGCCTATTTTTCATTTTTTTGTTACGATGTATGTATGTATGTATGTATGTATGTTCACTGTATAATGCTCTGTATATGCTCATTTAAGAAAATGTTCATATGTAACATTTAAGAAAAATAGTAAAGGTATGTATGTTCATATGCAAAGAATTATTTTTGGGTGAGATGAGATGAGATGAGATGTGTTTTGTGTTGGAGAAGAAAAGAGGAAGAAGGAAGAAGGAAGAAGGAAGAAGAATGAAAAGAGGGTCGAGGGGGGGGGGTCGATATACCCCCTCCCCGATAACATTTTTTTCCATGTATATATATGCAAAAGTTACACTTTTAGAAAAGTTTTATATATCTAGCTAGGAAAGGAAGAAGAAGAAAAAGAATGAGAGGAAAAAGGAAAATAAGAAGAGGAAGAAAGGAGAAGAAGAGGAGAGGAAGAAGAGGAGAAATAAATAAGAAGAAGAAAAAAGAAGAAAAAGAAGAGGAGAAGAAGAAAGGAATAGAGGAGAAGAAGAGAAAATAGAATATTCTATTTTCTCTTCTTCTCCTCTATTCCTTTCTTCTTCTCCTCTTTTTTTTTTTCTTTTTTTCTTCAATCTTCTCCTCTATTAATATCTTCTTCTCCTCTTTTTATTTCTTCTTCGTCTTCTTATTTTTTATCGGATATGTCGTTGTCGATATACCCCGTGTCCCGATAACTTCAACACGAGGGGGGGGGGGGTTCGACCTACCCCCTCCCCGATAACATTATTTTCCCATGTATGTATGTTGTCATTGTCGATATAACCCCCTCCCGGATAACTTCGACCGTGATAACTTATACCACGGGAGCATCCCCCGGCCCTCTCGCTCGACCAAAACTCTCGAGGACACCCAAACCCAAGAAAAAACCGATGTCGGTCTCCTACCACCTCCCACCGTGCCCCTACCCTTAAAGCGTTGCCGAGGCCACCCCAAACCCGGAATAAGCTAGGTCTACGTTTGCACTAATATATCCACCTGCTGTCATGTTTGTGTAATAATTGCCATGTTGTAATATTTGCAGAAACAATGGAGCACGGATGAGACGAGGAAGCAGAAGAGGTGTTGGGGGACATAATCTTAGCCGGAGGTGATGTCTTGTCGTATCTTAACGACAATGATGGTCTGGAAGAACAGGGTGACGAAGCAGGCTACGGTGATCGAAGAGTGGAGGAGGAAAGACATGATTATGATGGCTCCGGTGACCCAATGCTGGTGCAAGAAGGAGCCCGTGGTGACGGCTCCGGTGACCGAACCGAGTCCGGCCAGGTAAATATATTAGTTAAGCCTGGGATGACTAGCTAATTGATGCATTCATTCTTTTGGTATGTACACATATTAATTAAATCTCGGTTTTCTTCTTTTTTCTAGCCCTCCAGATCGAGCACAACTTTGATAAAGAGACGAGGCCCGAAGAGAAAGTTGCGCTCGGATGAAAGGTTTGAGATCACAGCAATCGCGCGCGACGGCCAACCGATTGAACCCATCCGGACAAAGGAAGCATTTGCTGCTCAGTGCGGGGTTCTTGTTATTGACAAGATCCCGATCAGCATCCACCAATGGTATAAGCCTAAGAAGGAAGACCGTGAGGTGTCTTATGTCAATGATATGCAGAAAGATGATCTTTGGACTGAGCTGAAGGCAAATTTCACCCTACCGCCAGAGGAGGATCCGGAGAAGCCAGTTAAAGAGCAATTAATCAAGTCTCATGCTCTTAAGAAGATGGCAGACCTATTCAGGAGGTGGAAGAATGAGCTGAAAACGTTTGTCGACAAAGAAGAGACACCAAAATTCATCGGCAAATATGAGAAGATCAGAGATCACTGGCCCGCATTTGTGGCCCACAAGACATCGGAAAAGAGTAAGAAGTTGTCAGCGACAAACAAGAAAAATGCTGTGAAGAAGAAGCTTCACCATCGCACGGGGTCAGGTGGCTACCTCAAAGCCCGGCCTAAGTGGGCCAAGGCTGAGAATGATCTGCTTGACAAAGGGATCGAACCAGAGACAATGAACTGGCCAGACTGTTGCCGGACTTGGTTCTTCGGGGCTGGCGGAACCTTGGACCCTGTATCAGGGAAGTGCGTTTGGACGGACGAGCAAATGAGAATACCAGTCAAGAGGCTTCAGCACTATATCGATGCAGCGCACAATGGCCCTCGGGAATCCTGAGCACCCTGGACGGACACGAGGCACGCCAGGCTCCGTTCCGTGGAAGGCTGGTTTTCCGGACGCAGGCGGTTACAAAAGCCAGGAGAGGAGGAAAAAAGTGGAGCAGACCCAAATTCAGAAGCTGCACGAAAGGGTTCAAGGGCTAGAGGAACGAGACGTAGCTCGCAGCAGTCGACCTGCCGAAACTACCCCCGAAGCTACGCCGCCATCTCAGCGGAGAAGCAGCGTGGCTTCCACCGAGCTGCTTCAGCCGGAGCATGTCTTGACGGCTCCTGCTAGCTACCCCGTGGATGCTATCATGGAGTCTCAACATTGCCACCTTATGACGCGATGGGAGAACTTCAAAGTCAAGGCGGCTGTCGGCTCTGTTCGACCTCCTGAACCCGGCGCAACTTTTCACTGTCGTCTGATTCCAGAAGGATATGCTAGGGTGACGGTGGACGAAATAACGGAGGGATTTGAGGACCTCCAGCTTGATCACCCTACCGGTGAAGGGGAGACTCGGCTGGGTTCTGCTCTGAAGACTCCATGCCTATGGCGGAAGGAGCTCATCAACCTTCCAAACTGGACGCCTCCGGCGAGTAAGGGCACTCCGCCTCCTCCTCCGGCGAGTGATCAGGGCACTCAGCCTCCTTCTCCGGCGCATGGCGGCACTCCGTCTCCTCCTCCGCCTCCTCCTCCGGCGAGTGATCAGGGCACTCAGCCTCCTTCTCCAGCGCGTGGCGGCACTCTGCCTCCTTCTCCGCCTGCGCCGGCGCGCCGGAGCAGCCAGCCTCCTCCTTCTCCGCCTCGTCAGCAAGGGCGGAATAGACCTGCCGCTGCTCCGGCTGCTCCGGCGCATCGTAGTCCTTCTCCTCCGCCTCGTAAGCAAGGAAAGAAGACAGCCGCAGCCGCCCCGTCTGCTCTGCCGGTGTCTAGCAGTACAGCCAGAGGCGGGAGGCAATACAGATTGGGTCCTTCTCTAAAGACTCCAGAGAAGTTACCATACGAGAGGACCGAGGAGGAAACCATGAAGATCGTGCGAGCCGAAGTGAAGAACTTCTTTGAAGGGGTGAAAGCAAAGAAACATCCACCTCCGGAGGAGAAGGTAGATCCGGTGAAAGCGAAGCGCACTTTGGCTGCCCTGAAAAAACCACCAAAGTCTCCGCCGAAAGGCAACTATGAGCGCATTATTGGAAAGACATTTGCCGAAGCGGAGTGGTTGGGAAGTACTGTCAGTGATCAAAGGTTAAAAGAACGACGAGCTGGGAAAAAAATTGCCCAGCTCGGCGAACAAGCGAACCAATCGTGCCCCCCGCTCAAGGTGTCTAAAGACATCGTCGCTAATGATCCGAGGATGGTGGCCGGTTATAGCAATCTTGGAGATTACCTGCCCGACGATGTACATTATGATTTCTTGGAGGTGGACGAACACAAATACCATTACGGGAAGCCTCTCGTCAAAGATGAAAGATCTCTAACAACGATGATGCGAAGATTACATGATTGGTACATGAAAACCTGCAGAGAGTCTGGGGGGAGGGATACTTTGATGCTGAGAGTTAAAGAGGAGCATGACCTCGTTGGAATTGAACTGTTGAATGTTCCATTTGAGGAGTTCTTCCAGTTTTTCAATCAAAAGACCCTCGATAAATCAACGGTCACTTTCTACTGTCTGTAAGTAGTACTACTTCTGTCATTAAGTCTCTCCATATAGGTCCGCTCTTTCATTGCATGTATTTATAATTATCCTCACTATATTATGCAGATTGAAGATCGTCGAATTGGAGAAAAGACAAGTCGGTGATATTGGATTCATTAACACAAATCTCATAGATGCAACTGAGGTTAAATTTCATGCCGAAAATACCGAGGCCAACTTGCTACGATCGTTGGTAATAAATGAAAACAAAGATATAATACTCTTTCCTTACAACTTCAAGTGAGTGTTACTGTCTTGTGCATATTCGGTTTCCCTTATTAGTCCAGGTTATAGTAATGTAATTGATGACTTATGCATGTGTGCGCAGCTTCCACTATATTCTCCTAGAGATTAAGCTTGAGCAGGGAGTAGTAACCGTCTTAGACTCGAGACGAAAAGATCCCCAGGACTATGCGGACATGACTCAAATGCTAGAGAAGTAAGTTAAATCGATCATTATCCACCATATCAGCAACTTTGTTCATTTCCTGATATCAAGTAATTGTTTTCTTTGTCTGGCAAGGTTTGGAGAAAATTCACCAAAAAAGCTCCGGGACTGCCGAAGAAGCTGCAATTTAGACACCCGAAAGTAAGTACTATAGTAGCATGTTCCGCGCATCTCCTAGTGATTCAAGCGCTAGTTTCATCAATACCATTTAGCATGCTTGCTTATCACTTAGATTGACCTCTATTTCTTGTAAAGTGGTTGTGGCAGGAACAAGGGAATGATTTCTGTGGATACTATGTTTGCGAGTCCATCGGCCACACGACCTGTGAGCGGGGCTACTCTGACGAACAATATGAAGTGCGTAAGTAATAATATTCACAATTTTATTTTATTACCATCATTTGTGTTGAGTTTCATTTATTCATATATATATGTACTGACCCCCTTCTTCAAGTTAGATCTTTCGGATGCGGGATGAACTCCTAGCACCAGATCGTATGCGAGCAATTCAAGAGGAATTGGCGGCATTCTTCCTTGACCACGTGATCGCTGAAGACGGAGAATACCATGTGGACCTTGACTTCGTATATAATTAGGAGATTATATTGTAAGAGATAATTATTGTATATATGTAGCCAGTAGTGTCAGATAGATATACGAGAACTTGTTGTTCGACCAATCTCTCGGATAAGGAGAGGAGGTCGATATCACTTCTCTCTGTATGCATATGTTCATGACGATCTTCTGTTTCCTTCATTTTCTTACTAGCTAGCGTGTCTAGTCCTCTATACGTATATAGTACGTAGCGTCGACTAAGCACGGAGATAAGAGAGGACACTTCTCTCTATTAATTAGCTAGCTAACACAATATATGAAACACCTAAATTAACCCCCCAAACCCCCTTTAAAAAAAACAAAAACCCCAGCCCCTGAAATGCTGACGCATGGATGCCTATTGGTCCCGGTTAGTGCCACCAACCGGGACCAAAGGCCCTCCTGCCTGGGCTCGCCGCACCGGCCACGTGGAGGCCCATCTGTCCCGGTTCGTGTAAGAACTGGGACTAAAGGGCTAGGGCATTAGTAACGACCCTTTAGTCCCGGTTCAAAAACCGGGACAAAAGGCCCTTACCAACCGGGATTAAAGACCCTTTTTCTACTAGTGCTCCTAGGTGGTCTCAACCTGCCCTGTCGCTCCGCCACAAAGTAACAGTCGGGGGCCGTCGGGAACCCAGGCCCACCTCTACCGGGATGGAGCCACCTGCCCCTTCAGCCCCCATCTCCGAACAGTATCATAAGTAATGTAACAGTATAGAGTATATAGCATATGCCCGTGATCACCTCCCGAAGTGATCACGGCCCAGTAGTATAGCATGGCAGACGGACAAGAGTGTAGGGCCACTGATGGAACACTAGCGTCCTATACTAAGCATTAGGATAGCAGGTAAAGGTAACAACTGTAGCAACAATGACAGGCTATGCAGCAGAATAGGATTAACCGAA
Organism: Aegilops tauschii subsp. strangulata; assembly: GCF_002575655.3. Lineage (NCBI taxonomy): Eukaryota > Viridiplantae > Streptophyta > Magnoliopsida > Poales > Poaceae > Aegilops > Aegilops tauschii. The sequence continues at coordinate 596,396,245 of NC_053037.3, forward strand.
AGCAGTAACATACTACGCTACTCTAATGCAAGCAGTATAGAGAAGGAATAGGCGATATCTGGTGATCAAGGGGGGGGGGGCTTGCCTGGAAGCTCAGCCAAGGAGGGGTGGTCAACACCGTAGTCGATCGGGGCAGCAGCGACATCGGTCTCGTAGTCTACCGGAGAGAAGAGGGGGAAGAAACAGTAAATACGGAGCAAACAAAGCATCAAAAAACATAACAAGGTAATACGCGGTGTTAGGTATGCCCTAACGTGGTATTAGGTGATACCGACGAAGGGGGAAAACATCCGGGAAAGTATTCTCGGTGTTTCGCGTTTTTGGACAGACGGTCAAGAGGGGGAAAGTTGTGTTTTCGCTATGCTAGGGATGCGTGGCGGATGAACGGGCTACGTATCCGGATTCGTCTCGTCGTTCTGAGCAACTTTCATGTAGAAAACAGTTTCATCTGAGCTACGGTTTATTTTCTATTAATTTTTAAAGTTTTAAATCAATTTTTACATTAACAGAATTAGTTTAAATCAAAAATACGTTTACTGCATCAGCATGATGTCAGTGGTCAACATTGACCATTGACTGGGTCAACTGACGAGTGGGGGTCCGTTAGTCATTGGCTGTTATCCTAATTAACAGTTTTAATTAGTTTCGTAAGCTAATTAGATTAATTAACACAGCTTAATTAAGTTAATTAATTGTCCTAATTAATTATTTATTATTTCAGACTTCATTTTTTTATTTTGTTCCTGGGCTGGGGCCCAATTGTCATTGGCCTATAGGCCATAGCGGGCATGCGGGTGCGGGCGAAGCCGCAGCCCGCCTGGTAGCAAGGCGAGGCCGGAGCGGGGCCTGCTCGGCGCGGTCGGGCCGTGGTCAGCGGTAGGAGGCAGGGGGAGGCTAGTGCGGGGGCGGGGGGTGAGGCAACGGTGGGTTGGCGGCGCGAGGCGCGCGGCGGCACCGGCAAACGGCAGGACGGCGAGCGACACGGGCCCAGCTCGAGGAGCCAGCGGGGCGCGGGCGGCCGGCGAGCCGGGGGCAGCAGGGCAGCGGCAGTTGCGTCAGTTGGTGGAGGCGACAGCGGCATCAGGCTGTTGCGGGGTCAGAGCAGCAGCAAAGCGGCGAGCGGGCGATGTGGGGAAGAGGATGGACAGGGGCGGCAGCGGACGAGCCGGACGAGGCGAAGCGCGGCGTTAGGGCGCCGGGGTGGCCGTGGTGAGGCACAGGCAGGCGGGCGGTCTAGCACGAGCTCGTGCGGCAGCAGCAACCTAGAGCAACGACAGCGGGACTCGGTCGTGATGGATCGACAGCTGGAGGAGGGGAGCGACCGCGGTGAAAGTGGGGAAGCGGAGAGGGGCTCACAGTGAGCCTGTAGGGGTGCTTAGCGGGCTCGGGGAAGGCTCGGTGACGACGAATCCGACGGAGGTCGCCGACGGGTGCAAGGTTGAAGACGACGTGGATCCGGCGAGGGAGTGGGCTTCGGCTCGAGTTCCTTGGCGTGGGCGAAGCAGCGGAGCACGTCGGGGTGGATGGCATGGTCCTAGGGCGCAGGGTGGACGGGGAGCGCACGGGAAGGCATCCCATGGTGACGGCGGTGGCGGGAGCGCGAGTGAGGAGGAGAGGGACGAGAGGAGGGGAAGTGAGGGCGCTAGGTTTCGCCAAAGGAGTGCGAGGGCGACTTAACCGAGCAGGGGGGGGGGGGGCGACGGATGGATGGCGCGTGGCGATCCGAGACCTAGACGCTCGTGCGGCGTCCATGGTGCCTCTTGTGAACAGGAGGTTGAAGGAGGAAGGTGAGTTGGGCTGGGCCTGGTCAATTTGCTAGATGGGCCAAGTGCCTAGTAGATTAGGTCTTTTGTTTTTCATTTTATCTTTTCCTTTTTATTTATTTTCTTTTCCGTTTTCTCTTTGTTTCCTATTGTTTTAGTTTTTGTAAAATATATACTTGGCATCTAATTTAGTATTTCAATTTAGTCCACTGTCACAAAATAGTCTAGTCCCCAAATAATTTAGTTTGATATTTTATTAATTAGTAAAGGCATTTATAATTAGGTTTGCTACTACTTAAATCATTTTAGTGCAGTTAAGCATTCCATAAAAGTTTGGTTTCACCACCATAATCACCTTTGCATTATCTGGCATGACCAGAACATTTTAGTTTCATTGTTTGAAAACTTTTGTTGTTTGCCTGATTTTTTAATTTGAATTCAAATCGGTTTCAAACTAACTCAAGATTAGCAACAGAAATCGAGGTCACGTGGCATCATTAGCAGAGGTTCACTATAGCTTAAGTATCCGGGCGTCACAATTCTCCTCCACTACAAGAAATCTCGTCCCGAGATTTAAGAGGTTCGGTAAGGGGGGAAGTTCTAGTTACGAATTTCTAACGAATCGTCTCGGTCTTGGTTGCTCTTCTCGAAGAGGTCGATCCATTATGTTGATGTATTCATTTCTCTGCTTCAGGTCATCATGATGAAGTCGGCATCCCTTCTTCGGGAACTCCATCGTCCTTACGAAAAAATAAAGGGTGGATATTCAGGGAGAACGACCTTTGCAAGGTTGACTATCTGGTTGACAACATCGGGGAAGGTAGCGAAAAGTAACTCTCGAATTGAAACTTAAGAAAATATCGAGAGCAAAGTAAGGAGGTGTCATGGGAAGTTTCGAGTGGGTAGGCAATCGCTCGATGCCTAATCAGAAGGTGAAAGGGTTTTCAGGGCAACAAGAATAAGTATTGCGTCTGATACCAGAATAGATCACTAGGAAGGTGGCTCGCGAATTACCTACGAAGTCAGGCGCGAGGAATATCTTTGGCAACCGGGGTGTACATGAGAGTCAGGTTTCGATCCTGGGACCTGTGGATTATGGGCCCACCATGTGGGTTAAAAGTAGGAAGAGTGGTGACGTCTTGCACGATCATGTAAGCAAGGCATGTCAGAGGATAGCCTGTCAGTTAAGTCGGCAACAACATCGGTACCAAGGGTGTCGTGGAATTGTCACGGCAGATGTCCTAGTGAAAGGACTTAGTTGTGGAGCCATCGCAATGGGTTAGCTTAAAGGGGTTAAACCGGACAAGGGACACGAGAGTTTTATACTAGTTTGGCCCCTTACGATGAAGGTAAAATCCTACGTCTAGTTGTGATGGAATTGCTGGGGTCTCGATGATCAGGGAGCAAATATGCTTCACTTGAGTCTCGAGTTGTTATCTGTCTCCCTTGAACCGCCGCCGGGTCGTGCCTTTATATACACAGGTCGACGCCCGCCGGCTTACAGAGTCCCGACGCCGGTTTATACGCATACCGGCCCGGTCTCTACTTCGTCATACCTTATAATACAAGTCATGAATTACATGGCGGTTTATAACTACATGCCTTAATCTACCTTTGAGCCTTGGGCCTTCAAGTCTCTGTAATAATCCGCTTTATCATTGTCTTCATGGGCTTTAAGCATAAACAATCCATTATGGGGATAACTCGGCTATCTCGGCCGGTTTACACCTAGTAGTAATATCCCCAATATTAGGCCCCAGATTGATTTGAACTGGTTCATGTCAATCTCCAAAACCTTGAGAAAATTTCTTCTTCCATATCTTCGCATAAATCTTGTAAACCGCCATGACGTCATCATCCAGAATCATAATAAACCGCCATGACGTCACCTGTTATTTTAAATGGTATATTCCTCACCTTCATTAATGAGCGTCCGATAATGGAGGTGACAAATCTGCCACATATCCATTTGTTAAGCTGCTCAATTCTCGCGCTTGACCCTTATCCTTTCGTCCTTATAAATACGGCTGAGGGCCCTTTCCATCTCTCCCTTTTCCTCTTCAAGTCTTCTTCTTCCTCGTGACGCCTCAGCGCCTGAACTCCGCCGCCGCCGTCGACCTTCGTGTCCACACCAACCCAGGCCGCTGCATCAACCTGTTTTGACCAGAGAACTGCGACGCACCTCCGCTGTTCAGCAGAACCAGTAAGTATTCCTCTCCTCGAACGTCAGATCTGCATTAGGGTTTCCACTGTTCGTCGGTGTTCTTCACCGTTCATCTTTCCTTTCCTAGATCGCATAGTTTTGATCTGAATATGATAGCAAAGGCGAGCTTCAGTAGTTTAGCGCCCCTTTTAATCCTCAATCAGCACCCTTTCCTGCATAAGATCCCATCCAAGCATATGTGTTCTTCCACTGTCACGGCTTTAGGTTAGATTTATTTCCTCTTTTTAGAACTCTGGCAGATCTAGATTTATATCACCAATCTGTGAAATTTGTTTGCACCATACTTAGAAATTTTTGCAAATGTATAGCCTCTTTACCATCATGGACGGTTTATCCTTGAACCTGTGATATCTCATCATATACCATTAGCCCTCTATTAAACCGCCAACCTGTTTTAAACCGGATATTGTACTTCCATCATTGCACCGGTTTATAAATTATAACAATGAACTTTAAACCGGATATTGTGCTTTTTTCCAGCTTGTCACCAAAAATGGCCAAACAATTCTTTTCCTGTAATTGGGTTCCTTCCCGGGTTACGGAAACGCAGCTGGCTGGTTATGTTTCAACAGGCGCTTTAGCAAGTAAGAACACAATCCATTGGTGAGTCCCCGGCCTAGAATCTCCTCCTGAACCCCAAGATGGAGAAGTTATTGTATTTGTTGATCACCTAAGCCGAGGCTTCACTCCTCCCAGATCAAAATTCTTCCGTGACGTGCTTGCCGCCTTTCAAATCCATCCCCAAGACATCGGTCCAAACTCCATATCCAATATTTGTGACTGGCAAGTATTCTGTGAGGTATACCTGCAAGAGGAGCCTACTGTTGATCTGTTCCGGGATTTCTTTTATCTAAACCGCCGTACAGAGTTTACGGATGGCCCCAATACTGAACTAGGCGGGGTTTCAATTCAGAAGAGGAGAGATGTTGATTTCCCTCATGCCAAGCTTCATAGTCATCCTAAGGACTGGAATCAGACTTGGTTCTACTGCCGCAACACAGCTCCAGTCAATAAAAATCCTTTGCCGGGTTACCGTCCACACCGGCTTACCCAAACTCATCCCTTTCCTCAGCGATTGACGGCCCAAGAGTGAGCAAAATATGCCCCTCAATTAGCCAAGCTCAGAGCGTTTATTGCAAATGGGCTGACAGGCGTGGATTTTGTCCGATGCTGGGTTTCATGGAGCATTTTACCTTTAAGCCAGCGGCCCGGTTTAATGTGTGAATACACAGGGGATCTGAAAGACCCGCAACGCCATATTGACATCCAGCTGACTGATGATGAAGTCACTGAAGCTGTTAAAAACATGCTTAATGAACCAATAGACGCATGCAGCAAAACCGGGCTCAGTCCTTTCTATGCTGCCAATAAACCGCCAAAGGTATAATCTTCCGTATTTTTGCCTTTAACCATCCTTTGTTAAAATTTTCCTTTGATGAGTTATTATTGTCTATACAGGCCGATGATCCATTCTGGAAGAGAAAATCACAAGATAAACCGATAAAGAATCCTCGGATTAAGATCAAGGCTTCAAAAAAGCTAGCAAAAAGAAGGAACGTTGAACCATCCGAGCCTATTATTGAAGATGATCCGGATTCAGAGGTAGAACTTGACTCTCTCAGTTCACTTTTTATACACCTTTTGACAATGATCATTCTCAGGATGAAGCGGAAGCCAGCCATGCTGATGAGGTAACTATTCTTTCTTCTTATTCTGATCCTGTGCCAGTACCAAGAATCCGTCGAGCCATTCGGAAAGTAAAATTTTCATGCCCTCTTTCTTATATGGACCCGCACTTTCTTTTAAAGACACAGTAGCATGAAGCTCGCCGCACAACTCGACATAGCGGCCAAGTGGTGTCCTCCTCCGGTTTACCAAATTCGCCGGTTCGCAAACGCCGCCAAGAGGTTTCTTATACTCCTGACACCCTTTACCCTAAGGCGGGTTACATCCGATATCCTCTTACTCCATCTGACCCAAATTACCAGGGAACTTCCCATTCATCGTCCGGCGAGTCGTCAGCGACACAACTTCCTCCTCTGAAAACCGTCCCTGGGTAAGCATAACATACTCTTAACTCTTTGGCCTTGTATTATTTTATCATATTGATCTTCGTGTCTGCTCTCTTTTTCAGTGCTAAAGCCAGACCAAGCAAGAAGGCTAAATTGAACAAGCCAACCGACCATGAACCAGCTACCGAGCTGGAGAAAACCCCAGAGGCTATTGACCCGGAGGCTGACACTGTTACTGATAAACCGGAACCTCAAGCAACTGATACACTTGTTGAACTGGTAGAAAATAATCCGCCAAGCCAGTCAGCCGATCCACTTAGTCCAACTGTTGATCCGCCGAGCCCGGCTAAAGAATCTGATAAACCGCCAAGTCCTACCAAACCTACAGACGACGATGTTGTCGTAACTGGCCTTGGTTTCAGCTCCCCTGGTCGTCCTGTCGCTCTATCAAAGCATAGCGCCAAAGAAATTTCTTCTATGGATAAAGGGAAATGGAAATCCGAGCTATCCAACTATTCCAACCTCAGCGCTCAAGAGGTACATTCTGGTTATTTAAACCGCCTGTATACAAACCGCGACTTTGAAGCCAGTTTAGTAGGCCTGATGAAGGAGCGGTATGAGGTAAATGCCACTTTCCCTTTGCATAAATATTCCAATAGTCCTTTTGTTAAAACTGGTCCAATATATCAACTCTAGTAGCCCCCAAGGGCCGGTTCATAACATTGGTTTGAACTGGGTCTTGAATCGATATTTGCATTTTGCTGGTGTAGCCCCCATGAACCGGCTTATATCTTTTAGAATGAACCGGTACATCCTATTAATCTCACCACTTATAATGATGACCATCCATCTGAATCTGAATGAATACACATTAGCCCCCAAGTATCAAGTAGATAACTTGTTATGTTCTTGAGACTTTAAATGAATAGCTGATAAGAAGCAATCCGCATTAGCCCCCAAGTGTCAAGGAGATAACTTGTTGTGTCCTTGAGACTTTAAATGAATAGCTGATAAGAAGCAATCCACATTAGCCCCCAAGTGTCAAGGAGATAACTTGTTATGTGCTTGAGACTTTAGATGTTGTAATGCTAACTTATTATCTGTATGCTTGCAGGCCGAGTTGTCCAAAAAAGAATCCCAAATTACTGATCTCCAAGGAAACATCAAGTCTCAGCTAGACGAAACTTGCAAAGTTAAGAGAGAGCTGACCACCGCTTTAACAACCATGGAGCAGCTGAAGGAATTCTTCAAAGGTGAACTGGCAGATTGGGCACCTGAAAAGACCACCTTGTTAAAGCGGGCAGAAGATGCGGAGAACGCCCTTAAACTGGCCACAGAAGAGCTGAGCAGCTTAAACTGGCCAGAACTTCATCCTCTGGCAATTCACCCCGGTTCATATACGCCAAATATGGGATTGTCCAATCCGGGGTGACATGAAGCGCCGCCACCAACTGAGCCTCCGGATCAGGAATAGCTAAGTCTTCCTCCGTGGGTAGCTTGACCGACGGGTTATGCAAAACATCAAGGAAAACATTGGGCGGCACCGGTTTATGCTGGGAGCCCAACCGGCTTAAGGCGTCCGCCGCTTCATTCTTTCACCGGTCTACATGATCAACCTGATAACCCTTGAAATGACCTGCAACAATATCCACCTCTCGACGATACGCTGCCATGAGAGGGTCCTTGGAATCCCAAGTACCAGAAACTTGTTGAGCCACTAGGTCCGAGTCACCAAAACATTTAACCCGGCTCAGATGCATCTCCTTAGCCATCCGAAGACCATGGAGCAGGGCCTCGTACTCAGCTGCATTATTAGTACAAGGAAACATCAAGCGGAGAACATAACAAAATTTGTCACCTCGAGGGGAAGTAAGAACCACTCCAGCCCCCGAGCCCTCCAATTGCCTGGATCCGTCGAAATGAATTGTCCAGTATGTGTTATCCGGTCTATCCTCCGGCACCTGCAACTCTGTCCAGTCATTGATGAAGTCCACGAGTGCTTGAGACTTGACGGCCGTGCGAGGCATATATTTTACTCCGTGAGGCCCAAGCTCAATAGCCCACTTAGCGACCCGGCTGGTCGCTTCTTTGTTCTGGATGATATCTCCCAAAGGAGCAGAACTGACCACAGTAATGGGATGGCCCTGAAAGTATTGCTTCAGCTTCCGGCTCGCCATAAAAACCCCATATACAAGCTTCTGCCAATGTGGATATCTCTGTTTTGACTCAGTGAGCACTTCACTGATATAATAAACCGGCCGTTGAACCGGATACTCCTTTCCTGCCTCCTTGCGCTCCACCACAATAGCCACGCTGACAGCTCGAGCATTAGCAGCCACATATAACAGCAATGGTTCCTTGTCCATGGGAGTAGCAAGAACAGGTGGTTCGGCAAGCTGCCGCTTTAAAGCCTCAAACGCTTCATTAGCCGCATCACTCCAGACAAAGTTGTCCGTTTTCTTCAGCATTTGATATAAAGGGATGGCCTTCTCCCCGAGACGACTTATAAACCGGCTCAATGCTGCAATCCGGCCTGCAAGTCGCTGAACATCGTTGATGCACTTCGGTTTAGTCAGTGAAGTGATAGCCTTGATCTTCTCCGGATTAGCTTCAATGCCCCTGTTAGATACCAGAAAACCAAAAAGCTTGCCTGCTGGCACACCAAAAACACACTTGGCCGGGTTGAGAATCATCTTATAAACCTGGAGGTTATCAAAGGTCTCCTTTAAATCATCTATTAATGTTTCTTCCTTCCTGGACTTCACCACAATATCATCCACATAAGCATGGACGTTGCGCCCAATCTGGTTATGAAGACAATTCTGAAAACAACGCTGATAAGTTGCCTGGGCACTCTTGAGCCCAAAGGGCATAGACACATAGCAGAAGGCTCCAAAGGGAGTTATAAAAGCTGTCTTCTCTTGGTCCTTAACTGCCATCTTGATCTGATGATAACCTGAATAAGCATCCAGAAAACTCAAACGCTCACAACCCGCCGTAGCATCAATGATTTGATCGATACGGGGGAGGGCAAAAGGATCCGTCGGACATGCTTTGTTCAGATCCGTGTAATCTACACACATACGCCAGGTGCCATTTTTCTTAAGCACCAGCACCGGATTAGCCAACCACTCCAGATGGAAAACTTCAACAATGAACCCTGCCGCCAAGACCCGGGCTACCTCCTCACCAATAGCCTTGCGCCTCTCTTCATTGAACCGGCGAAGGAATTGTCGGACCGGTTTAAACTTGGGATCAATATTAAGGGTGTGCTCAGCGAGTTCCCTCGGTACACCTGGCATGTCAGAAGGCTTCCATGCAAAGATATCCCGATTCTCATGGACGAACTCGATGAGCGCGCTTTCCTATTTTGGATCCAGATTTGCACTGATGATGAACTGTTTAGATGAATCGCCGGGCACAAAATCAACCATCTTAGTCTCATCAGCCGATTTAAACTTCAAGGTCGGATCATGCTCCGTGGTTGGTTTCTTCAAGGAAGTCATGTCCGCCGGATCAACGTTGTCCTTATAGAACTTCAACTCCTCTGCTGCACAAACCGACTCAGCATAGGCCGCATCACCTTCCTCACACTCCGAAGCGATCTTGCGGCTTCCATGTATTGTGATAGTCCCTTTATGACCCGGCATCTTGAGCTGCAGATAAACATAACAGGGTTGTGCCATGAACTTAGCATAAGCCAGCCGCCCAAACAGGGCATGATACGGGCTTTGGATTTTCACCACTTCGAAAGTCAATGTCTCTGATCTTGAGTCATACTCATCTCCAAAAGCGACCTCTAGAGCTATTTTACCAACCGGATAGGCTGATTTGCCGGGCACCACAGCATGAAAAATAGTGTTCGGCGGTTTAAGATTCTTATCTGTCAATCCCATATGACGGAAGGTGTCATAATATAAGATGTTGATACTGCTGCCTCCATCCATGAGCACCTTAGTGAACTTATAACCTCCAACTTGAGGCACCACCACCAACGCCAAATGACCTGGATTGTCAACCCGGGGCGGGTGATCCTCTCGGCTCCAGATGATAGGCTGCTCAGACCACCGTAAATAATGAGGCACTGCCGGTTCAACCGAGTTCACCGCTCGTTTATGAAGCTTCTGATCGCGTTTGCATAAACTGGTGGTGAAAACGTGGTACTGTCCACCATTCAACTGCTTTGGGTGACTTTGGTACCCTGACTGTTGCTGCTGCGGTCCTTGTTGGCTATAACCACCCTGGTTGCTCTGATTGCCTTGATTGCCATGTCCGCCCTGATTGCCTTGGAATCCTGAACCGGGGCTGCCTCCTCCATAACCCGGCCCATAGGACCCGGGTCCTGAACCGCCGGATGGTCCATGATCATTCCGGAAGAGGTCTGAATTTTTGAATTCTCGCATGATATAACAATCTTTCCAGAGGTGCGTGGTCGGTTTATCCGGCGTTCCAGGATGCTTCGGGCAGGGCTGGTTCAACAGGTAATTCAGGCGCTCCGGATTAGGACTGGGCTCTGCCCTTCTCGGGGGCGGCTTTCCTTTACGACGCTGACCATTACCCTGTGTATTGGTGTTAACCACAAAATCTGAATTATGATCTGCTTTGCGCTTACCATTATTATTGTGGCCCGTCGGGTTATGCTGCTGCCCCTTGGCGTTGCCGCTCTTCTTTCCCTTCCCCGGCTTGTCATCGTCAGACTCGGGGTCCTTGGTACTATCAGAATCAGCATACTTAACCAGAGCAGCCATAAGTATTCCTATATCATTGCAGTGACGCTTGAGCTGTCCGAACTTCAACTTTAAAGGCTGAAAACGACAATTCACCTCCAATGTTATAATCGCCGAGTCGGCTTTGATGCGATCCGAAGAGTGTAAGATCTCCGAAACCCGGCGCACCCAATGGGTCGTTGACTCGCCTTCTCCCTGGACGCAGGCGGCTAAGTCCACAATTGACATAGGTTGCTTGCACGTGTCTTTGAAGTTTTCTATAAACCGGGCTTTCAACTCAGCCCATGTCTCGATGGAATTAACTGGTAAGCCTTTCAACCACGTGCGAGCTGTTCCATCCAACATCATAGCGAAATATTTCGCACAGGCCGCTTCATCCACATCTAACATCTCCATAGCCATCTCATAACTCTCGATCCATGACTCGGGAGGCAAATCAGCGGTGTAATTAGGCACCTTACGGGGGCCCTTGAAATCCTTGGGCAGCCGTACCTTGCGCAAATTCGGGACGAGGCAGGGCACCCCCAAGAGCTGAAAGTAAGGCCTTGCTCTACGAAAACCATCGGACGAGCCGGAGTGAGCTGACGGTCCTGCGCAGCTAACTCGGCTTCACGACGTGCTCCGTTGTTCACCACATCCTGAGCATGTGCCCCCCACGTGCCGGATTAGGCCCTCGAGGAGCATCTCGGTTCCACGCGCTGCTCGACACAGCCGGTTCATCAATGTGCCTGCTATAACTCCGGCTCGGGCGTGGGTTGAATGAATTCTGCCTCGGCTATATGAATAAGCCTGCTGCTACATCATAGCCGTCTGAAGAAGATCCCTAGCACGCCGCATCTCAACCACCGCTGGGGATTCACCCTCCATTGGGATAGCAGCTAATCGTGATGCGGCCACGATCATATTATCCAAAGGGGTGGAGAAGTGACCCGGCGGTGCGGTACAATATGCAGCGGGTTATGGGTCCTTCGAGGGGGATCCGTCATCCGTGGCTGATCCGGTGCCCCGGTCCTCGGCACCTCAATCCGGTTCACCGCTGCCGGATTACTGGTTCCTGCTCCTGGCGTTCCAAAGAGATTCATTGCCTCATAAACCGGTGGTAATCGTGACTGATGCCTTCTCCTTAACACGTCGTTTGAAGCGTTCTGATCCAACAGGAGTCGATAATTTTCCGCCTGAATTCGCTGTTGAAAGGATCGATATAGTTGACTAGAGGGGGGGGGGTGAATAGGCAACTAACAATTTTTAGCTTTTCTTTACCAAATTAAACTTTGCATCAAAATAGGTTGTCTAGATATGCAACTAAGTGAGCAACCTATATGATGCAATGACAACAAGCACGCAAGCAAATAAGAGATATAACACGAGTAAACTTGCGAAAGTAAAGGGACGAGATAACCAAGAGTGGAGCCGGTGAAGACGAGGATGTGTTACCGAAGTTCCTTCCTTTTGAGGGGAAGTACGTCTCCGTTGGAGCGGTGTGGAGGCACAATGCTCCCCAAGAAGCCACTAGGGCCACCGTATTCTCCTCACGCCCTCACACAATGCGAGATGCCGTGATTCCACTATTGGTGCCCTTGGAGGCGGCGACCGAACCTTTACAAACAAGGTTGGGGCAATCTCCACAACTTAATTGGAGGCTCCCAACGACACCACGAAGCTTCACCAAAATGGACTATGGCTCCGCGTGACCTCAACCGTCTAGGGTGCTCAAACACCCAAGAGTAACAAGATCCGCTAGGGATTAGTGGGGGGAATCAAATTTCTCTTGGTGGAAGTGTAGATCGGGGCCTTCTCAACCAATCCCGAGCAAATCAACAAGTTTGATTGGCTAGGGAGAGAGATCGGGCGAAAATGGAGCTTGGAGCAACAATGGAGCTTTTGGGGGAAGAGGTAGGTCAACTTTGGGGAAGAAGACCTCCTTATATAGTGGGGGGAACAATCCAACCGTTACCCCCCACACCAGCCCCGCAGAGAGCGGTACTACCGCTTGGCCAGCGGTACTACCGCTCCCCCTCGCGGTACTGCCGCTGGGCCCAGAGCGGTACTACCGTGGTGGTCAGGGCGGTACTACCGCATACGAGCGGTACTCGGCCCTCACTGCCGCGGCTAGTACTGTAAAACCCGACACGAAAAAAGACCCCTCGAATCGAGGCGGTACTAGCACGAGACCGTAGCGGTACTACGACTGGGGGCTACCAGCGGTACTACCGCTCTGGAGCGGTACTACCGCTCCGGCCCGTGGTACTACCGCTGGGACCAGAGAGGGCACACTGAGAAGGAGAACGAGCCCATCATTGAAGCAGAAAAGCTCGAAGGGGGGCAAAGGAAGTGTACGTGATGATTCCGCCCTAGCCTTTCCAAAGCGGACCCCCTCTTGATAGTACGGTGATCCCTATGAAACTAGTCCAACAAACTAATTCGAAAGGACTACACCGTCTTCGCTTCAAGCTCCGAGGGGAGAGAATCGTCTCGTTCCAAAAGGATGAATGTCTAAAAACACTCAATGCACGATTAGTCCGCAAAAGCATTGTCATCAATCACCAAAACATCTAAGGGATACAAATGCCCTTACAATCTCCCCCTTTTTGGTGGATTGATGACAATACGGGATTTGCACAAACGGGAAAAGACAAAGGACATAAGCAAACCCCCAAGTCTCAAAAATATAGACGGGCTCCCCCTAGATGTGTGCCATCAAGATAAGTGCTTTGGACTGCACGACACACATACTAGGATCAACACTCCCCCTGTATTTTAGAGACCAACAACCTAAGCGAGATTCAAGAGAGCAGGATATATAACATAATAAGAATGCAACTCATGAGATACCAAAAGACTAGAGACATAGATAAAGATATGATAAGGATAAGGTAGCATATGTCTCACACCATATGACTGGAACTTAGGTCTCACGGAACACAAAACCAAACAAAGCACAAGGTAGCAAACACAAAGAAAGCAACACAACGACGCAAATCCCTAAACTCTCTCCCCCTTTGGCATCGAGACACCAAAAGGGGCAAAGAGCGCTCCTACGGCTCCAGGTGAGAGCATGCTGAGGATCTCGAACATTAGTACTCCGCGTGATCGTCTGCACCGCCGTCCTCGGTCGGAAACTGCTCGGCATCTGAATCGGTCCACGGACAGTGCTGCTGAATCCACTCCTCCTCCTCAGTGATGTGACCCTCAGAGCCGCTGGTGACTGTCGCACCTAACTGACGCATAAGCTCCTTGTGGCGTCCCCTGGCATTCTTCTCAGCCACATGTGTCATGTACTGACCGTGAGACTCCATGCAGAACAGCTTCTTCATCTTGAGCTTGAGCTTCTTTGCCCAAGAGGGCTCTGCCTCAGAAGGCACATAGTCATGGTCAACACCAGTATCAGCCTCGCCCTCGGTCTCCATGGCAGCAGCAGAGGATAGAGCCCCAGATTTAGGAACGGAGGTGCCCCAATTGTCCTTCTTCCTCAGACGCTTGATCTCATGAGAAACCAACTCTCCAGTTTCCAACAATTCCTCGGGATAGGTACTTCTCCAGGCCTTCTCAATGAGCAACATGATAAACAGAGCATAAATCGGGCACTTGCGCTCAGAAACAGCAGACAGAAGTTCAGACCACATAACATGAGAGATTTCCAGGGACTCGCCAGTGTTGCTTCCTTCTCATGCTGGCAGAAGAGAAGCATGTCCACGAGATAGGAGTGAACCATGTCCAGATTCCCGATACGAGGGAAGTGAGTCTCGCGGAGGATACGGTGAAGGATGTCCAAAAAGGCAGACAACTCATAGGTTTCCTTCTTGGTCTTAGGGTTGATCTTCACAGTACAGTAGGGCTAGAGGGCTTGCTTGTGAGTGGAGGTAACATTGTGGTGAGGACGGAACCCGACTGGAGTCTCGAGCCCTTGATCTTCCACCTCAAGCAACTCAATGAAGGCCTTCCACTTGACAGCAAGCAACTTCCCATTAGTCATCCAAGTCAGAGTCCTGTCTACATCAGTTCCTAGGTGGACAATGGCATAGAAATGAGCCACCAAATCTGCATCAAAGTCCTTGTTGAACTGCATGATCCTGAGAATGTTCAACTGAGAGCACATCTGAAGGGCATCACCAAAGTACTCCGGATCCTTCTCCATAGCATCCATGTTGATGGAATGAACATTGACAAAGAGGTTCTTCTTAGCCTTTATCACGTCAAAGTAGGTGGCATACTGAAACCGGTTCCAGAATGGGCGATTGACAAGGTTGGATTCTTGGTCTTCCTCATATGGGTTGCGGCGACGCCTGTCCCAGAATTCCTTGCTAGTCATCTCAGTCACCTTCTTGCCACTGGGCTTCGGCCTGTTGGTAGTCTTCTTCTTGAGAGGAGGATTAGCACTTGAGGAAGCACCTACTGGCGGCGGTGGAGCACTGGAGGAACCACATGCAGGCTCAGATGAGCGGTACCGCTTTGACGTTGAACGCCCGGGGTTGACACGGCGGACTTGCTACTCAGGATGTTCATCACCTGGAACCAAACACACGGACACACGAAACAACCAGAAGGAATGATCAAAACCAAATAAACACAACAAATATGGATCAACATGTGGTAGGAAACGATGGAACTGGGCATCCGGCGGTAGTACCGTGCCTGCACAGCGGCAGTACCGCACCAGCGGTAGTCCCGTGCCTCCACAGCGGCAGTACCGCTCCAGCGGTAGTACCGCGCCAGATGGGCGGTAGTACCGCCCGAGTTGGGGCATGGAGGATCCCTACTGCCGTGGTCAGATCCGGCACTACCGGGGATGCCAAATTCAAAAATAAACCTACCAAACATCAATCCAAAGAGTCTAGTTGCCTTCTCCAACCTACTCAAGCCTAGATTTGGCCAAAAATCTAGAGATGCAACCACTATTGCCCCTAAAACGCGAGATCTGAAAACTAGACAAGAAGAGAAGAGGAACGGGGGCAATACCGGCATCCATGGCAAGAGGACGAGGTGGGGATCGACTCCACCGAAGGAAATGGAGAGGAACGGTCCGGAGACGGAGGGCCGCCGGAGCCCTCCCGCGGTGAGATGGCGCTGGAGAGAGAGGAAGAGGAACGAGGGGACGAAGCAAATGGGTATGGGGGGAGGAAACCACCCCTGCCCACGACTTAACCCCCTGGCCCTGCCCCTCAGCGGTAGTACCGTGGTGATGGGTGGTAGTACGCTTAGCCACATAAGCGGTAGTACCGCTCCCGTATAGCGGCAGTACCGCTCCAGCGGTACTACCGCGCCTTCACAGCGGTAGTACTGCCCAGCGCAACTCAAAACTAGACTCAACACGTATGGCACAAAAAGAAAAGAAGGGAAACGACGACAAGAAGAGAAAACCAACACAAATCAATAAGAGCACCAGCAAGAGAACAAGAACCACACACCTCTACACGAGAGGGCGGTGGCTGAGGCCACCTATGTTTGAGTCAATTGGTATGGCACCGCGAAGAATTATCCTTGGGCCCATGACCAAAACTCGTCTTTGAAGCACAAGTACCATCAAAAATGGCTAATGTGAAAGAGTGAGATTAGTTTATGCATTATGGGGGGAGGAAGAGTTCATTGAGAGAACAACACTCCCCCTAAGTCCATGCCTACACCTAGACAAGAAAGCATGATGAAGGTAAGGGGTGTGCGAAGGTTCAAACCACATTGCTCGAATCAATGATATTTAGCTCATGCCTTAACTCGCGAAATCTTGCTTCATCCAATGGCTTCGTGAAAATATCTGCAAGGTTATCATGAGTGTTGACATAGTTGAGCTTGATCTCCCCTCGCCTAATATGATCCCGGATGAAGTGATACCGAATCTCAATATGCTTCGTCTTGAAGTGTTGCACCGGGTTGAGAGAAATCTTGATGGCACTTTCATTGTCACACCAAAGAGGCACTTTGTCACAGATGACACCGTAATCCTTTAAAGTTTGCCTCATCCATAAGAGTTGTGCACAACAACTCCCAGCCGCCACATACTCAGCTTCGGTGGACAAGAGAGACACACAACTTTGCTTTTTAGAAGACCAACTCACCAAAGAGCAACCAAGAAATTGGCACCCTCCGGAAGTGGACTTCCTATCCACTTTGTCTCCCGCCCAATCGGAGTCCGAATAACCTACAAGCTTGAAGTTTGCTCCTCTTGGGTACCATAAGCCAAAGTTTGGGGTATGAGCCAAATATCGAAAGATTCGCTTGACCGCCACAAAGTGGCTTTCCTTAGGTGCGGCTTGAAACCGTGCACAAATTCCCACACTCAACATGATATCCGGTCTAGATGCACAAAGGTAAAGCAAGGATCCAATCATGTAGCGATATACCTTTTGATCCACCGCTTTACCATTGGGATCAATGTCAAGTTGGCACTTGGTGGGCATTGGAGTGGAAGCCGGCTTGACATCACTTAGCTTGAATCTCTTTAGCATGTCTTGAGTGTATTTGGCTTGGTTGATGAAGGTTCCTTCTCTTCTTTGTTTGATTTCGAATCCGAGAAAGAACTTCAATTCTCCCATCATAGACATCTTGAACTTTGAGGTCATGAGAGCGGCAAATTCTTCATTGAAGGCTTTGTTAGGGGAACCAAAAATAATATCATCAACATATAGTTGGCACACAAACAACTCCACTTTGACCTTCTTGGTAAAAAGAGTGGGGTCGATTTTCCCGATTTCGAATCCACGATCTTGTAACAACTCCGTAAGATGCTCATACCACGCACGTGGGGCTTGTTTAAGGCCATAGAGCGCCTTGTGGAGTTGATACACATGATCGGGGAAATAGGGATCTTCGAACCCGGGGGGTTGTTTGACATACACCAACTCATTTATGGGACCATTAAGAAAAGCACTCTTCACATCCATTTGTTGCAACGTGAAATTATGATGAGAAGCATAAGAAATCAACAAACGAATAGATTCAAGGCGAGCGACGGGGGCAAAGGTTTCACCGTAGTCGATAACCTCGACTTGGGAGTAGCCTTGTGCCACCAAACGAGCCTTGTTGCGAACAATGATCCCATGAGCATCTTGCTTGTTCTTGAATATCCACTTGGTTACAATGACATTATGGTTCCCGGTTGGCCTTGGCACTAATTTCCATACTTGGTTATGTTCGAAGTTGTTGAGTTCTTCATGCATGGCATTGAGCCAATCCGGGTCCTCGAGCGCTTCATAAACCTTTTGGGGTTCGACACAAGAAACAAACGCATGATGTTCACAATAGTTTGCTAATTGTCTACGAGTGCTTACCCCCTTTCTTAGGCTTCCAACCACATTCTCCATGAGATGACCTTTGGTGGTGAGCTTGGAAGCGATCTTAGCGGCACAACACTCCAATTCCTCCTCGGAAGTGAAACGAGGAGGGGTTACTTGATCATCTTGAGCGTCATCTTGAGCTTGTTCTTGATCTTGAACTTGCTCGAGGGGGAGAACTTGACCTTGGGCATCATTTGGTGGATCACCACCATCTTGAGGTTGATCTTGCCCTTGATCTTGTTTATGAGGTTGAGGGCCTTCACTTTTTTCTTCGGAAGCATGTGGGTCTTGGGTTGGTGATGGCTCCACTTGAGTGGAGCATTGTCCTTCTCCTTCGGCCACAAGGGGTTCCTCAATGGGTAGGATATAACCAACACCCATTCTTCTTATGGCTTGGGGAGGAATTTCATCACCTACATCACAAGTACCACTTTGCTCCACTTGGGAGCCGTTATTCTCATCAAACTCCACGTTACACGTCTCCTCAATAAGTCCCGTGGACTTATTGAGAACATGGTAAGCATGGGAGTTTGTAGCATAACCAACAAATATGCCCTCATGAGCTCTAGTCTCAAATTTAGACAAACGAACACCTTTCTTGAGAATGAAACACTTACACCCGAACACCCGAAAGTACTTGAGGTTGGGCTTGTTACCGGTGAGTATCTCATATGGAGTCTTGTTCAAGCCTTTGCGGAGATAGAGCCAATTTGAAGCATGACACGCAGTGTTGATGGCTTTGGCCCAAAAGTTGTATGGAGACTTGAACTCCGTCATCATGGTCCTTGCCACATCCATCAACGTCCGGTTCTTCCTCTCTGCAACACCATTTTGTTGAGGGGTGTAAGGTGCGGAATATTGATGCTTGATCCCCTCATCACTAAGAAACTCATCCAAGGTGTAGTTCTTGAACTCGGTGCCGTTGTCACTTCTTATTGTCAAGATCTTTGCATTGTGTTGACGTTGGGCTTCATTTGCAAAGTCAATGACGGTTTGTTGGGTCTCACTCTTCCTCTTGAAGAAATACACCCAAGTGTCTTGAATAGTCATCCACAATTACCAAGCAATACTTTCTACCCCCAAGACTATCAAAGGATGGAGGCCCAAAGAGATCCAAATGAAGGAGCTCCAAAGGCCTCTTCGAGTAAATGAGAGTCGTGGGAGGGTGAGCCTTCTCATGAAGCTTTCCTTCGATACAAGCACTGCAAGCACGATCTTTAGCAACACTAATGTTCGTTAGTCCACGGACATGGTCCCCCTTGAGAAGAATTTGCAAAGATCTCATATTGACATGGGCTAAACGGCGATGCCAAAGCCATCCCACGTCAACTTTAGCCATTAGGCATGTCGCGGTCTTAGTGGGTCGCTCCGAAAAGTTAATCACATAGAGACCGTTCTCGACATGCCCAACAAAGGCTACTTTAACAGTCTTGCTCCACAAGAGGGCCACGGTATCAATATCAAAGAAAGTGGCAAAGCCCATGGTAGCAAGTTGACGAACGGAAAGTAAATTGTATGCAAGGGACTCAACTAGCATGACCTTCTCGATCGTGAGATCATGAGAAATGACAACTTTGCCGAGTCCCAATACCTTAGAAGACGAGGCATCACCCCACTCGACATTGGTGGGCATAGATGGAATCTTGTGCACGTCCACCACCAAGTCCTTGCTTCCGGTCATATGATTTGTAGCTCCACTATCGAGCAACCATGATCCCCCACCGGAAGCAAACACCTACAAGAGATCAATGCTTGGTTTTAGGTACCCATTTTGTAATGGGTCCTTTGATGTTAGTAACAAGGGTCTTAGGAACCCAAATGGACCATTCAATATACTCATGAGGAGAACCAACAAATTTGGCATAAACATGCCCATCACTTGCACGGCATAACACATAAGAAGGATTAAAGTCGCCGGCTTTGTTGGATGGGGTGTTATTGCCCTTCTTGACACCGTCACCCTTCGCATTATTCTTCTTCTCCTTGGAAGCACCCTCTCCTTCCTTCACAAAAGTTTGCTTGAGAGGAGGAGGTCGTTTCGTCTTGTCATTCTTCTTCTTGTTCTTGGGCTTGGGTGCGAACCCAATCCCCTCCTTGGCCACAACTTCCTTTTGGTTTCTCAAAAGGTCGTTGAGGTTCTTCTCACCTTGTATGCATGACACAAGGCCTTTCTCAAGTTGCTCCTTCAACTTAGCATTCTCCTCAACAAGATGCACATGCTCACAACAAGGGTTAGTAGAATTTGCATTATCAATTAACACCATATGAGGAAAGGTGGCTTTCTCCTTAGTTAGATTTACTTGGAGTTGATCATGAGACTCCTTGAGGCTAGCATGAACGCCCTTCAAGACTTTGTGAGCCTTGTCGAGAATGTCAAACTCCTCTTTAAGTCTAGCAAGACCAACCCCAAGTTTTGCCTTCTCGGAGTTTAGCACACGAGACACAACAAGAGCATGATCAAGATCTTTCTTTAACTTAGCATGATCATCGTTGTATGACTCCTCAAGAGCCAAACGAAGACCACGCTCTTCGTCAAGAGCATTGGAAAGATCCGAAATCTCATCGGCATAGTCACGACTATGCCACTCCATCTTAGAGATGGTATCTTCGTGAGCCTCGATCATGTCATTGGCTTCACCAAGTTGTTCCAAGAGAGCAACGAAGTGCTTCTTGGATTTACCCTTGAGTTTACCCATAAAGGTCTCAAACTCATTTTCCTCCACATTTGTCCCCTCATTTTCATCAATGCTATCCATCGAAGAAGGATGATTAATGATGGTAGTTTTGATGTTGGAGGTTACCTTATTGGTGGCTTTAGCCATGAGGCACTTGGCGGTGATGTTCTCATTGGGTGAGTCGAAGAGAGACATCCGTGGAGTCTTCGCAATGGCAACAGAGGCCATGGCAACCGACTCACCATCTTCATCATCGTCATCATCCTCGTTGTACTCTTCTTGTACCACCAATGCCTTGGGAGGAGTCTTCTTGGTGAAGTTGCTCTTGTTGGGGAACGACTTGGCCTTGTCCTTTCTAATGAGCTTGCCACCATTGTCTTCCCTCTTCTCGTAAGGGCACTCCGCAACAAAGTGGCTCACATTGCCACAATTGAAGCAAGTCCTCACTCGTTGCTTGCCCTTTGCGCCACTTGAATTGCTCTTGTTGAAGTTTGGTCTTGTGTTCTTCTTGCTCCAAAATTGCCTTGAAGCAAGAGCCATGTGTTCATGATAGGCATACTTCGTATCTTCGAGGTTGCCCTCCTCTTCTTCCTCTTCATCCTCTTCCTCCATACTAACCTTGGCCTTTAGAGCAAGGTTGGGCTTCTTTACTCTTTGAGAGCGAAGAACCGCATTGTCGGCGGTCTTGTCCAAGATGCTCATAGCAACAAACTCATCCAACACTTCACTTGAGGACAAGGTGTGAAAGTCCGGCCTTTGACGAATTACGGAGGACATGGCTTTGTGGTAGGGCATCATTGCCTTGAGGAATTTGCACTTGATCCAATTGTCATCCGTGTCCTTACTTCCATGATCTCGGAGAGAGACCGCGAGTTTGGTTACTCTCCGAAAAAGCTCACGAGGTTCTTCATCTTCTTTCATTGCAAACTCGTCGGCTTCATCTTGCACTACTTCATAGTTGGAGCGTTGAATGCTTGTGCTTCCCCGATAGAGGGAAACAACTTGGAGCGAAGCATCTTTGGCCACGGTGTAAGGCCGGAGATGAGGAAGATCTTCGGGTGGGATTGCTTCTTGGATGATGAAGAGAGCATTCTCATTGAATTGATGATCCACAACTTCTCTAGGAGTGAAGTTACTTCGGTCATGCAGATAGAAACCTTCTTCAATGATTCTCCAAAGGTTAGTGTTCACATGATTTAAATGACGCTTAAAACGATAGACCCAAGAGTCAAAATCTACATTCTTCTCAATCTTAGGAGCCGGGCCGGCATGATTTAAATGAGTGGAAGGGAGCGGTCCACCATAGACAGGTGGAGGTTCCACATGGGCAAAGATGCCGGTGCCCTTTTTACCACTAGAAGAAGGAGCTTTCTCGCTAGTAGCTTCCCCTTTGTCGGAGGTAGCATCCGCACCTTGTTGGCGGGATCACCCACTTTCAACGGTGCGGTGGAAAGTTTAAGCCCTTCTAAGTATTTATTAAACATGCTTTCGACCTCGGTAGTCATGGAGGTTTTCAATGTGTCCAACGCCACATTTAATTCCTCACGAGAGACCGCGGTTCCCCCATCTCCCGTAGACGAGACTGGATTCACACCGGAGTGCTCCTCCACACCGTCTACGACATCAACCATACTCTTCGGACAGTAAAGTCCTTAAAAAGAGACGAGGCTCTGATACCAATTGAAAGGATCGATATAGTTGACTAGAGGGGCGGTGAATAGGCAACTAACAATTTTTAGCTTTTCTTTACCAAATTAAACTTTGCATCAAAATAGGTTGTCTAGATATGCAACTAAGTGAGCAACCTATATGATGCAATGACAACAAGAACGCAAGCAAATAAGAGATATAACACGAGTAAACTTGCGAAAGTAAAGGGACGAGATAACCAAGAGTGGAGCCGGTGAAGACGAGGATGTGTTACCGAAGTTCCTTCCTTTTGAGGGGAAGTACGTCTCCGTTGGAGCGGTGTGGAGGCACAATGCTCCCCAAGAAGCCACTAGGGCCACCGTATTCTCCTCACGCCCTCACACAATGCGAGATGCCATGATTCCACTATTGGTGCCCTTGGAGGCGGCGACCGAACCTTTACAAACAAGGTTGGGGCAATCTCCACAACTTAATTGGAGGCTCCCAACGACACCACGAAGCTTCACCACAATGGACTATGGCTCCGCAGTGACCTCAACCGTCTAGGGTGCTCAAACACCCAAGAGTAACAAGATCCGCTAGGGATTAGTGGGGGGAATCAAATTTCTCTTGGTGGAAGTGTAGATCGGGGCCTTCTCAACCAATCCCGAGCAAATCAACAAGTTTGATTGGCTAGGGAGAGAGATCGGGCGAAAATGGAGCTTGGAGCAACAATGGAGCTTTTGGGGGAAGAGGTAGGTCAACTTTGGGGAAGAAGACCTCCTTATATAGTGGGGGGAACAATCCAACCATTACCCCCCACACCAGCCCCGCAGAGAGCGGTACTACCGCTTGGCCAGTGGTACTACCGCTCCCCCTCGCGGTTCTGCCGCTGGGCCCAGAGCGGTACTACCGCGGTGGTCAGGGCGGTACTACGGCATACGAGCGGTACTACGGCCCCCACTGCCACGGCTAGTACCGTAAAACCCGACACGAAAAAAGACCCCTTGAATCAAGGCGGTACTAGCACGAGACCGCAGCGGTACTACGGCTGGGGGCTACCAGCGGTACTACCGCTCTGGAGCGGTACTACCGCTCTGGAGCGGTACTACCGGTTGTAGCACCCAAGCGGTACTACCGCTCCGGCCCGCGGTACTACCGCTGGGACCAGAGAGGGCACACTGAGAAGGAGAACGAGCCCATCATTGAAGCGAAAGGCTCGAAGGGGGGCAAAGGAAGTGTACGTGATGATTCCGCCCTAGCCTTTCCAAAGCGGACCCCCTCTTGATAGTACGGTGATCCCTATGAAACTAGTCCACCAAACTAATTCGAAAGGACTACACCATCTTCGCTTCAAGGTCCGAGGGGAGGGAATCGTCTCGTGCCAAAAGGATGAATCTCTGAAAACACTCAATGCACACGATTAGTCCGCAAAAGCATTGTCATCAATCACCAAAACATCTAAGGGATACAAATGCCCTTACAGCTGTGCTTGTGCGTCTAAAGCGACCCGCTCCTGAGCCATCCTGGTTTCTTCAGCCGCTAAGTCCTCCTTAGCTTGAGTTATCTGATCCTGCAGTTTCGCCACCTCCGCATTATGCTGATCTTGCATCTCGGCGGTAACTTGTGTGGTCAGTAAGGCCGTCCAGGTGTCCAATAAATTGAACAAGATTTGGGCCGGCCGGCGCGCGGGGCATCCCGCCCCAGCTGCCGATCCGGAAATTATTGCTGCCGCGGCTGAAGATTGCAACATGGGCTGAGTTCCAGCCATGAAGATCGCAACCCGGTTTGCCGGTTCAAAGGGGTCCGGAATACTGTCGCCATCGGAATAGCCCCCAAATTGGCCATCTAGCAGTTGGTACAGTGACTCGGTCTCCCCGGTGGACGACTCGTCATCTGAGTGGACGACGGTCTCGCCATCGGACGCCGGTTCAAGTTCCGCACCATTGATGAAGCCTACGAACGCCCGCTTCACGGCGGGCTGAACCCGGGCAGGGCTTGCACGCTGAGCCGTCTCGATGAGGTCGGTGCAGATGTCCGGCTCAGGGCCCGGTTCGCCGATCTTGCCGATGAAGACGTGAATTCCTCCAAAGGGGACCCGGTACCCGTACTCGATTGAGCCGGCCTCGGGGCCCCAGCCCGCGTCGTGGATGTAGATCTTGCCGCGATGACTCTTGGTCATCCGGCCCACGGCGTATCCCTTGAGCCCTTCAAAATTGCCCTTCAAGAACTCGAAACCATCGCGCGATAGCCCCACGGTGGGCACCAACTGTCGTGGAATTGTCACGGCAGATGTCCTAGTGAAAGGACTTAGTCGTGGAGCCATCGCAACGGGTTAGCTTAAAGGGGTTAAACCGGACAAGGGACACGAGAGTTTTATACTAGTTCGGCCCCTTACGATGAAGGTAAAAGCCTACGTCTAGTTGTGATGGAATTGCTGGGGTCTCGATGATCAGGGAGAAAATATGCTTCGCCTGAGTCTCGAGTTGTTATCTGTCTCCCTTGAACCGCCACCGGGTCGTGCCTTTATATACACAGGTCGACGCCCGCCGGCTTACAGAGTCCCGATGCCGGTTTATACACATACCGGCCCGGTCTCTACTTCGTCATACCTTATAATACAAGTCATGAATTACATGGCGGTTTATAACTACAGGCCTTAATCTACCTTTGAGACTTGGGCCTTCAAGTCTCTGTAATAATCTGCTTTATCCTTGTCTTCATGGGCTTTAAGCATAAACAATCCATTATGGGGATAACCCAGCTATCTTGGCCGGTTTACACCTAGTAGTAATATCCCCAACAAAGTGCGTGGGGCGAAGAGAACCATTTTCTTGCTCGTTGAACGAGGCGGACCATTAGGCAAAGTTCTCGTCCATCGGTGGCTACCGGAATGTCATCAACAATAGTAACAGGGTCTTACTGACACGGTTGTACACCAAGGTGTTTACATAAGCAGAAAAATATTACTACTTAGATCATATAGATCACAAGAAAGGTTAAACAAAACAATGGAAAGGAAAATGTGTTTAAACACATATGTCAGGGGTATATCCTTCCCAAAGTCAAGCATAGCATGATATCCAAGACAGGATATAATGTAGAAAACTCTTTAGGTTAGGGGAGATGAATTTCATGACATTACCCATACATCGGTGTTTGGATAATTGGGCAGGAAACATTTAGCATTGGGCTTCAAATATTCTTATTGAAAATTGGAGTACCACAGTCATGCTTTGAGATAGCATTGACATGGTCATTGGGTAAAGATCGGACTTTGGAAACACAAAGGATACATCAGGAACAACTTATAGAATAAGTCTTACAATTTCCTCATGGAAGAATGGATAACCTTGCTGAAAAGGAAACTATAACAATAGGTCCTCCGGCCAGGTGTGCTAGGCATGACATCACCTTACCAGGTCATATAAAGACCAATGTTATAACTCTTGGAAATATGTTCCAACCATCATATCTGACAAGTTTCAAATCTAATTGTTGTCAGGACACCTCAGACTCAGGATGCCTGAGAAGAAGAGGTGCAACACAATTGACGAGACTACATTATATGATTCTCGGGAAATGAACTATGGAAGCGAGTTCCGAACAAGGGTTCACCATTAAATCAAGGAGAGGTGAGGAGGTGACTGATTGACTCAGCGGCAATCCATTGAGGTTTCCAAAAAGATGGATTTCCACAACTATGTGAACAAGGAGATAACGTTAGCTAGATCAAATGACTTAATGATGTATGCTCGAGGAAAACATACACAGTTAAACATTGGTTGAAATGTGCACCCGAAATATGGGCTAGGTATCACGATCAATGTTCGAATGATGATTCAATAAGCCATAGACGTAGAATGAAACTATAGACCAATAACTTCAAAGCAATAGGGTTGCTAGAAGTTCAGAATTTACACATCATAGACCATTTGTCGGTATTCCGGTTAGAAACAACACGGGGACCAAGAAAAGAATGGTGATGTTAATAAGTATCACTTGTATCAAGAATTCTTAAGGGTGGTGAATTTCCCATGACATTCTTGACATAAAAGATAGCAATACTCGAAGGTAGAACATAACATAAGTTGGATAGCAAGGATCTCAAGGTACAACACAAAACATGAACAAGTTTGTGTTGAAGGGAAAGCAAGAATGTTGCCGATGATAACACAAATCATCGAGGGAAAGGATGGTATTTCTCATCATGAATTTGATTGATATCCTGGAAGAGCTCAGAAGGCTGATGATGATCACGACGCATTTGTCGAGAGATTTCATGAGGATGTAATCGATCGGCGATGACATCAAGTCAAAAGAATGATGAAGCAAAAGGTTATTGGAACCAAGGGTACGACCCAAACTCGAAATCGATCTTTCCATTCAAGGCGAAATGATACGACGAGGAAGATCGGCATAAGGTTATGTCATCGTCGAAAATTGTGCTCCGGGAAGGAGGACCAGGTAGCACAGTTAAATTTTAGCAAAAAATTATATAGCCGATCAGGCTAGGAATGACGTGATGGAGTATTAAACTTCTCAACCACAAAGTACTAGGAGTACTGAATCACAGGGGTGATTCGATTCACTAACCGGTGTTCTCGGTTGACGACAACCCAGAACCCGTGGAGTGACTATGACGGGGAAAGCTACCACTTCATCAGAAATTCATAACATGTAGTGCAATGGGGTGGTTATCCTCGAGATACCAGGGGGTAATACTCGAAGACAGACCAAAATAGAGGTTGGGCAAGCGTACTGATCTGAGAAGGCAAGTATTTTACTCATCTGAGAAATGGGATCAAAGAAAGACAATATGGTCGAAACCATGATTGCAAAAGACCAAATCCCAGATATAATAAGAACTTATTCCAAGGGAATAATTAATTTAAGATAAGATTTAATGATAAGATCTACATCGTGTCCATGGGCATGAACACAAAGTTCAAGGTCGACTCCCACTTCTCCAATGCATAATCATTCATTCATTGCTCTTATTTAAAAAATGATTTGAGTGTGACACTACTGGAATCAGCTAATTTGCCATCTGTCAGCTCTTTGCCGTCTGCTGGCTGACGACAAAGAAGCTCTTTGCCATCAGCTACCCAAAAGCAGACGGCAAAGAAATGGCCGACGACAAAACTGGTCTTTGCCATCTGCGAGCTCTTTGCCGTCTGCTAGCACACGGCAAAGAATCTTTGCCGTCCGCTGGCAGACGGCAAAGAGAGAGGTGGCCCCCACCCCCCGCCCGTTTGGAAAAAACTGAATGCTAGCAGACGGCAAAGAGACAAAAAGGCGGACGGCAAAGATTGGCGGACGGCAAAGAGGAGAGTACCTAACGGCCCGTACCCCCCGCCCGTTACTCTCTGTTCTCTCCCTGTCTCTCCTCCCCGACGTGCCCCGCCAGCACATCCCACCCCACCGCCGCCGCCGCCGCCCGCCGCGCGCCGCCGCCCCCACCACTCGCCGCCGCCCGGTCGCCCCACCACCCCGCCGCCCCACCGGCCCCCAGCCCCGTCGCCACTGCCGCCCGACGCCGTCGCCCCACCACCCGGCGCCCCACCGGCCCCCCGCCCCGTCGCCCCGCCGCCCCGGCGCCCCGGCCCCCCCGCGCCCCACCGCCCCAGCCCCCCACCGCCCCGGGGCCCCACCGCCCCGTCGCCCCCCCGCCCCGGCCCCCCGCCGCCCCGGCCCCCGCGCCCCACCGCCCCGGGCCCGGCGCCGCCACACCAGGCCGCCCCGCACCCCTCCTCCACCGGCCACCTCCTCCACCGCCCCGCCCCCCTCCTCCACCGGCCACCTCTTCCACCGGCCCTGCCCCAGGTGAGCTCTACCTCCTCTTTTTTTCCTTTTTTTCTGTTTTTTTAGTTTTAGGTTTATGTTTAGTTTAGATTTAGTTATAGTTTTAGTTTTAGGTTTAGTTTTAGTTTAGTTTTAGGTTTAGATTTAGTTTTTTCCTTTTTTTCTATTTTTTTAGTTTTAGGTTTATGTTTAATTTAGTTTTAGTTTTAGATTTAGGTTTAGTTTTAGGTTTAGTTTAGTTTGAGGAAAGAAGAAGAAGAAGAAAAAAAGAGGAGAGGAGGAGAAGAAGAAGAGGAAAAAGGAAAGGAAGAAGAAGAAGAGGAGGAGGAGAAGAAAAAAGAAGAAGAGGAAGAAGAAGAAGAAAAAGAGGAGAGGAGGAGAAGAAGAAGAGGAAAAAGGAAAGGAGGAGGAAGAAGAAGAAGAAGAAGAAGAAGAAGAAGAAGAAGAAGAAGAAGAAGGAAAAAAAGGAAGAAAAGGAAGAAAAGGAAGAAGAGGAAGAAGAAGAAAAGGAAAAAAGAGGAAAAACCCCCAACCCGACACGGCACCCCGACCCCGACCCGGACCCCTAGACCCCGACCCCTAGACCCCGACCCCTAGACCCCGACCCCGACACCCCGACCCCGACCCCGACACCCCGACCCCGACCCCGACACCCCGACCCTGAGCCTGACCCAACACCCCGACCCCGACACCGACACGGCACCCCGACCCCGACCCGACACCCCGACCCCGAGACCCCGACCCCGACACCGACACGACACCCCGACCCCCGACACCTCCCGAAAAGGTGTTCTTTGGCCTTCCAGAGGCCGACGGGGTCATATATTTGTGAATTATTAGTTAGGTCATATATTTTTCGATTTTGTTATGAAAAACATCATTTATAATTGTGTTGATCGGGTAGTTTTAAATGTGCAGTTGTTTCATCGCTGCGAGGTTTGGTGTTCGACGACCTCGCCGTGCGTTTGACGAGCTCTGCCCCTTCGTTCGTGGGTGAGCACAAATGACATGTCCTCCTCCCCCATTAATTATTTGATCTATTCCAATGAAACTTGATAGCTAGCTATATATGTGTCTTGAATCATCAGTATGCGTAACCAATATGTGTCTCCCGTTCAAAAGCGTCATAGTTATAAATATGCATGCATTTGCATATTTATAACCTTGATTCTTTCGAATTGTCCAACGCTATCCATGGACAGCCCGAGTATGTTTAGATTGGGTTCGTTTTCCCATATGCTTTGCTCCGGATCTGACGCATAAGTTTCGTCAGTGCCTCCCCTGTTGTTCTCCGGGTACACATCCTCTCTGTTTATTGCAGAGACGTGTATCAGGAGAACAGCGGGGAGGTGCTGCCAAAATTTTGCGTAGGATCCGGAGCATAGCATGGGAAAATGAACCCAATCTAAACATACTCGGGTGGGATTAGGACCTATCATTACCTATTAGAGTGTAGGTTGCATGGACGTAATAAAATTGACAAAGTAGATCAACTGATGAATATATACATGGTGAACTATATATATATATATATATTTGTTGTGTGTCTAGTAGCTCTGAAAGTCAAGATGAGTGATCGTGCATGGATGTACACCGGTCACACTGGTCAGAACAAATGGAGCACTGAATGGTTCACAAAAACCAAGGGGTTTGTGCGAGCCGCATTTGCAAATGGCCAGAGGAAAACCTGGTGCCCCTGTTTACGGTGCGGCAATTGGGAAAAGAGGACAGAGGCTGAAATGGGCAAACACCTGCAGAAGAGTGGTTTTACGCCCGATTATACGGTGTGTACATTTCATGGTGAGTCTGCCCAACGTGACCGAGCTGAGGTGGATCGTCGTCGCACCGACGAGCATGGTACCGGGATGGAAAACATGGTGCAAGACTTCGATGATGCTCGGGATTCGGACGAGGAGATGGAGGAATCTGCAAAGGCCTTCAATGAAATGTTGGAGTCTTCAAAACATCCGCTCCATGAGCACACTGAGCTTTGTCAGTTGGATGCCATCTCACAAGTAATGGATCTGAAGGCTCAGTTCAACTTGGGCAGAGAATGCTACGATGCAATGATGACAGTATTTGGACGCTTTCTACCCAAAGGCCATGTAATGCCTGCAAACCTGTACCAGTCGGACAAAATCCTCCGTGCACTGAAGATGCCCTATGATAAGATACATGCCTGTGAGAAAGGATGTGTCTTGTTTAGGCTTGACTATGCGGACTTGAACTATTGTCCCATTTGCAAGTCTTCCAGGTATGTTGTCGTAGACAACGGTATGGGTGAGAAGACACAGACCAAAATCCCCGTTAGTGTTCTTCGGTATATGCCAATCGTACCAAGACTTCAACGTCTTTTCATGGTCGAAGAGACGGCCAGACAGATGACATGGCACAAAACGGGCAAAAGAACCGAACTAGATGCAGATGGGAATCTGATGATTGTACACACATCGGATGGTGTTGCGTGGAAAAAGTTTGATGAATTACATGGTGACAAAGCGGCAGATCCGAGGCATCCTCGAGTCGGCATCAGCACGGATGGGTTCAGTGTGTTTGGTATGACGGCAGCCCAATACAGTTGTTGGCCCGTATTTGTCTTTCCACTCAATCTCCCCCCGGACAGATTATGCAAAGAAAGAACATTTTCCTGATGTTGATAATTCCAGGGCCCAACTATCCGGGGAAAAATATGAATGTATACATGCAGCTGCTTAAGGACGAATTGCAAGAAGCCTGGGATAATGGGTTCAAGACATACGACGCCTATAGAAAACGGAACTTCATAATGCGTGTCTGGTACATGTACTCGACGCATGACTTGCCGGCGTATGCGCTATTCGTTGCCTGGTGTGTTCATGGAAGGTTCCCGTGCCCCACATGCAAGGGAGCTCTTGAGTTTCGTTGGCTTCAGGCCGGTCGCAAGTTTTCTTGCTTCGACATGCATAGACAGTTCCTGAATCCTCGCCATAAGTTCAGGAAAGACAAGAAGAACTTCATCAGAGGTAGAGTTGTCAAAAACTCTGCACCACCTGCATTGACAGGCCAACAGACCCTGGATCAGTTAAACGCTCTCGAGCCAGATCCAGAGCGTCCAGGGTACTTCAAGGGGTATAATTCTAAGCACGCCTGGACTCACAAAACATGCTTATGGGATCTGCCTTACTTCAAAGACCTCCTTTGCCCACACAACATCGACGTGATGCACACTGAGAAGAATATCGCCGAGGCACTTTTTGGTACATTGTTCGGCATAGATGGGAAGTCAAAGGATAATACTAAGGCTAGAGTCGATCTGGAGGCGCTATGTGATAGGCCATTACAAAACATGAAAGAACCGAAAGGAAAGCAGAACTGGACGAAGCCAAAGGCATGGTTCAATCTTGGAAGGCCAGCTATGAGGGAAATTATCTTGTGGGTGAAAATGCAGTTGATGTTCCCCGATGGGTATGCAGCGAATCTACAGAGGGGAGCCAGTATTGATAAATTGAAGATATTTGGTCTCAAGAGTCATGATTGGCACATATGGATTGAGCGGGTAATGCCGGTGATGTTGCGTGGTTTCATCCCTGAGGATGAATGGCTAGTACTGGCAGAACTCAGCTATTTCTTCCGTGTTCTTTGTGCGAAAGAACTATCGCCTGGCGTGCTAGAAGAAATGGAAGAGTTGGCGCCGGAGTTGATCTGCAAGTTAGAGAAGATCTTTCCACCGGGCTTCTTTAATCCAATGCAACATTTGATTTTGCATCTCCCGACCGAGGCAAGATTGCGGGGGCCCGTGCAAAATCGTTGGTGCTACCCAACTGAGAGGATGCAGAAGACACTTCGACAAAAATGTAAAAATAAACGTAGAATTGAAGCATCGATGGCTGAGGCATTCATCACTGAGGAGGCGGCAAACTTCGTGACAGCACACTACGAAGCCAAAAATCGTCATTTGCATAATCCGAAGCCTCGGTACAATGCTGACGACCCTAAAAAGGGTGGATCCAACCTCAGCCTATTCAAAGGGAATCTCGCACCTGCCAGTGTTTCAAATCCAGTATCTTTGGATAACGAACAATGGCGGACCATTTCGTTGTATATCTTCAACAACCTGATAGAAGTGCGGCTGTACATCGAGTAAGTTCTCGGTACATAGTTTCGCAACTTCTATTTCCTTTGAACTGCTCTTATTCCTGGATATTTCATACAGTCGATACGTCGCCTTATTCTCGTATGGAGCGGTGATCCAAAAGGATTCTGTCGAAGAGTATGAGCTTCTCGCAAAGCAAGGAGGCGGCTATCCCGGTTTCATCTCTTGGTTCAAACAAACGGTAATTTCTATTAGACAATTTCATTTCATTCGCTAATTTGTGCGTAATGCAACAATCCTTTCATATTAAACTTGTAGGCTAATTCAGAGTCTATGGACGCCGAATTGAGACAAGTCGCTAATGGTTTTGACTATAAGGTCCGTTCATTTGACAAATACGACATCAACGGGTATCGCTTTCGTACCTATGGCAAAGAGCTATCTATGGCCGACCGAAAGTCTACAAATTGTTGTGTATCTGCTATCGGCGAAGGAGGTACCGAGTATTATGGGAGAGTTGAAGCAATTTATGAACTTCTATTCTATGGTGAAAACCCACCGAATGTCGTAGTCTTCAAATGTTATTGGTTTCAGCCGAAGGAGACTAGAAGGACTCATGAACATATAGGGCTAGTTGAAATCAACCAAAGCACCCATTTAGATGTTCCTGATGTCTATATTACGGCTCAACAGGCGACCCAAGTATTCTATCTACCGTGGGCCTGCCAAACTAATCCAAATCTGAAAGGTTGGGATGTCGTTTATGAAGTGCCGCCACGTGCTAGACTATCTCCCCCAAAGGAAGAGGATTATGAACCTCACATTAACCCAGACACATATGAAGGAGAATTCTTCCAAGAGACACGTCTTTCCAAAAAGCGTTTCAAGAACCGCTATACTTCACCCCAAAACATTGAAGTAGACAGCGATAGTGAATCCGACATCACCCTAGAGGAGGAATAAGAAGAGCCGGAACAAGAAGAGGTTACTGCTGCGGATGACCTGTCATTGCTTGACCGATTACGTCAAGGTGGCCTTCCACATGTTGATGCCACTGAACCCTATGAGCCCATCATTGATTATAGTGATGATGATGATTATGCATTTATTGATGATACTGATCGAGATTATTAGTAGTGTCAGGTATTAAATTTTTTTATGTTGTACTTGATGATGATACACTTAAGTGATACACATATTATTATTCATGTCGATCTTTTTTTATGTTGTACTAATTTCGTTTACTGTTTGTCATGGCAGGTGTTGAAAGATGGTGGGCGCTGGTCGGGAGCGCGCCAAGGCCCCTTCTTCGTCGGCGCGTGGTCTGAGGTCTTCCATTCCAGACGCACCTCTCCGCCGAGCGTTGCTGGATAGTATGGCCACACCTAGCTGTTTCACCCGAGCACGTGACTGCTAGGGTGGACTCGTCCGAGGAGGAGGCTACACGGACTCCGGTCCACGAGCCTCCGGTCCATGGGTCTTGGGCCCACGAGCCTCGGGTCGACTGGCCTTCGGCCCACGAGAGTTCGGCCCACGAGACCCCGGAGGAGCACACGTCCGGATGGGGTACCTGGCCGGATTAGCCCGAGGAGCCGAGTGGCCATGCTGATGATGGCGGGGAGCTGACTGATATTGAGGAGGAGGGGGGCACCGTCTACCAGCGTGGTGCTACTCGGCTCCCGTCCGTGCCGGCGACCCGCGAGCAGAGGTGGTTGATTTTCCCTGATGGGGAGAGGTACGTAAGTGCATTTAATATTTTTGTACCTTCTGCATTCACGTTTCTTCAAAATGCGTTGGCCTTGTCATGCTGCAGGGGTTGGGACCACCATCATAGTGTCCGCCGGCCCAACTCCGTCCTTGGAGTTCTTTGCCGGCAAAACTTCCCGGGGTTTGTCACGTTGCCTGGTGAGGGTCGGCTTCCAGAGCTTGGATTGAGCTGGGAGCACTACGTGGCTGCCCCGGCCCCGCCGGATGAGATTATCGACGGTGTCGTGTGCGACACGAGGGCAGACATGGTGATCAGAAAGTTCTGGGTAATTTCTCCTTTACACACTTAAAAATCTTCAACTAGCTAGTTATTAATTGTACTAATCAATATTGTCTCATTTGATTGCAGACATTCTACAGGTGTGAGGAGGGATACGAGGAGGACGCGGCACATGTTATCGAGAACGTCTGCAAGCGCCTACTCCAGAACTTACGGCACGAGGCTCGGGTGCAGGCTGTTCGAGACTACTACGCCTTGCGTGGTATCAAGAAGACCAAGCCGGCGTGCCGCGATAAGTTCCTGAGTAAGGAGCAGTACATGAAGGTAATTCTTAAGGCCTTCTACTTAAGTTCCTTCATTTAGTAATTCTTAGCCGTAGCGCTCAAGTTTCTATTTGCTAACTTAGGCGCCTCCGAGATGGTGTGCGGATTGGATGGATTGTTGGGAGGTGTTGGTCAATGAGTGGTGCTCAAAAGAATGGCTAGCCCTCCACAACGAGGCCAAGGACAAACGTGCCCAAATGGAAGGTGTGCCACACCATCAAGGCAGCTCCAACTTATATCAGTTCGGGCGCAACTGGGTATGTGGTTTGCTTCATGATTCATGCAATTCATTCATCATGCTAGCTTGAGCCCTTTAATTACTAATTTACATTGTTTCTCTCTTTCAGGCACGCCACAATAAGGTGGATAAGGTGCCAGAGGTGTACGACCTGTATGCCATGGCCCACACTGCCTCTTTCAAGAAAGTCAAGGCTTTCTCTCAGTCTGACCTTGATGATGCAAACAACTTCACCAACATCTCCTCCCACAACAAGCTCGTGAGATATAGAGATGCGGGGAAGGCGAGGAAAGGGGAGGACTTTAACCCGAGCCAGGGTCCCATTGATCCAGAGCTGGTGATGATATCTGGTGGCGGGAGGTCCCATGGCTCCATAGCCATTGGAGATGGACTTATCCGTTGTCCTAGCACTCTCCCGGAGATCAAGGCGCGCCAGTCGAGCTCCGCTCCTGAGATAAGGCCTCGTGAACGGCCATTGCAACTCGCCATCAAGGTTAGTGATACGTACTCAGTTATCTTTCTCCATTACATTGTGTGCGCTTCCATCAATGATTACAAATGGTCATGTGAGTGGTGCTGCAGGCTGCTATACAGAGTGAGAGAGATAGAACGGAGAAACTTCTGGCGGAGGCGGCGGAGAGGCAGCGGGAGTTGGAGGAGAGGACGACAAAGATGATGGAGGAGGAGAAGGCACGGAATGACATGCAGGCAAGGGCCGTGTACGAGCTCCTTGTGGTAAGTTTCTTCTGCAGATTAGCCAAAACATTCATGTAGTGTTTGTCTCATTACTAACTAGTATGACTGAGTCGTCAAAACCAAATGTGCAGTCTGTGTGCGAGAAGACCGGTCAGACCGCTCCGCCGATGCCAGTGATTGCTCCTGGGACCACGGTGAGTTTAATTTGAATGGACATTACTTGCTAGTCTTAACATTTGAGTGTCATCATGCTAACAAGACATTGGAAATGATCTTTGGTGCAGCGTAACTCCAGACAAGCATCGCACGATCCTTCTCCAGCTACCGACACGAGCCAGCCCGCTCCTACACCTCCTGGATCTTGGTAAGTTTATCTAGTGTTTTTCTTAACACATGCATAAAGACCTAGACTTAGCTTTATTTCCTCCAATGCTTACCATAATGACCTAGACTTAGCTTCTTCTCCTCCAAAATGACTTAATAAGCTTACAGACCTCCAAAACCATCCATTTTACCTAAGTTAGCTCTAAAACGATCTGTACTTAGCTTACTTATGTCAAAAATTGCATAATTAGCTTAGTTAGCTCATAAACGATCCATTTTACCTAAGTTAGCTCTAAAATGACCCATTTTACCTAGGTTAGCTTATAAATGATCCGGTTCATCCAAGTTAGCTAAAAAATGACCCATTTTACCTAGATTAGCTCCTAAATGATCCATTTTACCTACGTTAGCTTTAAAATGACCCATTTCACCTAGGTTAACTCCAAAATGACCCATCTTACCTAGGTTATCTCATAAACGATCCATTTCAACTAATTTAGCTCATAAACGATCCATTTCACCAAGTTAGCTAAAAAACGATCCATTTCACCTAAATTAGCTCTTAAATGATCCATTTCACCTAAGTTAGCTCAAAAAGATCCATTTCAACTAAATTAGCTCATAAATGATCCATTTCACCTAAGTTAGCTCAAAAACAATCCATTTCAACTAAGTTAGCTCATAAATGATCCATTTCACCTAACTTAGCTAAAAAACGATCCATTTCACCTTAGTTACCTAAAAACAATCCATTTGACCTTAGTTAGCTCACAAACGACCCATTTCAACTAAGTTAGCTCATAAATGATCCATTTCACCTTAGCTAGCTCATAAACGACCCATTTCAACTTAGTTAGCTCATATATGATCCATTTCACGTAAGTTAGCTCATAAATGACATACTCTTCTTGTTCTAGTCTTCTTCTTGTTCTACTCTTCTTGTTCTAGTCTTCTTCTTGTTCTACTCTTCTTGTTCTAGTCTTCTTATTCTAGTCACCTATTTCTAACTTTCTTATTTTTCATTTTGTAGATTTCATTCACTTGACGAAAGCTTGCATAGATGGAGTGCTCCTTATCCCTTTCTCTGTTTCTTTTGTATCGTTGAACTATGCATGTATCGTTGGATGAAACTATTGTAATATATATGGTTGGATGCCTCTATGTTGAACTTGCTATGTATGATGGAACTATGCATGGAACTTGGTATGGTTAGATGGAACTATGCATGTATGATGAAGTTATGTGTTGGATATCTTGTATGTTTGCTCTGTAATTGCCTTGTGAAATATATCTATATATGTCATATATATTTGCTGTGAAAATTGTTGGATTTAATAAAAAACAGAAAAAAGAGCCAATATGCAGGCTCTTTGCCGTCTGCCACCGACGGCAACGGGCTCTTTGCCGTCCGCCGCGGACGGCAAAGAAGACACGTGGCATCCAGCTGTGCTTCCTGGGAGCTGACCCATTTGGTCAGTTTGCCTACAGTGGCAGACGGCAAAGAGTAAACGATTTTGCCGTCAGCGGCGGACGGCAAAGGCCTGCCATGTAGTGACGTGTAGATGACATCATACGGCGGACGACAAAGACACTAGAAAGTTTGCCGTCTGCCGCGGACGGCAAAGGCCTGCCGTTAGCCACTTAACGGACTGACAGCGCAATTATTGCCGTCCGCGGCAGACGGCAAAGGGCCTTTGCCGTCAGCCGCCAGGAAGCAGATAGCAAAGTAGCTCTTTACCGTAGCCTACTTTGCCGGAGCCTTTTGCCGTCCGCGGCTGACGGCAAAGGTCTTTGCCGTCCGCCGTGGCAGACGGCAAAATAGCTGATTCCTGTAGTGTGAGAACCCACCTAGTGAATTACCAGAGGAGTATGACCCATGAAAACATTTCGGGCTCACACGGATTAAGGAAGGCATAGGTTCAACCCATCGGGGCTTCTTAGAACATATACCACGAACTTCAGGAGTAAATAACACAAGCTCAAAGTAGAGCATGGTTGACAAAAGTAGAGGATACAATTTACCAAAGGCATTATGTATCAGGTAAAGAACTCACAAGATTTTTGGTCGTGAAGGACACTGTCGGATAATAAGACGACAATGGGTATGGCGGTCCACAACGGGGCTGATGTGAGTATCGGTACTCAGTCAGAGGAAGAAGGAATGCCGAGGCATCAGATTATAGAAACAACTGACTAATTAAAGCTTAATGCAAAGAAATTTTATGATTTCCAAATCAAGGGATCAGAAGCAATCGTTCTGATCGAAAATGAATAAGTTCAATAGACTTAGAAGCACAACCGATCAAGGCATTGATTGGTCAAGAACCAGCTCATATCCAAATGATGTCTGAGCCGGAAGGATAATCCTAGGATTCGACTGATGATTGTGAACATTCACAACTTATTGAATCAATGGACTCAAAAATGATAGTGACAAAGGATGCCAATAAGATTACTATACTTATGGGATTAACCATAATGCAAGCAAGCAAGAATTTCAAGAGCAATAAGCTGCTAAGGATTTTCGGAAGATCGAATATTATTTCGAAGAACTTAGTGAAACACACAAACAACTAGGGATGGGCGGATACTCGGTAAGTGCGAGAAATTATCCGTAGGGGTGTTTATGTGGATAATGAACTGCAAGGCAGTAGGCGCAAAGTATTCTCGAAACAATATAGAGAATTTCCGAGGTATCTTGTAATAACAAGATCAATGGGGTTGAAATGGCAAGTGTATGTAGTTATGCATAATGATATAACAGTGGTAGGGAATTTGCAAAGGCGGTGGGCACAAATGACTCGAGAGAACATCGGAGATTATCTTCAGAATCTTCTGGTGCAGCAGGCGATCATATGTAATAAGGGGCTCTCCGGGAGAAAGTTGTTACGAGAACCTAGAGTTAGAGTTAGCAAAATCATTTAACCCGAACAGAAGAGAGATCAGAGTCCTAGAGTATAGACGAGGAGTAAAAGATCCTAGTACCACCCAATGGCGACGTGGGCCCGTAAGGCACACAGCAATGTTAGTAAAAAGTTTTGCAATGTCTAGACTCGACTTCGGCCAAGGAGTGAGGAAGGGGGATTCCTACAGGCAGTCGGCTTTGATACCAACTTGTGACGCCCCCGATTCGATCATACACTAATCATGCACGCAAACGTGTACGATCAAGATCAGGGACTCACGGGAAGATATCACAACACAACTCTAAAACATAAATAAGTCATACAAGCATCATAATACAAGCCAGGGGCCTCGAGGGCTCGAATACAAGTGCTCGATCATAGACGAGTCAGCGGAAACAACAATATCTGAGTACAGACATAAGTTAAACAAGTTTGCCTTAAGAAGGCTAGCACAAACTGGGATACAGATCGAAAGAGGCGCAGGCCTCCTGCCTGGGATCCTCCTAAACTACTCATGGTCGTCGTCTGCGGCCTCCACGTAGTAGTAGGCACCTCCGATGTAGTAGGAGTCGTCGTTGACGGTGGCGTCTGGCTCCTGGGCTCCAGCATTTGGTTGCGACAACCAAGTAAAAGGAAAGGGGGGAAAGAGGGAGAAAGCAATCGTGAGTACTCATCCAAAGTACTCGCAAGCAAGGATCTACACTACATATGCATGGGTATCTGTGTAAAGGGGCAATATCGGTGAACTGAACGGCAGAATGCCAGAATAAGAGGGGGATAGCTAGTCCTGTCGAAGACTACGCTTCTGGTAGCCTCCATCTTGCAGCATGTAGAAGAGATTAGATGGTAAGTTCACCAAGTAGCATCGCATAGCATAATCCTACCCGGCGATCCTCCCCTCGTCGCCCTGTCTGAGAGCGATCACCGGGTTATATCTGGCACTTGGAAGGGTGTGTTTCATTAAGTATCCGGTTCTTGTTGTCATAAGGTCAAGGTACAACTCCAAGTCGTCCTGTTACCGAAGATCACGACTATTCGAATAGATAAACTTCCCTGCAGGGGTGCACCACATTACCCAACACGCTCGATCCCCTTTGGCCGGACACACTTTCCTGGGTCATGCCCGGCCTCGGAAGATCAACACGTCGCGGCACTACCTAGGCAAAACAGAGAGGTCAGCACGCCGGTCTAAATCCTATGGCGCAGGGGTCTGGGCCCATCGCCCATTGGACACCTGCATGTTGCGTGGGTGGCCGGAAGCAAAACTAGCCCCCTTAATACAAGAGCAGGCTTACGTTCCAATCCGGCGCGCGCCGCTCAATGGCTGACGTCACGAAGGCTTTGGCTGATACCACGACGCCGAGTGCCCATAACTGTTCCCGCGTAGTTGGTTAGTGCGTATAGGCCAGTGGCCAGACTCAGATCAAATACCAAGATCTCGTTAACCGTGTTAAGTATCCGCGAATGCCAACCAGGGCCAGGCCCACCTCTCTCCTAGGTGGTCTCAACCTGCCCTGTCGCTCCGCCACAAAGTAACAGTTGGGGGCCGTCGGGAACCCAGGCCCACCTCTACCGGGATGGAGCCACCTGCCCCTTCAGCCCCCATCTCCGAACAGTATCATAAGTAATGTAACAGTATAAAGTATATAGCATATGCCCGTGATCACCTCCCGAAATGATCACGACCCAGTAGTATAGCATGGCAGACGGACAAGAGTGTAGGGCCACTGATGGAACACTAGCATCCTATACTAAGCATTAGGATAGCAGGTAAAGGTAACAACTGTAGCAACAATGACAGGCTATGCAGCAGAATAGGATTAACCGAAAGCAGTAACATACTACGCTACTCTAATGCAAGCAGTATAGAGAAGGAATAGTCGATATCTGGTGATCAAAGGGGGGGGGCTTGCCTGGAAGCTCAGCCAACAAGGAGGGGTCGTCAACACAGTAGTCGATCGGGGCAGCAGCGGCATCGGTCTCGTAGTCTACCGGAGAAATGAGGGGGGAGAAACAGTAAATATGGATCAAACAAAGCATCACAAAACATAACGAGGTAATACACGGTGTTAGATATGCCCTAACGTGGTATTAGGTGACACTGACGAAGGGGGAAAACATCCTGGAAAGTATTCTCGGTGTTTCGCATTTTCGGACAGACGGAAAAGAGGGGGAAAGTTGCGTGTTCTCTATGCTAGGGATGCGTGGCAGATGAACGGGCTACGCATCCAGATTCGTCTCGTCGTTCTGAGCAACTTTCATGTAGAAAACATTTTCATCTGAGCTACTGTTTATTTTCTATTAATTTTTAAAGTTTTAAATCATTTTTTACATTAATAGAATTAGTTTAAATCAAAAATACGTTTACTGCATCAGCATGATGTCAGCGGTCAACATTGACCGTTGACTGGGTCAACTGACGCGTGGGGTCCGTTAGTCATTGACTGTTATCCTAATTAACAGTTTTAATTAGTTTAGTTAGCTAATTAGATTAACTAACACGGCTTAATTAAGTTAATTAATTGTCCTAATTAATTAATTAATTAATATTTCAGACTTCATTTTTTTATTTTGTTCCTGGGGCTGGGGCCCAATTGTCATTGGCCTATAGGCCATAGCGGGCATACGGGTGCGGGCGAAGCCGCAGCCCGCCTGGTAGCAAGGTGAGGCCTGAGCGGGGCCTGCTCGGCGCGGGCGCGGCCGGGCCGTGGTTAGCGGCAGGAGGCAGGGGGAGGCCAGTGCGGGGGGGGGGGGGGGCGAGGCAACGGCGGGTCGGCGGCGCCGGCAAACGGCGGGACGGCGAGCGACACGGCCCCAGCTCGAGGAGCCAGAGGGGCGCGGACGGAGCGAGGGCCGCTGGCGAGCCGGGGGGCAGCAGGGTAGCGGCAGCTGCGTCAGGCGGCGGAGGCGACAGCGGCATCAGGCAGCCGCGGGGTCAGAGCAGCAGCAAAGCGGCGAGCGGGCGACGCGGGGAAGAGGATGGACAGGGGCGGCAGCGGACGAGCCAGACGAGGCGAAGCGCGGCGTTAGGGCGCCGGGGTGGCCGTGGTGAGGCGCAGGCAGGCGGGTGGTCTAGCACGAGCTCATGCGGCAGCAGCAACCTAGAGCAACGGCAGCGGGACTCGGTCGTGATGGATCGGCAGCTAGAGGAGGGGAGCGACCGCAGGGAAAGAGGGGAAGCGGAGAGGGGCTCATAGTGAGCCTGTAGGGGTGCTTAGCGGGCTCGGGGAAGGCTCGTCTACGAATCCGACGGAGGTCGCCGGCGGGTGCAAGGTTGAAGACGACATGGATCCGGCGAGGGAGTGGGCTTCGGCTCGAGTTCCTTGGTGTGGGTGAAGCAGCGGAGGACGTCGGAGTGGATGGCATGGTCCTAGGGCGCAGGGTGGCCGCGGAGCCACGGGAAGGCATCCCATGGTGACGGCGGCGGCGGGAGCGCGAGTGAGGAGGAGAAGGACGAGAGGAGGGGAAGTGAGGGCGCTAGGGTTCGCCAAAGGAGTGCGAGGGCGACTTAACCGAGCAGGGGGAGCGATGGATGGATGGCGCGTGGCGATCCGAGACCTGGACACTCCCGCGGCGTCCACGATGCCTCTTGTGAACAGGAGGTTGAAGGAGGAAGGTGAGTTGGGCTGGGCCTGGTCAATTTGCTAGATTGGCCAAGTGCCTAGTAGATTATGTCTTTTGTTTTTCATTTTATCTTTTCCTTTTTATTTATTTTCTTTTCTGTTTTCTCTTTGTTTCCTATTGTTTTAGTTTTTGTAAAATATATACTTGGCATCTAATTTAGTATTTCAATTTAGACCACAGTCACAAAACAGTCTAGTCCCCAAATAATTTAGTTTGATATTTTATTAATTAGTAAAGGCATTTATAATTAGGTTTGCTACTACTTAAATCATTTTAGTGCAGTTAAGCATTCCATAAAAGTTTGGTTTCACCACCATAATCACCTATGCATTATCTGGCATGACCCGAACATTTTAGTTTCATTGTTTGAAAACTTTTGTTGCTTGCCTGATTTTTTAATTTGAATTCAAATCGGTTTCAAACTAACTCAAGATTAGCAACAG
The DNA here is from genome assembly GCF_002575655.3 of Aegilops tauschii subsp. strangulata. Lineage (NCBI taxonomy): Eukaryota > Viridiplantae > Streptophyta > Magnoliopsida > Poales > Poaceae > Aegilops > Aegilops tauschii. Next base: position 596,438,961 of record NC_053037.3, read on the forward strand.
AAATCGAGGTGACGTGGCATCATTAGCAAAGGTTCACTGTAGCTTAAGTATCCGGGCGTCACATAGGAGGGCCTTTGGTCCCGGTTGGTGGCACCAACCGGGACCAAAAGGCATCCACGCGTCAGCTGTTCAGGGCCTAGGGTTTTTGTTTTTTTCTAAAAGGGGGGGATTTGGGGGTTTTGTATGGTTAATTAAGGTGTTTCATATATTGTGTTAGGTAGCTAATTAATTAATAGAGAGAAGTTTCCTCTCTTATCTCCGTGCTTGGTCGACGGTATATACTATACGTATAGATAGGCCCTCGACACGCTAGCTAATAAGGAAATGAAGGAATCCATTAACTACAGAAGTCCGTCATGCATACCGAGAGAAGTGATCGACCTCTCCTTCTCCAAGAGATTGGTCGAACAACAAGTTTTCGTATTATCTACCGACGCTACTGGCTACATACATATACAATATGTAAGATCTCTTACAATCCCCTAGCATCTGAACTCAAGTTCCACATGGTATTCTCCGGCTTTATTGATGACGTGGTCAACAAAGAATCCTGCCAATTCCTCTTGAATTGCTTTCATGCGATCTTCTGGTAGGAGTTCATTCTGCATCTGCCACGTCTAATTTGAAGAAGGGGGTTAATACATATATATGAATGAAACTCAACAGAAATGATGGTGTAATAAAATGAAATTGTGAATATTATTGCTTACGCACTCATATTGTCTTCTAGAGTAGCCCCGCTTATCTTTGCAAGTCGCGTTGTAGATGAACTCGCACACGTAGTATCCACAGTAATCATTCCCTTGTTCCTGGCACAAGCACTTTACGAGAAATAGAGGTCAATCAAACTGATAATGAAGTATTATAAATGGCATTGATGAAAGTAGATAGAATCAATGGGAGATGCGCGGAACTAGCTAGCTAGTAGTACTTACTTTCGGGTATGTATATCGCAGCTCCTTTGGCAGTCCCGGAGCTTCTGCGGTGAACTTTTTCCAAACCCTGCAAGACAAAGAAAATAATTATTACTTGAGATATCAGGAAATGAACAAAAAGTTGCCGATATGGTGCGATAATGATCGATTGAACTTACTTGTTGAGAATTTTAGTCATGTCCGCATAGGTCTCGAGATCTTTTCGTCTCGAGTCTAAGACGACTACTAGTCCCTGCTCAAGCTTAATCTCCAGGAGAATATAGTGGAAGCTGCGCACGCATGCATAACTCATCAATTACATTACTATAACCTCGCTAGAGTAATAAGGGAAACCGAATATGCACAAGACAGTAACACTCACTTGAAGTTGTAAGGAAAGAGTATTTTATCTTTGTTTTGATTTATTATCAATGATTTGAGCAAGTTGGCCTCGGCTTCTTTGGCGCTCTTTTTAACCATAAATTCATCTATGAGATTTGTGTTAATGAACCCAATATCATACATTTCTGCTTTTCTGCACTCGACGATCTTCAATCTGCATAATATAGTGAGGATAATTATAAATACATGCAATGAAAGAGCTGAGCTATATGTAGAGACTTAATGACAAAAGTAGAAGAACTCCTCAAATGGAATAGACAACAGATCAATTTATTGAGGGCCTTTTGATTGTAAAACTGGAAGAACTCCTCAAATGGAATAGACAACACATCAATTCCAACGAGGCCGTGCTCCTCTTTAACTCTCAGCATCAAAGTATTTGTCCCCCCAGACTCTCTACAAGTTTTCATGTACCAATCATGCAATCTTCGCATCATTGTTGTTAGAGATTTTTCATCTTTGACGAGAGGCTTCCCGTAATGGTATCTGTGTTCGTCCACCTCCAAGAAATCATAATGTACATCGTCGGGCAGGTAATCTCCAAGATTGGTATAACCGGGCACCATCCTCGAATCATTAGCGACGATATCGCTAGACACCTTGAGCGGGGGGCACGATTGGTTCGCTTGTTCGCCGAGCTAGGCAATTTTTTTCCCAGCTCGTCGTTCTGCTAACCTTCGATCACTGATAGTACTTCCCGACCGCTCCGCTTCGAGATATACCTTTTCAGTAACGCGCTCATAGTCGGTTTTCGGCGGAGACTTTGGTGGTTTCCTCAGGGCATCCAAAGTGCGCTTTGCTTTCACCGGATCTACCTTCTCCTCCGGAGGTGGATGTTTCTTTGCTTTCACCCCTTCAAAGAAGTTCGTCACTTCGGCTCGCACGATCTTCGCGTTTTCCTCATGGCTCCTCTCGTATGGTAACTTCTCTGGAGTCTTTAGAGAAGGACCGATCTGTATTGCCTCCCGCCTCTGGCTGTACTGCTAGACGCCGGAGCAGACGGAGCGGCTGCGCCTGTCTTCTTTCCTTTCTGAGGAGGCGGAGGAGAAGGACTACGATGCGCCGGAGCAGCCGGAGCGGCGGAGGGTCTCTTCCGCCCTTGCTGACGAGGCGGAGGAGGAGGAGGCTGGCTGCTCGGGCGCGCCGGCGTAGGCGGAGAAGGAGGCGGAGTGCCCTGATCACTCGTCGGAGGAGGAGGCGAAGTGCCCTGACTCGCCGGAGGAGGAGGAGGCGGAGGCGTCCAGTTCGGAAGGTTGATGAGCTCCTTCCGCCATAGGCATGGAGTCTTCAGAGAAGAACCCAGCCGAGTCTCCCCATCACCCGTAGGGTGGTCAAGCTCGAGGTCCTCAAATCCGTCCGTTATTTCATCCATCGTCACCCTAGCATATCCTTCTTGAATCGGCCGACAGTGATAGGTTGCGCCAGGTTTAGAAGGTAAAACAGAGCCAACAGTCGCCTTGACTTTCAATTTCATCCATTGCGTCATAAGGTGGCAATGTTGAGACTCCATGATAGCATCCACGGGGTAGTAGAAGGAGCCGTGTGAAGACAGGCTCCAGCTGAAGCTGCTCGGTGGAAGCCACGCTGCTTCTCCGCTGAGATGGCGGGGTAGCTTCGGGGGAAGCTTCGGCAGGTCATTTGCTGCGATTTGCTTCTCGTTCCTCTATCGCTTGTACCCTTGCATGCAGCGCCTGCAGTTGGGTATGCTCCACTTTCTTCCTCCTCTCCTGGCATTTGTAACTGCCTGCGTCCAGAAACCCAGCCTTCCACGGAACGGAGCCTGGCGTGCGTCGTGTCCGTCCAGGGTGCTCAGGATTCCCGAGGGCCATTGTGAGCTCGTCGTTCTCTCTGTCTGGAATGAACGTCCCTTGCTGCGCTGCATCGATATACTCCTGAAGCCTCGTGACGGGTATTCTCAGTTGCTCGTCCGTCCAAACGCACTTCCCTGATACAGGGTCCAAGGTTCCGCCAACCCCGAAGAACCAAGTCCGGCAACGGTCTGGCCAGTTCAATGTCTCTGGTTCGACCCCTTTATCAATCAGGTCATTCTCAGCCTTGGCCCACAACGGCCGGGCTTTGAGGTAGCCACTTGACCCCGTGCGATGGTGATGCTTCTTCTTCGCAGCATTCCTCTTGTTTGTCACTGACATCTTCTTACTCTTTTTCGATGTCTTCTGGGCCACAAATGCGGGCTAGTGCTCTTTGATCTTCTCATACTGGCCGATGAATTCTGGTGTCTCTTCTTTGTCGACAAATTTTTTTAGCTCATTCTTCCACCTCCTGAATAGTTCTGCCATCTTCTTAAGATCATAAGACTTGATCAATTGCTCTTTAACTGGCTTCTCCGGATCCTCCTCTGGCGGTAGGGTGAAATTTTCCTTAAGCGCGGTCCAAAGATCATCTTTTTGCATATCGTCGACATAAGACACCTTAGGATCTTCTTTAGCCGGCTTTAACCATTGGTGGATGATGATCGGGATCTTGTCCCTAACAAGAACCCCGCACTGAGCAGCAAATGCTTCCTTTCTCCGGATGGGTTCAATCGGCATGCCATTGCGCGCGATTTCTATGATCTCAAACCTTTCATCCGAGCGCAACTTTTTCTTCGGGCCTCGTCTCTTTACCGAAGTTGTGCTCGATCCGGAGGGCTAGAAAAAAGAAGAAAGACGAGAGTTCATTAATATGTGTACATACCAAAAACAATTAATGCATCAATTAGCTATAGTCAGCACATGCTTAACTAATATATATACCTGGCCGGACTCCGTTCGGTCACCGGAGCCGTCATCACGGTGTCCTTCTTGCACCGGCATTGGGTCACCGGAGCCATCATGATCAGGTCCCTCCTCCTCCATTGTTCGATCACCGTATCCTGCTTCTTCACCCTGTCCTTCCAGATCATCGCCGCTGTCGTTGAGATACGAGAAGACATCAGCTCCGGCTGCGATTATGTCCCCCAACACATGTTCTGCTTCCTCGTCTCGTCCGTGCTCCATTGTTTCTGCAAATATTACAACATGGCAATTATTATACAAACATGACAGCAGGTGGATATATTAGTGGCAAACGTAGAACTAGCTAGCTAATCACAACAAGGAATCATATTAGTGGCCTCGACGCTTGATCTCTAGGGTTGGGGTGGCCTCGGCAACGCTTATAGGGTTCGGGGTGGCCTCGACAGCGCTTCAAGGGTTTGGGGTGGCCTCGACGACAATGCTCTTTTAACTTGGTAAATTTGGGTGGCCTCGAGAGAGTTTGTCGGGTAGGGGCGCGGTGGGAGGGGGTAGGAGACCGACATCATTTTTTTCTAGGGTTTGGGTGTCCTCGAGAGTTTTGGTCGAGCGAGAGGGCCGGGGGGTGCTCCCGTGGTATAAGTTATCACGGTCGAGAGGGGGTATATATATCGACCGCCCCTCATGTCGAAGTTATCCGGGAGGGGGTTATATCGACAACGACGACATACATACATGGGAAAATAATGTTATCGGGGAGGGGGTATATCGACCCCCCCTCGTGTTGAAGTTATCGAGAGGGGGTTATATCGACAACGACGACATACATACATGGGGAAATAATGTTATCGGGGAGGGGGTATATATATAATGGAACTTTTCAAAAAATGTAACTTTTGCATATATATAAAACTTTTCTAAAAATATGCATATATAAAACTTTTTCTTCTTCTTCTTCTTCCTTCTTCCTTCTCTTCCTTCTTCCTAAATATATAAAACTTTTCTAAAAATGAAACTAACCTAAAATGTACTAAATCAGAGAACATATATAGATAAAACTTTTCAAAAAATCTAACTTTTGCATATATGAACATATATACACAGAGAACATACATACATATATACATTTTAAAAAGCAAAAAACAAATCATCATATATATGAACAAAAAATCCGAAAAAAACAGGACATATAATCATATATACACACATACATATACTCACACATATACATATAATCTGGAAAAAAATCATCATATAAATGTGGGAAAAAATAGGGAGGAAGGGGGCGGCGCCGGCCTGACCAAGGAGAGGTGCGGCGTGGTCGGGGCAGAGGCACGGCGTCGGGGTAGAGGGCGACGACAACGGCGTGGTCGGGGCAGGGCGACGGCGGCGTGGTCGATCGGGGCAGGGCGAGGGCGCGCGGCGTGGTCGGGGCGGGGTGACGGCAGCGTGGTCAGGGCGGCCCGACGGCGGCGTGGTCGGGGCAGGGGCGGCGGCGTCGACGGGGTAGAGGGCGGCGACCGCGTCGACTGGGCGAGCTCGGGCAGCCTGGCAGCGTCGTCGGGGCGGGGCAACTGCAGAGATGAGTGTGAAAAACGCAAAGTGTTTTCTTATATACCCAGGGCATTGGTACCGGTTCGTGGCACCAACCGGGACCAATGCCCCCTTTAGTCCCGGTTGGTGCCACCAACCGGGACCAAAGGTCTCTTTTCAGGAGCCCAAAGGGCGGGAAGCGGCGGCCTTTGGTCCCGGTTGGTGCCACCAACCGGGACTAAAGGGGGGCATTGGTTCCGGTTGGTGCCATGAACCGGTACCAATGCGCCCCTTTAGTCTCGGTTGGCGCCACCAACCGGGACCATAGGCCTTGCACAGCGGCGTGGTGGTGGGAGTTTAGTCCTACCTCGCTAGTTAAGAGGGGCGCGCAGTGGTTTATAAGCCCCACTGCCGCACCCCTCTCTAGCTGCTCTCCGTTGCAGGCTTACGGGCCTAACTGTGAATGCTATGCCAGATGGGCGTACTGGGCCTTCAATGGGCCTGAATCCTGGCCCATTGATGGGTTTCTAGTCGTATTCAGGCCATGGTGGCCCAGTAGGTGGCAATTTTTTTAATTTTTCCCAGTTTTTTGTTTTCTTTTTTGCTTTTTTATTTTGTTTCTACTTACAACAAAATAATTATTTATTTTATTTTATTTTGTTTCTAATTACTTATTTATTTTATTTTATGATAATTCTTTTTGCTATTAAAGTTTTTAACAAAAAAAGTTCTTTATGAAAAATTCTTTTTGTTTTAATGATTTTGAATAGAAAATACTTTGATAATTTTAGTTGCATCAATTTTATATAATTTTAGTTTCAATAATACTAGAGGTTGCTTATAATGTTTTGAACATAAAATACTTTGATAATTTTAGTTTCATAAATTTCATTTTTGAACTTATTTGAAGTCCATAGTTTTTTTGTGTTCAAAATGCACCATTCAAAGCCACATCATCAATTATCAACCCTCTGTGACTTCATTTGTTATTTTTCATGCATTTACTGATTATTTTGAGCTATATGACCCTGAAATTGAAAAGCATTTCAAATGAACTCTGAAAAGGTTGAAAGTTGGCCTGGTATCATCATTTCACCCACATAGCATGTGCAAGAAAGTAGAGAGGGTTACGGCAAAAACTGGATGCACTTCGTGTACAAAACAGACAATCTCTTTCGAAGTATCAGAGTTTCATACGGAAATTCGTCTGTTACAAAGGGATTTCATTTTTTTGAACTTATTTGAAGTCCATAGTTTTTCTGTGTTCAAAATGCACCATTCAAAGCCACATCATCAATTATCAACCCTTTCTGACTTCATTTGTTATTTTTCATGCATTTACTGATTATTTTGAGCTATATGACCCTGAAATTGAAAAGCATTTCAAATGAACTCTAGAAATGTTGAAAGTTTGCATGGTATCATCATTTCACCCACATAGCATGTGCAAGAAAGTAGAGAGGGTTACGTCAAAAACTGGATGCACTTTGTGTACAAAACGGACAATCTATTTCGAAGTATCAGGGTTTCATACGGAAACTCGTCTGTTACAAAGGAATTTCATTTTTTTGAACTATTTGATGTTCATAGTTTTTCTGTGTTCAAAATGCACCATTCAAAGCCACATCATCGATTTTCAACCCTTTCTGACTTCATTTATTATTTTTCATGCATTTACTGATTATTTTGAGCTATAACACCCTGAAATTGAAGGCAACATATATATAGCTCTCATGAATAGATAAGTGACCAAATTAATAGAAGTTCATCATCACATTAAAACCAAAGTACATACATAGTTCTCATTGAACAACATATAGCTCTCCAGAGCATCTAATTAAACCATACATTGAAATTATGTAAAACATTTCAATGCAACAACAAATGCGATCATAATCGCAACCAAGGTAACAATTGATCCAACTGCATAATGATACCAAGCCTCGGTATGAATGGCATATTTTCTAATCTTTCTAATCTTCAACCGCATTACATCCATCTTGATCTTGTGATCATCGACGACATCCGCAACATGCAACTCCAATATCATCTTCTCCTCCTCAATTTTTTTATTCTTTCCTTCAAGTAATTGTTTTCTTCTTCAACTAAATTTAATCTCTCGACAATAGGGTCGGTTGGAATTTCCGGTTCAACCACCTCCTAGATAAATAAAATCTATGTCACGTTGGTCGGCATAATTGTCGTAAACAATAAATGAACCAAATAGTTATAAAAAAGATAATATATACCACATCCGAATCATAGACAGGACGAGGGCCGACGGGGGCGGATACCAAAACCATCGCACTATATAATAACAAGGAATAATAAAAGTAAGAAAATTAGACAAGTATCTATCTGAAGTAAGAATTTTTTTTCTTTCGGAAAGAAGATAAGAACAAGAGGCTCACCACGGTGGTACCGGCGACGAGATCGGCGCGGGCGATCGACGGCGCTGAAGACGTGGACGGGACGTGACGGACCGCTAAACCTAGACAAACCTCGGGGAAAATGGAGCTCGGAGGTCGAGTTTCGAGACAAGAAAGATTAACTAGTGTGGCTCAGACATTTCATCGAACACCTCATGTGCATAGGAGGTGAGCTAGAGCACCCAAATGTTCCCTCCCCTCGCCGGCCAGAAAAAGCAGAGCATTGTAGAGTGCTCTGCCGTGGCGATGGGGTATATATAGGCAACTCATTTGTCCCGGTTTGTGGCTGGAACCGAGACTAAAGCCAAGCCTTCTGTCCTGGGTCAAGCCAAGAACCGGGACCAATGGTTGTGGGCCAGGAGCGAGGCCCATGGGTCCCGGTTCGTGCCTCGAACCGGGACAAATTGGTCCATACGAACCGGGACCAATTACCACGTGGCCCCGGCCGGCCCCCTAGGCTCACAAACCGGGACGAATGCCCCGATGGGTCCCGGTTCGTGACTGAACCGGGACTAATGGGCTGGCCAGGCACGAACCAAAGTCCTGTTTTCTACTAGTGATTGAACATGGTGTTTTTTTGATATACTTAAAATGACCCCAACTTTTCCACCAAGTGGGCATGCCCATGGTAAGCATCCATGCCAGGTTTGAACAACTTCCAATACCGCGTGCACATTGCTACATGTCCGTCCATTTATCGGCCTTTTTTTCATCGTGAGAACTCCATGAAATGCAAAATTTGTCAAAAACCCAAACAACTTGGCGTGGTTCCTTGAATTGGTCATACAAGGTTAATAAAAAATTAGGGATGTTGAGAAATGAGATGCTCCCAAATGGACCCTTCTGGCCTACCCGTACACTCTCTATTGACCATGAATTTTGTTTGAAAATCTCATGACTGACCCCAAATTTTGCAAGCAGGTGGGCATGCCCATGTTAGGCATCCATTGCTAACTTAAATGCAAACCTTGTCAAAAACCCAAACAACTTGGCATGGCGCCTTGAATTGGCCAAACAAGTCCGTGAAAAAATGAGGCCATTTCAAGAATGTTGAGAAACAACGTGCTCTCAGACGGAGCCTTTTGGCCTACCTGAACAACCTCTGTTCAACATGGTCTAGTTATGAATATCCTTGAAATGATCCCAACTTTTGCAAGAAGGTGCACATACCCATGGTAGGCATCCATGCCAGGTTTGAACGATTTCAGACACTGTATGCAAGTAGCAACACGTTCAGCCATTTATTGACCTTTTTTGACCGACAAAACTCTAGCAAATGCAAAATTGTTGAAAACAAAAATAACTTGGCATGGTGCCTTGAATGAAAGAAAATTGTCGAAAACAAAAAGAACTTGGCATGGTGCCTTGAGTTAGTCATTCAAGGCCATGAAAAAATGTTGGGGCCATTTCAAGGATGTCAAAAAACAACTTGCTCTCAGACAAACCCTTCTGACCCCTACCCGAACACCCTATCTTGAGGATGGTCTATTTTTGGACATCCTTTAAATGAGCCCAACTTTTGTAAATAGGTGGAAATGCTTGTGGGAGATATCCATGCCAAGTTTGAACGACTTACGACACCGTATGCAAGTTGCAATACGCCTGACCATTTATCGGCCTTTTTGACCAAGAAAACTCTAGAAAATGCAAAGCTTGTGTAAGACACAAACAACTTGCATGGTGCCTTGAATTGGTCATAGTACATATAACGCGCAGTAGCCGGTCTCGATCAGAAATGCAACACCATTGACACTGGCGACTATTTAGTCAGTCCGGTTACGCCGTTGCACCGTTGCATCGCATCACCTATGTAAGCCCGCATTGTTCGATCTGCATGGCTTCCTTAGACTAAACTTTTCTACTTATTGACAATTACAATTTATTATTTTGACATATGATCTTAACCAGTATAGCTTTATATTATACTTAGCAACTAAACAATGATATAACTAAATAGGAAGATGCAATATTTTATTGTACAGTTTAACATAAACCATGAAAAATGCAATTCTAAATTTAAAGCATATATTACAAGTGTTTTTTTACATAGTTATTTTCCTTTCAACACTTCCTCTTATTTAATAGGGTTTTACCAAATTATTCTAGATCAGAGGGGGAAAATGACAAGTCTTCATAGATTCATTTGTGTGAATTACTAAACTATGTTGCCATTTGTATATGTTTTTCATTTCTTTAATTATCATGGTTGAGAGCTGTAAAGTTGATTGAGGTTTACAGAAGCATGTCTGTCTATTTTAAGTGCAAGCAAATATAACGGGTGATTATCTTCGTACTAAATAGAAAATTCTAGAACATAGAAAATATCGATGAGTTGCTAGGCATGTAACATTTGCATTTTTAGTAGTTCTTCCCATGACCAAATACGACTTTCATGTTCTTATGTCCAACAATTAAATGGTCTGAAATCCCTACTTTGTGCTTTATATTAAATTAGCATCATTCCGCTCAACTTGCAGAATTGCATTTTTTGGTTTGATATGCAGTATGTATTAAAATGCTTGTTTAGTACTTGATAAAACCTTATCACTTGTAACAAATTTGCATGGAAATTTGCGTGTCATTTTTTCCCTTCTTTTTTTTCGACAAAGGGTGAATTTATTGGCTCAAAATGGAGCATCAAGAGGATACAAACACAATGAGCACATCCGGCCTCTGCATAGTTAGGATGCACACAGCCTACACCAACACACACACATAAGAACACGCCAACAAATAGCAAAGTCATATAAGACCAAAGCTATGCGTAGGCGAGAAAAAAAAACCTAAAACGGTCAAATCCATAATCGGAAAACTACATCAATGACCATATCCGCACCAACCATCTTATTACAACAAACGAATGACGGGATTCTGCAACAGCACCGCCTTCAGGAAGGGAGCGATGCTCAATAGCCTCCGTCACCGGATCCAACCACCTAAGGTCAGAATCTACATTTTCACCCTAAAGAACTAGTCCAAGCATATCCGAGCAATGCCTTCAAGAAGGTAATGATGTAAAAGCATCGTCATTGCTAGGCATAACCAACTCAGGTCACCTAGGCTTTCACCCCGGAGCTCGAGACCGGGTGCCTAGTAGCACCACCATCAAGTCACTCAAGTGTTGTCGCCACCACTTTTCCACGAGCCCAGCAGTCGCCACCGCTGCACCACCATCCCTCTGCGTCAAGACGTTGTCTCCTCACTTTAACTCAATGGAAATTAAATAACCTAATCAAGCTATGACAGTATTTTGATTTGGAAAAGTTTAGCCTCCTCCCGCCCAAGTAGAGAACGGTTGCAAATAAAGAATAAACTAATAAATTTATGTAAGAAATAGTATAAAATAAACCATATTTGATACCAGAATATTCAGTTTGGTAACCTGCTACTAATTCTTCCTTCGCTTCTGATAAATTAAAGGGTAATCTTTCACATTCTTCAAAAGAAGAAATTAAAAAAGGATAAAACCTATAGGTTGACCCCAAATATTCCATCGGAAAAAACCATATTGAATTGTGCTTCAACTATAACAAATTTACTTGAACTGTTAGATAATCATAGTCGATATCACAATTCTCACCGCTATTTACAAAAACCGTACATGAAACCTTGGCTTCATACTGTTTCTCTATGATCAGAAAAAGGAAATGACTGTTTTGTTCCTAGTCCCTAGGGCGTAGATAGAATTAGGTAAAATAAAATAGATTTGAAAGTCCTAAATTACACCAAAGGAATTCATTCTGCTAGAATAAGAAAAAGCACTTCCGAATTGATTATGGCTAGTGAAAAAGATTCTAGATAGTAAGCGGCGGAGGAATCGAGAAATGAAAGTCTCAATGCGGATATAAATACAAAGAAGAGCTATTTACATAGCCAGCATCTATGGGATCTTACCTGCACAGCGGGGGGTTTCATGGGAATTTTTAAAAAGTATCCGTACACTGAGTATGACCCGTCTGGAAACATGATCTTCAGTTGTCATATCCGTACACTAAGTATGACCCGTCTGGAAACATGAGTGCCTCCTTGCTCTGTCATGTTGTGTCACCGCCATTGCTTGGCCGCTGCCTTGCACTCGGTCCGCACCATACTCCTTGTACTTGCCTGCAATAGATCCACTCTCCATTGCTCGCACACCTCCTCGCTTTACGATGGCTTCTCCTACCCCGTCCGCCTTCGGCATCACACCGAACCCACGCTGGCCGCAACCAGGATGCTCCACGAGGACATGGACATGACTCACGGAACACCGTGCACACCGCTTCCACTTCAATGGATCAACACCAAGACGAGCACTTGGACACGACGATGACTCACCGACACAATGACGACTGATCGTGCAAACTCGCACGACTCCTTGACTCATTTGGCTCTGCCAGACGACGATCTTGATGAGCTCCAGCACCACACCTCGGCACCACCTCTCCCATCAACGATCTTCTTCCACCACATTGCCGACGAAAGCATGCCGTCTCCCTCCACGTCGCTCCGTCGAACGACGATCGCTTGATTCTCCTCGTCGCTGCATCACCCAGCGACTTCATGGCCCGCCCCGAGGCGCTAGTAGATTGCCACCCGGGCAAGCGCAGCTTCAAATCGACCTTGCTCTGACACCAATTGATGGAACTTGCCCACAGGATCGATCACATCAAATCACACGAGGAACACGCACAAGAAAAGCCCAAGACAAACTGAGTCTAACTCAAGATTACCTAACACTCCCTTGGACAATGAGTAGGCATACTATTTTCAAAATAAGTAGGCATCTTTCCTTTCTGAATAATGGCAACATTAATTCCTTTACTTGATATGCTTTCACATGAACGACTTACTATTGTTATGCACTTATGTTAAATGAAAATTTATCCATTTTGTAGTATCCTACAATGTTTTACACATGGTGTGGCCCCTCACACTAAGATGATCGAGCAGTGATCTAGAGTTCTCAATACAGATCATGATGCCTCCTCGATATCCACTTCTTCACAGCCCCCAACCCTGGTATATATAGTATGAAAATTCTGCAAATAAATAAGACGAATAGGTAATTATCGAATGCTTATGTTAGTAAGTGTATTAGTTCTTTTAGGTCCAATCCTGGAGGATGTTTCTCGACACTTTCATTTAGTCGAGTGATTTTGTATGCTAATAATACAATAGATTGATCTACTTAATATTTCTGAGTGCACAATGTTTTGTGAAAACCATAAATAGTATGAAAAACGTCAAAGACTTGAATGGGGGATGATGTCTCATTTACCTGATTGGTGTGCTTTCTTAGTTCCCTTTGCTGAGTAAATCATAGTGTAGTTGCATCTTACCTTCTGTGTGGGCTTGTAGGTGTGCGCTTCATCACTTTTCCGTTTCTCATAAATTATCCTTATTTTGTTTCTTATGTTCTGGTTTAGGTTTAGATGTTTTCTTCAACCTGCAGGCTCAGTCACCTTCAATCTTCTACTTCGACCTCTAATATTTTCATGCTGAATGTTCAACAAAATATCCAAGAGAAGTACAGCTGCTCTTAATTTGTGTTGTTGTGTTTTGAAGGATGACTCTAGGTATAGTAGAAATGTAGTATAAAGAATACATGGACGTGCATATGCATTTCATGGCTGTACTATGGGGGGAGGCATGAGGTCAATATCCCATATTAGCTGTATCTTGTTCATATACTTTTGTTTTGCTCTTGGCGGTGGGTTGTGGCTGTTTGATAATGGTCCAATTTGACCGTTTTTATGATCGTATCAATATAATTTACACTGTACATTTTATTTTTTGACAATTTTAGTTAACTAGTCCTGCTATTTATTTCCCAATGGTTGTCCATCCTCATGGTGACATGCAACTACAAGGATAAATTGATTTTTGAACCTTCATTTCTTGATCATTTGATATTTTAAAGTTAGCATTTATTGGAACCTAGAATAATAACAATAAGCTTAAGTCGTGTTATGAGCCCGGCGGAACTTGATTTGTTTGCTAGGCTTGCTCTGTAATTTTTCTTTGTTCATTATATTTTCTTGATTGTTGCATCCATTAAATATTCATCAAATATCATATCCCTGTGCGCTATGTGTTGTGTGATCCGATGGATATGAGTTGAGGCAGATTTTTTTATTACACTTGCTCAAATATTGTGCGAATGAAGCTAAATGCAACATTCCTGATATAGTGTCAGAATATCTTAAGCGCATCAAGTAGATCTTAATATGTAATAGATTTTTGGTTGGATAATCGCCCTATATGTTATATATCATCAAATTTCCTTTTTGTTATCAATTTACATTGCAAGTTAAGTGAACTTCAATTATTACCCGATTGTGACTATTTTATAGTCCCTCCGTTCCCGAAAATGCTGTTTGGTGGACGAGCTACCTGGAGCTCGCTATCTCCTGCGTCAGCCTTTATCGTGATCTGTTCCAGCCACGTATTCTTGCATGTATTCCATCCATCAGCTATTTACACGCGGCCGTATTCTCTCCATTTATGCACAGTGATATCACATGTCGATCAGGTCGCCCTACCAGCCGAGGTCCCCGTACCATCAGGATACCCTTTATGTTCCATAATATAGTGGGATCAAGGCAATATCGAACATGGGCTTGACTTGGTCGTGAGGTGCCTCTTCAAAATCTTTTAGCCGTTTGGGTTGAGCGTGGTGATTACTTGCCCATGTCGTTTTGCTGAAATTGTGAGACGTCAAGGAACGACAGTACAGTTATCTCTACGGTTTCGCAAATTCAGTTAGCACATGCGTCATTGGCAAGTAGGATTACCGATAGCCGATCGAGAATAACTTTTGCCTGTCATCAGCAGCATGGTACGTAGTACCTATTATTGTAGAACACGAACAAGTTCAGCAATTTTCTGATTCACAATTCTACTACATGATGTTCAATGTGACAAATAATACAGTCTCGACGTTATTCAGGAACTAGCCATGAACTGCACATGGACGTTCTACATTTTGACCGCATGGGCATGGGTAACCTTGACGAGTCACCAATGTGATATCTGGCTGAAGATTACCCTGAATCGCACCCCTCCAAGAATAATTTCATCCCATCCATGGCAAAAGAGCTTCTGTCTACTGCTCTAGTGGTAGGGGATGCATTTTTTCTGACAAAAGAAACTTTTTTTGGCAGGTGATTTTATTTTTAGAAAGGGAGAGACAGTCTAATGAGGCAAAGCTGTGGGCCGAATGTAATTAATTAGTTCTCTATTTTTTACCACAAACTGTAAATGGTTCTCTATCACACACCGTCAGCATACCGATTGTCATTTAATGTCCCACCAATCCCTCAAAAAAAAATTAATGTCCCGCCAGCCCGGCCCTGACGCTGCATGGGGCAAATTCAAATCAGCCCAGGAGGAACATCATGTCCGTGCAAAATCCGCCGTGGCCAAGGCCCATGTACTAATCAAGCACAGCAGCTCACGGCACCGGTGTATTCCTCAATTAAAGCCCGCGTATTAAACCTGGAAACGCATGCCGCACACATCACAGCGATCGAACGCCCGGACAAGATTACCAGACCCATGGAGCTCGTCCTCCAAAACGTCTCATTCCTCCGTTCCTAAATATAAGTCTTTTTAGATATTTCAATATGAACTACATACGGAGCAAAATGAGTGAATCTATACTCTAAATTACGCCTATATACATCTGTATGTAGTCCATATTAAAATATCAAAAAATACTTGTATTTAGAAACAGAGGGAGTACATGCGAAATTGAACATGTGTTATATTTATAAAAACTCCAACAATATATATTTTAAAAGCCTATGACAACGTACGAGCATTCTACTAGTATTGGATGTTGTAGAGTGAATTATCGGAACCCTTTGGTACAACAGAAAACTTCCAGTCTTCCAACTTGACTCGATCAACGTGTGATATCACCGTCATGCCTTCTTTTCCAAACTGTACAACACTAATGATATTAAACCCATTAAGCTACGCGTGAAGGGTGACCAACCAGCTATTGGCGCAAGCTAGTTGGCCGCGGTGAGAAATTTTTTAGATGAAAGTGTGGATTATTTTTTAAATGTATTTTTTTTAGATGGAGATGAGGACCTTTGGTATTTTTTTAAGCTACACGTGAAGGTCGGCCAACCAGCTATGCCACGTGGCGCAAGCTGGTTGGCCGCACTGAGAAATCTTTTGAAAAAAAATTAGATGAAAGTGTGGATTATTTTTTAAATGTATTTTTTTAGATGGAGATGAGGACCTCTGGTATTTTTTAAATGAAGGGTTATGCAAAGTAGCATTCGCTAGTAGGCTGTGGTGGTAATTTTTTCTTTTTTACTTCTTTTTTTAGATGAAGATGAGGATTTTTTTTCTAAGATGTTTTTTAAGCGGAAGCGAGGACTCTATAAATGGAAACATGCGCACAACTTCCTCTCAACCGGCGCCACAGGGTGGCGCCCCAACCACTATTTAGAGCATCTCCAGCCATTCGGCCCCCCAGTGGCTGGAAATAGCGTCGCCCTGTGGCGAACTGGCGATAATTTCGGCATGGGGGCGATCTGGTTTCTAGCCGCCGCCCCCAGGTCGCCCCCAGTCGATGTTTTGTAAATATTTAAAAAAACATACTTGGCCAAAATTCGGCAAACAGGACATAGATTCGGCGATATTTGGGCGTTCCACAGTCTTTTTGCATATGAAAACATAAATGTACTAAAAGGAAAAAAATGTTGCTGCCGCCTACAGGCCGAAGAGCTTGCCGAAGGCGTCGTAGTCGCCTCCGCCGCCGTCCTCCTTCACACCGCAGCCGTCCCTGCTGGACCCCTGCCTAGGGTCGCCCTAGTGGACTGGTTTGGCCGGCGGCGGCGCGTCGTTGTCGCTGTCCTCGAGGACGATGACGCCTCCCTTGTCGCGGCCACGGTGGCGAGCGGCGATCTCTTCTAGGGCGTGGCCCTGGCGCTCCATCTCCAACCGGCCCCAATCCTCCCGCGCCCACTTCATGGCGGCCTCATCGTCGAGTGCGGCCATGTCATCGTGCTCGCTCTTCACGGCGGCGAGCCCCGGCTCCATCTTTAGCTTGACGAGGCGGGAGGTAGGAGCCGAGGAGGCACGTCCGCCCTCGTTGATGACGGGGGCAGCGCCGTGGGTGCGCCGGCCGAGCGGCGTTTTCACGGGCTCGGCCTTGACGCTGACGAACGCCGGCGACCCGAAGGACTGGAAGGAGGAACGGGAAGAGGAGGAGGAGGTTGACCCGCCCAACATGCGCATCGGCAGCCACGGGCTGCTACTCCGGCAGGGGGCCGGGGCCGGGGCTGTCGGGTACTCAAGCGGCGTATCGTTGCCACCCTCGAGGTACTCGAGGACGGTGTGGAGCGTGCGGCCGGGGGCGCCCCACCACAGGCGGCGGCCGTCGCTGTTGTTGCGCCCCCTTACCACCAGCGTGTTGTTGGTGGAGGCGAGCCGCTCCTCGTGCCGGTGTTGGAAGTACACCGCCCAGTGTGCGTGGTCGTCGGCGGCGTACTCCGGGAGGTCCCGCCCCTCCTCCGTCAGAGAGGCCCGAACACGCTCGATCTCGGCGTGGAAGTAGGCGGGGTGGTCGACGTCAGGTTGCGGGGGGGCTGGGACGCCCCCGGCGCTGAGCCTCCACCGCCCCGGCAGGCGCATGTCGGGCGGCGCCGGGTAGTTCGCCTCGTGGAGGAAGTGGGCTTCCCACTCGTGCAGGTGGCGGCGGCCGAAGCCATTGGCCGCCGCTCCATCGCCGGGGAACCGCTCTCCCATTGACGGGGCGTGCACGCGGTGGCTAGACGTGGAGAGAGGGGAAGAGAGAGTGTCAGCGGCGAGAGAGAGGGGCTACGGGGCGGGTGCATCCACCGGTGAGAGAGGGGGCGGCTTTTATAGAGGTCAGGGGGCGGCAAACGTGTGTACGTGTGGCGGAAGAGGGCGCGTCGCCGCACTGCACCGCCCGTGAGGAATCAATGGAAGGCTGACCGGCACCAGCCTTGGCATTGATTCCCGCCGGAAACCGAAGCGATGAGGACGACGATGCACGGGGTCGCCGACTCGGCGGGCCCGCCGTTAGTTCGCGCCAAAAACGATTCTCCCGGCGCCCCCCATCGCGCCGGGTTCGGCTTGGGTCCGCCGGCGCCAATTTGAAGCCTAAGCAACGAAAATTGGATTTCTGAGGACGCAACTGGGCCGTTTTTTCAGCGCCGGCGCTAAAAAATGGTCTGGAGGTCCTGTTGAAGGCATGACTGGAGATGCTCTTAGCACGAAGAGTTGGTAGTTTCGGGAACAAACATCGCCGGACCTTAAGTGACCGAAAATGTACTTTACTCATAAAAAAACGCTTAGAAAGCTTGGTGATCACATGTTCTCTCTATTTATTTTTTTGCTGGTTTGGTGACACAGTTTTGTTTTTGTTCCTTCAAACAACGACCTTTCGTGTCATAGGGATTAATAATATATTCTGTGGTCTTTAGCACGTCTGCCCTTTATAACCAGCAAAGGCAAGAATCTATTCTACGTCCTTCTCCAGGTATGCACTTTATTATCAGCAAGCAAAGAATGTATTCTCTACACGAGATCGTCGTCTATATTTTCTTAGATACCCCATGCATGAGCTGGAGGAAAAGAAAAAGGCGAGAAGGACAATTAAATGGGGAGCGAACGAAAAAGATGTGTGGCTGGGGTCTATAGCTGCAGCGGAATAGCCTGAAGTATGGGAGAGTGATTAGTTTTCTTAGCTACGACGACGTACGATGACTGGAACCATCAGCTCGGTTGGTGATGGGTCCTCTGGAGAAGAAGGAAAAGGCAACAAGGGTAATACTAGCTTCATTCCCATTTTCTCCTTGGATTACGTACTCCTTTATTATCCTATCTTGATTTGTTGAATTCGTATTTTACTGTATGTGCTTAGTGCCTCATTTGCAACCATTTCATGACCTTGACTGGCTATCTGCATGGATGAATCAGCTGATGAAGGGAACAACCACCATCACCAGCAGCAGCAGAAGCAGAACTTCATGACAATGGTGAAGAAGGCGGTTTCTGAACGGCCGGCAGAGCCACCAAGCATCTGCGAGGTCCCCAAGGACCTCATTGAGGGCAACAAGGGTGCCTACACCCCCAAAGTCGTCGGCATCGGCCTGCTCCTGGACGACAGTTGGCGCACATCGACGAGCATGGTCAGGCTGGAGCGCTACAAGTGGTGCTGCGTCCGCAAGCTCGTCATGGGGCGCCACCCAGACCCAGCCAGCTGGTCGAGGGAGGTACACGAGCCGCTGCTTGGCAAGTGCTTCGACCTGATGGTGGGCTTGGTGCCGCAAATTCGTGCCTCCTACAGCAGCGTTGCTTCCGACACGAGCAGTGAAGATGTGGCGATCAAGATGCTGCTCGACAGCTGCTTCGTCCTCCACCGCCTGCTCAAGCACGCAGGAAAAGGAAAAGGCAACAACGACTACGACGACGATGACTGGAACCAGCAGCTGGGCCGGTGCTGGGTCTGGGGAACCGTGAAGCGTGACCTACTGCTGCTCAGCAACCAGGTTCCCTTCTTTGTCCTCCAGGCGCTGTTCAAGCAGCTGGGGAATGACCGCGGCACGGGCGACATCCTTGTCAACTGCGGCCTCCAGCTCTTGAGCTCGCTACGTCCTGGCCGGCTGCACAACGCACCCATCATCTGCGGTGACGTGCACCATCTCCTCCACCTATTCTACCTCTCAATCGACCTGCCGCCCCGGGACTGGGAGCCCTCCAACACCAAGACACGGGGAATCCGCTCCAACTTGAGCCGCCCGCCTGTAAAGCGCCGACCGCCGAATTCGAAGCCGGCCCACGACTCCATCTCCAGGGAGCTTCTGGCAGTGCCAGAGGCAGAGCTCACGTGGTGGGTGCCTTGCGCCAAGGAGCTGGAGGAGGCCGGCGTTCGGATCCGTGCACGCAGGTACGGCGCCAAGAGCTTCCTGGACGTCAGGTTCCGCCGGCGCCGAGGCATCCTAGAGATCCCGCCGCTGGAGCTCTTCGACTACAGCGTACCCTTGTTCCGGAACCTGATCGCGTTCGAGCAGACCTACCCATCCACGCCGGGCCGCATAACGGCATACGCCATCTTCATGGACTGCCTCCTCAAGACGCCACAGGACGTGCGCCTCCTCCACCAGAGCGGGGTGCTACTGAACCACATGAACGGCCAGAGAGGCGAAACCGCCATGGGGTTCTTCAGTAGCCTCTGCGCGGAGGCGCACACATCTGCCGACCGCAACTACCTTGCCGGCGTGATGGATCAGGTGCTCAAGTACCAGAAAAGAAAGTGGCCCCGTTGGCGTGCCGCTCTGGTGAGCGGCTACTTCACCAATCCGTGGGTGACCACATCGGTCGTCGCCGCTGTGATCTTGCTCACCATGACAGTGCTGCAGTCATTCTACGCTGTCTATGGGTACTACAAGCCATCCAAGTAAGCAATGCATAGCAACTGCCTGCACTACACGTCTAGAGGTGACTGTGTTGTGTCACATCTAAATGATCCTTTTACCTTTCCGCTGTGGTTGTCCGTTTTATTTCAAGGCATGCCTATGTCTTTTTTTTTTTTTTGAACTGAAGGCATGCCTATGTCTAACTAGCTGTGCATTGTGGTTCTCCGTTGTATTTTTTTCCAGTTATGCCTATGGCTGGCTAGCTCCACATCACCTTTCGTGGCCATTGCATTAGCATGACGCACGCACGCACGCATTCACACCCGTTGTATATATATTTCGAAACGGAGGCAAAAGCTTGTTGAAATAGTAGCACTTTAGCGATTAATTTCATCCCTAAGCAAATCATAAGCATGACAAACACGGTATGAAGCTCATACCGAAACGTAACCATGTGAGCCCTGGTATAACATAGAATCGAAACATCTATGAACACAACACACTACTGGAATTTACATCTTTACCGAGTGCCGGAAATATTTAGCGAAAGCCGTTTTACATTCGGCGAAACCTTTGCCCAGTATTGTTCTCGGCCCGAATCCTACCGGCAAAGCTTCCTTTGTGAGAACCAGAACAAGGGGACTCAGCAAAGTCCTTGCCGAGTTCTAAAATGGGGATTCAGCAAAAAAAAAAGACTTGACAGGCCGGACGGAGACGGGGGTGCCACGTGGCAAAAACTTTGCCGAGTACTTGTGGTAGGCACTCGGCAAACATGAAAGCACGTGAGTGAGACACGTCTACTCAATTATTTGCCGAGTGGCCCACTCGGCGATACAGTGCCCAGGAAAGCCCTAGCGGCTCCTATTTGCTGAGATCCGTGACTTTACACTCGGCAAAGATGAAAATTCCAGTAGTGTGTTGTGTTCATACGCTTTCAGAGAAGGACACGTGGCTTTTTCACTGAGTTGTGTTCTCGGCAAACTGGCTTTACCGAGTAGCATAGTCGGCAAAGATGAAGACATATCTTCTGTTTTATTTGTTTCTGCATCAGCCCTGAAAGAAAAGACATATAAACAGTAAAATTTTGTCCGCAGACAGTACCACATCATAGGCAATGCACAAGAATCATAACAAGTTCAATATTCTTAATCGAATTAACTAAAGCATCATAACAATTCTAAAGTTGTTCATCAAACTAACTAAAGCATCATTACAAGTCTCAGATAGTCACTAAAACCTCAATGTGACCCATTTGTCTTACATGGACCACACAAGCATCAAACTAATAAAGATCACAAGTAGGACAAATAGATACTTCATCCACTTCCACCCGGTCTGATCTCTCCCTACTTGGAGCAAATACATGGAGTAAGTGCCTCCTCTCTAGCATCATACCCTGTTTAGCAATTGTCTTTGTAACGATTGACTTGTTCATGGCATGCTTTCCGTGAATCATAGACTCCTGGATGTCTACCTTAGTACAACACATACCACCTCATCTACAGAAGGGAGAATAACAAAATTTCAACACATAACAAAGCGTCAGAAAAACTCATGCATGAAGACATATATGAGCAATATAAGGCTTCATGGTTCATATACCAAAAGCATCAGAAGTTGTCATCCGAGTCCACCTCATCATCTACATAAATACACCATCCCTATATCGTCGTCAAACTATCAAACACACTACTACAAGAATGGATCTCTACTCCGAGGCATAGTTAGTGAAGCCAGTGATCATGGAGTCGGAGGAGGTCGGGCATATCCACCACAATGGAGGAGCAAGCGTCGTTTGCAAGGATGTTGTGTGGCGGGCGAACACTCTCCTTACATGGCAGGCCCTCGCTGTCCTTAGTAGGCGGATTCTTCTTGGACAAATCCTGAAAATGATTTAGTAGGATGAGCTGGGGTGCGCCTTATTAAGGATCTCATCCAAAGGGTCCTCACTGGCGTGCTCCTCCTTGACCACGAAGTCGATCCTACCATAAAAAAGCAATTAATAAAGATTTGAATTAAATAATAATTTGAACAATTACTTAAAACGGTTATTTTGGTAATCCAAAAAATACTACGGATTTTTAAACAGGTTTCAAAAAGAATAATAAAGTTCAAAAAGGTGAAACTTGAATTAACAAAAGAAAGAGTCGAAAAACAAAAAACAAAACAGAAAAGAAAAGAAAGAAAAGCTTAAGTATTGCTCTGTTGGCCCCTATTGGGCCGGCCCAAGCGCTTGCGGATTCGAAACAAGTTTATTGGTTTTGAAAAATATATTCACAGATTTGAAAGATTTCGCGGAGTTTCAAGAAAAGTACACAAAAGAAGTTGCAAAAAGCATTCCCAGTTTTGGGAACCTCAGCTTCCCAGCCGGTTTTTTCTGGTTCTGGAACCATTTAGGAGGTTTTTCAACCGCATTTTTTCTTTTACTTTTCTTATTTTTGTTTTAATATTCTCTCCTATTATTTTCCCTTTTCTTTATTTTTCTTTGTTTTCTTTCAAATTTTCCACTTTTTTCTTTTACCGTTTCTATTTTTCATAAACTTAAAAGTTCAGTTCAGAATTTTGAAATATTTCATGTATTTCAAATTTCAAAGTACAGTCATATTATAAAATATTATGATGCATAGTTCAATCACCGCTTTGTGACAGAGGAATAAGTTGCCTTCTCCATCCAGCGTTCATTATTACAGTACTTAGATGTTCGCATACTCAACCATGTTTGTCAATAGACTTACGGCAGTCCCTCACAAGCAGCGGCAATTACGGCGCCCTAGAGATTCGGCACATTCCGGTACCTGATCCATAGGACGGCCTCATAGAAAGGAAAGAGCAGACCAATCCCATTCGAAATCTGCAATTGCAAAAGTCAGAGGCGTGGGGCACATTAGCACATTAGTGAATATATAGCTTGGGATGAAGATTGCATGCACATGTATGTAGGCCAAACAATCCAGTATGTAGGCATGGAGTGCCTCAAAAGGATGATAAGAAACTAAGAGTTTTGACACAAATAATCTTTTCTGTTTACATTACCTACATAGCTAAATAACATACAAAAAGAAAAAGAGCTCAAGGTACTATAGCCTCAAGCACGTAGGTGTCAGATTCTTGTGTAAGAAAATAACTGGGTAGAGATAATCATGTCATTTGATTTTTAAAAAGAGCGCTCGTTAACAACATGCCAACACTCCTAGTGTAGCCTGAATTGAAACTACAACAAACTAGCAGAGTTGTGTTTCCTAGTTACAACACTAGACTGATCAAGAGTTGTGATGCGAATATACAAGAGATCAAGTTAAAACAGCACAAGTTATACAGTAGCCTCAAGCAGAGCATGTCTACAGCAAGTTGGTAAAAAAATGCTCAGTCATGGCATTTGATTTCACAAGAAAAGAATACTCAGCCATGTAAGGTGCAATGTTGTGTAGACTTTGTAATTCTAAAATAATTTTTAGTGTAATGTGGCTAGAAGCCAGAGTACACTTGTAGCTACGAACTATGCAACAAGCCTGAAACTCCAACAACAAGAAGCAGAATTGAGTTCCTAGCCATTAGACTAGACTGAAACTCTTAGCATTTGCCTATCAAAATTGTACACTTGAAGCTCAGTCATGTATAGTGCAATGTTGTGTACACTTTGTAAGGTGCAATGTTGGAGTATATTTTGTAATTCTATAATAATTTGTAGTGCACTGTGGCTAGAAGCCAAGAGTACACTTGAAGCTACGAACTATGCAAAAAGACTGGAACTCCAACAACTGAAACTAAGCAAATCTCTGGATAGAGATGAAAAATGGCATTTGATTTAAAAGTTGGCACCCATGAAACAAGCCAACACCACCTAGTGTAGGCTCAACTGAAACTACAACTAGCAGGGCAGAGATATGTTTCCTTGTGATCACACTTGAATGAAACTGCTAGCAGGGTATAAGAAAAATGCACATGTTTCTACATCTACCGAGCAAATATGTACAGACTCAAACTCCCAGCTGGGTAGATAAACATCTGTCAAGGGTTGCATCATAAATTGTGACAAATTATAGGCTATTTTCACATGGAGCACACAATAAAAAAGATGACATTTAGTTATGTAGGCAAGACAGTATATAGTATATATAGCCAATGGATAGAAAGCAAATACCAGCAAGAAAGAATCAAAGTCAGGAATGCATGCGTATGCAGTCCATATCATGGCGTTACTGAAGTAAGGAAATGACATCTCCATGCCGGCCACATTGTGTGTGGTGTGGGCGCCATACTGCATAGCATGTGCAGAAGATGAAAAATCTATGTGACAATTGATTGATAGAAGGTGAGTTCAGTCAAGCGAGCACTCACGACCCCGTCTGCAGTCGAGGCATACATCAGGAAGGCCGTCGCTGCACCCATTGAGCCAAACACACGATCCTTCACGTGTGGGTGCTGCCCATGGCTAAATACGACGAACAGTAGGGTGAAGAGCAGGCCAAAAAACACTACCTCCAGCACAAACATGGCGACAGAAAGGATGCGTCTCCCTCCGTGTGAGTAACGCAGGTAGATGGCACATACGCCTTCTCCACCAGGAACGCGAGACCATTGACAATAGCGACCGTTAACACCGTTAGCTATGTTGTTTAATGACGAATGGGACCCACATGTCAGCCTCACTAGTACTTAATAAGAAAATATCCCAATGAACAGTGACCCCATGCTCCCCTGCCTCCTCCCCGGAAAATTCACTATTTTGACCCTTTTAGGGTCTTTCGGTAGGCTAGAATGTGCTAGGGCAGTGGTCAAAGTAAATGGCTCCGTCTACGTAGCTGATGTGGACAAGTGTCTTGCGTCAAGCAAAAACAGTATCGGGCGCGAAAAAACACTACCTCCAGCACAAACATTTATTCACTATTTTTAATAAATGGTCAAGATTTTATCTATACACCCTTAATGTTTTTCAAATTCTTGATTGACATTTTCCAAATACTTGTTCAACATTTTCTCAAATGCTTGATTAACATGATCAAAAAAATTCATCATTCACATAGTCAACAAAATTCATCGTATGTATGTATGTATGTATGTATGTATGTATGTATGTATACACACATATATATGATGATCAAACAATTTCAACATTTTTTTAATACAATGTCAACATATTTTATATAAATTTAACATTTTTGAAATGCTTAACCAACATTTTCAAATATTTGTTCAACATTTTTTAAATGATTGATTACATTTTATATACATGACAAAAAATGCATCATGTTTATAATACATAGTCAATATTTTTCTAATACCTGTTCAACAAAATTCCAACTGCTCGATTAACATTTTTCAAATACATGATCAATTTTTTTATGCATTTTTCACATACGTGATAAAGATTTTATGTTATATATTTTTCATTTCTTTTTTGATCTTTTATTTCTTTTCCATTTCCGTTTTCTCTTCTTTGTTTTTCTTTTGTGTAGTTTTTGTGAACTTTTTTTAAAATGCTAAAAATTTTGTGTTCACTGAATTCAAAAAATATTCATGAAATTCAAAATTTGTTCACCATATTTTTCAAAAAATTCGTTAAATTAAA
Source organism: Aegilops tauschii subsp. strangulata (assembly GCF_002575655.3). Classification (NCBI taxonomy): domain Eukaryota; kingdom Viridiplantae; phylum Streptophyta; class Magnoliopsida; order Poales; family Poaceae; genus Aegilops; species Aegilops tauschii. The sequence continues at coordinate 596,464,923 of NC_053037.3, forward strand.
AAAATCATCATTTTTAAAAAAGTTCATCCGATTTTCTAAAAAATGTTCTTGAATTGAGAATTTGTTCATCAAGTTCAAAATGTTCATCTAATATAAAAAAGTTCATCGTATTCAAAATTCATTCATCGTAATTTTTAAGAAATGTTCATCCATTTTTTAAAAACTTCATCCAAATTCAAAATTTGCTTGTTTGATAAAACATTTACAAATATCCAAATTCCTGAACATATTGAAATTTGTGAACATTATTCGAATTCAGGGATATGTTTTGGCTCCATGAACTTTTTTGAAATTCACATTCTTTGTAATTTTGGAAAGTTTTGGAAATCCTGAATTATTTAAAAGAAAAAAGAAGAAAGAAACATGAAAATAGGGGGCCGCTGCTGCTCATGGGCCGGCCCGCTGCCGTTCATCGTGATAGGACGCGCTGCTCAAGCAGTACCGTGTGCGCGGAGGCGGAGCTCTTGGCGGAGCACATATGGTCACTCCCCAAGTACAATAGCTGGAAGCAGGGGGACATAAAGGAGAGGCCGAACAACGCCTACTCCGCCCTCCGCAAGGAGTTCCGGGCCATCTTCGAGAGCGTCGAGGCGCCGTGCCAGACCGAGGCCGTCTTGGACGACGACGAGAGGAACCGGGTGTACGAGATGAAGGCCTCGGCGTTGTACCAGGAGACCTACCACCCCAAATGGGTCCAGCGGTCGAGGGAGGCGCTGGAGCCCGACCGCGAGGAGGAGGACGCACCGGCGAGGCTTAGCTTCGCGTGGATCCCGGTCGAGCACCTGGCGCGGATCAAGATACAGTGCCTTGGGGGAGTGAAGGCGGACCGCCGGAGGCCCATTGAGAGGCTCGCTGCCTACATGTCTGGGAGCAAGACCACTCTGCGTCTCTGCCCTTTGGCCATGCCGTCCCATCTGAAGCATGCCTCACGTTGTTATCTTGATTAATGTACCCCCAAACCGAACTTGTTGCAACTCTCTTACTACCAGGAGTGTTTGTAGTACAAAAAATAAATATTAGCTTTAGTTTAATCTGACTTAAACATGCTCCCTACCCTGCTAAAAGTGTTGTTGACGAGCCCTGCGTGTGTGAGGCCTGCAGAAGTTGTATCTGACTTTTTCAACTGTTTTGTGTGTTGCAATTTCCTACTGGAAAATGGTCAAAACTGATCTTGTAGTATGTTTTTTTGGCATTCTAAATACGTATGACCTAAGAACAACTCTAGCAGAGTTGTCATATCGCCTGACAACAGAGTGGGCCAGCGACCGTCTGCATGGTCAGAATTAAGCTAATCATTGTTGCTTTAATAATAGCGCTGATAAAAAAATGACAATGCTGAGGGTCGTGGATGTAGTGGACGCATCCGCCTGCATCCTTACGTGAGAGAGATTCGACATACGGTGTCCAAGCAAATACCCCAAACCTCGGAAAATATAATCATGATCTTTTGTTTTTGCAAAATATCCTAATCGACAGGACACTTTGAACTGGTATGCGATTTGTTTTGGAATAATATCAAGTTATCTGACCACTCAAAACACAATGTTAATTATTTAGAAGGAAGCCACGTGTTCATCATATAAAGTTGAAAGTTGCAACACATGCACATCACAATGGAGAACAACCGTCATAACACAGTAGCAAAAAAACACCCCATAGAAAAGAAACTCATAAATATCTCTATAGTGGGGTCGATCGCTGATCCAAATAGCTTCCAAATTTTTTTCTTTCCGAGTTAATTTTCTCAGTTTTATTAACCCGGGCGGCTCTTTATTATTGCTTCAAATTTGTAGTCCTTGTTTGAAGTTACGATTTTTATTTCTATATTATTTTCATTATATTGATGCTTTATTACCCCGCAAAAAAAGATGCTTTATCATTAAAGAAGGAAATAGACTAATTGGAATCGAAGACTTGGAATGATAGTGAATAAAGAGAACGATTCTTCTGATTTTCTTGTTCCTCAAAATACTATGCCTATCGGTAGTGGGCATGCCTTCTATCTATGTCGGGGAAGGAACCAGCCCAATTCATAGCAAGGAGTGAACCCGCCAGACCCATAGCAAAAGCAAGGGATATCTTACCTCAAAATTTCTATTTCAGGGGGCAATGGCTACAACTAAGTAGATAAGACCCGGTCGTAAATTGGAAATTGATTTACCTATATCAGTCAAAGCGCTATTATCATCGCTTTCCACTGTCCATCAACAACGCCACGTAAGTTGTCACCGGAGCAGTAAGAGATGCTGACGATAGAGCACATAATGATGTGTCGTGCATTGGCTAGTGTTCACCCCGTGCACATTGTTCCTCAAACATGTCGTCTCCAGTCGACGAAGAGCACCGAATCCGTCTCCCCGCAGCTCCCAACCCAGTGCCATCACATCAAGTCAGATGGGTGTTTACGGGGCACCGAGAAGATTAGTGTAGAAAGTTTTCAGCATAGCCGCTTTTTTTATCATTTGAGGAGAAGTAGTAAAAGTGGTTTGTAATGTTCCAAAAGCTGATGGTAATTGATCCGTAGCTGGAAATCCTTGCAACTACTAGGATCTAAATAGCTAACTTGTTTCATAGAATTATGCCATTTTGATGGACTTTCTTTAAAGAGCGTGCAGAACCTTTGCACATCTTATCATTAAGAAGAAAGACGCATTCATAGATACAACATCAACCCCGCAAGGCAACAAGCCAAGGGGATGGATTAAATCAACATATGCAACACATACTAGGTCTTGCTACACTAGGGCTAATCTCAAGAAAGGCTTGCGCAACCTACAATTTTAGACCTGGCTCCAATGCTTAGCCTCAGCCAAGATGAGGTCCATCATGACAGAAAGATCCCTTTGTTCCCTTTGGTGCTCATACAATTCAGCAAAGGCTGTCATAGGGTAGAGGAAACACCATAATTTGAGAAACATGGAAGGAAAATATCTCTAAAAGTTGGGATATTGGCTGGTTACTGGCGCCCTGGTGGGTTCCAGGATTTGACCGTAAGCGAGGTCATGGTGTTGGGATATTGGATGAGGATAGGAAATCTATTGCCGACTGCCTTAACTTTTAGCTTGGGTCCTTCCCCACTACCTACCCGTGGATCCCTGTTAGAGACGCCCGGCTCGCGATGGCGGACCTCAGACCATATATCACTAGGCTCCAGCAGAGGGTTGAGTCGTGGCGTGGCTGATGTCTCTCTATATGGTGGCTCGGATAGTGTTGATTAACTCATCCTTGTCTAGCCTCCTTATGTTCATCATGAGCTTCTTCAGCCTTCATGAAACTATTCATCATGAGATTGCGACGGTACTCTCTAGATTCTTCTGGGGCTGGGGAGGGCAACAAACAGAAGTAGCACATGGTTAGGTTGGCAGATATCTGGAAGCCCAAGGACCGGGGAGGTCTTAGGATCATGTCATCCAAACGCATGAATATTGCCCTTCTCACCAAATGGTTATGGCACATTGTGAATAACAAGGGTGCCTATGCTACCTCCTTGGCCAGCCTCCGACATTCTACCAACATTTGAGTGGCTTCCAATTTTGGAAATCCATAGTCCAACTCCTTCCCATTCCTCAGACCGGATCCTCCATTTTGGTAGGCGCCGGTTCGGCGACATCCTTCTTGCTTGAATGATTGGCGGGATCCCTCCCTTTGTGACCCAGTTCCCTGATCTTTTCTCCATTAGCGGCTCATCGTCTATTTCAGTTGAGGCTGCCCTGAAAGATCTCAGTCCCCTCGGCTTTTAGAGGGCTTTCGTCCCGCGTGAGCTTGATGCCTGGGCCGAGTTGTTCGAATGCGTGGTCCTCCACCCTCCTAGCCTCGAGCAGAACCAGGACATGGTGTCCTGGCTCCTCCAGCCGAGCGACACCTTCTCCACTAGGTCGCTATACACGAAGATCGCCCCAACCATGGGTCCGGCCCCCTCACTTCGCTATGGGAGACTAGGATTCCGCTTAAGATCTGGATCTTCCTTTGATTATGGATCCGAAGTAGGGTTCCTTCTGGGGTAGAGGTTCATAAGCGGACTGGACCCGAGGATGGGTTTTTCCCGTGGAGTGACATTCTTGAAGACTGTGATTCTTCTCATGCATTAGGGTGCAATTCCAATGGAGTTGCTTCAGGGAGGTCATGGATGATGCCACACAAACTTCACGGACCTCTTTTACGAGCTTCACCTTAGCGCATCTGGATCCCGCCGCATTAGGTGCCGGGGTATCGGAGTTCTTGCCTGGACTTTATCGACGATTCGCTACAAGTTAGTGATCGAGCGGTGTCCTCTTCTGCATCCCTCTGACACGATTTACAAAATGTGTGGATTCTTGCAATTGTGAGGTCACTTAGCCGAGCTCAGGACCGCGGTGCCATCAACGACTACACTACTGGGCTCATATCGTTGGCTGCATGCTTGGCGCCATCACTTCCTCTCCCACCGCTAGAGCTTGACTAGGGTGGGTTCTCCTTATATCTGGCCTCATGGACCTTTGTTTGTTTTCTTTTTGGCATGTTTGAACGGTGCCCTCAGCAGTACACTTTTCTTCTCTGTGTTTTGGCATTGTTGTGGCCTTGGACCATTTGCACCTTCTATGCTTGTGTGTTGATTTATTTATAAAGCAGGGAGAAAGCCCTTTTCGGTAACTACTCCGTTTATATTTTTCACAAAAAAAACTACTCCGTTTATATGGTTTTATTTTACATAATCACATACTTAAGTGCATTGCATAAATATGTGGTATGAAGTTGGTAATTTAGATTAAGACACTATGTATACGAAGGGCCGGTTTGCTTTTGCTGTGTCGTCCTGTGGGCTACGGGATCAAGTTGGTTATAGAGTATTTACCAACCCAGGGGGAAAAAACTGTTGCAGTTGTAGAAGATTTTTTTTTTGTATACGCTCGAACGAGTGTTCTTAGAAAGCCAAAGCAATGCCAAATGCTCCCATGGGAAGAACCGAAAAACGAAGAAAGAAAAGTTAGCCTTGGTTCTTTTCCCAATCTTACATTCTTAAAAAGTTGATCCCCACTACTACCAACTAGATGATACCCCGCACATTGTTGCAGGATATTTGCTCAGTCTTTTGAAGGCATGTATATAACAAAGAAAGAAGGCAATGATGGAACTTGGAGAAAAGGCTTGAAACCAGGCAAGGCATTGCTCGAATAAAGTTCTATGATGAATTTAAACTTTTAGCAATTAAATGGTATAACCCAAATTTTACACGTAGCAAATTGGGGGCTCGCAAAATATGGTCACCACATTTTGGCTCTAATAATTTCTTACAAAAATATGCAGGAAAAAAGGTTGAAGCGGTCTGATAGTTTCACACCGAAAATTAATGTACACACATACAACAGGGGTGAAAGTACAATAATATTCAATCAAAAGAAGTAATGAAAAGTTGCATGTTGAACAGTTTCTGAAGTCTGTAGCCGTGGATTCATTCCGATATATGCAAATATTTGTTGGTTGCGCCGAAGAGATAAACAATCAGCTTAATAGTCAAAGAACCTACCTGCAAGTACATATATGAGACAAAAAGAATTATATTAGCATCGCAAGTATATACAGTCAAAAAACACTGAAAATGAATGTACACACACACACTTAGTTAAAACATCAGCTTAATAGTCAAAGAGCCTACCTGCAAGAATATATATGAGATAAATAGAATTGAAAAACAACTTCAAGATGGAGATGAGATAGACCATCATTAATAGTAATGCTCCCTTTCCTGAAAGAATTTTAACTACGCGCAAGTATATATCTACTTATCTATCCATCTCTTGTGGTGAAAATATATTTTACTGAATCCAAAAATTCTTACCATTGTCACCAGCATGAATAAAGCAGGGATGTACTCACTGTCCGTACAACACAATTCCCGAAAAATGGAATTTCGGGTATTGATTCATACAGTACAACGAATCAAAGCGGAGTGGAAAAACTTTATTCAGAGAGGAACCAGATGGCATCTACGTGTTGTCAGCCTCATAGAGTAGACACGAATGGTGGCGGAGCGCACAACCAGTCTTCTTCATATCAGGCAGGGTGAAGGCTGGATGGGAGTGAAACTCAAGCAAATCTGTAGCCTCTTCTTACCCCAATAGTTTCTTGATATATCAGGTCCAGCATGGCTAGGAACTCGTCCTCCACCCTTTTTCCAGCTCCTGGTCCAGCTTTATGTGATCTTGGTCGTCATTGTCAATGGTGCTGGTGAGGCTGTCGGGGAGCGGCCACATATGCTGCTTCTCTATTACGATAAAGCCGGCTGGGTCGTAGGAGTTGATCCCCCGCCGAAGCTGTCTGCAGCCTGCTGGCTGCGGCATGCATCAGTTAGTGGTAGTAGTAGGTTATCCTAGTGGGAGCAGCTTGCGTTGTAGCGTGACGGTGACCAGGGCTCAGGCCGCGGTGCCGGCAAGCGGGTTGGTGAGGATGCCACGTTGCTCGCCCACGAGATGGACCTGGAGGTATTGTTGCTCAAGGTGCCAGTCAGCCAGTGTCCTCGATGGCTCAGAGAGACACTGACGATGACTTTGAGGGAGGAAGAAAGGCCACCGCAGTGGAGGAGGGAGTCGTGGAAGTCGCCGCTGCCGCTGGAGGTAGGCTATGGAAGGATTTATAGGGATGAAGCCCAAGGGAGATGAACCGAGGGGCTTCATTGGGGAGGCGTGCGTCTGTTACGCTGCACTAAGAAGGTGAAGGACAGTAGTGGGATTTAATGGCGAGTAAAGAAGGCGAAGAGGGAGAGGAAAATGAAGTTTTGTTTGTATGGAGAATCCTCGGGGAAGAAAAGAATGATGCTATACGTGAAGACGGGAACGCTGCGTTGCGGTTAAAAAAAAGGATGACATCAGCAAGGGTGATAAAGTAGTGGGACCGCTGATGTGGATAGATTGCATGTCAAAATAATTAGTTTAGTGGGGATGAATTTAGGTATTATAGATTCTCTCAATATGCACATTGTCCAGTGTTCACATGAGTTTATTTCTTAACATAGTCAATGTGTAGTCCCTCCGTCTAGGTGTGTAAGTCACCTTACGAAAACTAAATAATTTCAAAACACTTAGGCACGATACATTAACTCCCTCATCGTTTCTTGTTTTATGACATATCAACCAATAAGAGATGTGGGCCATGCATGCTTTCAATAACTTGAGACTACCAAACATGACATGCAGTGGTTAGTTCATTGCATGCAATACTATTAATTAGCAAAAATACATTATGTTTTCTCGTTTTCCCCTTCATCTTGGTCATGGTGGACAACCTAAGATGACTTATACACCTAGACGGAGGGAGTACGTGCAATGCACGTTAATTTGGAAGTATATTAAGTGCATACGGATATTAAGTAGGATATTATTTGCGTGTTATTATGTGATTAGCATTATATTTGACATGAAATTAACTGTACGCTAAACGTGTTGAGCGCTCCACATTAAAACAGTCTAAATCGTTCGATTGACATGATTTAATGGCCGAGATTAATTGGATCTGCCTCTTTAGATCTTTTTATATTAGTATAGATATAAATATAGATATATGATATCATGTCATCCTGCCGTTACCAGAACAGACCGAGGACCAACCCTCTGGTCTTATGATTATTTTTTCTGCCACTGCCAGGTCGGTTCTTTGCCCCGACCCAAACTTCTTGCGCATGGGTGTTTTTTCTTTGAGAAACCTCTTGCGCTTGGGCTATACGATTCATATAATAGGAAGGTTGTTGTACCTGGGCTATGGGTACATGGGCCGTGGGCCCATAAGTCTACCGCCATCTTTTGTTCGTAGAAAAGGGAAGATAACAAACCTGCTAATCTTCTCCGACGATTCAGTTGCTCTCCCCATCTATTAATTCACTCCCATGTCCAATGCCTCCGTCCGCATCTTTGCCATGGGGCAGAAGTGAGGCGAGCATGTATTTTACAGGAGCCCTCAATCAACAAGGATCCAGGTTGTGGGTTTCTTTAAATTGGACTTCCAGGATTTATCGAATCATTATAGTATCAATGTATCAGAGATTTGTGCATCTATTAATCGTGTCATTACATTTGACATCCTATATTTGAATACAATATCTTACTCCCTCCGTCCCAAAATATAAAAACGTTTTTTTACACTAGCATAGTGTTAAAAACGTTCTTATATTTTGGGACAGAGGGAGTATATTCTTAAATAACTCTTGCGGTTTTCCTCTGGCCATTTTATCATCCAACATTTTCTGCACCTGTTGACTTATCCATGAGAGGCGATTCATGCCACATATTTGATCTTCCTAATGTGCGCAAAAGATGCAAACATGTCCTCATTGCCATGATGTTGCAATTATGAGAGTATTAACTAGATTATACTATGCTAATGCCATAGTTCCATGCCCCCTCCCCGTATTATATGTATATTTTATGGTGATAGTTGTTAATTTCTGGAGAATGAAAATGGTGTTTTTAGTGTCGTGTGTCATCTTTTGATGTGTTAAAAATGTTATGCAGCTACCAAATTTGACTGATTTGTGTAAAATCCAACAAAACTTATGCATGTGCATATCTTCATTTTATCATGTCTTAGGTTAACAAGAAACAAGCTATTCCCGCTGACTTTTAGCTTAGATGTGCCCTAACCTTCTGTAAGCAGCCTCTCCATCAATCTCAACTTATTTTTCTTGAAGATCTTGATGTATATGCAAGGCACAATAAATTATATTGCTTCATTCCTAAAAGGCATACTGAAGTCACTGTTTCCTTTCATGCTTCCGTTGGACAGATTATAAACATTCTGTGCTAGCTGGTAAATAAAATAATTCAAGCAATTTTGAAGTGATGTGTTACTTGGTGCAGTCTAACTTTGAACTTTTTTCTTACTTCCATTTCTTAATAAAGGTTACTTCCCAGACACACAACTTTGAAGGTATATGCATTTTTTGTTTATGGGACAAGTCACACATGTTTTTACTGATAATCAAGATGGCCCACTTCCTTTATTTGCAGAAATTTCACAATAAATCCTCTATACTAACCTTTGTCTAAGTGTTCTTTGTAAACTTCAGGTAAAGAACATATACTATGGATGCATAAATAGATTATTATAGAGTTTTCTTTTGTATGATTGATGAACTTTTACATAGCGATAGAACTATGAAAATTATCGTGCCTTCAGACAAGGATTTAACTTTGTTGAAAATTCTCATGGCACATCTACCCATTTTAATTTCTTGGTCACACTAAAGTGACAAAAGTTGTTACGCTTACTCCATTTCTCAAGGATGTCGCTGTAGCGACTATCTAGGCACAACAAATGCCCCGAAAAGAATCAACTGAGGTCTCCAAAAATGGTACATAGACATTGATCTAATTTTCCCTCATGCATTGTGTTCGTCCAAAACCCTAGATTTTATCAACCACTACTTTTGTTCCCTCTTCAGTATCACATGTGCACACTATTGTGTATTCTGAAAGATGTCTGAAGAATTTAATTTGAAATAATGGGTTTGATTGGGTAAATGACCATATAATCATGTAATATGATTGTTCATCTCTTATCCAAAATTTGAATTATATAAGTAGGAGGATCGATCTTACTTTACCATGTATCGCTAAAGTCATATATCATTCGAAAGTATTTTTTGTGAAAATTTGGAAGTATTGTTGACAAAGAAGAATCATATATCATTATTTTGTTGATAATTAAAGTTAGTATGCTGAGTAAAACATTAATGTAAACAATATTTCCCGCAGCAACGCGCGGGGAAGTATCTAGTTGACATAAAGTGCAGGCTACAATTCATGTGATGCAGGACATCAACGTGCTAATTAATAAAGCAAGCCATTGTTTTAATGGGCAACACGTCTTTCTTTGTTTCGCCTCTTCTACCTTTTTCACTTGGGTTCTGGGAACAAGATGTGCTCTGCTAATTGCCACAAGAAACATTCTTGTCAATAATATAGAGTAGACAGGAAGTTGAATTACGTGTAATTACAATGATGTTTCAACAGTTATTGTTGTTGCGGTTGAGTTTAATTAAAAGCGATAGACTGGTAGTATTAGGAATGTGAATCATAAGTAGATTAAACTATTATCAGCTGAATTGGCTTTTTTATCTAGAGTTTGGAGATTAATAGGCATGTTGTCTTGTGCATGTAAAGAGTTGGTTGACGGCCTCGTGCAAGGCTTTTTTGGACATTTTGGATTTAGACACGCAAATGCTCAAATGATACATTATCCTCTCCCTTTGATACCTTGTGTGGAATTTATTTATAGTTACGCTAAATGCTTACCTCTGCATGCAAATGAACAAAAGAAATCTGGTGTTTCAGTGACCCGTGCAGTTGCTCTATTGAGGAAGCTACAATTTTGTGGCATTTGAAGTTGTACATTGACATTCCCCAGTTTTGTTTTGTTGCTATCAGCTCACATAGCCACAAGTCCCTTTCACAAAGCAGGCATGACAGCTAGCTAATGTTGATGGCTCTGCTATGAATCACAACTGCTTAGGATCAACATTGTCAGTGTGGTAGTGTTGTGATGGCTCTTCCATAGTTCTCATAGGTGGAAGTGCAACATATGTCCAGACGAGTTGAGAGGTTTTTGAAATCTTATGCCCTATGAGAGAAGTGTTAAGGTGATGAAATGTTTGTCTATTCTTTGTTTTAGAACACCCAAGGTCCCTAGATCCTGTGTTGGAAACTGTATATTATGATCAACAAGGAAAGGAATGTGTTGTTGATATCCATTCTAGGTAAGTTACAATTTTGAGGCTAAATTTGTTTTACTTGTACTTTGGTACTTAGCATGCAAAAAATGCCTAATAAAGAAACAAAGCTCAAAGTTGTAATGCAGAAGGTGAACCCATATATTTCTTGATAATTTGTGAGGAAAGCGGAATACTAGGGAAAGGTTCAGTTCAAATCAGAGTACCGATTCAGCAGGGCATTAAAACTCAGTCCAGGTCAAAGAAGAGTTCTAGTAGTTCACTAGGGAAATAATAAAATGGTTCAGCTCAAAGCAGAATGAAGCTAGCACATAATGCAAATATTACAGAATGCTAGTATACAAATACCAATATAAATCCAAGGTTCGAATCCAATTGCTAGGCACGGAGGAATACACCACCCTCTCCGTCCATAGACATGGTATCTTGCAGTCCTTATCCATCATCATGCAGTTGATCGAAGGTTAATTGGTAGGTAACCAACTCAGTAGCAGCTCCCTCGGCATGGTCAATCACATCAGCAACTCTATTGGCCGGGAGAACAGGTGCGTTGGCTGGGGGAATGGCAGGGGAATCACAACTCCGGCGGCCTTGGCAATCCCAACGTTGTCCTCACCGGATGGGGCAATGATATGGGGATTCATAACTCCGCCGGCCGTGGAAATCCGAATGTTAGCCTAGAGAATCAGCGTGTTTTGGTACCTGATGCAAAGTAAGGCCTGGTAACCAGTGGCAAACACACCCATAATACTGGCCGACTGCAACACAACATCAGTCAGTAACTTCTAGGAACACAAGCACATATGTGTCAATGAACATCAGTCAGTAACGAGTAGGAAGACAAGCATCTGTACACCAAAACCACTCACTAGCATGAACGCGTCAACTGTCAGGAGGGCGGCGTATACTAGCTAGATCACTGCGTTGAAGTGGCAAGGAAAGGCCATCTCTAAGTTGTCGACGTCGTGGTTCATGTATGCTCGGACCTCCACAGCCCAACGAACATAGATAACAAGTGTGACAATGGATAAAGCTTATGCAAGTTGTGCTAGTGTGTGCACTCAAATCAGACACATATGTTAGAGTTCTCAAGGTGGGAGCGGCGCTTACCGTCTGGTCCATGGTAGAGAGGTACATCAAGACGGCCCTCGCGAAGCCAAAGCCCGCGACACTAGCGGCGTGAGGAATGCACCTTGGACGACATCCATGCGGACTGCCACTTTGCATATCCAGCCGTGGGCATAGTGCATGTAACACGCAGTAGCTTGTCTCGATCAGAAACGCGACGTCGTTGACTGTCCAGTAAGTCCGGTTATACCATTTCACCATTGGCTCACATCACCTATGCAAGCCTGCATCGTTCGATCTGCATGGCTACCTTAGACCAAACTTTTCTACTTATTCACAATTATAATTTATTTCTTTGACATATGATCTTAACAAATATAGTCTTATATTATACTTATCAACTAAACAATGATATAACTAAATATTAAGGTACAATATTTTATTGTATAATTTAACATAAACCATGAAAAATGCAATTCTAAATTTAAAGCATTTTCTTGACTAACATAAACCAAGAGTTTTTTACATATATGTTTTCCTTTCGACATTTCTTTTTTATTGGGGATTTACCACATTATTCTAGATCGAAGGGGCAAAAGGACAAGTCTTCATTGATTCATTTATGTGAATTACTAAAATATGTTTCCATTTGTGTATTTTTTATTTCTTTAAATATCATGGTTGAGAGATGTAAAGTTGATTTAGGTTTACAAAAGGATGTCTACCTGTGTAAGAAAATATGAAGGGTGATTATCTTCGTACTCAATAGAAAATTCTAGAATACAGAAAATATCGATGTGTTGACATATGTATTAAAATGCTTGTTTTGTACTTGATAAAACCTTATCACTTGTAACAAATTTTCATGGAAATTTGTGCGTCGTTTTTCTGTTGCTTCTTTTGGCTCGTCACTTTTACTTCATTGAAATTAAATCAACTAATTAAGATGTGATTGTATTTTGATCTGGAAAAGTTTATCCTACTATTGTATATTTTAATAACTTTAATACATCATATTGGGCCAATAAGAGGCCCTAGTTGGATACACTGCCCTAAAGTCAGCCCTATGTTTCTGACCAGCCAAGCCATATCTTTTGGACCCTTGTGTTGATGAATGAGATTTTGATATAGACCAATTGCCATCTTAGAAGATTGTAAACACAGTCGGTGATGCGGACCTAGAAGACACACTCTATTCTTTTTGTTGATGTCAACTACATAGGTATGTATCATTGTATCTTCTATCCAATAACATGACAAGTGTGTGACTACTTATGTTGAAATGATTGTGGATGGGGAATTATTACATAAGGAGGGAGGGTTTTTCACACCTTGTCTCTTTATTTTGAACTTGAAAATAATAATAATTTATACATCCCAAATGACAACAACAACAACAACAACAATAATAATAATAATAATAATAACTAGTAGAACGCCCGTGCATTTGCTACAGGATACAATGCATATACTATCGAAAGCATCTCTGGTATGAAGTCTTAATCCAATTATGCCCCTCAATCTAGTCTGTTATGCCTACTTCTTTTTTTAAATATACTCTTTTGTTACTTTGATTGTTGGTATATCATGAAGAAAATTTTGAGTTACAAAATAAAATTCACAACTTAGACATGCGTGACCTTGGTATCAAGAATGATTGCATGCATAATTTTTGGAACGTGTGGTGACACACATATACATTTAAAAAGAACAATATTTATATTAACAAAAATTCGAGAGTTTGTACAATTCGTGAATGTATGCGGTTAACATGTAATTGTGAAAGGAAAAAATATGTCTATAGGAAGCTCGCTTTGTTCTCTCAGGGTGGTGGTAGTTAGGTTGACCCATGTGTGCTCATCTGGCTGTCTACTGCAACGCTTGTCCCATGATGGAAATAATGCATGGATAGGCAGATGATGGTACGAGGGACACCTATTGGGTGAGGACTCTTCCCGCAATTGCCTCTCGACCGGACCGACCCTGAGACTTGCTCCTTGGGCACCTCCTTTGGGGACACACAACGATGATCAGATCAACCTCGAGGAGTGTCCTTATTTCAGAGGATGTCAGTCGGCAGTGCATTAGGCAATGGATCATCATTGAGCGGGAGTGGTACAGGAGGAGGACGATCTTTTTTCTATTTTTCTATTTGTGTTTCTATGCGAGGAAAGGGAGGTGGGTTTTCCTGTGCGTATTAGGAGGTGGGGCGGATGGGCTTTTTCGTTGGGGCTCAATGCGAGGGGAGTTGGACGTACGACGTACAATCTCAAATTCCCCATTAATAGTAGAGACATGGTTGAAAAAATTCCAATAATTAATTATATGCATCCTTAATTAAGTGTATAACTAATTAATTAATTGCATTGATGATTCGGTTTTTAAAATTGATTTTTTCACGAAAAAGTCCATATTTAAATGGACTTAATTAATTGCACCTGTAATTAATGGTCTAGCTAATTAATCGCATTAATGACTTGATCCCCAAATTGAGTTGGTGCTTGGTTTCCAAATCATTTTTCTATGTTTTTCTTTTCTTTCTGCGTGAGGCAAGGGAGGTGGGTTCTCTTCTGTGTGTGGGGAGGTGGGAGGAGATGTTTTTTTCACAAGGGGGGCCAAGGGTTTAATAGTAATGATAAATTTGAAAGAAAATATTCTACTATATTAATTATCTTCATCATTAATTACGTGTCTGACCAATTAAATAATTGCATTAGTGGCTCGATTTCATAATTAATTTGATGCAAATAACGCTCCTTAAATAGACTTAATTAATTACATATGTAATTAATTGTCTTGATAATTAATTGCATTAATTGCTTGATTTCCAAAATGATTAGGCGTTTAGTTTCCAAATTATTTTGCATTAACGACTGGTGATACTTTAATAATTAACATGATCCTCCTGTTTAAGTCGCGATAATACTTTCCTAATTAATATGATACTCACGTCCAAAGAATAATACTCTTTGTAACTAGTGTGAGCCTTTCATTAAACACTCAATGATACGTTTATAATTAACATGATCCTCTTGTCCAAAAAATACACTTCATAATTAAAGTGATACTACTATCAAACGCCCGGTAATACTTTTCATAGTTAACATGATCCTCCCGTCCAAATAATGACACTCTTCGTAATTAATGTGATTCTTCCGTCCAAATAATGATTCAATATATATTACTCCATCCGTTCCAAAATATAGTGTGATACGTCCATTTTGCATCATGTTTTCTTACTGTTATCTATAAAAAAATTTATCCATAATAATGCTTTCTGGAGTAATTCTAATGCCTTTTCTCTCATAATTTACAAGGAACACACCAAGAGGGAGAATTCCGGCAGCTGGAAATCTGGACCTGGAAAAGCTACGTCACGCCACCTATTCTGCACAACTCCAAATTAGCTGAAACTTTAAGGAGATTTTTTATGGATTATTTGAGAAATATTGGAGCCAATAAACACCACAGGGGGGCCACCAGGTGGGCACAACCCACCTGGGCGCGCCAGGCCCCCCAGGCGTGCCCTGGTGGGTTGTGGCCTCCTCGGCCCACCTCCGATGCCCATCTTCTGGTATATAAGTCATTTTCACGTATAAAAAATAAGGAGGAGACTTTCGGGACGAAGCACCGCCGCCTCGAGGCGGAACTTGGGCAGGAGCACTTTTGCCCTCCGGCCGAGCGATTCCGCCGGGGGAACTTCCCTCCCGGAGGGGGAAATCATCGTCATCATCATCACCAACAATTCTCCCATCTTGGGGAGGGAAATCTCCATCAACATCTTCAACAGCACCATCTCCTCTCAAACCCTAGTTCATCTCTTGTGTTCAATCTTGTTACCGGAACTATAGATTGGTGCTTGTGGGTGACTAGTAGTGTTGATTACATCTTGTAGTTGATCACTATATGGTTTATTTGGTGGAAGATTATATGTTCAGATCCATTATGTTATTTAATACTCCTCTGATCATGAACATGTTTACCATTTGTGAGTAGTTACATTTGTTCTTGAGGTCACGGGAGAAATCATGTTGCAAGTAATCATGTGAACTTGATATGTGTTCGATATTTTGATAGTATGTATGTTGTTATTCCCTTAGTGGTGTCATGTGAACGTCGACTACATGACGCTTCACCATGTTTGGGCCTAAGGGAATGCATTGTGGAGTAGCAATTAGATGGTGGGTTGCGAGAGTGACAGAAGCGTAAACCCCAGTTTATGCACTATTTCGTAAGGGACCAATCCAAAAGTTTAATGCTATGGTTAGAATTTATTCTTAATACTTTTCTCGTAATTGCAGATGCTTGCGGGAGGGTTAATCATAAGTAGGAGTTTTGTTCAAGTAATATAAACACCTAAGCACCGGTCCACCCATATATCAAATTATCAAAGTAGCGAACACAAATCAAACCAACATGATGAAAGTGACTAGATGAAATTCCCATGTACCCTCAAGAATGCTTTGCTTATCATAAGAGACCGTTTTGGCCTGTCCTTTTCCTGAAAAGGATTGGGCTACCTTGCTGCACTTTTGTTACTACTATCGTTACTTGCTCGTTACAAATTATCTTGCTATCAAACTACTCTGCTACTTACAATTTCAGCACTTGCAGACATCACCTTACTGAAAACTACTTGTCATTTCCTTCGGCTCCTTGTTGGGTTCGACACTCTTACTTATCGAAAAGAGCTACAATTGATCCCCTATACTTGTGGGTCATCAAGGCAATTTTCTGGCGCCAATGCCGGGGAGTGAAGCGCCTTTGGTAAGTGGAATTTGGTAAGGAAACATTTATATAGTGTGCAGAAATTTATTGTCACTTGTTACTATGAAAAAAATATCCTTTGAGGGGTTTGTTCGGGGTATCTTCACCTCATCCGGAACCACAATTAGCTAACCCTCAACCTACTGCACCTACTGAAAATATTGAATATGAAATTCCTTCGGGTATGATAGACAACTGCTAGCTAATCCTTATGCAGGAGATGGAACCAAACATCCTGATATGCACTTGATATATGTGGAACAAATTTGTGGATTGTTTAAGCTTGCAGGTTTACCCAGGGATGAAGTGTTGAAAAAGGTTTTCCCTTTATCTTTGAAGGGAAAAGCATTGGCATGGTATAGGTTACGCAATGATATTGGATCATGGAATTGGAATCGTTTGAAATTGGAGTTCCACCAAAAAATTTATCCTATGCATCTAGTTCATCGTGATCGGAATTATATATATAATTTTTGGCCTCGTGAAGGAGAAAGTATCGCTCCATCTTGGGGGAGGCTTAAGTCAATTTTATATTCATGCCCCAATCATGACCTCTCAAGAGAAATTATTATCCAGAATTTTTATGCTCGGCTTTCTCGTAATGATCAAACCATGCTTGACACTTCTTGTGTTGGTTCATTTATGAAGAAGACTATTGAATTCTGGTGGGATCTTTTGCAAAGAATTAAACGCAACTCTGAAGATTGGGAACTTGACGAAGGTAAAGATTCAGGTATTAAACTTAAGTATGATTGTGTTAAATATTTTATGGATACTGATGCTTTTCAAAAGTTTAGCACTAAATATGGACTTGACTCTGAGATAGTAGCCTCCTTTTGTGAATCATTTGCTACTCATGTTGAACTCCCTAAGGAGAAGTGGTTTAAATAACACCCACCTATTAAAGAAGAAATTAAAGGGCCAGTACCAGTTAAAGAAGAAACTATATTTTATAATGTTGACCCAGTTGTTCCTTCCGCTTATATTGAGAAACCACCTTAACATGTTAGGATTAAGGAACATGCTAAACTTTCAACTGTGGTTAACAAAAGCTATATTAGGACACCTAAACCTGATGAACAAATTAAAGTAGGACCTAGTATTGCTATGGTTAAAGATCTCTTGGAAGAAGATATGGATGGGCATGTTATTTACTTCTGTGAATAAGCTGCTAGAATTGCTAAACCTGATAAAAGAGATAAACATCGACCTGTTGGCATGCCTGTTGTTTCAGTTAAAGTAGGAGGTCACTGTTATCATGGTTTAAGTGACATGGGTGCTAGTGTGAGTGCTATTCCTTACACTTTACATGTAATGCACGTGCTACCTTTCAAAGATATATGTTTGTTATCTTCTCTGACTTTTGTGAAAAGATTGTTGAGGTTTTCATGGATGACTTTTGTGTTTATGGGAAGTCTTTTGATGATTGTTTAAGCAATCTTGAGCGAGTTTTGCAGAGATGTGAACAAACAAATCTTGTCTTGAATTGGGAGAAGTGCCACTTTATGGTTAATGAAGGCATTGCCTTGGGTCATAAAATTTCTGAAAGAGGTATTGAAGTTGACCAAGCTAAGGTTGATGCAATTGAGAAGATTCCATGTCCTAAGGACATCAAAGGTATTCGTAGTTTCCGAGGTCATGCTGGTTTCTATAGGAGATTTGTCAATGACTTCTCTAAAATTTCTAGGCCTCTTACTAATCTTTTGCAAAAGGATATTCCTTTTGTTTTTTATGATGATTGTCTTGAATCCTTTGAAACACTCAAGAAAGCCTTAATATCTGCACCTATTGCTCAACCACCTGATTGGAACTTGCCTTTTGAAATTATGTGTGATGCTAGTGATTATGCTGTTGGTGCTGTTCTAGGACAAAGAGTTGATAAGAAATTGAATGTTATTCATTATGCTAGTAAAACTCTAGACAGTGCTCAAAGAAATTATGCTACTACTGAAAAAGAATTCTTAGCAGTGGTGTTTGCTTGTGATAAATTTAGACCTTATATTGTTGATTCCAAAGTAACTATTCACACAGACCATGTTGCTATTAAATATCTTATGGAAAAGAAAGATGCTAAACCTAGACTTATTCATTGGGTTCTCTTGTTACAAGAATTTGATTTACATATCATTGATAGAAAATGAGCTGAGAACCAAGTAGTTGATAACTTGTCTAGGCTTGATAATGTGCTTGATGACCCACTACCTATTGATGATAGTTTTCCTGATGAGCAGTTAGCTGCAATAAATGTTTCTCATAGTACTCCTTGGTATGCTGACTATGCAAATTACATTGTTGCTAAATACTTACCACCTAGCTCTACATACCAACAAAAGAACAAAATTCTTCTATCATTTAAGACATTACTTCTGGAATGACCCACATCTTTATAAAGAAGTAGTGCATGGTATTATTAGACGTTGTGTACCTGAGCATGAACAGGGACAAATCCTACGGAAATTTCACTCCTGAGCTTATGGAGGGCATCATGCTGGAGATAGAACTGCTCACAAGGTATTGCAATCTGGATTTTATTGGCCTACTCTCTTCAAGGATGCCTGTAAGTTTGTCTATTCCTGTGATGAATGTCAAAGAATAGGTAATATCGGTAAGCGTCAAGAAATTCCTATGAATTATTCACTTGTTGTTGAACCATTTGATGTTTGGGGATTTGCTTACATGGGACCTTTTCCTTCCTCTAATGTGTATACACATATTTTGGTTGCTGTTGATTATGTTACTAAATGGGTAGAAGCTATTCCAACTAGTAGTGCTGATCACAACACCTCTATTAAAATGCTTAAGGAAGTTATTTTCCCAAGGTTTGGAGTCCCTAGATATTTAATGACTGATGGTGGTTCACACTTTATTCATGGTGCTTTCCGTAAGATGCTTGCTAAGTATGATGTTAACCATAGAATTGCATCACCCTATCATCCTCAGTCTAGTGGTCAAGTTGAACTTAGCAATAGAGAAATAAAATTAATTTTGCAAAAGACTGTTAATAGGTCCAGGAAGAATTGGTCTAAGAAATTAGATGGTGCACTTTGGGATTATAAAACAGCATATAAAAATCCCATGGGCATGTCTCCTTATAAAATGGTTTATGGAAAAGCTTGTCATTTGCCTCTTGAGTTAGAACATAAAGCATATTGGGCAGTTAAAGAACTCAACTATGATTTCAAAATTTCTGGTGAAAAGAGGTTATTTGATATAAGCTCTTTAGATGAATGGAGAACCCAAGCTTATGAAAATGCAAAGTTATTCAAAGAAAAAGTTAAAAGATGGCATGAAAAAAAGAATTCAAAAGCGTGAGTTTAAGGTTGGAGAATATGTTCTTTTGTACAACTATCATTTTAGATTTTTTTGCAGGAAAGCTCCTCTCAAAATGGGAAGGCCCATACATCATAGAGGAGGTTTACCGGTCTGGAGCCATCAAAATAAATAACTCCGAAGGTACTAACCCGAAGGTTGTCAATGGGCAATGAATAAAGCATTATATCTCAGGTACGCCTATTAATGTTGAAAGTAATATTATCCAAACTTTGACACTGGAAGAACACATAAAAGAGTCCTTCCGGAACACTCCAGAATCATGAAAATAAAGAGGTACGTGATACGGTAAGTAAACGGACTCCGAAAAATCCGCACAAATATTTTTTTATCAGTTTTGGAATATTTTAGAATTTTGGAAATAAAGAAACTTCCAGGAAGCGTCCCATGGTGGGCACAAGACACCAGGGCGCGCCACACGCCCAGATGGGTTGTGCCCACCTGGGACACCTTCTGTACTCCGTTTTTCTACATTATACTTGTCCCCCAAGATAAAAAAATCTATATATACTTCCTGAACCTGTTGATCATCATATCACGGAGAAATCCTTTGTTTTCTTTTCGTGCTGTTTTTCTGTCAGATCCCATCTATCATGGCCTCTTCAACTTCCTCCAAGGACAAGTTCTTAAAGAACACCATCAACCCTTATCTGCGGGAGGTGGTGCAGCACCCTCAAACCATCCAGATGCATGAGGGGGTGCTGTACATCCGCGATGAGCAAGGTCCCAAGGGTACGGGAATCGTGGAGGCCAGGCTTGAAGCCATGGAGCAGGAGGTCTTCCGGTGCAAGGGGATGGTGGAGCGTAGGCTTAATGCCAATCACCTCATGATCACGGAGCTTTCCCGTGATCTCAAGGTGGATGGCAAGCCCATGAAGGACATCATCTTCACCTTCAACGAGCAAATCAAATTCCTCAAAGCCAGATCTATGACCTCCAAAACCAAGTCTTTGAATATGAGGCGAGGTTCAAAGGTATGAGTTTGGCTGCTAGTTGCAGGACCCGTGAGACTCACTCCTCCTCTTATGATGGTGGACCACTACCATGGAAATCCGAGGACAAGACTTCTTCATCACCACCATCATCCTCTTCACCACCAAAGGAGAATTGAGTATTGGGTATGGGCACTCCCCTTGGCTTCCGCCAAGCTTGGGGGAGGTGCCCCAGTATCGTATCATCCCACTATATTTTTGCTTTTACTTATCCTAGTTCGATCATTTGCTTTTAAATGAAATAAAGTTTAGTTCGATCCTTTCTTCTTTAAGAGTTTGCTTAGTGATCTATCCTTATAATCATGTGTAAGTTATATAATAAAGTTAGTTTGAGTTTTTGCTTTCTTTACTCTCATGTTGCAAATAAAGGAAAGAAATAAAGAAAGAAAAAGAGAAAGGGAATAAATCAATAAGATTATATACTAATCCTATGGTAGGTGATGGCACCACATAAGGAAAAGTATAAGTAGAAAATTTTATTAGATATTGATAAACATAGCTTTAGTCAGTGATGCAACTCATGAAAGAATTAATAAGGGAAGAGAAGATTCACATGTAGATATACTATCCTAGAAATCTTTTGTGATTGTGAGCCCTCATCAAAATATTATATGCCAAAATTGTTGACGTTGGACAAGGAAGACAACTTAATGGTTTATGTTTGTTTATATTCACATAGAAGTCATATTGTCATAGATCCTTTAACATGTGGTGTTTGCCCCTATCTTTGCTAGCCAAAAATTCCGCACTAAGTAGAGATACTACTTGTGCATCCAAAAACCCTTAAACCCAAATCTCTTTCAAGTGTCCACCATACCTACCTAGGGATTGAGGAAGATCCCTCAAGTAAGTTGTCATCGGTGCAAAAAGGCGATAAAAATTTCTTCTAAAAGTGTGAGATCATTTAGTGTAAGATAAAATTGAGCGTTGTACGAACTTGGATGACAAAGAATAAAGGCGACAGATTGCATAATAAAGGTTGTCATCTTAAGGGGCAGTACAATGTGACGTTCTCTTGCACTAAGGGATTGAGTATACAAACAAATAAGCGCATGGCAACCTCTGTTTCCCTCTGCGAAGGGCCTTTCCTTTATTTTTATGCACTTACTTTTATGCAAAGAGTCAAAGTTTTCCTTCTATTCCTTTTATTTTTCTCCTTTGGCAAGCATCATGTGGTGAGGAAAGATCTAGGCACATATGTCCAGTTGAATATAGATAGCATGAGTTATTATTGTTGACATCACCCTCAAGGTGAGTATGTTGGGAGGCGAAACTATAAGCCCCTATCTTTCTATGTGTCCGGTTGAAACGTTTTGTTCATGGGTACGAGGTGAGTGTTAGCAATCATAGAAGACTATATGATGGTTGAGTATGTGGACTTGCCTAAAGGCTCCGACATGTGACCCTTCCTGAAAAGATGATGAATTGCAGTTGCAAAGTTGACTGAGAACATAGTTTGTTGGTTTCTACTAGAGTTTTTGCTTTATACTTCGATTGTGTGATGAACTATTACTTATTCATGAGAAGTATATGTTAAAAGTTCTATGATAAAAGTCCTATGTTTAATTTTGTTCGTGTTATAATAATCAACATGATGCTTCTATGTCCGTATTTTGTTTTTATCGACACCTCTCTCTCAAAGCATGTGGACATGTTTTTCGATTTCGGTTTTCGCTTGACGACAAGCGAGCTCTAAGCTTGGGGGAGTTGATCCGTCCATTTTGCATCATGTTTCCTTACTGTTATTTATAATCTTTTTATCCATAATAATGCTCTTTGGAGTAATTCTAATGCCTTTTCTCTCATAATTTACAAGGAACACACAAAGAGGGAGAATTCCGGCAGCTGGAAATCTGGACCTACAAAAGCTACGTCAGGCCGCCTATTCTGCACAACTCCAAATGAGCTGAAACTTTCCAGAGATTTTTTATGGATTATTTGAGAAATATTGGAGGCAATAAACACCAGAGGGGGGCCACCAGGTGGGCACAACCCACCTAGGCGCGCCAGGCCCCCCAGGCGCGCCCTGGTGGGTTGTGGCCTCCTCGGCCCACCACCGGTGCCCATCTTCTGGTATATAAGTCATTTTGACCTAGAAAAATTAAGGAGGAGCCTTCGGTAGGAAGCGCCGCCGCCTCGAGGCGGAACATGGGCAGGAGCACTTTTGCCCTCCGGCGGAGCGATTCTGTCGGGGGAAAATCATCGTCATCATCATCACCAACAACTCTCCCATTTTGGGGAGGGCAATCTCCATCAACATCTTCAACAGCACCATCTCCTCTTAAACCCTAGTTCATCTCTTGTGTTAAATCTTGTTACCGGAACTATAGATTGGTGCTTGTGGGCAACTAGTAGTGTTGATTACATCTTGTAGTTGATCACTATATGGTTTATTTGGTGGAAGATTATATGTTCAGATCCATTATGCTATTTAATACTCCTCTGATCATGAACATGTTTATCATTTGTGAGTAGTTACTTTTGTTCTTGAGGTCACGGGAGAAATCATGTTGCAAGTAATCAGGTGAACTTGATATGTGTTCGATATTTTGAAAATATGTATGTTGTTATGCCCTTAGTGGTGTCATGTGAACGTCAACTACATGATACTTCACCATGTTTGAGCCTAAGGGAATGCATTGTGGAGTAGCAATTAGATGGTGGGTTCCGAGAGTGACAGAAGCTTAAACCCCAGTTTATGCGCTATTTCGTAAGGGACCGATTGGATCCAAAATTTTAATGCTATGGTTAGAATTTATTCTTAATACTTTTCTCGTAGTTGCGGATGCTTGCGGGAGGGTTAATCATAAGTAGGAGGTTTGTTCAAGTAAGAACAACACCTAAGCACCGGTCCACCAACATATCAAATTCTCAAAGTAGCGAACACAAATCAAACCAACATGATGAAAGTGACTAGATGATATTCCCGTGTACCCTCAAGAATGCTTTGCTTATCATAAGAGACCGTTTTGGCCTGTCCTCTGCCTCAAAAGGATTGGGCTACCTTGCTGCACTTTTGTTACTACTATCGTTACTTGCTCGTTACAAATTATCTTGCTATCAAACTACTCTGCTACTTACAATTTCAGCACTTGCAGACATCACCTTACTGAAAACTACTTGTCATTTCCTTCTGCTCCTCGTTGGGTTCGACACTCTTACTTATCGAAAAGAGCTACAATTGATCGCCTATACTTGTGGGTCATCATAGTGCGCCCGCATTTTCTGAGGTTCAACTTTGACCATAAATTTAACCAACGAGACCGACTGTGGCGGGGGCAAAAATTGTATAATTCAAAAGTTCTTTTGAATACGAGTTCATTTGTGTACATTTCTATCTCGCCGTAGTTGGTCTCGTTGGTTAAATTTATGGTCCAAGTTGAAGGGCGGAAACCGAGGACGCAATATATTTTGGAACAGAGGGAGTAGTACGATCCTCCTGTCCAACGCTCGATTATATTTTCCAAATTAAACGGACATATTAACTGTCTGTCTAATTAACACACATAATTAACTGGTTTGCCTAATTAATTGCATGCAACTATGGGCAAGGAATTGGACAAGAGATAACTGAAATGATTTTTTGAGCATTAATGGATGAATATGTGAAACCAAACAAAACCAAACAACGTACGAACCTACCGTCACGACAGCTAGGTTCATATTAACAAAAATCGAAGACTGTGTACAATTCGTGAATGTGTGTGGTTAACATGTAATTGTAAAATAAGAAAAACGGGTGTATAGGTAGCTTGCTTTGTGCTCTCAGGGTGGTGGCGGCTAGGTTGATCCATCTATGCTTGTCTGGCCGCCCGCTGCAACACCCGTCCCATGATGGAAATAATGCATGGATCAACAAATGATGGTACGAGAGACATCCATCAGGTAAACACTCTTCCCGAAATTGCCTCTCGACCGGACTCACCCCGAGATGCGCTAGTTGGCCACATGCTCTGAGAATGGATGACGGCATTCGGATCAACCCTGTGTTGTGTCGTTGTTTTAGAGGATGTCAGCCCGGCAGTGCGCTAGGCAGCGGATTATCGTTGAGGGGGAGGGGTTAGGGACGTGGACGATCTTTTTCTGCCTTAATTGCTTGATTAATTGTCTGGCTAATTAATTTTATTAGTTGCTTGATTTCCAAACTGATTAGGTGTTTTGTTTCCAAATTGTTTTACATTAATGACTTGTGGTACTTTTAATAATTAATATGATGCTCATGTTTAAGTCTCGATAATAGTTTCCATTACTAATGTGATACCGAGGTCGAAAGAATAATACTCTTCATAATTAACCTAAGCCTTTCGTTAAACACTCGATGATACTTCTATAATTAAAATGATCCTCCTATCCAAACAATAATATTTTTTCACAATTAAAGTTATCCTACTGTCAAATGCTCCATAATACTTTCCATAATTAACATGATCCCTCCGTACTCTTCATAATTGATGTCACACTTCCGTCGAGATAATGATCCTCTTCATATTAGAATGATCCTCCCGCCAACGTTGATTAGACTTTCTAAATTAAATAGACATATTAACTGTCTGGCTAATTTACACAAATAATTAACGAGTTTGGCTAATTGATTGCACACAAATGTGAGCAAGGCAGTAAATGGAAAGAGATAACTGAGTCAATTTTTGGGCATTAATGGATGCATGTGAAACCAAAGCAAACGACATACGAACCTACCATCACGACTGCTAGGTTGATATTAACAAAAATCTGAGAGTTTATACAATTCGTGAGTGTCTGCGGTTAACATGTAGGGTGGTGGTGGCTAGGTTGATCCATATGTGCTCATTTGACCGTCGGCAACAACACTCGTCCCATGATGGAAATAATGCATGGATAGGCAGATGATGGTACGAGGGACATCGATCGGATGGAGACTCTTCCCACAATTACCTCTCGACCAGCCCGATCCCGAGACACGCCCCTAGGCACCTCCTCTGAGGACGCACAACCGCGATCAGATCAACCCTGAGGGGTGTCGTTGTTTCAGAGGATGTCAGCCCGGCAGTGTGCTAGGCAGTGGATTATCGTTGACGGGGAGGGGTTAGGGAGGTGGACGATCTTTTTTTGTTTTTTCTTTTTGTTTTGCATGAGGCAAGGGAGGTGGGTTTTCTTGTGCGTATGAGGAGGTGGGGCAATGGTTTTTTGTAGGGTGTCAAGGGGAGGGGAGTTGGACGTGCCATGTACAAACTCAAACTCCCCTTTAATAGTAGAGACGTGGTTTGAAAAACTTACTCTTATTAATTATCTGCATCTTTATTTAAGTGTGTAACTAATTAATTATTTGCATTGATGGCTTGATTCTAAAATTGAATTTGTCACAAAAAAATCTATATTTAAACAGACTTAATTAATTGCACATGTAATTAATAGTCTAGCTAATTAATTGCATTAATAATTTGACTCCCAAATTTATTTGGTGATTGGTTTCCAAATCATTTTTCTATTTTTTTCTTTTCTTTCTGCGTGAGGCAAGGGAGGTTGGTTTTCTTGTGCATGTGGGGAGATGGGAGCGGATGTGTTTTTCATAAGGGGGATCAAGGGTTTAATAGTAATGATAAATTTGAAGAAAACTTCCTACTATTAATTACATGTATCGCTGATTTTGTGTCTCACTAATTAAATAATTGCATTACTGGCTCGATTTCATAATTAATTTGATGCAAAAAATCCATACTTAAACGGTCTATATTAATTACATGTGTAATTAATTGTCTCACTAATTAAATGCATTAATTTCTCGATTTTCAAATTGATTAGGTGCTTGTTTTCCAAATTGTTTTCAATTAATGACTGGTGATACTTTTAATATTTAACGCGATCCTCCTGTTTAAGTCTCGACAATACTTTTTCATAATTAATGTGATACTCACGTCCAAACAATAATACTCTTTGTAATTAACGTGAGTCTTTTGTTAAATACTCGATGATACTGTTATAATTAACATGATCATCATGTCCAAAAAATAATACTCTTCCTAATCAAAGTGATCCTACTATAAAACGCTTGATAATACTTTCCATAACTAACATGATCCTCGCATCCAAATATTGATATTCTTCATAACTAATGTGAACCTTGCGTCCAAATAATGATATTATTCATATTAGTATGATCCTCTTGTCCAACGCTCGATTATAGTTTCCAAATTAAAAGAACATATTAACCATTTGGCTAATTAACCCAAATTACACAGACATTAGTAATTAACTGGTTTGGCTAATTAATTGCATGCAACTGTGGGCAAGGCAGGAATTGGACAAGAGATAACTGAGAGGATTTTGGAAATTAATGGATGCATACGAAACCAAACCAAATGAAACCAAACGACATACGAAACCTACTATCACGACCGCTAGGTTGATATATACAAAAAAATATGAGAGTTTGTACAATTCGTGAATGTATGCGGTTAACATTGAATTGTGAAAAGAAAAAAAGGACTATAGGGAGCTCGGTTTGTTCTCTCAGGGTGGTGGTGGCAAGTTTGATCCATCTTGATCGTTTGGCCGTCCGCTGCAACACTCGTCTCGTGATGGAAATAATGCATGGATAGGCAGATAATGGTAAGAGGGACATCGATCGGGTGAATACTCTTCCCACAATTGCCTCTTGACCGGATCGATCCTAAGAACAGCTCCTCGGGCACCTTCTTTGATGATGCACGACGACGATCGGATCAAACCTGAGGCGTGTCGTTGTTTCAGAGGATGTCATCCCGGCAATGCGCGAGGCAGCGGATCATCGTTGATGGGGAGGGGTTCGGGAGGAGGACAATCTTTTTTTCTTTTTGTTTTTGCTCGAGGCAAGGGAGGTGGGTTTTCTTATGCATATGAGGAGGTGGGCGGATGGGTTTTCTCGTGGGGGTCAAGGGGAGGGGAGTTCGACGTACCACGTATAGTCTCCAACTCCCCTTTAATAGTAGAGACATGGTTGAAAAAACTTCCTATCATTAATTATCTACATCTTTAATTAAGTGCCTAACTAATTAATTAGTTGCACTAATGGCTCGATTTTAAAATTGATTTTTTCATGAAACAATTCATATTTAAATGGACTTTATTAATTGCACACGTAATTAATGGTTTGGCTAATTAATTTTACTAAAGTCTTGATTCCCAAACTGATTGGGTGTTTGGCTTCCAAATTATTCTTTATGTTTTTTTTCATTCCGCGTGAGGCAAGGGAGGTGGGTTTTCTTGTGTGTAGGGGGAGGAGGGAGCGAATGAGTTTTTTCATAAGGGGGTCAAGGGTTTAATAGTAATGATAAAATTTTAAAAGCCTTCCTACTATTAATTACCTGCATCAGCAATTATGTGTGTGACTTATTAAATAATTTAATTAATGGCTCGATTTCATAATTAGTTCGATGCAAAAAATCCTCACCTAAATGGACTTAATTAATTACGTGCGTAATTAATGGTCTCGTTAATTAAATACATTAATTGCTTGAATTCCAAATTTATTAGGTGCTTGGTTTCCAAATTGTTTTGCATTAATGACTGGTGATACTTTTAATAATTAACGTGATCCTCCTGTGTAAGTCTCGGTAATACTTTTCATAATTAATATGATACTCACGTCCAAAGAATAATATTCTTTGTAATTAGCGTGAGCCTTTCGTTAAACACTCGATGATACTTTTTTAATTAACATGATCCTTCTGTCTAAAAAAATACTCTTCATAATTAAAGTGATCCTACTATCAAACGCCTGATAATACTTTCCATAATTAACATGATCCTCCCATCCAAATGATGATACTCTTCAAAATTAATATGATCCTTCCGTCCAAATAATGATACTCTTCATATTAGTATGATCCCCCCGTCCAACGCTCGATTATAGTTTCCAAATTAAGCAGACATATTATTTGTCTGGCTAATTAACACACATAATTAATTGGTTTGGCTGATTAATTGCATGCAACTCTAGGCAAGGCAGGAATTGGAGAAGAGATAACATAGATGATTTTTGTGCATTAATAGATGCCTGCGAAACCAAACCAAACCAAACCAAACGAGTTACGAACGTACAATCACGACCGTAGACTCCCCTTTAGGGGTAGAGAAATTCTACCTTTTTCTTTTTTCTTTATGCGTGAGGCAAGGGAGGTGGGTTTTTCTTATGCATGTGGCAAGGTGGGAGCAGATGGGTTTTTTCATAATGGGATTAAGAGCATAATAGTAATGATAAATTTGAGAAACTTCCTAGTATTAAGTATCTTCATCACTAATTATGTGTCTAACTAAAAAAATAATTGCATTATAGCTCGATTTCATAATTAATTTGATGCAAAATATCCCTACTTAAATGAACTTAATTAATTAAATGCGTAATTGATTGTGTGGCTAATTAACTGCATTGATTGCTTGATTTCTAAATTGATTAGGTGCTTAGTTTATAAAAAGTTTTGCATTAATGATTGGTGATACTTTTAATAATTAACATAATCCTCCTGTTTAAGTCGTAATAATACTTTACATAATTATTATGACACTCACGTCTGAAAAATAATATTCTATGTAATTAACATGAGCATTTCATTAAACACTGGATAATACGTTTATTATTAACATTACCTCCGGTACAAAAAATAATACTCTTCATAATTAAAGTGATCCAAGTGTGAAACGCTCGATAATACTTTTCATAATTAACATGATCCTCCCATCCAAATAATTCATAATTGATGTGATCCTTCCATCCCAATAATGATACTCTTCATATTAGTAGTATGATCATCACGTCCAACGCTCGATTATAGTTTTCAAATTATTAAACGACGAACCTACCATCACGACTGCTAGGTTGATATTAACAAAAATCTGAGAGTTCGTGAATGTATGCGTTTAACATGTACTTGTGAAAGAAAAAAAGGTCTACAGGAAGCTTGCTTTTTCCTCTTAGGGTGGTGGTAGCTAGGTTGATCCATCTGTGCTCCTCTGACCGTTAGCTACAACACTCATCCCATGATGGAAAAAATGCATGGATAGGGAGATGATGGTACGAGGGACATTGATCGGATGAAGACTCTTCCCATAGTTACCTCTCGACCGGACTAACCCTGAGACACGCTCCTTGGGCACCTCTTCTGAGGATGTACGGCGATGATCAGGTCAACCCTGAGGGGTGTGGTTGTTTCAGAGGATGTTAGCCCGGCAGTGCGCTCGGCAGCGGATTATCATTGAGGGGGCGGGGCGTTAGGGAGGTGGACGATCTTTTTCTGTTTTTTCTTTTCGTTTTTGCATTAGGCAAGGGGATGGGTTTTCTTGTGCGTATGAAGAGGTGGGGCAGATGGTTTTTTCGTGGGGGGGGGGGGTCAAGGGGACGAGAGTTGGACGTGCCATGTACAAACTCAAACTCCCCTTTAAAAGTAGAGACATAGTTTGGCTAATTAATTACGTGCAATTTTGGGCAAGGCAGGAACTGGACAAGAGATAACTGAGGCGATTTTGGGGCATTAATGGATGCATGCGAAACCAAGCCAAATCAAACGATGTACGAAGCTACCATGACGCCCACACACACCCCTTTTGGGAGTAGAGATCTTCTGTTTTTTTCTTTTCTTTCTTCGTGAGGCATGGGAGGTGGGTTTCTTGTGCTTGTGAGAAGGTAGGAGCAAATCGTTTTTTACATAAGGTTGGATTAAGAGTTTGATTATCGACATCACTAATTATCCGTTTGACTAATTAAATAATTGCATTAATGGCTCAATTTCATAATTAACTTGATGCAAAAAACCCTACTCAAGTGGACTTAATTAATTACATGTGTAATTAATTGCATTATTTGCTTGATTTCCAAATTGATTAGGTGCCCGGTTTCCAAATTGTTTTGCATTAATGACTCGTGATACTTTTAATAATTGACATAACCCTTCTATGTAAATCTCGATAATAATTTACATAATTAATATGATACTCACGTCCAAATAATAATACAATGTGTAATTAACATGGGACTTTCTTTAAGCATCCGATGATACTTTTATAATTATCATGATCCTCCGGTCCAAAAAATAAACTCTTCATATTGAAAGTAATCCTAGTGTCAAACACTCGATAATACTTTCCATCATTAACATGATCCTCCCATCCAAATAAAGATACTCTTCATAATTAATGTGATCCTTCCATCCAAATAATGATACTCTTCATATTATTAGTATTAGTATGATCATCCCGTCCAACACTTGATTATACTTTCCAAATTAAATGTACATATTAACTATCTAGCTAATTATCACACATAATTAACTGGTTTGGCTAAATAATTACATGCAACTGTGGGCAAGGAAGGAATTGGACAAGAGATAACTGAGACGATTTTTGAGCATTAATGGATGCACGCGAAACTCAAACCAAACGACGTATGAACCTACCATCATGACCGCAGACCCCCCTTTTGGAGTAGGGATATTTGCATGCAATTGTTGGCAAGGCAGGAATTGGATAAGAGATAACTGAGACGATAACTGATACAATTTTTGGGCATTAATGGATGGATGCATGCGAAACCAACTCTCGATTAGTATGATCCTCCCGTCCAATGCTAGATTATACCTTGCAAATTAAACAGACATATTAACTGTTTGGCTAATTAAGACACACAATTGGTTTGGCTAATTAATTGCACGCAACTGTGGGCAAGGCGAGAACTGAACAAGAGATAACCGAGACGATTTTTGGGCATTAATGGTTGCATGCGAAACCAAACCAAACGACGTACGAAGCTACCATGACAATTGCAGACTCCCCTTTTAGGAGTAGAGATCTTCAGTTCTTTCTGCGTGAGGCAAGGGAGGCGGGCTTTCTTGTGCGTGTGGGGAGGTGGGAGCAGATGGTTGTTTCATATGGGGGATTCAGAGTTTAATAGTAATGATAAATTTGAAAAAACCTCCTACTATTAATTATCTGCATCACTAATTATGTGTGTGAATAGTTTAATAATTGCGATCATGACTCAATTTCATAATTAATTGGATGCAAAAAATCCCTACTGAAATGGACTTAATTAATTACATGTGTAATTAATTGTCTCGCTACTTAATTGCATTAATTACTTGATTTCCAAATTTATTAGGTGCCTGGTTTCCAAATTGTTTTGCATTAATGACCCGTGATACTTTTAATAATTAACATAATTCTTATGTTAAAGTCTCAATAATAGTTTACATAATTAATATGATACTCACTTCCAAAGAATAATACTCTGGGTAATTAATGTAAGTCTTTTGTTAAACACTCAATAATACTTTTATAATTAACATGATCCTATTGTCCAAAAAGATAATACTCTCCATAATTAAAGTGATCCTACTATCAAATGCTCGATAATACTTTCCATAATTAACATTATTCTCCCGTCTGAATTATTATACTCTTCATAATTATGTGATGCCTCTGCCCAAATAATGATACTCTTCATATTAGTAGTATAATCCTCTTTTTCCAACGCTCAATTATACTTTCCAAATTAAATGGACATACTAACTATCTGGCTAAGTAACACACATAATTAATTGGTTTGGCTAATTAACTGCATGCAACTATGGGCAAGGTAGGAATTGGAGAAGAGATAACTGAGACGATTTTCGGGCATTAATGGATGCATCTCGTCGTCCGTCAAGAAAATAACCCCTTTAGGAGTAGAGATAATAATAATAAAGGGATTGTTGCTTCTCGCCGTCCGTCATGAAAATAACCCCCGAAGTTGCCATAAATTACCCACTTGCCATCCATAAGCAAAACAATTCATTTTATTTAAAAATCGCTACCAGGTTCGGTTCTTATACGTTGATACACTTGTGAAACACAAGCACACAGGTAGCCCAGTGGCTAAGGCGGCGGTTTGCCAGACGGAAGACTAGGGTTCGATCCCTGGTTCCTACCCCTTTTTTCAGTAGGAAGTGCGCCTCCTCCTCCCGCTCCCCTTTTCTCAGTAGGAAGCGCGCCGCCACCTCCTGCACGTGCTAATGGGCAGGCCAAGGTGCATGTGGTGGCGCCCCTGTTTTTCATTTCGTCTTTTTTTTCACTTTTTCATTTTCATTTTTGTTTTTCCTTCTTTAAGTTAATTTAGGATTTTGAAAAGTACCAAATCTCAAAAAGTTGCGAGCTTTTAAAATATATTGAGAAATCATAAATTGTTTGTGAATTCAAAAAATATTTGGAAAGATCATAAAATGTTCATGATTTCAATAAATTGTTCGCATATTATAAAGTGTTTTTATCAGTTTTGCCATCGGCTGTATAACGCTACTCAGTTTTGCCACTAAATGTTTTCACTACTCAAAAATGCCACTGTTCTGTTAGATCAAGCTCAAAAAGACCAATTTTCACTGTTTCCGTTTGGTCAATTCACATTGACTGAAGTTAGATGACGAAACTACCCCTATCCCGTTTGTAAGGGGCGCATGAGAAAAAGAGAATAAAATTTGGGAGGGCGGGGGTTCGAACCCAAGATCACGGAGTACACAAGCGCGCGAGTCATGAAATAAAAAATGTTCATGATTTTAAAAAGTGGTGGACTGCATTTGTGCCACTTGTCATGCGCTAACAAGTGATGCACTGCATTTGTGCCACTTGTCACAACCTAGGGAGTTTCCCCTTATTTTCGTAGATTTGTTTCTTCGAAATGTTTTACCTCTTCAACCGTGCGTGCAATCCTGAACCGTTTTTGCCTTTAGATTTCCCTCGTCGAAATATTCAAAATTAGATCCTGTGTTAATGGATTTCAATGACCTTTCTTCCACAAAAAAAGAATAAAAAAATCGGGCCCAGAAGCCTGGTTTACTTTATTTCTTTCCATTCCGATGTGCTTCTCGCAAATGAAAATATGTGCCTCCACGAGAAACAAATATGTGCTTCTTGTGGAGGCAAAAAAAATCGCATTTTTCCCTTTTTGAGAAGCATAGTTGTGCTTCTCGCGGAAGCAAATCTATGCCTCCAGGAAAAGCAAATTTGTGCTTCTAATGGAAAAATATTTTTTTTATATGTGTGCTTCTCGTGAAAGCAAATCTAAGCCTCTAAAAGAAGCAAATCTCTGCTTCTTGCGGAATAAAAAAAATCATGTTTTTTCTGTTTCCTGATAACACAGGTGATTCTCGCAGAAGCAAATCTATACTTGCCATGAAAGAAAAAAACATTTTTTCCTTACCGAGAAGCGTAGTTGTGCATCTCGTGGAAGCAAATATGTGC
The DNA here is from genome assembly GCF_002575655.3 of Aegilops tauschii subsp. strangulata. NCBI lineage: Eukaryota > Viridiplantae > Streptophyta > Magnoliopsida > Poales > Poaceae > Aegilops > Aegilops tauschii. The sequence goes on from NC_053037.3 coordinate 596,498,997, forward strand.
TGACACGGAATCGAATTTTGTTCTTATTATGTCCTATTCTGCTCGCTTTACTGCTCCGCTTCGCTCGTTTTGCCTTTATTGTGGAGCTCGTCAATTGAAAAAAAAACTAGCAACAGGTGGTTCAGGAAAAAACCTGACCTAGGTTTTTACTAGATTTGAAAATTCTGGTAGATTCAGAAATATCTACAAATTAAAAAAGTGTCCAAGTTTTTGTAAAATTAGTTCATGGATTCACAAAATGATCATGAATTTAAAAGGTCCATGAATATTCAAAATAATCATGAATTGTAAAATGGTTCATGATTTTGAAAACCGTTGACAACTGAAAAACTATATCAGTAGAATTTTTATGAATGTTAAAAATATTCATGAATTTTCAAAATTTTCTTGAAATTTAAAATGTTTGGGAATTTTATAAAATAATTGCATAATTTTGTAAATGTTACAAATTTTAAAAAAGTCATACATTTTAAATGTTTGTGACTTTTGAAAATTTTCATGGCATTTGGAAATATTCATGTTTTTTTAAGAAAAGGCATTTATGAATTTTTAAAACATGGAAATGATAAAATCTAAAGAGAAAGAAAGGGAAACAAAAAGTTTGATGAAAAAATGGTTAAACCTGAATAAAAGAAACAGGAAAACAGAAAAGGACGAAAAAATTGAATATCACAAAGACAGGTGGAAAAAAACGTTGCAAACCGCAACCCTACACTTTACAGCTGGTCGCCCCTTTCTAGCTTTCCTACGATTGTATGTAACAGTCTACGCAAGAAAATGAGGATTGGTCAAACCACCCTTGCTAGCACCGTCGATGCAACCAAAAAAAAAACTTATGTGGCCGGCCTCTACGTATACGTAGTATCTTGGTGCCGCTTCATCAGCTTTAGTTAGATTCAAATTTAGAAAAAATGAACACATTTCTTGACGATGAAACACTTACAACCGAACACCCTGAAGTCCTTGTGGCTGGGTTTGTTACCGGTAAGTATCTCGTACGAAGTCTTATTCAATCCTTTATGGAGGTAAAGTCGATTGGATGCATGACATGCGGTGTTGATAGCTTCGAGCCGGAATTTTAAAATTTATAAGAAGTTTTGATTTTATAGAAATATTAGAAAATTTTAAAAGTTGTATGAAACTTTATAACAATGTTAAAAGAGATTAAGAAAAGTAAAAAATGTTCAACATTTGTTTTGAAGCTCATGCTTATAGAAAATGTTTAGAATTTTATTTTCTTCAAAAACTTTGAAAAATGTTCAGTATTTCAGAAAATGTTCATGTCTTTATAGTAATGTTCATCTTTAATTTTTTTTATATTTTAAAGAACATCAGAATTTCAAAATTGTTTGAACTTATTTACAATTTCTCGTTTATAAGAAAATCTTAGAAAATTTCGAAATTCATTCAAATTTTTTAGAATTTAGAAAAGCATAAAAATGTTTGAATTTTCCAAAAATGTTGTTTTTATGAAAATATTTAGAAATGTGAAAAAATCTTTGGGTTTTCTAGTATTGTTAAAACACTTTTTTTTAAATTGCTAGAATACTGGTCGAGTCGCTACAGTTCCTATTTGGGTCGACCCAATAGCCAAGTTCCTATAAGTAGTAATCATCATAGAATCAATAAAACAGTTCATTCTTGCAATTGTTTCTTCACAATTTTAGGTAACGAAAGAGTTTTATTGCTCTACAATATTTAGGGGAATACAAGGAGTCACTATAGCACCGGCCGAGTGGAGACGGAGTGTCTTAGCTCAGCCTTAAATGAGCCTGGATGAACAGTTAAATAGATAAAAAATGATTTTTTTCCAAAAATATGATTTTTTTTGTAGCAAACATTAACAAAATATTTACAAAGTTTCATTATGGAATCACATTCGTGGAAGGCGTGGCTAAAAAAATTGATGCTTCGAAGATGCTACATTCGAAAGCATTTTGGGGCACTGATTATATTTTTTTGCCATGACTTCCACAAATGTGAAATGATTATGAAATTTTTCAAGCACTCGAAACATTTCTCAATGGTTGCCACAAAAAATATTCAGAAGTTTTTTGATTTTTTTTTAATTTACTGTTCAAGCCCAGTGTATTTGAATTCGTGCTCGTATTAGGAATTTTCGGTCGACTCGTTACGGTAGCAGTTTTTTTAGGGGCGCGACTGTACCAGTCGAATCCTTTTTTACGTGTACCAGCCTAATCCCTACAATGGGAGCTCCTACTCCGCACCTTTAGCGCCAACTAACCAACTGGCGCTCGCAGCAGCGCCTTGTTGGGCCGGCCCACGAACGCGTAACGCCAGCGGACAAAAAAATATATATCCTAAAACAGGTTGCAGCACAGGATTCGAACGCACGCCGTTGCTTTCTAAACCAGCTTGCCTTACAAGTATAACTACATAGCACTTTTGGTCGGTAATGCCTCGACTTTAATTAAGGATAATATGGGCTGAATGGTTCCAAAATGAGAGTGCACAGCATGATAAAAAGTTTGCGAATTTTTCAAAATAGATAAGGCTCACGTATTCAAAATGTTCACCAACAATGAAAATGGTTCACAAAATTTCAAAAAGATCACTAATTTAAGAAAATTTCGTGAGTTTGAAAAAAGTTCACAGATTTGAAAAAGTTCACTTGAAACAAAAAAAGTTCAAGAAAGTTGAATAAAGTTCACTGATTTGAGAAAAAGTTCATGAATTTGAAAACAATTTCATCAATGCTTTAAAAAAGTTCATCACATTGAAAGAAAGTTCATCGTTTTAAAAAAAAAGCTCATCAAATATGAAAAAGCTTCATCGAATTTGGAAAAAGTTCATCAATTTTGAAAAAAGTTCGTGGATTTTGGAATAAGTTTATTGATTTGGAAAAAAGTACATCGAATTTCAAAAAAAGTTCATCCAATTTAAAAGAAGTTCATCGAATTTGAAAATAAGTTCATTGATCCTAAAAAAAGTGCATGGAATTTATAAAAGCCCGCGCACTAAAGAAAACAAAGAAAGATGAGAAAAAGGGAAAAAGAAAAAACGAACTGTAGAACGAAGTAAAAAAAAGAAAAACGAGATAACTATTCAGTCACGGGCGCATGGCCCTGGTGGCTATAGCCGTGCGCTTGCAACAAATGAGGCGCGTGTTCGAATCCCATTGGCGCACACTTTTTGCGTTTTAAAGAAACAGGAAAAAGTAACGGAACGGGCCGGCCCAATAAGAAATGTCTGCAGGCGCCCGCTGGTGAACCGGCGCATAAGCGCCAAATAGGATATGCCCCCTACAATGCTCTCGAATCACACTATAGTGCCTGGTCGAGTTGGTAATGGGCTGACCCAGTCTGACATGCCTTCTGGGCCACAGCAACCGTTTGAGGCAAAGTGCCTCCAATAGGAGGTGGGCATCCGTCAGTTTGCAAGAAGTCCTGTTTTCCGCCTTGTGCGATGAAATGCTCCTAAAACACCCGGTGGTTTCACTGAGCCCAATAGCATCCGTTGCTCCACTCCGCTTGTTTTTCTTTCTTTATTGTGGAGCTCCTTAGCGCAGCAAAAAGCAGCCAGGAATATCCCGTACTCCCAACCCCTATGGTGCTCCCAGTGCTCCAAACTCGGTAGCATATTTTTAAATGTTCGAAAAATTCTAAAAAAAAATCAGCACATCGACACAACATCAATGTATGTTGTCACAAAATTTGAAATCAAAATTCGAAACATAGCTTGAGAAACATAAATGACAAATTCGACAGTAAAGAGTACACAACATAAGTTGGGCTTTATATTTGACCCATTATCACATTGATGTCAGTTTTTTCATTTTTGTATCTCAAGCAATGTTTTGAATTTTGATTTCAATTTTTTTGACAACATACATTGATGTTGTGTCAATGTGGTAGATTTTTTTCAGAATTTTTTGAACATTCAAAAATGTGCTACCGAATTTGGAGCACCGGGAGCACCCTATGGTGGGAGTACCAGGTATTCTCCCCGGCTACTCGTTCAGCAAGAAAAAAAATGATCTGGTTTTTAATAGACTGCAAAACACTCAAGGATTCATAAAATGCCTACAAATGTAAAAGATGTTCACAATTTTATAAAAAGAGGTCATGTATCAAAAAATATCACAAATGAAAAGAATATCGAAGAATTTTAAAATGATTATCAATTGTAAAATGGTTCATGAATTTGAATTTTTTAGAATTTAGAATATCCACATACTTTTTAAAATTTTGCACATTTAATGCAACAATAAACTTGCATCTAGTCGGTCCTTTTGTGGTATTTCGATACAAAGAATTAGACATGAGATCTTAGAAAATGGGTCCCGATATTCACCACACGTGTGGCATCTTAGACATGCGCCCACACGTCCTATGTGGCATAATCAGGAGGCAACCCACACGGTTATGTTTGGGAGAATATGAGAAATGCCCACACGTGTGGGCGCAACTATTTCGTGCCACACGCCCAACAACTATTACTCATCCCCATCCCGCGCGAGTGGCATGAAGCAAATCTGTCCACACATCCTGGCACATCTACGTTAGTTACCGCGGGAAGACACGTTAGTTACCCCTGGGATGGCAACTTTAGTTATCGGGATGGCAAATCTAATTGTGAAAGCATCAACTCTCCCTATTTTGTTAACTATAGTTATCCCCGGGTTGACACTTTAGTTATCCGGATGATAGTTGCCATGTGTGGTCCAATCATAGTTGCCATGTATGGTTAATCACAGTTGTCATGTGTGTTTATCTGGTTGCCACGTATGCGCAACTGCAATGCCATCTAGAAATGAATCATAGGTGCCATGTGTGTTTATCTAGTTGCCACGTACGTGCGACTGTAGTTGCCATTTAACAACGTATGAGCGTCGTGTGAGCGAAAAGCAGTTCGCCCACATGCGCCTGGAGTAGGTGATGACTGTGTGGGCAGAAACTGGTTCGCCCACACGGCGCAGTTGGCAACTGCGCATGTTGCGGGTCTCCAACGCCCACATACACGATGATGCCCGCGTGGCACTGAAATTCTAAAAGATTCCTTTAGGTTCGTGCAAAACAGTATAACATGGATCAACGCGTGTGGGCGAAGTGCAAATATGCCACACATGTGGACGTTATCATTTGGTTAGAAAATTGGTTTTTAGAGGATTTTTAGTGAAACTAGTTTTTGTTAGTTTGGATAGAGAAAAATATAGAAAATACTCTCTGCTAGTGGCCTCCTGCATGTTTCTCGCGTCTCCGTTCTCTGCTGCGTGACGTGCATGCAGGCTCTCCTCTGCTAGTGCGCTCATGTGTTGGGGCTGGACAACAACAATGCACTGCGCAAATTCACCAACACGGCAAACATGCACACTACACAGCCCCCTCCACTTGTGATGAACTTTGAGGACAGCTTCAACCAACAAGTAAGCAGCGGAATAACACAAACAACATGCACATGTGACACAGGATTTAACGTGGAAAAACCTCCTCAACTTAAGGAGTAAAAACCACGGCTGTGGACCGACCGGTGTCGGATCACGGGTTCCGGCAAAACCCTTAAGGTTCGAACTCTGGGGTGCGCGTGAAGTTCCTCCCCCCTACCGATCCACGCCCTAGCTTGCTAAGATCTCGCGGACGAACTCGACGAACTCACAACACAAAAGACACAAGATTTATACTGGTTCGGGCCACCGTTGTTGTGTAATACCCTACTCTAGTGTGGTGGTGGTGGATTGCCTCTTGGGCTGATGATGAACAGTACAAGGGGAAGAACAGCCTCCTGAGGATGAGGTGTTCTTGTGCTTGGTGTGCGGCTAAGGGTTGGCTCAAGATCCGATGCCCCCTACTGTGGTGGCTAGTCCTATTTATATAGGCCCTGGTCCTCTTCCCAAATATTGAGCGGGAAGGGAGCCAACAACGGCCAATTTGAAAGGGGACAACTAGTACAGCTTATCCTGACAAAAGCGGTCTTCGCGTGCAAAAGGCTCTGGTGGTGACGCCGCTTTGGGCTCCATGGTGACCTCCGCCTTGCCGTCCTGCTGGTCTTGGTCTCGTTGCACCGATATGGAAACCTTTGCTTGATGCCTCGGTACTCTGCGCCTGCGCTTTCTCCCTTAGCACCAAAGGGGAAACAAGGACACTGCGCGTGCTGGCGCCGCCTGGCGCCCGCCTGGTCTCGATCGTCATGGCTCACGTCACGAGAACCTCGCGAGGTTTACCCTGCCTTGATCTCTCCGCTCCTCGCGAGCCAACCTGGTGAGGCCGCTCCTGAGGAGGTCTTGTGTCATCCGCCTCGCGAGGCTTGGTCCCTCGCGAGGGTCTTGAATGCCTTGTTGATGAAGATGGGCCGTACAGGCCTGCTAGCACAGCCACGCCATGGGCCGCAGGTAGGCAAGTCTGGGGACCCCCGTTCCCAGAACACCGACAGTAGCCCCCGGCCCAAGGCGCTCGGGCTTGGCTTCGAGGCGAAGCCAAAGGTCAAGTACGGTGCGTCGCGAGCTCCAAAAGCCTGGGGCCTTGGTCGACGCGTGGCGGTTGATTGGACGTGGGCGTCTCCGCTTCCCCACGCTGCCTCAGGAACTGCCTGACTTGACAAGTCCCTGGATCTGCTTCCCGCGGTTCTTCTCCGACGTGATGCCGCCGAGGGGACCCCTCGAGCTCTGGTTACGGCATGCTGACTGCAACGCCCCTGCGATCGGAGCAGAGGTCGAAGTGGTCTCCTCCGGCAAGATCTTCATGACCCGCGTCTGGGGTGAGGTTGCGCGGGTTTGCCGTGCTGAGGGCGCCCTCGTGATCCACTTCGACTATGACGGCGCCTCCACGATGTTCTTCAAGGTCTTCGATGCGGAGGGTTGTCGCCTGGAGTGCTGCCCTGAAGGGGAGTGCCAGGACGGTGCGCGACCGGCCTGCGGCTCCTCCAGCAGCAGCGACTCTTGGGCGTCCAGCGGTTCTCCTGAGCTCTACGAGACTCCGGAGACGAGCGACGACAGCTACGTGCCCCTGAGCTCTCGCCGCGCCCGAAGCAGGGCTGCGGCATCCAGCCGCCGCCGTCGCTGATCTGGATGGGGTTGGCACCGTCCTCCCACGGCCCACTGTTGATGATGGCGTCAGCCACGGGAGGATGTAGATAGGATTCCCCTAAGTTCTCGTCTTTTGTTCCCTGCGAGGAATCAAGGAGTACCCCGCGGGGGCGTGTAAAGGGTCTGTAATGTCTTTTGTTGATACTATCCTTGTTATGAAGAATTGCGAATGCATGTCCTGTTTAGGCTCGGTCTCCCCTTTCCAACCTCGCGACGGCTTGTTGCTCTACGCTGACAGGTCCCGGTCCCCAGCTAAGCTGCAGCCATCGCTGGTATGCCAGGTCGCGTGCCGTGGTCAAGGCCAGGAGGTGAGCGGCCCGAGGTCCAGTAAGAGCCCCTGAGGCGCGATGCTCAGGAGGTCCCCTTTAGCGTTCAAGCAGCTGTGGTAAGGTAAGAAAGGGAGGCGACGTTGCCGCAACAGGGCTGCGGCGAGTGTGACCCCTAGGCTCCAACGATTAGCCGATTTGTGCGCGAGACTTATCTTGGCGGTCTGAGGTCGATTGCTTGCGATGCACCGTGTTAATGCGTAGCTAGGCCAGGCCCATGCGAGCCTTCCCCTCTTTTCCACGTTCTCCTTTATGCTCTACGTCCTCAGGTCCTGGCCCTCGAGCGAGCTCAGCCGCCGCTGGTATGCCAGGCCACGTGCCGTGGTCAAGGCCAGGGGGTGAGGGCTGGAGAGCCAGTAGGAGCTCCTGAGTCGCGATGCTCAGGATCCCCCCTTTTAACGTGCAAGCGGATTGCATGGGAGAAGAGAGAGCTCGCGGTGCCGCCTGCTGTCGTTCTAATGAGATTCCTGCGAGTCAGCACAAGGAGAAACACGGTTTGCCATTATGGTTGTCAGTCTGCCGCCGGTTGCTTCGTGAGGAGACGAAGGCACTAAGGGCCTGGTGAGGTGACGTGAGCGGGGCGTGCCGCGAGCCAGAGCACGGCCGCTCAGATTCGTCGACGTTGCAGGGACGGACCCGTGCACAAGCGCCGTGCCAACGTGAGTAGCCCCCGTGGGAGGCGAGAATCAAGTAGGTGATAGTCATAGATAGGTTAAGTATGGGAAGCATACTGGCTTAATTAAATGCAGGGAAGATACATGCCACCGGGTCCGGCCCGAGCGGCTTGGGGATGATGCAGCCCGAGGGGCGCCCCTAGCGAGGTAAGCTAAAGACATAAGAAAAAAGGGATACATGCCACAGGGACGGACCCACGCGGCCTGGGAATGATGCAGCCCGAGGGGCGCTCCCAGCTAAATAAACTTGCAAAATGTCACCTGGTTCTGTCGATGAAGGGGTGTCGGGGCAGCTGAAGGTACGCGGTGAAGGAATTTCCCCTCACGACCCACCGGGGCCCCGAGCCTTGGGAGGCTCTGGGGGTCCTGGTGGTTCCCTGAGGACCGTCTCCATCTCCATCAGCACAGTGTGGTGCCTGGCCTCCTGAGCCGCCAGGATGCTCCGCAGTTTGCACTGATAGGCGGTCGATGCGCTCGGCAGGCCAAAAGGCATGCGAACGTAGCTGTGCGGTGGACCCTCGCAGCGGCCCACGCGCGAAGGCCAGAAGGGCTCCTGGGATGCGGCCCTGTTGAGCCCTGGGACGTCGATGCAGACGCGTAGCCCAGCATCCTCGCCTGGATGGGGAGCTGCATTTCGTGAGCGCGGTCGCCGCGCATGGCCCTTGCGTCTTGCAGTTCCTGAGTGGTCCTGGTGATGAACTCCTGAGCGGTGGGCGCTCCTTGCCCTGTGTTCTCCTGAGGGAAACGTGCCGTGAAGAACGCCTCCAAGTGGTGCCCGAGCGCCTCCCTCGTGATGCTGTCAAGGTCTCAGGCCCTACAGAAGAGAGCCCTCGAACCCTGCCCGAGGAGGGCGCCGGGCTCGCCTTCCTATGCGATGGAGGGAGGCGCCCCTGGTGCGGGCGCTGATCCTGACGAGGTTCCAGTTGCGACGCCACCCTCCTGAGGTCCTGCACGGCGCAACTGCTTCTTCTTCTTGGGAGTGGCCTCAGGAGGGCACTCGCCCTTGCTGTCGGGGTCGTCGATTGCTGCAGCTTGAAAGGCATGCTCAAGGAAGCACACCGCATCTCTTTCTTGCATGGGACCATGATGATTCCGCCGCTTCCCGGCATCTTGAGGACATTGTAGCCATGACGCGTCACCGCCATGAACTTGGCCAGGGCTGGATACCCGAGGATGGCGTTGTACGGCAGACGGATGTGCGCGGCGTCGAAGTCAATGAGTTCGGTGCGGTAGTTCTTGCATTCTCGGAAGGTGACGGGAAGGCGGACCTGCCCTATCGGTGTGGTGGAGCCGTCGGTCACTCCTGAGAAAGGCTTCGTGGGCTGAAGCTGATCATACGACACTTGGAGGTTGTCGAATGTGTCGACGGACAGGACGTTGAGTCCTGCGCCGCCGTCGATGAGGGTCTTGGTAACTTGCATGTTGCTGATGACCGGGGAGCAAAGCATCGGGAGGGCGCCTGCGGTGGCCGCACACTTGAGCTGATCCGCAGAACTGAAGGTGATGGCGCACTTGGACCACCTGAGCGGGCGTGTGGCCTCAAGCTTGGGGAGGACTGCATTCACTTCACGAGCAAACTGTTTGAAGATACGCTGCGAGGCTGGGGCCTGAGCTCTGCCCAAGATGCAGGCGATAGCGTGCGGCTCCTGGAAGTCCCCAGCCCCCTCATCTTGATGGTGGTCGTCATTCCTTCTTGGCGGTGGCGGCAGTGGGGGAAGACCGGCGTTGCCCTGAGGACGAACCTCACGAGGCTGGTCCCTCCAGGCGCCCTCGCGAGGCTGATCCTACTAGCGGTCCTCACGAGGCCGGTCGCGCCACTCCTGGCGCGGGCCACGGTCGTCCTAGCGTCCGCCACCACGTCCTCCTCCTCAGCCGTAGCCTCGATCGTTGCGCTCGGGGCGTCGACCGAAGCGTCCTTCTCGAATGGCTCTAAGCTCTTGACAGTCGCTGGTGTTGTGGGTATGCAGGTTATGGAAGGCGTAGAACGGTCGGTTGCTCTTGGACGACTTGGGCTGATCTCTGCCGCGCTTGGTGTCTGGTTCCGCCGCGAGCATGGCTGCTCCCTTGCGCTTCACGTCCTTGGCCTTGGCTTTCTTCTCTGCCGGGTCCGCAGCTGGGGGCTCGAGGAGGGAGAGGCGCCCCTCCTCAGCTCTTGCGCACTTGGTCTCCAGGTTGAACAGCTCCAGGGATGTGCACAACTCCTCGTGGATAGCGAGCTCCTCCTTCATCTTGATGTCGCGGACGCCATCAGAGAACGCGGAGATGATGGCCTCGTCCGTCACCTTGGGGATCTTGAGGCGGACATTGTTGAAGCGCTGGATGTACTTCTAGAGGGTCTCTCCTGGTTGTTGCTTGACGCGGCGCAGGTCACCCGCGGTCGGCGGGCGGGTGCGAGTGCCCTGGAAGTTGGCAACGAAATGGTTGCACATCTCGTCCTAGGAGGAGATCGAGCCTGGGGGCAGATTCAGGAGCCAGGAGCGGGTGCCATCCTTGAGAGCCATGGGGAACCAGTTCGGCATGAACTTCTCGTCACCGTTGGCCGCCTCAATGCTCAGCTCGTAGAGCTGCAAGAACTCCGCGGGGTCGGGGGTGGCGTCGTAGCGAGGAGGCAGATCTGGCTTGAACTTGCCCTGCCTGGCGACGCTACGCAGCTCGGGGGTGAAGGCGCGGCAGCCGGCCGTGGTCACCGAGGCCTGCCTTGGAGGCGGATCTTGGTCTTGGCGCCCGCGCGCTGCTACGGCAAGCGGCGCGGGGCCTTGCTGCAGCAAACGATCATGACGCGGCGCTGCGAGGGGTGGCGGAGCGTTTTCTTGCGGTCGAGGGACTTCTTGACAGCTTCTTTCTTCACGCGCGGGCGCCGGACGCAGTGGGTCGCGCCGTGGAGCCGCACGCCTTGGCGCTAGGGCGCCGTATTGGTGCAGAGGTGGTGGAGGTTCTTCGTGAGCTATGTCGCCCGTAGCTGGCGGAGGGCGAGGCAGTGAGAGGGACGGCGCAGGGGAGCCCCCTGCGGCGCTGACAAGCTCGGCGATGCGGTCGAGCCAGTCCTCGTAGAGGTCGTCGACCGGACGGTAGCGCAGGAGCACGTGCGCCATGAGGAGTGCGGCCCATGCGTCCATGGGAGCGCGACGAGCGTGAGACGACGAACCAGCGGGAGTCGGCGATGGAGTGGTGGTGCGACCGTCCTGCCGCACCGAGGGGTGCAGCGAGGACGCTTGCTGCTCGTTCCCCACTGGGCCGGTGGCGGCGTTGGCGGCAGGCGACGGGAAACGACGGGGTGGCCCACCGACAGGGGCTGTCTGAGCGATGCGGGTGGCGAGGGCAGCCCGACGCTCGGCGCGGGCACACCGTGCGTCCGCCATGATGACGATGAAGCAACGGGACGCGGAGCGACGGATGGGAAGTTTCGGCGCACCCCTACCTGGCACGCCAAATGTCGGATCACGGGTACTGGCAAAACCCTTAAGGTTCGAACTCTGGGGTGCGCGCGAAGTTCCTTCCCCCCTACCGATCCACGCCCTAACTTGCTAAGATCTCGCGGACGAACTCGACAAACTCACAACACAAAAGACTCAAGATTTATACTGGTTCGGGCCACCGTTGTGGTGTAATACCCTACTCCAGTGTGGTGGTGGTGGATTGCCTCTTGGGCTGATGATGAACAGTACAAGGGGAAGAACAGCCTCCTTAGGATGAGGTGTTCTTGTGCTCGGTGTGCGGCTAAGGGTTGGCTCAAGATCCGATGCCCCCTATGGTGGTGGCTAGTCCTATTTATATAGGCCCTGGTCCTCTTCCCAAATATTGAGCGGGAAGGGAGCCAACAACGGCCAATTTGAAAGCGGACAGCTAGTACAGCTTATCCTGACAAAAGCGGTCTTCGCCTGCAAAAGGCTCTGGTGGTGACGCCACCTTGGGCTCCATGGTGACCTCCGTCTTGCCGTCCTGCTGGTCTTGGTCTCGTTGCACCGATATGGAAACCTTTGCTTGACGCCTCGGTACTCTGCGCTTGCGCTCGCTCCCTTAGCACCAAAGGGGAAATAAGGACACTGCGCGCGCTGGCGCCCGCCTGGTCTCGATCGTCATGGCTCACGTCACGAGAACCTCGCGAGGTTTACCCTGCCTTGATCTCTCTGCTCCTCGCCAGCCAACCTGGTGAGGCCGCTCCGGAGGAGGTCTTGTGTCATCCGCCTCACGAGGTTTGGCCCCTCGCGAGGGTCTTGAATGCCTTGTTGATGAAGATGGGCCGTACATGCCTGCTAGCACAGCCACGCCGTGGGCCGCAGGCAAGCAAGTCTGGGGACCCCCATTCCTAGAACGCCGACAACCGGTCCACGCAACTTCACTATGAGAATGATGAGTACAAAGTCTTATCTAGAACCTCTAGAGAGATTTACAACACACTCTCCACGTTGCCAACCGGCAACAACAACAACAACCACCACAAAAGGTAAGATTTCAGCAAAGCAGAGTTTACACAACTTCTGTACCCTTCAGTGTTTTGCAAACTGCTCTTAAAACGCTAAACGAAACAGCACCAAATTTGGCAGACAAGTAGAAACACGAGTTCTTGAGATCCCCTCAAAATTTCAGCTCAATCCGACATCGTTTGCCTACCCAAACTGCTCGTCTCCCAAAACTACTCTGTTCTGAAACTGCAGTAGTCAGAGCTAACAAAACCACTCTCAAATCTGATGCTCCACTGACCCAATTCTCAAACTAGCTAACCAGATCGAAGTACTCAAAGTAAGGAATGATCTCACCAAGTTGGGGGTCGATCCAAGCACGTTTGAGCCTCCAACCACCAGCTTGAACACTGTCTAGTCAGATGCAGCAAATTTGGACAGAACCTCTGCTTCTTCTTCTTCTTCCTCTCTCTCGGGTTGTGGTTTCTCTTGTGTGTTCTCTCTCACACTCTCACAAATGGCAGCCGCCACCAGCAGGGGTGGAGTGGCTAGGGTTTTCTCCTTGCTTCACTTCCCTTGGAAGCACTCTCAACCGTTGGATGCAGCGAAGATCAACGGCTGACATGTGTTAGACTTATGGGCTGATGTTGGGCTGTCAACACACCTCCATGTGGAGGGACTTAGCCCGACAAACTCCCCCTCCCGACATCATGGAGGGTCTCACTGCCTTCTGGAAGCCATGCCAGTGAGCCGACAACATACTTCAAGTTTCTTCCTTGTCACCACTTTAGTCAACATATCAGCCCCATTGTCATCGCTGTGAACCTTCTCAAGTTGCATTTTCTTGGAATACAACACATCTCGAATCCAATGATAGCGGAGTTCTATATGATTAGACCTTGAATGAAAGCTGTCATTCTTACTCAAGTGGGTAGCACTTTGGTTGTCACAAAACAACACATACTTATCTTGCTTAAAACCAAGCTCAGAAGCCAACCGTTTCAGCCACAATAGCTCTTTGCTCGCCTCCGTTACCGCAATGAATTCAGCTTCAGTTGTATTCAGTGCCACACACTTTTGCAGCCTACTTTGCCATGACATCGCTCCCCCTGCATAGGTAACCAAGTAACCTGAAGTAGACTTCCTTCTGTCAACATCCCCAACCATGTCAGAACCTGAAAAAGCAATTAGCTTGGCCTCACCACCACCAAAGCAAAGTTTTAGATTTGTGCTGCCCCGAAGATATCTCAAAATCCACTTCACGGCTTCCCAATGAGGTCTTCCTGGATTAGACATAAATCTGCTCACAGTACTAACTGCGTGAGCAATGTTAGGCCTTGTACACACCATAGCATACATCAAACTCCCAACCGCTGAAGCATAAGGAACATGATGCATTTCCTTTTTATGCTCATCAATGGTAGGACATTGTTTTCTGCTCAACTTGAAATGGGCTGCTAGTGGACAACTCACAACTTTAGCATTTTCCACCCTGAACTTCTGAAGTATCTTCTCAATATACTTCTCTTGAGACAAGTACAACTTGTTGCAATTTCTGTCTCACTCAATTCTCATTCCGAGAATGTTCTTTGCTGGACCTAAGTCTTTCATAGCAAAACATTTACTCAGCTCCTTCTTCAACTTAGCAATCCTAGAGACATTCTTGCCAACAATCAGGATATCATCAACATAGAGCAATGATATGATGAAATCATCACCTGAGAACCTCTGAATAAACACACACTGGTTCGAACTACACTTCTTGTAGCCTTGCTCCTCGATGACAGTTTCAAACTTCATGTACCATTGTCTTGGTGCTTGTTTCAGGCCATAGAGACTTTTCTTCAGCTTGCAAACATAGTCTTCTTTGCCTTTCACAAGAAACCCCTCAGGTTGCTCCATGTATATTTCTTCCTCCAACTCACCATGAAGGAATGCAGTCTTCACATCCATTTGCTCAACCTCCAAGTTGAGACTTGCTGCCATGCCAAGGATTACTCTTATGGATGTCATCTTCACAACCGGAGAAAAGATCTCATCATAGTCAATGCCTTTTCTCTGGCCGAATCCTTTTACAACTAGCCTGGCCTTGTACCTTGGATGTGATGTGTACTCTTCTTGCTTGATTCTGTGGACCCACTTGTTCTTCAAAATTTTCTTGCCCTTGGGCAACTTCACCAACTCATAAGTATGATTCTTATGCAAGGAATCCATCTCTTCTTGCACAGCCTTTTTCCACTCCTTCTTGTGCTCATCTTCCATTGCATCAGCAAAGCATTCAGGTTCTGAACCGTCAGATAATAACACCATGTATTGATCTGAGGGATACCTGCTGGAAGGAATTCGACCCCTGTTGGATCTTCCGAGTGGAGCAGCTGGTGGACTTTCTGGTGCTGGTGCTTCCTGCTGATCCGGATCATCAACTTCAGCATCATACTCTTGCTGCTGCTGGGGAGCATCTTCTTCTTCACCTGCACCACCATGTACATCATCTTGTACATCTTCTGCATCTGCTTCAACTTGCACAGGAGTTGGAGCCGCAGGAACTGGGTCAGAATCAATCATGTCTTGCTGCTGCTCAGGAGGAACCTGCCCCTTTGTCTTCATAATATCCTCAATTGTTTGGTCTTCAACAAACACAACATCACGGCTTCTCACAACTTTCCTTGCTAGGGTTAAACAGCTTGTAGCCAAAATCATCACCACCATAGCCAAGAAAGATACATTGTCGTGTCTTTGAATCAAGCTTTGACCTTTCATCTTGAGGAATATGAACAAAGGTCTTGCACCCAAAAACCTTCAGGTGGTCATATGAGACGTCCTTGTCATACCAGACCCTATTAGGAACATCTCCCTGCAAAGGATAATTTGGTGAGAGATTAATAAGATAAACTGCAGTCATTAAAGCCTCACCCCAAAAGTGTTTACGTAGCTTTGCACTTGACAACAAGCATCTAACTCTCTCCACAATTGTCTTGTTCATCCTCTCAGCAAGACCATTCAGCTGTGGTGTCTTCGAGGGAGTAAATTGATGCCTAATACCTTGCTGCTTGCAATATGCATCAAATGGGCCAATGTACTCTCCTTCATTATCAGTGCAAATGCACTTGATCTTCTTCTCAGTTTCTCTCACAACCGAGGCTTGGATCTGCTTGAATACATCTAGTACTTGATCTTTGGTCCTCAACGTGAAGGCCCAAACTTTCCTGGAAAAGTCATCAATAAAGCTCACAAAGTACTTAGCACCACCAAGAGATCTTACCGACATTTTGCAAACATCGGAATGTATCAAGTCCAGCTTCTCAGGCTTCTTGTGAGGAGGTAGAGTTTTGAAGGAAACTTGGTGTTGCTTCCCTGCTAGACAATCTGAACATTTCTTGATGTGAACTCCTTTCACACCCTTCAACAATTTTTTCTTCACTAGAACTGTCATCCCCTTCTCACTCATGTGCCCAAATCTCTTGTGCCATAGAGCATAATGATCATCCTTCTCTAGTGCATTGACAGAAGCACTAAAGAGCTTAGCATGAACATGATACAACACTGAGACAATTTTACCTCTTGCAACAATCATGTTGCCTTTGGTGAGCTTGTACTGCCCTTTTCCAAAACTGCTCAAGTAATCATCTCCATCAAGCAAACCAACTGAGATAATATTGAGACGAAGTGCCTCAACATGCCTCACAGATTTGAGGACTAACCTTGTACCATTTGCGGTCTCCAAATGCACATCTCCTTTTCCAATGATGGTTGCTCTATCATTGTTCCCCATCTTCACAACACCAAAATCACCTGATATATAGATAGTGAAGAGCTCTCTGCGAGATGTAGCATGAATGGTATCACCGGTGTCCGGTATCCAAATCATCTCGTCACCATCCACAAGGTTGACGGTTTCATCAGAAACAACAGTGATCCTCTCCTCAATAGTGGAACCAAATCTGCCCTCATTTTCTTCATGCATAACAAGCATGATGTCCTCTTCTACTACAGTAACTCGGTTGCCCTCTGTGTCACTATCACTGTCAACTTGCTTCTAATCTTGCTTCTCCTTTTTCTTTTTGTCTTTCTTCCACTTGTCACATTGCCACTTAATGTGGCCCTTCTAATGGCAGTGATGGCACTCATAATCAGCATACTTACTTTTTGATTTGCTCCTACCTCTTTCTGCCCCTTTACCTGGACCTCTACTCTTGCTTCTCCCCCTGGACTGAGTGACCAGCACCACTGAATGTGAGGAAGAACTAGCTTCAACCACCTTTCTGGACTCTTCATTTAGTACCCTGGTTTTCACAAGATTCCAAGTGACAACTCCATTAGGTGTTGAATTGCAAACAGTGACCTTAAAGGTCTCCCAGCTGTCCGGTGATGAGCCTAGTAGCAGCAAAGCTCTCACTTCATCTTCAAATGTTATTCCCATTGAAGAAAACTGATTTATAATGCCTTGGAATGTATTCACATGATCTGCAATTAGAATGCCCTCTTTGTACCTCAAGCACATCAATTGTTTGATCAAGAACATCTTGTTTGTACCTTCTTTTCGGGCAAACAACTCTTCCAATTTCTGCCATAAGGTGCGTGCATGTGTCTAATCAATGATATGGTTCAAAACTTGTCATCGACCCATTGCTGAATAAACCCACAAGCTTGGCGATGAAGTACCTTCCACTGACCTTCCTCAATGCCCTCCGGCATCTCAGTGGAGAACACTGGCTTCTAGTATTCTTTCACATACAACAAGTCCTCCATCTTGCCCTTCCATGCTTGATAATTTGTACCATTCAAAGATATCATCCTGCTGGTATTCACTTCCATCTTTCACCACAAGAAACTCAGCAATTTGCACAAGCAAACCAAGGCTCTGATGCCACTTTGTTGGGGCTCGACAGCAACAATGCGCTGCACAAATTCACCAACACGGCAAATATGCACACTACACAGCCCCCTCCACTTGTGATGAACTTTAAGGACAGATTCAACCAACAAGCAGCGGAATAACACAAACAACATGCACATGTGACACAGGATTTAACGTGGAAAGCCCTCCTCAACTTGAGGAGTAAAAACCACGGCTATGGACCGACCACGCAACTTAACTATGAGAATGATGAGTACAAAGTCTTATCTAGAACCTCTAGAGAGATTTACAACACACTCTCCACGTTGCCAACCGGCAACAGCAACAACAACCACAAAAGGCAAGATTTCAGCAAAGCAGAGTTTACACAGCTTCTGTACTCTTCGGTGTTCTGCAAACTGCTCTTAAACCGCTAAACCAAACAGCATCAAATTTGGCAGCCAAGTAGACACACGAGTTCTTGAGATCCCCTCAAAATTTCAGCTCAATCCGACATTGTTTACCTACCCAAACTGTTCGTCTCCCAAAACTACTCTGTTCTGAAACTGCAGCAGTCAGAGCTGACAAAACCACTCTCAAATCTGATGCTCCACTGACCCAATTCTCAAACCAGCTAACCAGATCAAAGTACTCAAAGTAAGGAATGAGCTCACCAAGTTTGGGGTCGATCCAAGCACGTTTGAGCCTCCAACCACCATCTTGAACACTGTCTAGTCAGATGCAGCAAATCTGGACAGAACCTCTGCTTCTTCTTCTTCTTCCTCTCTCTCGGGTTGTGGTTTCTCTTGTGTGTTCTCTCTCACACTCTCACGAATGGCAGCCGCCACCAGCAGGGGTGGATTGGCTAGGGTTTTCTCCTTGCTTCACTTCCCTTGTAAGCACTCTCAACCGTTGGATGCAGCGAAGATCAACGGCTGACATGTGTTGGACTTATTATGGGTTGATGTTGGGCTGCCAGCACACCTCCATGTGGAGGGACTTAGCCCAACATCATGGTGCTGCCTTGTGAGGACGAGGTTTGTAGTATGAACATACGAGTGCAATGGACCATAGTTGAAGCACAACAATTGCTTCCATGTCGACGCTAGTCACGAGCCCAAGCACGGGAGCACAGGCCATGGCGCCGGAAGCCTTGCGTGGACTGGACACGATGCGCACACAGCACGCCCGCACGATGCGCACGCAGCATGCGGAAACAGCGGTGGTAGCGACGCATGTGCAAGGGCGAGGACACACCGTATAGAGCAGGACGCTGGCAGAGGCGGTTCTGGCCGCGGCTAAGCTGCGCATGGTGATGTCGAGCACGGGCGTTGCGAGCCAACTCTTTCCGTAGTTCGTTGCCGCCAGGTACCAGCCTGTCGGCAGCCGACGTCCGGGTCACCTCATCGATGCCAACAAGCTCGATGTCACCTTTGCCACGGCCCCAGTGTTGGTGGCACCGCGCCGGTGGCAATCGCCGTGACCACCAGCATGTATGATGAAGATGACACATAACCAAACCCGTTGATGCCAGTCGATCCAAATAGGTCGTGCGAGGTATTGGACGACGCGACACAACGCGACCGTTTTTTCAGAGAGAACGAGACGGTATACATAGAACTCGTTTTTAAGTAGATGTTAAAAAAGCTACTCTCTCCATCTTAAAATAAGTGTCTCAAGGTTAGTAGTTTTATTTTGACCTTTTAGCAAACTCGGTTGTACTTATCCATACTTTATTATTAAGTAATCCAAACGTGTTTTTAGGTGGTTACGACCGAAGTCACGTTTATAAAGATCTGATTCTCTATAATCGCATTATCCAAACATCCTAGTAGATTTCTTATGATTGTACGTTAGAATATCAAGTAGTATTGGTTAATTAGACGGACGTACGTGAAGGAGATGTAGTCAAACCACCCTGCCTAGAACCGTCGACGCAAAAAAGAAAACTTCCCACGCGGGCCGGCCTCTCCGTATACATATATGTGCGTGTTCGCTTCAACTACTCTTCTATCAACCGATCTATCAACCGCATCGACCGATCGAGCTCTCGGCACCGTTCTATCAATGGCGGACCTCGAGAACCCCAAATCTAATTGTGGAGTCGCCGTGGTGGGCATCGAGAACCCCAATCCTAATGGTGGCCTCATCGTGGCGCCAAAGCCTAGCCGGCATGCGTACTGGGCATGGAACGAAAGGTCAAACACAATCATCAATGGAAACCCTAACATCCCCTGTGCCGGCCCGGAGGACGTCGCGGTAGCGGAGCCCGTGGAGCGAAGCAGATGGTGGATCTTATGCTCGTGTGAGGTGATCGGCTACTTCACTGCATTTGCCGCTATAATTCTCCTGGGTATCCAAGACTATTGGCCGATGGACCCTACGCGTGTCACAATGATTGTTGTGGGGGCTATAGCTCTGTTTATTGGGGCGTTTAGCTCTGTTTATTGCGGGTTGTTTGGTCAAAGTTAGGGCGAATCTCGCCATAGCATTGCTTCACGAGACTGAAGAGGCACCAAGAGTCTTCTAAATCCGATCCGCTTCCATCGATGTATATTGCATATATCATATCTCAGCAAACAATGTGTGCAATTACCTATTGGGAAAGTCGTTCCCAAATTTAGTTTTTTTCCTCTCAAGCATCACATGCCTATGCGACCATTTCCCCCAAAGGAAACGAGAGTTTTTTTCCTGAAGTAATTGATTACAATCAGTTAGCACAATCTGTGCAATACGCGGTGGCACATATTGCAGCCAAACACAAAGTATTAATATTAGCCTACAAGGAGATATTACTAAAAGTAATTGAAATTACTTTTTGCTGAGACCACTTTTCCATTGTGTGTAGTGAGAAATTAAACATTCATGATAAATATAAGCATATTTATGTGTACTGAGCAATCAAACATTCATGATAAATATAAGCATATGTAAACATTCATGACAATCATAGCATATGTTGATCATATATATTATATTTAGGCAATACATACATAATTCTACTAGATAAACACATGTTTCGTATCATAGCTAATATTCCGCCTAAGATGTTGAGAGCATCTCCAACGCCGTCCCCTAAAACGGACACACTATTTTTTGGCGGACACTGATATGTGAGTCGGCCATCCAACCATATCCCCTAAATGTTCACCTTTTTTTTCTAGTTCTGTAACACTCAAAATAATTATGGAAAATAGCACAATGCATCCTTAAAAAACATGCAAATATAGCTAGTACAACAATAATTAAAATTTTAAAAACCTCAAAAGCATTTGACCGAATACTAGTTGGGTGTGGTGTCCTCCATGGATGGCATTGGTAAGGGTCGTAGGGCACCTGGCTGCGGAAGGATTCTGGTGGACGCCCACGTACACTACAAGAAATATGTCAACTTGTGACCTTGACTATTGGTCACTGAATGGTCATTATTTTTCATTTGTGACCTTTTTGTGACCAAAAACAGATGGTCAAAAGCTGACAGTCGTAAACTGAAATTAACGACCTTCTCTGTGAGAAGGTCGTAGACGTTTACGACCAAAATATGCCTATTGTTTTGTTTTGGTCACTAGCTGCCTCCCCAGGCCACGTAGGCATCCGACGTGGCAATTTGATGTGGCACAAGAATCAGCACGGTCCAATTTGGTGTTTTACATGGGCCGAGCCCATTAATTTAGCCCATTTATATATTTTTTCTATGAATTTTTTGTCAGCTAAATGGACCAAGCCCAACATTGCAGCCTTTTTATTTTTGGGCCATGGCCTTTTTGTCTCAACAATTTCATTTTTTTTCTTTTTTTCTAAATTGGGTTCACTAGTCAAGTGGGTCCCCATTGTCAGGTTCTAGTACTGGGTCCTAGCCGTCAGGGCAATATTCTTCATTTTTTATTTCACGCAAATAAATACCTGGTATTTAAATTGGCACACAGAAAACACACGAAATACTTCAAATATTATCAACCATCAAAGTGCTACATCATATAACACACATACAAATGTGATAAGCATCAAGTTTACAATCATATAACAAGCTCCACAAGTGTACAATCACATGAGCCAGTTCTGCTCCACAAGTGTACAATCACAAGTTCTGCTACATCATACACACATACGAACTATGCTTCACGAAGAAACATGAGCAGTATAAAGGGCTTCATTAATGCAAAACTTGACAGTTGACAGCAATGTTAGAACTATGCTTCCTCCGACTTCTTTGTCCTGATCAGCATCTGCACGTTACAGAACAATATTGATCAATTATAAGCCACAACTTCAAATGCCCATACAATTTGTAGTTGCTTAAAAAACAAAGCAAGCGAGTACTCAGGAGCTTTGGTTAAAACCCATCTGAACAGAGATAAAAACTAGCAAACTATACATCCACTTACAACATAGCAAAAGGAAAGAAAATTACACATGATTAAGTAATATATATCATTCATGTTGGAACAAAGAGCAGACTAACTGACACAATGTGGTAACTAAATCATTCAATCCCTGAGACTGATTGGATGTCAGTTTCTTTTACTGCCAGTACCTATTGGTAAATTAAATTACTAATCAGGGGAAATATTTAAGCAGCCCAATTACCTACCAGATCATTGTACTTACACTTCCTAATCAGATCACCTAATAGGAGATACTATTAAGAATGAAAAGATGATTGAACACTGAAAGAGGTTAGCAAGCTGCTTGTTGGTTTCATCACAAGTACCAGGAGTATTTTTAAACCTACGCAAGTCATTTTTAAACCTATGCAAGTACCAGGAGTATTTCAATCCTTTCGAGTGCAAGTACTCAAAATTTGTTTGAGTAGCAAATCTAGGAGTACTGGAGAACTCCAAGTTAAATGTACTCAAAGCAACCAGCACAATCTCTCAATACCGGTCCCAACAAGTAATCAGAATACAGCAGCAACAAGTACTAGGAATAAATCACATAAGTAACTAGAACAGAGAAAGAAAATGTAGAAGTGGCAGCGAGGCATGAATGGTGTCCTGAGTTACTGCTGCATCAGCCGTAACAGAGGCCGAGGAACTCGCTGTGATGGGTTGCAGCATCTGTGCTGATGCAGTCTCAGCCACAGGCTCCTCCTCACACCTGAAGTTAAACACGCAGGTTGGTCAGCAGAACTACAACAGTTTAGCTTTTGGAGATGACGAATAACTCAAATTACCCTTGATATCTGTTTCAAAAAAATTAACCTTCTAGTATGGCCATGTTAATAGATAAAATTAACCTTTTCCCTTTTACTTTCTATGAAAAAGGTAAGAGACCAGAATTCTACATGCAGCTTCTGTAGACATAAATCCAAGAGAAATACATCTCTGTAGTGCACGGCAATGGCAGTTAGGATCAAGCAGGTTTTACATTCGAGTCCTGAAATATCAAGTTTCTATAAGCTTAAATTTCAGAGACCTGATTGACACTGTAGGTTCTATAAGCTTAAATTTCAGAGACTTGATTCAATTAAGAAAAGGAGTGGGAGCTTATTTTAGAGGCTAGTGAGTGAGTGAACATGTTATTAGGCTTAATTACCAGGATTTGGAAGAGAACGCTGGTGGAGAAGTTGCACGCAAGGCCACCAAGCCAGCTGTAATAGCAGCAGGAGCAGCAGTTAATTGGAGGAAACAAACCAAATGGGATAGCTGATGAACGCGGCAAACAGTCGAACAATGGATGTACTTACACCGTCAAGGCAGAAATCGATCAAGAGTAAATTGACAGCAGCAGCATCATCATCCAGGCAGCCAAACGTGCTCCCAAACCAGGCAGTTTACCTAATATTGACCATCCAATGCCACTGTAAAGACCTAAAATACATGCAATGATTTAACAGGATATTTTTGTGCAGAGCAAAGTAACATATGGGCATCAGAAATATGTTGCTTTAGAATGCAGAGCAAAGTAAACCTTTCAACTCCACTAGTTATTATTATGAGTACAATGATCCCCTTTGATACCATCATACATGAATTAGAATCTCTAAAGTATGTCAATCGGGGATGATAACATGAAGCAGGCACAACAACAGAATGAAGTGAAATCTTTATGCAAGCCCATGTATTTTGGTATAAAGAAGCATTGAAGCAATTAAAAGCAAGCTTCTAGATCTATGTTTGGACGACAAAAATTGTACAAGCTGAGTTATTTGATGAAATAATCCAAGCCTTTAGGCTCCTACTGGATATGCTCTTAATGTAGACAGTGCGTAGAACAACTATGGACAGTTGGACACAATCACAGTAAGATCTTATCTAATGTAGATGTATTGTCTTTGTCAGGATCACAAGCTATATGGATCATGATGGACTGTTACTAATAGCTGAATGGCAATCTAAGATGGGATGGAATGATTATAAAAAGGAAATCTGAAGGGCGGAAAACTGAACCCCCAACCCACCGAGACCAGCCAACCAGGGATGCTCAGCACATAAGTCAGACCATATAATACAAGTCCGGACAGATGAATTTCGAGTCATCTACAGCGGTCGATCACATCAGTGGCGCTCCGAATCGCATTCCTAAACTAGAGCACGAGCACGAGGGGAAGAAGCCCGTCGGAAGGAGGAACGAACGGGTCACCTGCACGGCTCGGACGGCGAAGGACGGGCGCTGCGCCGGATCCTTGGCCAGCTCGAGGAGGCGCTTGTGCGTGAGCACGTCCTCCGCCCTCTCCACGTTCACATCCATCGCATAGCTGCACACAAACCCGAAACGCCAAAATCGAGAATCATCACTCATCAGCACCGCCGCGTCGCAGCCGTCAGCAGGAGGGACCGGGGGGAGGGCAGGGCGCGTTACCGTGCAGGGAGGCGGTTGAAGTGGCTCCAGAGGTCGTCGTCGAAGCCGGGGGCGCGCTCCTCGGCGGCGTGGAGGCGCGCCAGCACCTCGGTGTAGACCTCCAGCTTGTGGTGGTGGTGGTGGTGCTGCTTCCTCGACTGCGCCCCCGCCCCTTCCAGCAGCAACAACTCGGATGAATGGGCGGCCCGATAGGAGGAGAGGAGAGGAGAGGAGGGACGATGGGCGGCACGCGCTCGGAAGGAGTGGTGGTGGTGGTGGCGGCGCGAGGGAGGGGAAGGGAGAGGAGGGCGTGGGGGAGGCCATGGGTGGCGGGGAGCTCCGCCAGAGGGAGGTGGCGGCCGCGATCTGGAAGGGAGGAGGTGGCGGCTGCGATCTGGAAGGGACAAGCGCGGATCCGACCGCGGCCGTGGGAGAGAAGGCGAGGGGTGGGGAATCGCCGCGGCGCTCCCCACCGACGAGATCGAGGGGAGGATCGGTGGAGCTGGCGGGGAGGAAGGGAACGGGATCGAGAGGAGCTAGGGTTTGCGTTGGTGAGGAAGGGAGGGGATCGGGGAGCGAGGGAAAGAAAGGAGGCGAGGGGTGGATGGAAATTGACCCGGAGGACATAGCTAGGGTTTCGGGGTTGGTGTGGATGGGTCGAGGACAGCCGTTGGATCCCCGAGCATCCGATGGTGTTGGATGCACATTCCGCGTGATATGTCCACGGACCAATCAGAATGCAGTACGATTTTATGACCATCTAAATTGGTCGTAGTTGACTTAAAATAATGTGTTAAAATCATTTAAGCTACTTTATGATCTGAGAAATTCTAAAACAAATGGAAAACCTTCTCATTGTGTCACCTAAATTTGAACAAGTTTTCAGAAAAAATAAGAACATGGAATAAGATAAATATCTTTAAAAAGGTGTCGTCGGAAATGAGTTTTTTGCAAAAAAAACATTTTTCGTTTTTCGAGTGCCCAAAATGAGTTTTTTTTGTGAAGGACCTACAATATATTTATTGCAAAATTAGATGAAATCAATTTTATAAACTATTAGGCCAAATGACCAAATAGTTGGGTGTCAAAAGATTTTATCCACCTCTGGTAAAAAAGACAAATTTCCGCTGATCGAGCTGGAAGCGGGTCAAATTTGAACTGTAGCTGCCTCATAGTTTGCTATTTATTTTTTCCAAAAATCATTTCTAGGTACATAAGTATCTATTTAATAAGAGAAACATCAAATGTTTTCCAAGATTCAACCACTAGCCAGGAACGGTCAAGCCCGCTGTCTTGACCGCATTTTGAAACGGGCATAAGAAATTCAAAAAAAATCAAAAAATTGGAAAACCTTCGCATTGTGTCATTATCTGTGACCAAGTTTACAGGAAAAATAATAAACTTGTAATACGGCAATTCTTTAAAAAAAGTGTCTCAGAAACGAGCTATCATGCGTGAAGATTCATGGCTTTCAAGCCAAATGATCAATCTTATGGCCACATTCATGGCATAGTTTGTTCAAATGATCTCATATTGTGCACAAGGGTGCATCTTGGAATTCCAAACAATGTTGCCTAAGGGAGTTTTCAATTTCTTCGCACGGAAAATTCATTTTCCATTTTTGAGTGCCCGAAATGAGTTTTTTTTGTGAAGGACCAACCATATATTTGTTGCAAAATTGGACCAAATCAATTTTATAAAATACTAGGCCATATTTAATGCATAATTGACAAAATGGTTGGGTGTCAAAAGTTTTTATCCACCTCTGGTGAAAAAGACAAATTTCCGCCGATTCAGTTGGAAGCGGGTCAAATTTGAACTGTAGCTGCCTCATAGTTTGCTATTTATTTTTTCCAAAAATAATTTCTAGGTACATAAGTATCTATTTAATCAGAGAAACATCAAAAAATTCCAATATTCAACCACTAGCTAGGAACGGTCAAGCCCACAGTTTTGACCGCATTTTGAAACGGGCATAAAAAATTCAAAAAAAATCAAAAAATTGGAAAACCTTCGCATTGTGTCATTATATGTGACCAAGTTTCCAGGAAAAATAATAAACTTGTAATACGGAAATTATTTTAAAAAAGTGTTCTCAGAAATGAGCTATCATGCGTGAAGATTCATGGCTTTCAAGCCAAATGATCAATCTTATGGCCACATTCATGGCATAGTTTGTTCAAAGGATCTCATATTGTGCACAAGGGTGCATATTGAATGGCAAACAATGTTGCCTAAGGAAGTTTTCATTTTCTTTGCACGGAAAATTCATTTTCCATTTTACGAGTGCCTGAAATGAGTTTTTTTATGAAGGATCTACCATATATTTGTTGCAAAATTGGACCAAATCAATTTTATAAAATACTAGGCCATATTTAATGCACAATTGACAAAATGGTTGGGTGTCAAAAGTTTTGATCCACCTCTGGTGAAAAAGACAAATTCCCGCCGATTCAGCTTGAAGCGGGTCAAATTTGAACTGCAGCTGCCTCATAGTTTGCTATTTATTTTTTCCAAACATCATTTCTAGTTACATAAGTACCTATTTAATCATAAATACATGGTTTGGTGGCGATACGTCAAGGTTTGGACGGTGGCCGAGGGCCCCAACTCTAGAGCGCGTAAACTCGCATGCCCGCCGCGTGACCGTAGCGTTGCCATATGTTCTGGGCTGGCTAGGCATCTCTAGTGGGTTGGGCACTCCCCAGGTAGGTGCTAGGAAGAAAATCACAACATAAGATTCTCACGAGGAGACCGATCGATGCTCAAACATGAATAAGCAGCCAAGTGTTTGATTAGCGGTACGGGAAATGCACATTGCTAATGGGTGTGTGTTTTGGCTGAGGATGAGCAATTACTAAGAAGACCGTCTTCACAAATTTTCAGCTCAAAAGGAGGAGCCTAGGTGGTACTTGCTTTGCAAAGTACCACACTGGACATAAATACGAATGTTGAAGCCGGGCTCAAAATAATGAATGGATTGAGCTGGCATTTGGTGGAGGATGGTTATTTGGGTAGAGGAAAGCACTGTAGAAAATGGATACCATTTGGACATGCCAAAGTGGTACTTCCTTCACAAAGTGTTTTCCTGAACAGAATTGGAAAATGAATATTTTTGAATTATTTTTGAACTACGCAAGGAAGGTTTTTTACATATTTGACGAAGATATGACCCAAAGAATTTATGAGATTTTTTTGGGAATTTTGGGAATGACAGAAATATAGGTTGCTTCACAACCTAGGGCAAAAACTGCCACATGGACATGACACATAGGCAAAACTGATGAGGTGGCGCCTAGTCATAGCAACGCACCACAATTTACAAGGTTATGACCATCTATATTGGTCATGATCAGCTAGAAATAAGGCAGCGGACCAGTGCTATCTGCTTTATGACCATTTCGTGTAAGGAAATTACGACCTTTCTGACCAAAATGGTCGTTATAGTTTAGGGTTTGGAGCCCCCCGAACAGCTTTTGACCAATTGGTCTGAAATGGTCATAGATCTATGACCAATTCTTCCAGGGACACTGACAGAAGGTCACTAGTTGACATATTTCTTGTAGTGGTAGTCCAAGGAGGGCAGGCGCGTCGGTGGGGATGCGAATGACCGAGGATGCCTGGGCTGCGGCTGATTATTGATAGTGGCGAGAATGTCGGAGTGCATCATGGATGCGGTGGAGATCGATGTTGATGAAGAAGTCGACGATTTCCCCGTTCGGTAGAGCACCAAACGTGAAGTGGTGGAAGTGGAAAATTGCATGATAACTCTAAGGAGGGATTCGGAATATTTATGAGCCAGGGGCACAAGTTCAGAAGGGATGTGATGTTTGTGGGACCCACACATCCCAGAAACGAGCCTTGGGCCTAGGGCACATGGGCATGTGTGGTCTGTAGAGCCCTTCCACGTCCAGTCTTGGCCCTGGTGCTCTTCTGGTGCAAAATGTTGTTCTGGATATTCTAGGATTGTCCCGATTTACGGAAATTTGTGCAGTTCCCTAAAAACGAAGATATACAGACATTCAACTAACCTTTTGTTACCCCTAAAAAAAATAACCTTCTATTACTTTATTAATAGGTTGGTCCAAAATGAATCTATATTTTCATATCGAATTATAATACAACATGCTTAGAAACTATAGGTATTAGGACATATCATGTCTCTTTTATCCTTTACGGTGGGTCTAGTAGCTTACCCCAAGTTTCTTATATCATGCTAAGTTGGGTCTAGTTGCTTATCCTTTACGTCGTCGTATGTACGAGACTATGATGTGATTTTATATTGTTATATTTATGATGTAAGTTTGTGTGTTACCATTATTATTATATCTTTTTCGTTCATATCTATCCACGGTTCTATCTTGCACATATCTCACATGATATTCTTTATACCATGTCACACACACATTTTTGCGCCAAGTAAGTTTTTATTTATACATTTCTCACCATGCACACATGCATTTTTATAGATATGGGGAGGGGGCTCTATGAAACTCTAATTTTTGTATTTTACATTCAAAAGGAAACTATTAAATAATGTAAATATCTTAATTAGGGGAGAGGGGTAGACTCCATATCTAAATAATCCTTGTTATAAGTGACGAGGGAATTCTCCACCGAGTAGGTCCACGACGACTTAAGGCCCAGCTAGAGGCCCACACCCATGATTGCAAAGGAGCAGACAAACACCAACAGCAGGAGGTTTGTGCATGAGTGTTTCCTTTTCTCTTTGATCCATGTCTACTTTTGTTTCAACGTCAAACTCAATTCTTGATCACTTTCACAATCTCATATGCCTAGCTTTCCATATATCAAACTCAACTTCCTACTTTCCCCCCTTTAAACACTTTTTATTAATTTGAGTTGCAATTTTGCTTTCAAATTGAATGTTGCACTTTTCCCCATAAACCACATTTAACGTGTAGGGTCACCTCCTAAATTTTCAACCCATTTAGAGTTCATTTGCATGGGTTTCAAAATTCAAACATTTTGAATTAAATTCAACTTGTTTAAAGTTTATTTTCTCTAAAAATCCTCAAACCATTTCTTTGTTTTTCATTGTATCAGCTAGGAAGGCCACGACCAATTTTTGTTTGTTTTATCTGCTCATCATGTGTATGGGCTGAGGGGTATTTTCTTGTGTTCTAGGCTTACTTCACGTGGCAAGAAGAGTTTGCTTGCTCGCTATAGGTTGTTTCTTCATGACCTGCATTTTTATACGGGCTGTCGGTTGTGGCTTCTGCTTCTTTTTGTCATTTTTATTTTTGCTGTTCATTGTTCTTCTTTGTAAATTTGTGGAATTTGTCAGCGTGGGTATTGTTCAAAAACTAAAGCTTTTTACCGTATGAATTGATACAAGGAGAAAGCATCTAGCATCTTTATTGGGTGTCTCGGATGTAGCTTCTTGAGGTGTTTTATTCATTTATTTTTCAAATGTGTATTTAACTAAGTATCAGTTAATTTGGTGATTGTTTGATCAGCGTGCCACGAAATAAATTTGGAAATGACTTTGACAACAAATTGAACATGTTATTTGCTGTGATATAATGCACGATAAATCAATGGGGGAGTGAATTTAGATGAGTAGATCTATGACTCTTCGTGCCTGTTCATCAGCCTCCTCGGCGAAACCTACAGCGAGACTCATGATAAAGCTCCCCAAACATGTTGCAGTACAAAAAGCTATAACGCCCACAACAAACAGGGCGACATGGGCAAGGCCCGTCGGCCGAAAGTGGACCTGCAGGAGAATCGCGGCGACAATTGCGAAGAAGAAGGCGACCACGCCCCAGAACCATAAAAAACAGTATCTGCTTTGCTCAACGGGCTCCGCGACCGCGACATCCTCCGCGTCGGCGCCGTTCGGGTTTCCGCGGATGATGGCGACCAACCTCTCTTTCCATGCCCAGAAAGCGTGCCGGCTCGGCTCCGGCGCTGCGACGACCTCGCCATTAGAGTTGGGGTTCTCGGTGTCAGCCACTGATGGCCAGGTAGATGGATGTGCAGAGCTAGATTGATCAACGAGAAAATTTGTTTGATGACACAGTACACGTGATTAGGATACGTATATACGTAGTGGCTGGCAGGATTGGAGTTTATAATTAAGGGGCTGGTCGGGAATTATTATTTTTACCAATCTCCAACTTGAATTTGATTCGATCTTTGGGTAGGTGGTTAGGGTGGGTTGAGTCATCTCCTACACGAAGTCAGTAAAAAAAAATCGGATTCAGTACAAAACTAGTTACGTGCATGCATATACTGAAGCACCACATGGAGCACACTTGGAAAGGTTCGCTTGTGTAACAGAAATGGCATACCGTGCCTTTACAATCACGTCCTTGTCCGCCATGAGAACATTGTAGTGTTTTTTTTTTTTTTTTTGCGGGGAGAACATTGTAGTGTTGATGCACCCTTGTCTGGTGCGGATAAGGTCTGGTGTCGATGGTCACCAGTACCGACAAAGGAGGGTTAGAGGGGTCGCCATGGACAACATAGGAGGCAAGGCGGCTCTAGCAGGGCAGCATGGTGAGGCTGTGCATGGCGGGGCCAGCAGTTTGGCCAAATGGCAGAAGGCAGGTGGGAGGAAGAAGGCTATCTATGAAGCAGAGGGCAAAAATGATCAAAGCAACAAAGTTTTTTAACCAACTTACATATGTGGACAATGCTCATCGGCCGACTGACTTGAGGAAAAGATCCTCCTCTTCCAAGCCATTGGATTCGCACAGTACAATCTGTTCGATCAACTGTTCAGTGCGACCTGTCGGTTTGCAACATAGACCATGTTGAGGTCGCTGCTTGCACTATACGCCATGTTACGCTCGACGACCTGTGTCGCAGGTAAATATTTGCAATATGCCGCATGTTGCAATCACCTTCAGCTTGCATAAGTTGCAACATGGCCATGTTGCGGTGACACATTGCGACATGAATCTTGTTGCAGTCACCAATTGCAATATAAATCATGCCAGTAGCAACGACGGCAACACATGCATCTACCTTGCAAAATCCCTGCAGCGAGCTGTGACCTTAGTTGCGTTGCACTGCTCCTCTCCGGATAAGTTGTGCCGCCAAAGGGTAGCACGCGGTGCCGCTAGTGCAGCAATTAACATATACGGTGGGCTCACATAACCCAATAGCTTCCGTTTTGATTGCTCTGCTGCTCCCTTCGTGCTCCGCTCGGTTCGTTTTGCCTTTACTGTGAAGATGGTCAATTCAACAAAAACTAGCTCCTGCTGGTTCAGGAAAAACCAGACTAGTTTTTTAATAGATTTCAAAATTCTCGTGCATTAAGAAATGTCTACAATTTTCTAAAAGAAGTTCAGGGATTCAAAAATGATCATGAATTTTAAAAATAATTATGAACTGTAAACGGTTCATGATTTTGAAAACCTTTCAGAATTGAAAAGGATCCATCTGTAGGGTTTTTTGAATCTTCAAGAAATTGAAAATATCCATCAAATTTCAATATGTTGATGAAATTTAAATAAATTGGGAATTTAAAAATAATAGTTACAAAGTTTACTAAATCCTGTAAATTTTAAAAGATCTCATAAATTTCTATTTTTTTTTTTGAAATTTGGAAATGTTCATTATCTTTACAAAAATATTCATGATATATTTAAGAAAAGGCATTCATGGATTTATAAAATATTAAAATAGAACACCTAAAGAGACAGAGAAGGAAACAAAATATTAGGGCGAAAAACATGTTATAACCTGAATAAAAGAAACGGGAAAACAGAAAAAAGACGAAAAGGCTGAATTGCACAAAGATAGGTCGGTCAAAAAAACGTCGCAAACCGCAACCCTACACTTTACAGCTGGTCGCCCCTTTCTAGCTTTCCTACGATTGTACGTTACAGTCTACGTAAGAAAATCAGGATTGGTTAGTTAGACGGACGTATGTCCAGGAGATGGGGTCAAACTACCCTTGCTACTAAAGAAAAAAAATACTAAAGAAAAAAAAACATATGGGGCCGGCCTCTGCGTATACATAATACGTGTTCGCTTCAACTACTATGCTCCAAGCTAATTTCCTATCGACCGATCGAGCTCTGCACGTCGATCTATCAATGGCAGACATCGAGACCCCTGACTCTAGTGGTGGAGTCATTGCGGCGGACATCGAGACCGCCAACCCTAATGGTAGCGTCGTCGCGGCGCCGGAACCCAGCCGGCATGCGGCATGGAACGGAAGGTCGAAAGAAATCATTAGCAGAAACCCTAACAGCCCAGACGCCGGAGCGGAGGACGTCGCAGTAGCGGAGCCTGTGGAGCGAAGCAGATGGTGGATCTTATGCTCGTGTGAGGTGATTGGCTACTTCACTGCATTTGCCGCTATAATTCTCCTGGGGATCCAAGACTATTGGCCAATGGGCCCTGCGCGTGTCGCCATGTTTGTTGTGGGGGCTATAGCTCTGTTTATTGGGGCGTTTAGCTCTGTTTATTGCGGGTTGTTTGGTAAAAGTTAGGGCGAATCTCGCCATAGCATTGCTTCACGAGACTGAAGAGGCACCAAGAGTCTTCTAAATCCGATCCGCTTCCATCGATGTATATTGCATATATCATATCTCAGCAAAAAATGTGTGCAATTACCTATTGGGAAAGTCGTTCCCAAATTTATTTTTTGCCTCTCAAGCATCACACGCCTATGCGACCATTTTCTCCCCCAAAAGAAACAAGAGTTTTTTTCCTGAAGTAATTGATTACAATCAGCTAGCACAATCTGTGCAATACGCGGTGGCACATATTGCAGCCAAGACGGAGTATTAATATTAGCCTACAAGGAGATATTACTAAATGTAATTGAAATTACTTTTTGCTGAGACCACTTTTCCATTGTGTGTAGTGAGAAATCAAACATTCATGATAAATATAAACATATTTATGTGTATTGAGCAATCAAACATTCGTGATAAATATAAGCATATGTAAAAATTCATGACAATCATAGCATATGTTGATCATATATATTATATAGGCAATACGTCCATAATTCTACTAGATTAACACATGCTGTTTCGTATCATAGCTAATATTCCGCCTAAGATGCTGAGGGCATCTCAAACGCCGTCCCAGAAAACGGACACACTATTTTTCCGCGGACTTGTCCGGGCCAGTCCGCAGACACTGATATGTGAGCCGGCCATCGAACCATATCCCCTAAATGTTCGCCTTTTTTTCTAGTTCTGTAACACTCAAAATAATTATAGAAAATAGCACAATGCATCCTTAAAAAACATGAAAATATAGCTAGTACAACAATAATTAAAATTAGAAAAACCTCAATAGCATTTGACCGAATACCAGTTGGGTGTGGTGTCCTCCATGGATGGCATTGGTAAGGGGCATAAGGCACCTGGCTGCGGAAGGATTCTGGTTGGACGTCCGCGTAGTCCAAGGAGGGCAGGCGCGTCGGTGGGGATGCGAGTGACTGAGGATGCCTGGGCAGCGACTTAATATTGATAGTGGCGAGATTGTCAGAGTGTATCATGGGTGCGGTGGAGACCGATGTTGATGAAGAAGTCGGCGATTTCCCCGTTCGGTAGAGCACCAAAGTGGGGTTGTACAATGATTTTAGCTTCAGATCGTGAAGTGGTGGAAGTGGAAAATTGCATGATAACTCTAAGGAGGGATTCGGAATATTTATGAGCCAGGGGCACAAGTTCAGAAGGGATGTGATGTTTGTGGGACCCACACATCCCAGAAACGAGCCCTGGGCCTAGGGCACATGGGCATGTGTGGTCTGTAGAGCCCTTCCACGTCCAGTCTTGGCCCTGGTGCTCTTCTGGTGCAAAATGTTGTTCTGGATATTCTAGGATTGTCCCGATTTACGGAAATTTGTGCAGTTCCCTAAAAACGAAGATATACAGACATTCAACTAACCTTTTGTTACCCCTAAAAAAAATAACCTTCTATTACTTTATTAATAGGTTGGTCCAAAATGAATCTATATTTTCATATCGAATTATAATACAACATGCTTAGAAACTATAGGTATTAGGACATATCATGTCTCTTTTATCCTTTACGGTGGGTCTAGTAGCTTACCCCAAGTTTCTTATATCATGCTAAGTTGGGTCTAGTTGCTTATCCTTTACGTCGTCGTATGTACGAGACTATGATGTGATTTTATATTGTTATATTTATGATGTAAGTTTGTGTGTTACCATTATTATTATATCTTTTTCGTTCATATCTATCCACGGTTCTATCTTGCACATATCTCACATGATATTCTTTATACCATGTCACACACACATTTTTGCGCCAAGTAAGTTTTTATTTATACATTTCTCACCATGCACACATGCATTTTTATAGATATGGGGAGGGGGCTCTATGAAACTCTAATTTTTGTATTTTACATTCAAAAGGAAACTATTAAATAATGTAAATATCTTAATTAGGGGAGAGGGGTAGACTCCATATCTAAATAATCCTTGTTATAAGTGACGAGGGAATTCTCCACCGAGTAGGTCCACGACGACTTAAGGCCCAGCTAGAGGCCCACACCCATGATTGCAAAGGAGCAGACAAACACCAACAGCAGGAGGTTTGTGCATGAGTGTTTCCTTTTCTCTTTGATCCATGTCTACTTTTGTTTCAACGTCAAACTCAATTCTTGATCACTTTCACAATCTCATATGCCTAGCTTTCCATATATCAAACTCAACTTCCTACTTTCCCCCCTTTAAACACTTTTTATTAATTTGAGTTGCAATTTTGCTTTCAAATTGAATGTTGCACTTTTCCCCATAAACCACATTTAACGTGTAGGGTCACCTCCTAAATTTTCAACCCATTTAGAGTTCATTTGCATGGGTTTCAAAATTCAAACATTTTGAATTAAATTCAACTTGTTTAAAGTTTATTTTCTCTAAAAATCCTCAAACCATTTCTTTGTTTTTCATTGTATCAGCTAGGAAGGCCACGACCAATTTTTGTTTGTTTTATCTGCTCATCATGTGTATGGGCTGAGGGGTATTTTCTTGTGTTCTAGGCTTACTTCACGTGGCAAGAAGAGTTTGCTTGCTCGCTATAGGTTGTTTCTTCATGACCTGCATTTTTATACGGGCTGTCGGTTGTGGCTTCTGCTTCTTTTTGTCATTTTTATTTTTGCTGTTCATTGTTCTTCTTTGTAAATTTGTGGAATTTGTCAGCGTGGGTATTGTTCAAAAACTAAAGCTTTTTACCGTATGAATTGATACAAGGAGAAAGCATCTAGCATCTTTATTGGGTGTCTCGGATGTAGCTTCTTGAGGTGTTTTATTCATTTATTTTTCAAATGTGTATTTAACTAAGTATCAGTTAATTTGGTGATTGTTTGATCAGCGTGCCACGAAATAAATTTGGAAATGACTTTGACAACAAATTGAACATGTTATTTGCTGTGATATAATGCACGATAAATCAATGGGGGAGTGAATTTAGATGAGTAGATCTATGACTCTTCGTGCCTGTTCATCAGCCTCCTCGGCGAAACCTACAGCGAGACTCATGATAAAGCTCCCCAAACATGTTGCAGTACAAAAAGCTATAACGCCCACAACAAACAGGGCGACATGGGCAAGGCCCGTCGGCCGAAAGTGGACCTGCAGGAGAATCGCGGCGACAATTGCGAAGAAGAAGGCGACCACGCCCCAGAACCATAAAAAACAGTATCTGCTTTGCTCAACGGGCTCCGCGACCGCGACATCCTCCGCGTCGGCGCCGTTCGGGTTTCCGCGGATGATGGCGACCAACCTCTCCTTCCATGCCCAGAAAGCGTGCCGGCTCGGCTCCGGCGCTGCGACGACCTCGCCATTAGAGTTGGGGTTCTCGGTGTCAGCCATTGATGGCCAGGTAGATGGATGTGCAGAGCTAGATTGATCAACGAGAAAATTTGTTTGATGACACAGTACACGTGATTAGGATACGTATATACGTAGTGGCTGGCAGGATTGGAGTTTATAATTAAGGGGCTGGTCGGGAATTATTATTTTTACCAATCTCCAACTTGAATTTGATTCGATCTTTGGGTAGGTGGTTAGGGTGGTTTGAGTCATCTCCTACACGAAGTCAGTAAAAAAAATCGGATTCAGTACAAAACTAGTTACGTGCATGCATATACTGAAGCACCACATGGAGCACACTTGGATCGAGCAGTACAATGACATGCAGCGCGAGATACATGCCGTTTCAGACAACGTGTGTGGTCTGGTGGGATGGAAAGGTTCGCTTGTGAAACAGAAATGGCATACCGTGCCTTTACAATCACGTCCTTGTCCGCCATGAGAACATTGTAGTGTTTTTTTTTTTTTTTGCGGGGAGAACATTGTAGTGTTGATGCACCCTTGTCTGGTGCGGATAAGGTCTGGTGTCGATGGTCGCCAGTACCGACAAAGGAGGGTTAGAGGGGTCGCCATGGACAACATAGGAGGCAAGGCGGCTCTAGCAGGGCAGCATGGTGAGGCTGTGCATGGCGGGGCCAGCAGTTTGGCCAAGTGGCAGAAGGCAGGTGGGAGGAAGAAGGCTATGAAGCAGAGGGCAAGAATGATCAAAGCAACAATGTTTTTTAACCAACTTACATATGTGGACGGTGCTCATCGGCTGACTGACGTGAGAAAATGATCCTCCTCTTCCAAGCCATTGGATTCACACAGTACAATCTGTTCGATCAACTGTTCAGTGCGACCTGTCGGTTTGCAACATAGACCATGTTGAGGTCGCTGCTTGCAATATACGCCATGTTGCGGTTGACGACCTGTGTTGCAGGTAAATGTTTGCAATATGCCCCATGTTGCAATCACCTTCAGCTTGCATAAGTTGCAACATGGCCATGTTGCGGTGACCCATTGCGACATGAATCTTGTTGCAGTCACCAATTGCAATATAAATCATGCCAGCAGCAACGACGGCAACACCTCTACCTTGTAGAATCCCTGCGGCGAGCTGTGACCTTCGTTGCGTTGCACTGCTCCTCTCCGGATAAGTTGTGCTGCCAAAGGGTAGCACGCGGTGCAGCTAGTGCAGCAATTAACATATGGTGGGCTCACATAACCCAATAGCTTCCGTTTTGATTGCTCTGCTGCTCCCTTCGTGCTCCGCTCGGCTCGTTTTGCCTTTACTGTGAAGATGGTCAATTCAACAAAAACTAGCTGCTGCTGGTTCAGGGAAAACCGACCTAGTTTGTTAATAGATTTCAAAATTCTCGTGCATTAAGAAATTTTAAAAGAACTCATAAATTTCAATTTTTTGTGAAATTTGAAAATGTTCATTACCTTTACAAAAATATTCATGATATATTTAAGAAAAGGCATTCATGGATTTATAAAATATGAAAATGGAAAACCTAAAGATAAAGAGAAGGAAACAAAATATTTGGACGAAAAACATGTTATAAACTGAATAAAAGAAACGGGAAAACAGAAAAAAGACGAAAATGCTGAATTGCACAAAGATAGGTCGGTAAAAAAGACGTCGCAAACCGCAACCCTACACTTTACAGCTGGTCGCCCCTTTCTAGCTTTCCTACGATTGTACGTTACAGTCTACGTAAGAAAATAAAGATTGGTTAGTTAGACGGACGTATGTGCAGGAGATGAGGTCAAACTACCCTTGCTACTAAAGAAAAAAAAATACTAAAGAAAAAAAAACATATGGGGCCGGCCTCTGCTTATACATTATACGTGTTCGCTTCAACTACTATGCTCGAAGCTAATTTCCTATCGACCGATCGAGCTCTGCACGTCGATCTATCACTGGCAGACATCGAGAACCCCGACTCTACTGGTGGAGTCGTTGCGGCGGACATCGAGAACGCCAACCCTAATGGTAGCGTCGGCGCGGCGCCGGAACCCAGCCGGCATGCGGCATGTAACGGAAGGTTGATAGCAATCGTTAGCGAAAACCCTAACAGCCCAGGTGCCGGCGCGGAGGACGTCGCGGTAGCCGAGCCCGTGGAGCAAAGCAGATGGTGGGTCGTATGCTCGTGCAAGGTGATCGGCTACTTCACTATAATGGCCGCTATAGTTCTGCTCGGGATCCAAGACTTTTGGCCGATGGGCCCTACGCGTGACCCCATGATTGTTGTGGGGGCTATAGCTCTGTTTGTTGGGGGTGGTAGCTTCGTTCATGGCATGCTGTTTGGCAAAAGTTAGGGCGAATCTCGCCATAGCATTGCTTCACGAGACTGAAGCGGCACCAAGAGTCATAGATCGTCTAGTCCTCAGAATTACTTCCGCTTCCGTCGATGTATCTATCTCAGCAAACAATGTGTGCAATCATCTATTGGGAAAGTAGTTCCCAAATTTATTTATTTGCATCACAAGCATGACATGGCTATGCAAACATTTTTTTCCGAAGGAAACACTATTCTTATTCCTCAAGTACTTCATTACAATCAGCTCGCACAAACTGTGCGATACACGGAGGCGCATATTGCAGCCAACGCGGAGTACTAACATTAGC
Organism: Aegilops tauschii subsp. strangulata; assembly: GCF_002575655.3. Lineage (NCBI taxonomy): Eukaryota > Viridiplantae > Streptophyta > Magnoliopsida > Poales > Poaceae > Aegilops > Aegilops tauschii. The sequence continues at coordinate 596,537,507 of NC_053037.3, forward strand.
CTACGTGGCAATATAACTGAAGGTAATTGAAATCACCTTTTGCTGATCCAAAATCGATCTCCCAATCGTTAATTGCTAGGGTTTCCTCCCGCCGCTATGGCTCGCTGCATCCCCAATCCCAATCGCCAACCGGCAGGCGCTGCTCCTGTTTGCCGGCGATAGGAGACTACTAAGGCAAAGATGTAAAGCTGCTCTCATGGTGTTAGCCGCCTGTTGATTTCACCATCAATACAATGCCCTGTGTGTCACTGAGTCCGTCGAGTTACTTGTGTATATTTGCATGATCCAAGGCTCCGTTGAAAAGCTACCCACATATACTATTCCTAGTAGCTGGTTCATTCTTTTTTATGGATTACGACCTAGCAGCCTATTAATCAAAGCATGTAAGACGATATGTTAAGTTACTAATTAGACATTTTCATTAAAAAACCAATAAACATTGCTGCTAATTGATATCCTTCCATTACCTAATTAAAATTTTCATTTGCATGTTTGATCTATCTTCGGTGCAATAATTTATGAGCTAAGTTTTATATTCTATACGTAAGATAATTGGTAAAGGAGGTCGTTTATAATCTGCATGGTGTGTAGTCAGCAGGGAGACCTAGAGCCACCCGTCTACGACCATCAAAACACAAAACGTACTACTGGAAGTCATGACGAACATCAAGATGACGCTAGTGGTCAAAGAAAAGCCAATACATGGGTAGGAGTAACAGGCGCAAAGGATGAGCAGCGAAAGACGGCGTTTCCTACGACCGCACGCGCTCGTATGTCATATGGCCTGCCAAGGGCACCCACCGATCCACCACTACAAATACCATGAAGGGGCCAATGCCAGAAACAACATAGAATATCGATGGAACCTCCATCTTAGTCATCCACATCAACCCTAGCCGCCGCCATTTCCCATCTACATCTCCATAGCCGCCACCATCTCCACCATGTAGTACTCAGCCAACTAGGCATACTTTGTAATTGTCTATCACATTCGGTATCCATTGTAAGACAACTATCAATAAATCAATCTCCACGACGCGTTCTTCAATGATTTCTCCATGTGATCTGATCTGCATATGTGAGTAGTTCGATAAGGTCATGGGTTGAGGCATAGCCCTACAACCAGATGTATTTGATGGAGGGAGCAATGGAAGTACTTTGAATTAACGTCCCGTATGTGTAAGATAAAATTGCTTCATAGTTGTCTCTTGTCTCATCCGCATTCTTCCGGTTCATGGAGAGCGACCACAGTGAGGATAAGGGTAGGGAGACCGTGAAGTGTTATTCTGAACATCAGTGATAGAAAGATTTAGTACGGTAAGACGGGTCCTATCCTTGGGGATACAAGACCTGTAGTCATTAATCATCCATCGTTTTTGTCTAATTATTACTATCTTAATTACCGGGCAACCCTGTTCGACGGATAGGGCCTTCGGTTGGACAATGACTCTTGATGCAGAAAACGTGCTGGTCAACACGTAATTTGGACACATCCCGCACTTTGATATGTGGCAAGAATCCTTGATGGAGGACTTCTAGGGCACAAATTAATATCATAATGACCCCGTCAAATAGATGGTTGTAAGTATAAGTCCTTATACCCATGCCTAGTTTTATTATAAGTGTTCTTAGTGTCAACTTGATTTTGATCAGGTCAAAAGCTAGAATTAATTCTCTTGCAAAAGCTTGGTAGAAACCTCTGACTTCAAGGGTGTCATCCTCTGTGGGTTCGATAACTCAAGGTCACCTCCGGGGAAAAGGAGAGAATCCTTTCTGCTCCTTTACCGGATCACTAACGGGACTAATCATGGACCTGTTTGATCCTTCTTTTAGGACACAAGGCGTGAAACTATAAGTTTGGATCTAGAGTAAACTTGAATTTAGGTTCCTCGGGTATGGCATCTCTCAGAGAGAATCAGCCCTTGCGTCGATCTTGTACTCGGATTTAATGGTACATCTATACTCGGATCACTAGTCAGCCTCTCCCGAGAGATGAACTAGTACCACCAAACTTCTTCTCGTGATCGACATTATTCTTGAAGAGCTAGCTCTAAGAATCCGTCAAGATTTTGATCAGAGCATGTTCACCAAAGGCTTGACGACGATTCACGAGTATTCCAACAATCACTCAGAGCAAATCACGACCTTAAACGAACTTACTCCTCAAAATCCTAACAGTTTTGGTGGCTAATGATGGAGATACCTATAATAGGTAGGCCCATGAAGGTTCAAAGTATCACATACACAGGGTCCATAGAACAAACAGGCCCGGGTCAATCTCAACAACCAAAGATTTTACTGGGACGACATTTGGGTCACCACTACTCGGACGATCGGATGTATCAGGTACTCAGACAGAAAAGAATTACTCGGCTAGATAGTATATTCGGATACAAGAAGCACAATAGTCACACATGGCATTTTAAGCATCACCATTGTTGAGTGCAGCGAGTAATCACCTTCTAGTGGGTGACAATAGTAGCTCCACTTGTAACATAGGAGGTGAGGGGATGGCGCGCTCTTTATAATCCACCCCTCAGCACTTAGCTTGGGGGATTCTCACTCTCTCTCTCTCTCTCTCTCTCTCTCTCTCTCACACACACACACACACACACACACACACACAAACTCTTTCACATATGCATTGTAATCTCTGGTTCATACACGAAACAAAGAAAGCCTCTCCGGAGAACGAGAAGTAGAGTTGTTATCTCCACTGTGAGAAGCTTGAACACAAAAAATAATACTTGTGTCACATATTTTGCCTCGATAAATCAGGCTCCTTCCTACCCTGTATCACTATCGGAATCGACACCACAACAAGAAGTTTGCCTGTCGAGGCCCGTTTCACTTTGATCTCCTAATTCCCTCTGTCTGTCTAGTTGTCTGAACATGTTAGTTGTTAAACTGTGGTTTGCTTGTGTTTAACTATGCAATTTGGTTAGGGAACACCACCCTGTAGGCAACCAAACACCAAGCATCCAAATTGTCAATGGTGCAATGCAGGTAATCAAACAAGATGCAAAAGGTGGCCTACAACCTGCATTTGCTTAAACAGGCTCAACTGGGTTACAAATGTAAAGTGCCCAAAGTCGATGGGAGTAACCAAACAAGTCCTATAGTACCCGGTCAAATTGCTACAGTACCATCGATGAATGCAGTGTTGCAGTCAAGTTTGTAATTTGACCGGCCAAATCAAGCATGCCATATGCTACCGAAATGACTAGTTAAGGGGTATCCCTTGCAAAGATCACTCCCACCTTCTCAGGCGCTAACAAGTGATGCACTGCATTTGTGCCACTTGTCACAACCTACGGAGTGTCCCCTTATTTTGGTAGATTTGTATCTTCAAAACGTTTTACCTCTTGAACCGTGCATCCAATCCTGAACCGTTGTCACCTTTGGATTTCCCTGTCGAGATCTTCAAAATTATATCCCACGTTAATAGATTTCAACAAACTTTTTCCACAAAAAGGGTGAAAAAAACATTCCGATGTGCTTCGCGCGGAAGAAAATATGTGCCTCCACGAGAAGCAAATATGTGCTTCTTGCGGAGGCAAAAAAAATCACATTTTTTTTTCCTTTTTGAGAAGCATAGTTGTGCTTCTTGTGGAAGCAAATCTGTGCCCCCAAGAGAAGCAAATTTGTGCTTCTAATGGAAACCAAAAAAATCTTGTTTTTTTTTTTCATTTTCAAAATCTGTGCTTCTCGTGAAAGCTAATCTGGGCCTTTACAAGAAGCAAATATGTGCTTTTTAGCTTAGCTAAATTTGCTCGTAGTGAGGGTAGAACCATGACTTGGTTAGGTTCTGGTCCTCCTGAGGCTTTGGAACTAGCTGTGATTGATAGTAAGGACTTTGGTGGATGAGTAATACAAATTCCTACCCGCAAAAAAAAAAAGCACATGTGATTCTCGCCTAAGCAAATCTATACTTCTCGTGGAAGCAAAAAAAAAATCACTTTTTCCTAACCGAGAAGTGCAGTTGTGCTTCTCGACGAACCAAATCCGTGTCGCCACAGAAACAAAGTCCCTTCTTATTATGGAAGCACAAAAAATTATTTCTTTCTTCAAAACCTAGGGGAAACCGGGTGATAACCAAAAGCTGAAAAAATATATTAATAAACCCATCTAAAACACGACAACGCTTATAGAAAAAAAAATCCTGAGAAAGTGCCTCGCACGTGACATGTGGTGATGGCCGGATGAACCACTTGATGCGCTCTCAACCCACAAAAACGACCCGGGTTCCCGCAAGTGGTACCCCTTCACTACTTGCTCTCTTGTGCTACACAACGCCCTTTGACACGAGTGCGTCCAATTTGAGCTCCTTGATGTGCACCGGTTTACAGGAGGTCCTATTCTGCTCGCTTCGCTGCTCCTCTCTGCTCGTTTTGCCATTATTGTGGAGCTCGTCAATTGAACAACAATTAGCAACTGATGGTTCAGGAAAAAAACTGACCTGGTTTTCTATTAGATTTGAAAATTCTTGTGCATCCCGAAATGTCTACAAATTTAAAAAATGTTCAAGCTTTTCTAAAAGAAGTTCGTGGATTCAAAAAATGATGACAAATTTAGAAGCTCCATGAATATTTAAAATAATCATGAATTGTAAAATGGTTCATGATTTTGAAAACCGTCGAGAATTGAAAAAAATACATTAGTAGACTTTTTTATGAGTGTTAAAAATATTCATGAATTTTACAAAATTTCTTGAAAATTTAAAATGATTGGGAATTTTTAAAAATATTTTCAAAGTTTTGTAAATGTTGCTTATTTTAAATAATCTCATTAATTTTAAATGTTTGTGAATATTGAAAATGTTCATGACTTTTGAAAATATTCATGTTATTTTTTAAGAAAAGGCCTTCATGAATTTTTAAAATATGGAAAATGAAAAACCTAAAGAGAAAGAAAGGGTAACAAAAAGTCGGATGAAAAAATGTTTAAAGCCTGAATAAAAGAAACGTCGAAAAAACTGAATGACAGGTGGGAAACAAACGTCGCTAACCGCAACGCTGACCTTTACAGCTGGTCGCCCCTTTCTAGCTTTCCTACGGTTGTACGTAACAGTCTACGTAAGAAAATCAGGATTGGTTAGTTAGACGGACGGATGTGCAGGACATGGGTCAAACCACCCATGCTAGAACCGTCGATGCAACCAAAGAAAAAAACCTACCGGGCCGGCCTCTGCGTATACGTAATACGTGTTCGCTTCAACTACTATGCTCTAAGCTAATTTTCTAGGACGCCGATAACTGCCACACGTGTGGCATATACGACATGCGCCCACACACCATGTGTGGTGTGAGCAGGAGGCAGCCCACACGGGCTGTGTGTGGGCGGATATTAGAATTGCTCACACGTGTGGGCGCGGCTACTTCGTGTCACACGCTCAACAAGTACTACTCATCTCCACCCCGTGCGTGTGGCACGAAGCAAAAATGCCCACACGTCCTGACGCGGCTACGTTAGGTACCCCGCGGGATGACGATTTAGTTGCCATCCTGGTTGGCAAATGTAGTTATCTGGGATGGCAAGTGTAGTTGTAAAAGCATGGCAACTCTATCTGTTTTGGTTAACTATAGTTGTCATGTCTAATTTATGGTAGTTGCCGCGTGTAATCAAACCGTAGTTGCCGTGTGTGATTAACTACTTGCCACATATGGTCAAAACAGTAGTTGCCATGTGTGTTTACCTAGTTGCCACGTGTGGTCCAACCATAGTTGCCATGTATTGTTAATCACAGTGTCCATGTTTGTTTATCTGGTTGCCACGTACGCGCAACTGCAGTTGCCGTGTAGCAAAGAATTACAGTTGCCATGTGTGTGTACCGAGTTGCCACGTTCGCGTAACTGCAGTTGCCGTGTAGCAAAAGAATCACAGTTGCCATGTGTGTACCGAGTTGCCACGTTCGCGTAACTGCAGTTGCCATCCACAAGGTAGGAGTGTCGTGTGGGCGAAAAACAGTTCGCCCACACGCGCATGACCTAGGTGGTGGCTGTGTGGGCAAAAAGCAGTTTGCCAACACAGCGCAGCTGGCAAACAGCGTGGTGCGGGCGTGTGGGCAAACTCTCCAACACCCACACCCCGGCCCCGTCCTACGTGGCACACCAAATCCACCTTTTCGTGTCAAGATTCAAGCAAAAGACAGTGAACGATGATCCAGTCGTGTGGGCGAGTTGGGTAACGCCCACACGTGTGGGCGTTAGTGTTTTCGATTTCCTATCGACCGATCGAGCTCTGCACATCGATCTATCAATGGCAGACATCGAGAACCCCAACTCTACTTGTGGAGTCGTTGCGGCGGACATCGAGAACGCCAACCCTAATGGTATGGTCGTCGTGGCGCCGGAGCCTAGCAGGCATGCGGCATGGAACGGAAGGTTGAATACAATCATCGGTGGAAACCCTAACGCCCCCTGCGGCAGCAGGGAGGACGTCGCAGTAGCGGAGCCTGTGGAGCGAAGCAGATAGTGGATCTTATGCTCGTGTGAGGTGATCCGCTACTTCACTTCATTTGCCGGTATAATTCTCCTTGGGATCCAAGACTATTGGCCGATGGGCCCTGCGCGTGTCGCCATGATTGTTGTGGGGGCTATAGCTCTGTTTATTCGGGGGGTTTAGCTCTGTTTATTGCGGGTTGTTTGGTAAAAGTTAGGGCGAATCTCGCCATAGCATTGCTTCACGAGACTGAAGAGGCACCAAGAGTCATAGATCGCCTAGTCTTCTAAATCCGATCCGCTTCCATTGATGTATATTGCATATATCATATCTCAGCAAACAATGTGTGCAATTACCTATTGGGAAAGTCGTTCCCAAATTATTTATTTTGCGTCTCAAGCATCACACGCATATGCGACCATTTTTTCCCCAAAGGAAACAAGAGTTTTTTTCCTGAAGTAATTGATTACAATCAGCTAGCACAATCTGTGCAATACACGTTGGCACATATTGCAGCCAACAATATTAATATTAGCCTACAAGGAGAAATTACTAAATGTAATTGAAATTATTTTTTGCTAAGACCACTTTTCCGTTGTGCGTAGTGAGAAATTAAACATTCATGATAAATATAAACATATTTATGTGTACTGAGCAATCAAACATTCATGATACATATAAGCATATGTAAACATTCATGACAATCATAGCATACGTTGATCATATATATTATATAGGCAATACGTGTCCATAATTCTACTAGATTAACACATGTTTCGTATCATAGCTAATATTCCGCCTAAGATGCTGAGGGCATCTTCAACGCCGTCCCCTAAAACGGACACACTATTTGTCCGCGGACTTGTCCGGACCAGTCTGCGGACACTGATATGTGAGCCGGCCATCCAACCATATCACCTAAATGTTCGCCTTTTTTTTTCTAGTTCTGAAACACTCAAAATAATTATAGAAAATAGCACAATGCATCCTTAAAAAACATGCAAATATAGCTAGTACAACAATAATTAAAATTAAAAAAAAACTCAATAGCATTTGATCGAATACCAGTTGGGTGTGTGGTGTCCTCCATGGATGGCATTGGTAAGGGGTGTAGGCCACCTGGCTGCGGAAGGATTCTGGGTGGACGTCCGCGTAGTCCAAGGAGGGCAGGCGCGTCGGTGGGGATGCGACTGGCCGAGGATGCCTGGGCAGCGGCTGAATATTGATAGTGGCGAGATTGTTGGAGTGCATCATCGGTGCAATGGAGATCGATGTTGATGAAGAAGTCGACGATTTCCCCGTTCGGTCGAGCACCAAAGTGGGGTTGTACATTGATTTTAGCTTCGGATCGTGAAGTGGTGGTGATACAGGCATGGTGATTGTTGATGCTAGTGAAGTTGAGTCAGTTAAAAAATCAAGCAATGAAGAAATTACAGAAAATAATATTTTCCAGGCGGTGAGATTTCACCGAGGAACTAACGGAAAGATGCGGGTATTATGTGGTCCAGAAATAAGTGATACAAATAAATTAGTATGGCGTCCCAAGAAATCTTGCAAAAGATGTCTTATTATGGCATGTACTGATCGTTCAAAATCAAGAATACACACATGGTACAGATCAAGTACGAAGGAACTATATCCTTTTGATGTATTTATAAGGGAACAACCTTGCCAAGTAATGCATGTACGCTTTGGTGAGAGAAAGGAGATCAAAAAGGATTTTGCACCTGCCAAAGTGGAATCGAACTTCAGAATGCCACCTTGACGGTTAAATGTTTGATTTAGTTGCTAGAAAATCCACCGGTCAGTTTATATTCCAGTTTATTAGGTAGTCCACCTATACACATTTATTTTAGGAAGAATCTTAGGTAGGTACGTTAGCTTTTCCTTCGATAGTCAAGCTGCGTACTATTTGGCATATAAAACCCAGGCTTCGGCCTTGTATGAGAGATCAGTTTTCAGTTTGTTTTTAGAGTTATGAAATATACAGAAAAACGTTCAGGTTTTGGGCGACCATATCTTGTGTATCATTTGTGATTTTCCCATCGTGGAAATTTGCTAGCGACGGAGGGTTGATCATCACATCGACACCTACGTGCTGATCCAAGGGGATCATTATTTTTGTTCGTGTATTTTTGTACGCGGGTGAAAATTATTCTTGAAGGTTGGGAGGAGGAACAGGGGGACGGACTGCTGATCTTGCATCGCCGTGAAAGGTCGGGCCGTCTACTCGCACGAATTAGCATCTCGCTAGTCCGTGCCTCATCAAGTGGTATCAGAGCTAAGGTTAGTCACGGCGATTCAATTTGCAATATCGTCCGTGGAGGCGAGCATCAACATGTTGAGCAGGAACATATTGATGGAGGAGGAAGGCATTGGTGAGGTCATTCTTTGTCACACTCGTTGCGTTGTGAACGAACGACGTGTCAATCTGACAATCGATGAGAGTACTGCGGTCAATATGGTGAAAAATTGGGGCTGAAGATGACACCTCTTGAAAGACCATACACACTGAAGTGGTTCGAAGGTGAAATCCAATTCACGCACCAGATTTTGCTAATTTTTACTTTGGGGAAATATTGTTGTGCGGAATTTTTTCACGTTTGTCCTGTGCCTATGGTGTCATGTCATCTGCTACTTGGGAACCCAAGGTGCAAACGTGTTTGGGCTGTTCGGGATTGCAAGAAAAATAGTTACTCTCTACCATGGAAGGGCCAACAAATCTGTTTTGTTCCCATGCCAACGGATGTGTTCCGGACAGATTGGAAAAATCGTTTGCTAAAACGAGAAGAACAACCGGAACAAGGAAAGGAAGAAGTTGATGCACCGAGAGAGGGGCTGAATCTTTTGGTAGAAAAGGTGACAGGGGATGGTGCAAAAGGGCAGCGGTGGAGTGTTTTTAAGACACAATGCAAGATCAAGGACCGTGCATGCAAGATGATAATTGATAGTTGTAGTTTTACCAATGCCATTAGCAAAGATTTTGTGAAAGAATTGGGTTTGTCTATGTGGCGGCACCCTCAACCGCACAACGTTGAGTGGCTATATAACTCCGAAAAATTAAAGATCACCCATAAGGTACGTGTTAAGTTCGCAGTTGGAGACTATATTGATACAGTGGACTGTGATGTTGTGCTGATGGATGCTTGTCAGTTGCTATTGGGAAGACCATGACAGTTTGATCATGATGCAGTCCATGCTGGAAGATCCAACACATACACATTCATGCATGACGGAAGGAAGCACGTGCTGAAACCAATGGCAGAAAGTGCAATCACAATAGAGATGCAAGTTCCAGAGAGGAAGGTTATACAAAAATTAGACTTGAAACCGAGGACGGTTTCGTTTGAAGAGAGGGAGGATGATACAGGCATGGTGATTGTTGATGCTACTGAAATTGAGTCAGTTAAAAAAATCAAGCAATGAAGAAATTACAGAAAATAATATTTTCCAGGCGGTGAGATTTCACCGAGGAACCGACGGAAAGATGCGGGTATTATGTGGTCCAGAAATAAGTGATACAAATAAATTAGTATGGCATCCCAAGAAATCTAGCAAAAGATGTCTTAGTATGGCATGTTTTGATCGTTCAAAATCAAGAATACACACATGGTACAGATCAAGTATGAAGGAACTATATCCTTTTGATGTATTTATAAGGGAACAACCTTGCCAGGTAATGCATGTACGCTTTGGTGAGAGAAAGGAGATCAAAAAGGATTTTGCACCTGCCAAAGTGGAATCGAACTTCAGAACGCCACCTCGACGGTTAAATGTTTGATTTAGTTGCTAGAAAATCCACCGGTCAGTTTATATTCCAGTTTATTAGGCAGTCCACTTATACACGTTTATTTTAGGAAGAGTCTTAGGTAGTTACGTTAGCTTTTCTTTCGATAGTCAAGCTGCGTACTATTTGGCATATAAAAGCCAGGCTTCGGCCTTGCACGAGAGATCAGTTTTCAGAGTTATGAAATATACAGAAAAACGTCCAGGTTTTGAGCGACCATATCTTGTGTATCATTTGTGATTTTCCCATCGTGGAAATTTGCTAGCGACGGAGGGTTGATCATCACATCGACGCCTACGTGCTGATCCAAGGGGATCATTATTTTTGTTTGTGTATTTTTGTACGCGGGTGAAAATTATTTTTGAAGGTTGGGAGGAGGAACAGGGGGACGGACTGCTGATCTTGCATCGCCGTGAAAGGTCGGGCCGTCTACACGCACGAATTAGCATCTCGCTAGTCCGTTTCTCATCAGGTGGTAGCGGAAATTTGCATGATATCTCTAAGGAGGGTTTCAGAATATTTATGAGCCAGGGGCACAAGTTCAGAAGGAAGATGATGTTTGTGGGACCCACACATCCCAGAAACGAGCCCGATGCCTAGGGCACATGGGCATGTGTGGTCCGTAGAGCCCTTCCACGTCCAGTCTTGGCCCTGGTGCTCTTCTGGTGCAAAATGTTGTTCTGGATATTCTATGATTGTCCTGATTTACGGAAATTTGTGCAATACCCTGAAAACAAAGATAAGGACATTCAACTAACCTTTTGTTACCCCTAAAAAACTAACCTTCTATTACTTTATTAATAGATTGGTCCAGAATGAATTTATATGTTTATAGCTAATTATAATACAACATGAAAACTTAGAAACTGTAGGTATATTAGGACATATCATGTCTCTTTTATCCTTTACGGTGTCCTGATGCTAAGTTGGGGGAAAGGGGGGGGGGGGGGTCTAGTAGTTTACCGCAAGTTTCTTATATGATTTTTTTAGATGGCAAGCCCTCATTTTATCTTTTGCATTTTTAGATGGCAAGCCCTCGTTATTTCTAGTGCGTGGTCGTGACCACTGATCTTTACGTCGTCATATGTACGAGACTATGTGATTTTATATTATTATATTTATGATGTAAGTTTGTGTGTTACCATTATTATTATATCTTTTTCATTAATATCTATCCAAGGTTCTATCTCGCACATATCTCACATGATATTCTTTATACCATGTCACATACACATTTTTGCGCCAAGTAAGCTTTTATTGCATACATTTCTCACCATGCACACATGCATTTTTATGGATATGGGGAGGGGGCTCTATGAAACTCTAATTATTGCATTTTACATTCAAAAGGAAACTATTAAATAATGTAAATATCTTAATTAGGGGAGAGGGGTAGACTCTATATCTAAAAAAATCCTTGTTATAAGGGACGAGGGGAATTCTGCACCGAGTAGGTCCACGATAACTTAAGGCCCAGCTAGAGGCCCACACCCAAGATTGCAAAAGAGCATATATATAAACACGAACAGCAGGAGGTTTGTGCATGAGTGTTTCCTTTTCTCTTTGATCCATGTCTACTTTTGTTTCAACCTCAAACTCAATTCTTGATCACTTTCACAATGTCATATGCCTAGCTTTCCATATATCAAACTCAACTTCCTACTTTCCCCCCTTTAAACCCTTTTTATTAATTTGAGTTGCAATTTTGCTTTCAAATTGAATTTTGCACTTTTCCCCATAAACCACACTTAATGTGTAGGTCACCTCTTAAATTTTCAACCCATTTAGAGTTCATTTGTATGGGTTTCAAAATTCAAACAGTTTGGATTAAATTTAACTTGTTTAAATTTTACATTCTCTAAAAATCCTCAAACCATTTCTTTCTTTTTTCATTGGAAGGCCACAACCAAATTTTGTTTGTTTTCTCTGCTCAGCATGTGGATGGGCTGAGAGGTATTTTCTTCTGTTATAGGCTTACTTCACGTGGCAAGACATATTTTGAAGTGTAGATTCACTCATTTTGCTCCGTATGTAGTCCGTAGTGAAATCCCTAAAAAGACTTTATATTTAGGAACGGAAGTAGTATATATCTAGAGGCCGGCCGGATGGGAATTAATATGTGACTGGTTGCGATTTTCTTTTTATCAATCTCGAACTTGAATTTGATTCGATCTTTGGGTAGGTGGCAGTTTGGGTCCATCTCCAACACGCAAGTCAGTCTAAAGAAACCAATTCTGATTCTTTCATAAATAGTGTAGTTACGTGGATGCATAGGAGATATCGTTCAAATCAATCCCCACACGGAGCACACTTGGATTGAGCAGTACAATGATACACAACGTGAGGTAGATGCCGTTTCAGACAACGTGTGTGGTAGATGGAAAGGTTCGCATCTGAAATAGAAATGACATACCGTGGCTATACAATCACGTCCTTGTCCGCCATGAGAACATTGTAGTGTTGGTGCGCCCTTGCCTGGTGCAGATGAGGTCTGGTGCCGGTGGTCCCCAGTACCGACAAAGGAGGGTTAGAGGGGTCGCTAGGGACAATGGAGGAGGCGAGGCGGCTCAGGCAGGGTGGGGCGGTGAGGTTGTGCATAGCGGGGCGGGCAGTTTGGCCCAGTGGCAGCAGGCAGATGGCAGGAAGAAGGTTACAGAGGAGAGGAAAAAAATGATCAATGCAACAAAGTTTTTCCACCAACTTGGGTGTGTGGGTAATACTCATCAACCGGCTAACGCGAGAAAAAGATCCTCGCCTTCCAAGCCATTTGATCAACCGTTTAGTGTGACCTGTCGGTTTGCAACATAAACCATGTTGCGCTCACTGTTTGCAATATATAGCCATGTTGCGCTCGACGATCTGTGTCGCAGGTAATCGTTTGCAACATGCCCCATGTTGCGATCACCTTTAGCGTGCATAACTACAACCAGGCCGTGGTTCTTTCGCTCGCGCATTACAACATGGCCATGTTGCGGTGACCCATTGCAACATGAATCGTGTTCCAGTCACCTGTTGCAATATAAATCATGCCAGCAACAATGACGGCATCACCAGCTCAGCACAGCTCCATCTCTACCTTGGGGAGGTCGTTGCTTTGCACCAGTGCTCTCCAGATAAGTTGTGCTACAAAAGGGCAGCATGCGGTGCCGCTAGTGCAGCAATTAACGGCGTGGGCGATGGAATGTTCCTGTAACATGCGGGTAGTGCAACAATTACAACTTCATGTTGGTGACTAAAAAATATTTATAAATATGATTTTAAATCCTCATATATTCATAAATAATGTGTAAGACCCATGGATTCGGTAAAATTTAAAAAAATTCTCACCTTTATCATTTTTAAATATATTAAGATTATGTTTTTATTGCTAGCATATCATCATCAAAACCTGAAAACCATCTGCACCGAGGGCAATGGAGAAAACCACAAGGGTTTAATACAGAGGCATCAAATTAAGTTATCACTAGTCATCAACCCGTGCTTCTGCACGGGCTAGATATAGTTGTTCCTAAAGTTTTTATGTTATTCAATACTGTTTCAATAATGAAACTTTGGAATGAAAGAGTCAACTATATGTACAAATAAGAAACAAAATTTATATTCTGATGTATTAAAGGCACATGTTAATTTTTATATTTACATATTTGTCAAATTAGTTAAAAAGGAAATTAATTCAAAATATAAGACCTTTTATGTTTGAAATGATGTCCAGTTTGTATATATTGGAAGATTCCTTTGCAATGAGATTTGCAACTGCAGTGTATTTTTGACTAACAATATCAACGTTTTTGGACAAATATATATTTACTTCAAATTGTTGAAGAGAAATGCAGAAAATCCTAATATGTTTCTGTTGTTCGAAAATTTCTTGCCAAAATAATGGAAGTAATGTCCAACCTTCGATAAACATCAAGGGTAGGCACAGTTTCATACAATTATTGTGATACTCATCGCTATTTGCTTCAATTTCCCCTAACGAATGGTTGGCGGCAATAATTTTTGTAATTGCTTAGCATATTTCTATATAACTATTCAATTTTTGAACCATAAGTATGTACAACAAGTAAAGGCTTCTAAGAAGTTACTCCCACAGTCCATATTAAGTGTGGCTCTTATGGAGGTATTTAGGCATATTTTAGTGTTAGATACATCAGTTTGTGCGATACTTAATATGAAACGGAGGGAATATTAGTTAATAAAAATCGGGACGTGCACACTTTTTATCCTGATGCTTGAACGCCATGGACTGTTGCCTGTACGTTGTTGCACTTATTTTTTTCCCACCACAGCAACATAAATTGTAGTTATCATGTCGGGTTGTCTTTATTTTTCATCACATAGGTACGTAAGGTTGGAACTTGGAGGTTGTCCGTGAGGACTCTCCTTTTTTTACACGTCATTGAGGACTCTTACATCTACATGATCCTTTAATCTTTATTACAACTGTTACAGTGATTGGCGATTTTAGGGACCGTCCATTCGCTGCGATCAAACGGTGGAGAAATAGGAGTTACAGGAGTTATGGGAGTAAAATTACATGAAATTACAAATAATTGTGGGACCATTACAAGATTATGGTGAGGCTAATCATTTTCTAAAAGGGTAGATCCGTCCAATTTAGTGTGCATCGCTGGGAGAAAAGGAAAAAAAAACCTCTGCACGCTTCGTCCCCAATCTATCGATCCCCTCTCCGCTTGCCTCCTCCTCTCCCGGGTCGCTCGCCGCCGGCTCAGCCGCTTCTTCTGCGCCTTCTCCTCCCCGCTCCCCAGACCGGCATCCAGCGCAGGAGGATCCGGGTGGTCATGGTGGCGGCATCTTTAGCGGCCTCGCCGGATTGTTAGCCTCCTCAATCCCCTCACACAGGCGCCGCCGCCAAGCCTGCCCTCGACCGTGTTGCTGCCGGCGTCCCTCCTGTCGCTCGTGCCGCCGCGGCCACTGACCCTCGCACAGCCGCAGCCGCAACCGCCTGCTCTTCTCTGCTGCCCCAGTGCCCCGAGCATCGCCCCGTCGAATAGGTGCTCCACAAGGCAGCGCCTCCTCCCTGGATCAGCCACTGACGGCCATCAACGCCGGCGACCCAATCCATAGGAAGGTAACCCCGGGGCTTAATCTTCCGCTGCCGCTGCAGCCGAGGACAGCCCTGTTTTTTATGTACATCCTCTGACCCGTTATCCTGCGCAGTCGTCCGCTGTGGCCGAGGACGGAGAAGGTCCCGTGTCTATAACTGTCGCTAGCTGTCCTGTCAAGCTTCCCGCCCACTACGAGTATCCCTCCCAGCCCCTGCGCCGCTGTCTGCCTTCGACGATTCCGCACGCCTGTAGGCGACAGTGGAACAAATTCAGACATTCAAAGATATCCGTCCGTCAGAATATTCAGGTTCTGTACTTCTGTATGTCACGCCATTCTTCCTTTGTTCCCTCTTTTGCATTGCATGTGGACAGTAAACCACATAGTCGTCCATCACTGAATGTTTGAATTTGTTCCATTCAAACATTCAAAGTCACATTCCGCACGCGTGTAGGTGTCAGAGATGTCATTCTCACGCAACAGTCACCTACACCTATGTTTGAATCGGCTTAAGGATGCTGCGAACGACATCTCCGACATGCTTGAAGATTTTGAAGATGAAACCGACTTCAACCTGGTGTGCAAGATTATGTCGATTTGGTAACTATCAATCATGATCTGAATGCTGTTGTTTAATAACATATGAATATTTTAGATAATGAACTACATCTAAAACTTTTTTATGTAGTGAAGTAGATCTGAACCTCACTGTTGGAGTTGATCTTTGAGTCGATGTTAAGTAAAAGCTGCTTCTACTTGTTGATGCCAAGACCACCTTTAGGTTTGTAAATGTCCCTGCCTTCTTTTGTTTAACCAATAGTAAGCTATGTCCACAAAATCATGATTTGATTGAGGGGAAAGTGAAGTAAAACTTGTCTGGTATCCAAGTGTAATATCAGTTTCTGAATTGTTTTTCTCAACCACCTGATTGAAACTAGTTTGTAATGCCATCTCCGCCCCTTTCAAGCCTTCCATGGTACTGATACACCACATTGTACCTCTTGCAGTGGGCAGCCACGATGAAGAAGATTAAGATGCCACGTAAGATGAGATCGATGCAAAAGCGCCTACAAAAGATGGACCGTGATAGTTATGGTGTTCAGCCAGAAACTCGCTGCGAGGAGCGGCAAGTTCCTGACATCCGGGAAACAGCAGGATATGTGGAGGAGGCAGAAATCATCTGGAGGGCTGATGACGAAAGGAAAATCTTGGATTGCATATCTGGGAGCAATAGTTATTTCCCTCTGCTTTCGATCACAGTGATTGGAGTCAGTAAGTAGTGATTAGAGTCAGTAGGTAATACAAAACATGGTAAATTTCATTGGAATATAACTTGCAAGTTGATGGGTTCAAAACCTTTGGGCTGTGAAAAAGAGTTATGTTCTTATGATTATGCCACTGGACTATGGCCATTTTCTTTATATTTAGGCAGTGTATGGCGCCATATAGAATGGACAGTAATTATGTGTAGTATTTCTTTGAAAACCAGAATTGGCTCAATTTGGAAAAATGGCTGCTTTATGTGAATTTCTTGACCGCTTTGCACGCGTTGCTACAAGTGCATTATCATGCCTCAACCATAATCATTGTCAACAAATATGGAACAGAAGAAGTATGGCCCCTATTTTAGTCCTCTTTGTCATGTTCGCGCGCACAACCTATTTTGCCAATGAGCAAGTTTAGCATATGTTTGTTCTTTGATGATCTTATGCTGGTTGCCTGGTTCTCATTGTTGTCCTAGCTGTCTAGTTAGTAAGCAGAACTCTTTTAGAGTAAAGCTAGCTGGGACATCTGTTTCAGTATTGTTACCCAACAGACTTAGGCCTAGATTTATTAGTTGTAAATTTGTTAGCTCCATGTATCGCATTAGTTACGATGCAAAACACAAGCTGCAATGTACCAACTCTTGTCGACATGTCTATCAGTATAAAAATGGTACATGGTGTTCCTGATGCTATTCTTTCTTATTTTCTGCAGGAGAGGCTGGCATTTGACAATACAGTTCAGTGTGTGCATTGACTGCCGGTGCTGCAGCCTGAAAATTTTCTTGTGGAGTGGACCGAAGTAATCCATCGAGCTAGCTGCATTATTGATTCTGTCCTTTTTGCTGGCGAGGTAATAATCTCCCACTCAACTCGTGATGTGAGAGATAGTAGTGTAACCATGATATTTACATCATTGCTCATGTGTTCTATATGCTATGATTTTTCTTCCTTAATTACCCTGCCTCAGCTGTAATCATCATCCACTTAAACCAGAATTGCATACTTACGCAGTGTATGGCGCCGTATAGAATGGGGAGCATGCGTTTGTAAGTAGTCACTTATGATAGTGTTTTAAATGTAAGATACTCCGATGCAGATAGGTTTGTATTAGATGGTGCAAATGATAGAAGTGGAACATGCAGCTCATTAGCTGGGTTTTTTTTAAAGAACCAATGAAAAGACAAGCATTTGGATGGACATAAGCGTACAAATAATATGAAAAAACATCAGAACATAAGTGCAGTCTTTCATTAAAGAACATGCTATGAAGATCAATCATTTGGAACTTCCCTTGAAGTGCCTCTCTGTGTAGCCCATTCATGGCTGTACGAATGGGCTGGACACGGCGTTTGATGGTTTGCGCTTGCATCTTTTCAACTCCACTTTTTTAGCGATAGTCTCGGTGTCAAATTGTTGTTTCACTGGATTACTAGCAGGGGCATTCTTCCTCGGGCGTCCACGTTTACGCTTTGGGGCACCGGATGTCTCTGGTTTGTTTGTAACATCAGGGTTGATGACAATCGTGGCATCGTCGTCTGCACCTTTTCGTTCCTCTGGAATGCTGGCTTCGTACTCGTCCTTTTGTAGAGGAAATAGTGGTGTGTTACATGCAATCATGAAAGGTAGGAACTAGATGACATGAAGTGCTAGTTGTGTAGAACTTACCGCTATAGGATCCTTGTACGATTTTTTTCCGAAGCTTGTTGCAATCTGAATGCAGCAGGCTTGAACATATTTTCCAGCTGAAAATATGTATTAGTGCCTGAATTAGATAGCGACGCATAGGTTAGGATAGCGGTGAAGCATAGGTAGTGCATGATTGCAAAGGTAATTTAGTGTTTGGTAGACCTGTGTGAAATCCTTGGTAATTTTATCTCTGTCCCATGTCAACATGTATCTGAGTGTGTACGCCCCGCAGGAATACCTGTGATGTAAAGTTGAAGATAAGTATTGTAGTGTAGGTGAGGAATCATATAGCTGCCTATACGTACCCATCCATCTGTTGTGGTATGTTAGTATAGGAAGTGGTTTTCCACTGGGTAATATTGATGGGTTTAGGCGGTGTTACCAAGCCATCCTCGACCGCTTCGTTGATACACGCCTGAATGGATTCCACCTGGTGTACGAGGAGTAATTCAAGGGATGTCTTGGTCCAACTCCTTATTTTGCACCACGGATTTTATAGGTGTTCCAGCAGAAGTCCATCCTTTCTATGCGTCAAACCCAGGAGTTGATGAAAACTTGCCATTCCTGGTTGCTCTTGTTCCTAAAATTAGAAGTTGGTCAATGAACAGAAATTAGCTCATGTTAGCAAGGTGATGGGCCATAGTTATCACCTGTACGTATGCATTCTTCGTCGTTGATTGTTTGTTTGTTTGAACCACAGATCTTAATTCCTGTAACATGAAATGCATAGAATCAAAATATAGGAAGTTATGGGTAAAATTGATGTTGTAGTGTCACTTACCTGGAGTTCCCTTTTGAGGTCTCCAACTTCGTCCTCCAGCTTGGACAACCTAGGTTGAGTGGCAATTTTACCCCTTATGTTTATCAAGTTCTCGGCGAGGGTGATTATTCTTTTATCTAATTTGTGCTCTACTTCTACTACTTGTTTGACCAACTTTTTCTCTTGTTCTGCAAATAGATCGTTCTAGGTTTGAAGTATCATGTCCATCTGTGTACAAGAAATGTCAACTCGTCGGAGAGACACTGACTTCATCTTTGTTAGCCCTCCAAGACCAGTTTTAGTGCAGATGGCCTTTTGGTGCTTGTCATCTAATCGATCAATTATTTCCGCAAACCTTATCGATGAGCACATTAACCTCATATTTGCATGTTTCACACTGAGTTCGTCCAAAAAAGCCTGAAATACATGTGAAGGTAAAAGAACTATGTGTTTTCAAAGATTTTAATCTAACTGGGAATAATATACCTGATTGGTTACGTCTGGTAGTGGTAATTGTGTGTCGGCACAACTTTTAGAAGAACTGGCCATTCCTGGAAAATATGCACAAACAGAGACTGGGTCAATTCAGAGAATAAACATAAGCTATGGGGTTCTACCATACTATAATTGTTCCACCTGTTTCTTACGGAGCACAAAATTACTATGATAAGCTATTTAATTTAATTACTTCTTTGTTACTATACCGCTCGAGAGGTGAATGTTTACGACACAGATGTATGTGTTCTTTATTTTGTCAATCTGGGTTTATAGCCCTATTATGTGCACACATTTGATTCTATTTATTTGAAGGGATTATAATTTATTAGATGTAAGTACAGATTGATCGGTGATTAATGATTACTTACTAAATTTTCTCTACTGTCATTTATGTGAACAACACGTGGTATGTACTGCATGATTCTGCCATTTGATATTTATATAGAAAGTTTTGGATTATATTGACCTCACTGTTGACTAAGGGGTGTAAAAAGATCAGGCGTTCTAACCGTGATGCGAATGGGTAGATGAAGAGGAAGCAGTACAGTCGTATCGCACAGGCCAGGTGGGTGGTGGCCGCTGGCTCCGATCCCCTGGGTGTGGCTAGCGGCTCCGATCGCGCCGGTCAGGAGGGTGGCGCCGGCATTCGAGCCGACTGCGTGTAGTGTCCATGGGGAGAGTTTGACGCCGGCGACGAGCATAGAGAGGTGGATCACGATGCTATGGACGGAGCAAAATTCAGAGAAAAACCCATAAGATCTCATGATGGGTTCATGCACAGAATAAGCGAAATCCATTATTTGGTTTTAAGTATAAATCTCATGCGTTACCTTAGTTCTAACTGATGACAAGAGCCGGCATTCTCACCTTCAATCCAACATGTGGATGAAGAACAAGTAGTGACGTCGTATTCCGCAGGCCAGATGGGCGGTCGCCGGCGGCTCCGTTCCTGTGGGTGAGGACGACGGCTCCGTTGCAGCCGGTGGGCAGGGTGGCGGCGTTCGATGGGACTGGCCTTGGAGGAGAAGGTCGCGTGTGGGACGGCGCCCGGAATATGAGTGGAGAATCGGCGTTAGCGCCAGCTAGGCCAGTTGGATCGGAGGTTGTTGCAGATAATGGGGGAGGTGGGAAGGCCGGTAGATACGCGCGTGATAAGTGTTAGTCCATCGACGAGCCAAAAATTGGATGGCTCCTTTAAAGTCGGAAAGGTTGATTGATTAAACACCAACTCTTTTGGCACGTCCGTTTCCTTTTTTTAATTTGCCACGTCTGTTGCTGGCCTCGTTCATATCATAAAGAACAAACTAATTGTCTGTTAACTTCTTCTTTTTTGCAAAGTAATGTGTCTCATTTATATTATAAAAAACAAAGTACAAGTCACGTAAAGACCAACATGACAGAACTGAATAGATATCAGAACATGTCTAAGCTTGACACCAACACATGGCACCTGCCTCCGGCATCACCCAAAAGTAAGAAACTTGCAGATAACAATCCGAAGAAAGCATTGGATTTCGGCAGCAGTGACGGGCCTCTTCAGTAGGCTTTTGGTTTTTCTACAATTTCAAGCTTTGGAGCTGAATTATTGTCCAAGTAGTGTTTATATTATTTTCGATCCAACAATCACTTCATTCAAGTGACAATTGTGAGATTATGTTTACAATAATAGGCTTTCAACTTTGAGTTGTTGCTCAATTTTTAGATGCCCACATACTAAATTGTGGCTTTTACTATTTTTGTGTTGCATATGCTGCACTAGTCCAAACCAGTGTTATCTCACGCAACAGTCCATGCCAGAGCATTAAATTTGCACTGGTTGGTTATTTCTGATGCATGTTAGAATGATTTGCATCATTCAGGAACAGTAAGAATGATTAGCAACATGAGCTGAGCATAAGTCAAACAGTAAGGATTATTAATTAATCGATAAATTTTACTAAATTCTACTTTTTTTTTAACTCTTCAGCATCCTCGTAATGTCAATTAATCCACCATTTTTCTAAGATTCTCACCACATTATGGATTGATGCAAATTTGCACAGGCGCATTTCATTAAACAAGCAAAGAATATTACCTAACCTTCTCTGATTTGTTGTAAAAGTAGGAGGGTGCTAATAGCGGCACACAAGCAGACACACATGCATGTGTTCAATTACAACAACCGGATAAATGACTACATACTCATGAAAGCCAAGAACTCATCGAACATCATCTTCAACCTCCCACATGTCTTCAACGTATGATGTTTGTACTACATGATCAGCTGCCATTAAATGTGCGATGTTTTTTGTACGGACAAGCACACCCTGCCTACCATGAGTCTTCTCTACCTTGCCTGAGAATCTAGAACTACGGACTTTTTTCTCTGCCTGCTTGATCTTCTTAGCGTGCTTGATCTTCTCAGCACACCAGCATGTAGGTGTGTGCCGCTTCGGGTCACCTGAAGAATATGGAGAAATAGTTACAAAAGTTTAAGAAATTGCACAGCGTCGGCAGAAAGTGTGTTGTCGCAGTTACAACCCCGGATCTCAACTACATATGGCAATCTCATTTTCGGAAAGAAGTATCATCATAGACATATATGCGATGCAACCTCCAAATATGTGCATATTTGAACTGCAGAAATTTTACAATTCTGTGAACATATACTGTACATCTCAAAACAGTGGTCCGTTTCACGTAATTAATAAGTAATATGCAAACAGGTTCATTCTTTACTCGGCCAAGCAACAATTGTTTTCATATTAGAAATATATGGAAACCAACCTAATAATACTATTAAGAAGACAAATATGATACATGAATTGACAAGTAAAACTGATGTTATTCAAGCTCAGTCATACTTGTAGTAATTAATACTTCATAATTGGATCACAAGCGCAACAGTTTCGTACCACGAAACCCCTTGTACAGAGAGTTGTACCTAACAGTTTGCTGCATCAGCCCATCACATGTGTTAGCTTGAAAAAAGACTCATTCAGGATTCTTTGTATAGACAAAATGTAGTTTACATTGCCATATAGTCTGTTGCCTGCAACTACTGAACATGCTATAGTATACTGACGACCAGCAAAGTAAAAAGACTCATTCAGGTGCTTCAAAATTATCAACTGAAGAAGGAAAACAATCACAAAAATGCACTCTGTTGCTTACATGTGCAGGGCTACGAGGAGGTTGAGGCATCGCAGGGGCGGAGGAGCGGCAGGATCGTGGAGAATGAAATACTTGCAGAAACTAATACTTGAAAAATGGACCACAAGCGCAACAGTTTCCTACCACGAAACCCCTTGCAGAGATAGCTGTAGCTAACAGTTTGCTGCCATCATATCTTCAGAAGTGAATTAATAATATGGTGTACAATGAAGCTAATTATTCTAGTCAACTTGTCACAATGCCTTTTTACCATCAGAATCAATGATAAGAGACATCCAGTGGGGTTGGAACATGTTTACGACAAATTACCTTTAAAACAAGCTCAAAGTATCCAATATCAAAATCCAGTGTAGTCCGAGTATAAGGCATGACTACTTCCTCACTAGTAGAATCCTTCCCTCTGCAGTCGGTTAACAAAATACAGAAAACGGAATCAGAATATTCGACTCACTCCATGTACTAAAAAGAATGACCATAACTCAACATCATAACTGTACACCAGGATATGAGCAGTACAAATGGTCAGACCTGCATCTTATATATCGGCCAATTGCAAGGCCCAAAACAGAAGTAGGTCTAGGGAAACTAATTTGAACTTGGCCACATTATGACTGATCTGTCTCTTCTGCACAAGATCATAGCACATCCATTAATTTTTATATTAAACACAAACTTCAAAAGCAGCAATCTTGAATGCAGCAAATAATTTTGTGCACAGGGTACTAAATGTGAAAATGATGATCCCGCAAAAAAAAAATCCGTGCACTGATTAATTAAGCTGGCACGCTAGCTACCTCACCTAATTTAGGCTGCCTTTTTCATGGTGGGACTAGTTAGTACTGATTCTTTAGACTATATCTCTTGCGGTTGTTCACAACAAACTGTTGTGTGTTTTGTACTCTTCATGTACTATTGGTTAATTAAGGTAGGTCATTTGGATCCTATGATGCCATATGAAGTTTGACAGCAAACTCAATAAAACTGCAACTGTTATGTGATCACTTCAATTTGTTTTCTTCTGCCTCTAAACTCTCTAGCTAGCTACATATTGACATTTTTGCCATGGACAGGAGTTGATGTACATTTGTTCCCACTACAAGGTTGTTGGCTTTTAATCATGCTTTTCATTCAACGGCAGTGCGTGTAATCTAGAATGGGAATCATATTCGGTGGCGAGTGAGCCTACCGACTAATAATTCAGTCATTGACTTGCCAACGATTCCAGCTCTTGTTCTCCGAACCTAACCCGTGATCAGTCTTGATTTGATATACGCAGAGAGAGTATTTGCCATACAGTGTACGCCATAGAAAATGTTATGGCGCCACTAGCAAATTAGTACCCAGTACGGTTCGCATCAAGCAACGTGCGGGGCGGATGACCGGGGGGGGGGGGGGGGTTGTAGGGGAGGGGGTACCTGTCCACGGAGTTCTCGCCGGCTGCTTGGCGGAGGGAGGCGCTGCAGTGGGCGGTGGGGCAGGGAGACGTCGGCGGGCTCGGCGCGCCGCAGCGGAAGATTAGCAGTTCCTGGCGTTGGGCAAGGGCGGCGGACCGCTGCTGCTTGACTGGATCGGGGCTGCCGCCAGATCTCTTGATCGGAACGACGGAAAGGGCGGCGGCGGCAGCTATGCGACCAGACACAGAGTTATCTGTGCGGGGGGCGGATGAGCTAATTCTCTTCGGAACGGATTGAATTTTTTTGACCATTCTACCCTTTTGACCAAAAATTAAATCTTTAACTGATTTTTCAGATCCGACGGTCAGGATAAAACAAGGGTGGAGTTACATGAAATTACGAGTTGTAACTCGCCAATCACCCTAAAAGAGCTCAATCTTTATATATGTTCCTGTCTTTTTTATTTTTAACGGGATCATGTGTTTTTCTATGAATTGGGACGTGCACACTTTTTATCCTGGGGCTTGAACGCCATGGACTCTTGCCTGTACGTTGTTGTACTTATTTTTTTCCACCAGAGCAACGTAAATCGTAGTTATCGTGTCAGGTTGACCTTATTTTTCATCACATAGGAACGCAAATCGTATGGTCACCGGTAAAGAATAGGCCTTTAGTCCCGGTTCGCAAAGGCCATTAATCCCGGCTGTGCAACCGGGACTAAATATGCGCGACTAAAGGCCCCCCCCCTAGTCGCGCCTCTTACGAACCGTGACTAAAGGCCCGTCCACGTGGGCGCCAGGAGTCCGTTGGGGCGGAGGACCTTTAGTCCCGGTTCTCGTGGCTAACCGGGACTAAAGGCCTCCTCCGCAGGTTTAGGGTTTTAGCCCCCCTAAACCTGGTTTTTTTGCGAATTTTTTTAATTTTTTTAATTTTCAAATTTCTGAATTATTTTAACCTCTAATCTTTAATCACCACCCCTCATCACTGCTCAATTTATCCTCTAATCTCTAATCACCCCTCATCATTCCAAATCAACTAACTTCCCGGACGGTCACCCATCCTCTCACTACTCCAGCCTGAGCACGCTTAACTTCCGGGTTCTATTCTCCCTCGTTTCCAAGTCTGCACTTGTTGTTTTCCTGACAATATTAGGATGTCAATTCTGTTAACCCTCAGGAATTTAGCTTGAGCATGAAGTGACACATTTCACTGTTTGAGTTTGAAACTATTGTTTAAAAAAAAATTATTTAGTAACACTAATATTTCTGGAATAATTAGTTTGACCATTGTTTGACCACTGTTTGACCACAGTTTGACCAGATTTGACCAAAATTTAAAAAAACTGAAATAATTATTTAGTAACACTAATATTCTAGAATAATTAGTTTGACCATTGTTTGACCACAGTTTGACCACAATTTGAAATTTTCTGAATTTTTTTGCCTCTCCAGATCTTAAAAGCCCCGTATCTTTTTTTCTGTTAGGTTTTTGAGGATTTTGAAAATGTTTAACGGGGTTCCCCCGATTAAATTCGGATGTAACTTTTCGAGTAGATGATTTTTCATATAAAAAACTTTTTCATCCGAGTTCGTATGCAAAAGTTATGCCCATTTTAAGAAATTCCAGAGAGATTTTGCAAATAAAGTCGAAATTCATATTTGTTAATTTTCCCAACAACTAGACCACATATCACATGAGAAACTTATTTTATTTTATTTTTTTTGACATTTCCATCATTTTCTTTTGGTTTTTCTAAAACTGAAAAGGCAGTCCAGGGGGGTAGAGTTTGATGGGCCCTTTAGTACCGGTTCGTGCCGTGAACCGGTACTAATGCCTCAAATCCCATTAGTACCGGTTGGTGGCACCAACCGGGACTAAAGGACTAACCTTTAGTCCCGGTTGGTCTGGCCAACCGCGACTAAAGGCCTTCGGGCCAGCCTGAGGACCTTTAGTCCCGGTTGGCCAGGCCAACCGGGACTAAAGCCCCTCCCGTCCGCCAGCTGTCGACCGAGCGCGCTGGGCCCAGATAGTTGGTCGCGGGTCTCCTCCCGGGCCAACCGGGACTAAAGGTCCTCCCGTCCGCCAGCTGTCGACCGAGCGCGCTGGGCCCAGATAGTTGGTCGCGGGTCTCCTCCCGAACCGCGACTAAAGACCTCTTTGGTCGCGGTTCGATTATTTTGGGGACTAATGGGGGCGTATGGAAGCCTCTTTTTCTACTAGTGGGTTGAGATAAATCATTATATAGATTGAATGGTTTAGATATTTTTAATGATGTGGATTAACATGGTGATTTAAATGGTGCCTCCAATTAGTAAATATATAAGATACAAGATAAGAGAGTGGCCAAACATATAAACTTTGAAAATTTAATTCTTTACTCGAGGTCGTAAATCGTCGAATTTATGCATAGCGTGTAGCCGCTAATCGTCTAGGTACGTACGTGTGCATGCCTGCATTTAGTATCAACCCTGAGCCCGAATACTGTTCATCCCTCGACCCCTCCCATATACATGCACATACGTAAGAATCAGGATCGGTAAAATAGACTGACGTACGTGCACGAGATGGACTCAAACCGCCCTGGCTAACATATACTCCTAACTTAATTCCCAGCCGCCCGGCCTCTTTATATATACCACTTCCGCTAGCTTCAACTACTGTACTCTTATATCAATCTAATTTGCTTTCCGATCGATCGAGCTCTGCACATCAATCTTCGGCCCATCAATGGACATCGAGAACCCCGACTCTAATGACGCCGCCGCCGTCGCGGCGAAGCCCAGCCGGCATGCTTTCTGGGCATGGGACGAAAGGTTGGACGCCGTCATCAGCGGAATCCGCAACGGCGCAGACGCGGAGAACGTCGCGCTAGCGGAGCCCGTCGAGCGAAGCAGATGGTGGATCTTATGCTTTTGGGTTATGATCGCCCTCTTCATCATTACTGTCGGTTCCATTCTCCATCTGATCAAAGAGGGATGGCCGGAGGGCCGAGCTCGTGACGCCATGACCGTTGTGGGGTTTATAGCTCTGATGATTGGAGGATTGTTGTTAAGCTTTGTGCTGTATCTCACCCTATCGTTCGCCGAGGAGCGTCAAGTGGCACGAAGACTCGTAGATCTACTCCTCAATTCGATCCGCTCTCTTTGATGTATCGTGCACGGTGCACACTGCATTATGTCATAGCAAACACTATCTTATTTTTGTTGTTAAAGTCGTTCCCAAATTTAATTCCGTGTGGCTCAAGCATTACACGCCTACGCGACCATGAATCACCTCATGAGCTGATATATCGTGCATAATGTCATGACAAGTAATATCTGAATTTTGTTGTGAAATTCGTTCCCAAATTTAATTTTGTGCGTCTCAAGCATTACACGCCTACGCCACCATGAATCACCTCATCTTTCAGGATTTTATAAGCGTGGTGTCACTTTACTGCTCCGAGGCATTGTCGGGAGAGGGAGAAGACCCTAGGGCCGGACTGGATTCTCGTTTCCACGCATAATACACTTGTAAAAGACAGCCCCGTAAGCAAGTTGTTTGAGCTACGAATGTGTGCTTCGGTTCTCGTTTTTCAGTTGTAAATTATACGTTGATTTCGACCCGACAACCCGGCATGGCGGTTGGAGTGCACGATGTCACATCTCTACTCCAAATGTCTGAGTTGATGAATAGCCTTCGCGGTTTATTTTCGTCTGATCTTTTTTCGTCGGGTTTTTTTCGTCTCGTCCCACCATCCCTCCTGCTAAGAGCATCTCCAACAGGCGCCCAACACACGGCGCGCTAAAATCTTATTTGCGGCGCGCCCATCGCCAGGTTTGGCGCGGCGCAGCGCTGGCTCCAGCAGGTGCGCTAAAATGCAGCGCGCGCAGCTCCAGCAGCGCGCGCGAGCACATTTGTTCATTCTGGACACAAAATAATAAATTTCACACATCCACGCAAAACACATGACATATAATTTGAATCACAAACATCATTCCACCAATTTCGTGCCCAAAAGTTCATGCCCACAAGTTCAAATTCATGCCCACAACATCATTCAACCAAGTTCAAAATGCAAACCAAGTTCATGACACAAACGAAAGGCACAACAATCAAGCCTCGTCCTCGTCTTCATCCTCATCTTCCTCCGATTCATCCGACTCCTCCGAAGACGATTCTTCCTCCTCTTCATTGTTGCGCGCCGCATCCTCATCACGTGAAGCTCAGAGGTGTTTCCAAGATCTTCAACGGCATCTTCATGCGAAGGTGGCACACCGGCGCCCGGAGGTGCACCCATGCCCCCAATAAGAGACGCAAAACTCATGCCACCCATGCCACCCATGCCGTCCAAGCCACCCGGAGGTGCTCCAAAGCCACCCATGCCTCCCATGGTCTCCATGGTAGCTCCAAAGCCACCCATGGAACCCATGCCGCCCATGGTAGCTCCAAAGTCACCCGTGGCACCAATGCCACCCATGCCGCCAAGGCAACCGTCACCCATTGTGCGAATCATGGTTCTTTTTTGGATCAAGACTTCTTCACGGGCAAGATTGACATACTCCTTTTGCGCATCATTGAACAAAGAAGTGTCCAAGAAGAACAAGTGCTTCTCCCATTCCAACAATTTAGATCGCTCCTCCATGCCCACCTTCCTCTCCTCCAATGCCACTTTCCTCTTCTCGGCCGCCACCCTCCTCTCCTCGGCCGCCAACCTCCTCTCCTCGGCCGCGGCATCTTGGTTCCTTGCCATTTTTCTCACCTCGTTGGCTTCTTTTCTTGCGTTGACAATTGCTTCAATAGCATTTTTGAGCTCATCATCTCCTTTCCTCTTCTACTTTTCTGTTGCGTCTTTCTTCATGCCATCCGGTCGTTTTGGCTTCGAGTATGAAACCGAGTTTGGTGTGGGGCTTCTCTTGCCATCTTCACTTGATGCATCCTCCTCATCGTCATCTTCCAAATCAATTGTTCGCTTGCGTTTTTTGCTCAAATCCAAATCATCAATATCCTCACGCTTCTTCCATTTCTCATCATCCTTCAATACTTCATAGCAATGAGGCAAGGTAAATGGCCTTCCTTTCTTGATCTCCCCCTTCTTGGCCCTCTTCTCCTCTCCTTTGAACAAGTTTTGTGAAATATTTAACTACATGAAAACAAAACAAGTTAGCACAAGGAACACCAACAACAAGCATGATGAACATGAGGAATGATGAAATGACACTTACCCTATCGTCATCATTGGTGCCACTCGGGTTCAACTTGTCAACCGCTTTTTGTGCGGCCGCCCATTGTTGACAATCCCTATTGATGGTCGACCACCGGGAGCGAAGTGATCGTGCAGAGCGGTCAATTCCACTCACGTTGCGAAGATCAAAGTGTTCTTTCATCCGGAGCCAATAAGCATCTCTACTTTGATCACCTCCAATGGATGGATCCCTCGACACGCCCAACCCAGTTTTGCATAGCACAACGTCTTCGTCGTTGGTATAGTTTCCTCCTCTTCCTTTCGGTGCATCGACAATGCCCTCACCATCCTCGTCCACCTCGAACTCATGGTCTTCGAAATGCATGTCATTGGTTTGAGACCAATGCGAATTGTTCGAGCCAGCACCCATAGTTGACATGTATGCATCATCGTTGACACTAAAAAGTATATAAAACAATGCAAATAAGGTATCTATATGTATGCATTAAAAAAATAACAAGAAAAAAAAACTTGGGGAAATTTTCTACCTTTGGGACATATCGTCGAACACATTGTGCGCGTCGGCCGCCGGCGGTGGAGAGAGTGCGGCGCGAGAGCTTGTATGTGCCGCGCGCGGAAGTGGGCGCCCCAAATACGCAGCGCGCGATGGCGATTCGGCCCGTGCGCCCAACTCTATATGCCGCGCGCGCGGTTATTGCGCGCCCGCTGGAGACACTCTACCGATTGTGCGCGCGCTAAAATGGGCAAATTTGCGGCATGGCGCATGTTTAGCGCGACTGTTGGAGATGCTCTAAACAACGAAAAAACCCACTCCTCCCTCCGGAAGGAACCTGTGCACGCACATACGCACACCACTGGTTCCTCATCCTCCCGACGATCGCCCCAATCCCGCCTGCAAGCCATGGCGGCCGCCCCCCAGATGGCTTGCCGATCCTTCTCCACACGCCACCGCGCCACCCTTGCGAAGACG
The DNA here is from genome assembly GCF_002575655.3 of Aegilops tauschii subsp. strangulata. Classification (NCBI taxonomy): domain Eukaryota; kingdom Viridiplantae; phylum Streptophyta; class Magnoliopsida; order Poales; family Poaceae; genus Aegilops; species Aegilops tauschii. Next base: position 596,567,713 of record NC_053037.3, read on the forward strand.
CCTCGCCATGGATCTCAATCGGCGCCACGACGGCCGTGGCCTCCCACCCGCCAATGTTCCAGATCCGGCCATCGTTGACCCCCTCCACATCAGTGATCGGTCAAGGTAGGGGATGTGGCTCTATCCATCTTCCTGCGTGTACCGCGTTCGTGTATCCCGGGCAAGGGTGCTTGTGAGATCGGGAGGCGATCAAAAGGAGGAAGAGGAGATCCATGGTTGGGGATACATTCGACGACCTCCCTGACGTCGTACTCGAAGCCCGCAGCCATTGCCTCCTAAATCTACGTTAGTCAGCAGCAGCAAGGTCAGCCCCCACTCTATATTTTCTTCAGATCTTGCATCGCCATGGTGACTCCACAAAATTTGTACATCCATTGCCGATGTTGGTACCACTGGCGGAGCTTCAGCAAGGCTGAATGGGCCGTGGCCCGCCCAGCCCATGAAGTTTTATACAGTATATACCTACTCTTGGGCCTTAAAACAGCAGCCCATAAGCTATGTTCTTCTTGTTGGCCCGCCCATGTTTGAGCTGCAAGCTCTGCTACTGGTTGGTACCAAAGCAAAGGGGGGTCAGCCTGAATGGGACGTATCCCCTTCCAGAGGACTCGCCCTAGCTAGCCTGCACGGTACCTTTCATTAGCACTTCTCCCAGTAAGTTTGCAAATTTTGGATCCACCACTTTTGAATCATGCTTGGTGTGTGTGCTGACGGTGCGCGAGGAACGTGATGGTTTTTCTCTGATCATTCATAGTTCTCTCAATATTCTACGTGTTTTCTCTCAATATTGTACGTGTTGTTCTCTGCATGATGTGTGGTTGATGGGGATGCGGAGGCGACGACTGGCTGCTGTTCTATTTACACCTGACATGGTTGAGAGGCTAGGGAGCAGGCAATTTTGCACTCGTATTTGGTCGGCGATGGAGATGAATTTGGGAGAGATGTGGCTGGGAGTTGCACCAGTCATTTTTCTGCCCTCTCTACATTATCCCTTTGCACTAATCGGTAATTGCTTTTTGACCAGGGGATAGGGTAGCGTACATGAACAACAAAATTGTAGAAGGCGAGGAGGACAATCTGAGTGACCAACATTATGTGGAGTATTGAGATGCAGGTAAGACATGTGTAATCTGAATTGAGACATATGGATGGCTTACATAGTATGTATGTGCAATTTTTAATTGTAGGTTGAATTCTTGTTCTCTAGATCCACCTTCACCGACATCACATGCTCGTCTGTGACCTCCCACCAGCAGCGCCTTGAGGCCACCCACACAAGCGACCAAGCAATTCCATGTTGTCACCCTTCTACTTCGCTAACGACATCGAGGAGGTCATGGGTGAGAGCTACTGTCCTCCTTGGAGAACATGCTGGTGCCCCATGCGTAAGAAGAAGAGCTAAGACACTCGCATGGGTGCTCAAGGAAATACGCCAGATTGAGCGAGGTTAGATTAAAGTTTCTTCATTCTTCACTAGTTTTTCTTGTGCCTTTAGGTATTTCACTATTTCAGATAAGTATCGTATGCTGCCTGCAACATATAAGGGAAACCAAAAAGAATTACAAAATATTTATGCTTCTTCATAGTTGTCCATTTGGTTCTAAAATTTGTCGAGTGGCAGAATATTTTACATTAATTAATAAATAACGTTGCTGCACACGTGAGTTGGTTTGCAATGAAGTGGGCCAGTATACATGTTTTTGTTGACTAAATATTTTTCATAAATACGGGGGTATGAAGATAATCTATTCTTTCTTTACCCCGTTGACAATGGGACAATGATCATTTTGTGTTTCAGAGTAAAAAAAACAGACTCTAATTTGAATCTGACGAGTAAAAAAAATATTAGTGTGTTTCAGAGTGTTACACAATTTATCAACAGGAGCAAAGACTCTAATCTGATGATGTAGAACAGCTTTAATGTGACAGAGGATCATGGTGGTCGATGGATTCTGCACCCGGTAGTAGACTAAGAAAGAAACATTATTTATGGAACACAATGATATTCAGAGCACCCCTGCACTATCTGAGATTTAGAAGGTATTCAAATTAGTGTGTGTTGATAACGGCAAATTCCGTGTGTCCGAGTTTCATATTTTTCTATCCTTGTCAACGTACTAATCCGTTGTTCTTTGATGTGCAGTTGGTACTGCCGGCGGATGCATCCATGTGCTAATCTGCTGGCACCGAGTAGACGGAGCCAAACGAGTTGGGGCCTCCAGCCGGCTGGTAGTGGAGAACAACACCGGGTTTGTTAATTACTCAACAAGTCACAGATCGATCTCTTTTTTATTGGTTTGGAGTGGATTATCAGGCCTGTCGCGCAATCATAGATTTACCTTTTGATTTATGTGGGTGGACAGAAACACCCTTTCTGAAGTTTTCTAGGGATTGTAATGAAGCACAACTTGTTCAGTGATACCAATCCCTTCGAGCTCCCTCAACCCTTCGCCAACACTTCTTCAGTTTCTCACCACAAGTGAGTTCTCTCTGCACCAGCATTATTGTTAATCAATAAAGAGAGATGCATAATTTTCCTAATATGTTTATTATTGGTCGTTCCATGCATCGTTCAGGGTAAAAAATGCCTAGCTAGAACATGAGTTTTTCCTTGTATACTTATCCATGCCTGATGGCACTACACCGCATTAGCATACTTTAAGTTTGTCCTTGTATTATCTCTTATTCAGGGTAGAAATGCCTGGAACAAACAAATGATGAAGTGTAGTGTAGTCATTCTTGTAGTTAAAGATTATGTTTAAAATTGATCATCACTTGGGATGCTGCCAACGTGCAGGGTCGATGAGCCATTAAATTGCCATATTACTTTCCCCTCTTATTCACTGTTGTAAGCTTGGTTCTCGAGGAACTTCTCATTGTCGTACATGTAGGTTGTGGAAAATAGAAATAAAATCTATTTGTTCATTCTTCTACTGTACCTCCGATCCATCTCGCACGGTTCGGTAAATTTCAGTTATGTGCTTAAATATTAGGAAGCCATCATCTTCTAAAACATATTGTTACCTACTCAAACATATTGTCTTCCTTTGTGTTTCGGATAAATTATTTATAAAAACACGCGTAAAATAGAAGTTGCAGAACCTGCATTGGACCATGCTCATTTGCTTTGTCCATTTTTTCGAAGAAATAATACTCTCCAGATTCCTAAGCATTCAGAATTATGACTTAGTTGTGCTATTACATTTCCCAGTATCGGACGCTATATTTTCTGTGGGAATCATTGACACAGTTCCTTCAGAAAGTTGTATCTCTGAAATGGACAAACTGCTCTTATGTAATTCTACCATCCATTCTGATTTTGAGGCAAATATACATGTTATGCAGGCGTACTATTGTTCAGGATAGTGTGTGTGACATATGTGGGAACGGGGAGGAAGATGAATATCATGCTGTTATATCATGCACAAAAAGTAAGGCGTTGAGATTTGCCATGAGGAAAGAGTGAAGGCTTCCAGAAGAAAAGGAGTTCTGGTACACTGGAACAGACTGGCTACAAATCCTACTGGACAAGTATGATTCAGAGATAAGAAAGAAAATTCTGCTGTTGTTATGGAGACCCTGGTTTCTACGAGATAACTGTATGCACAGTGATGGCAAAGAAACCATTTCGTGATCGGTGATGTTCCTTGTGCAGTATGAGGAGGAAATCAGGAATCTGTCGCTATCTGCTGTTGGACAGGGAAACAAGAGTTGCTGGTCCCTGTCTGCATCTAGACGGGACAATTGACGATAACCCCCTTGTTGGCAAATCCTTGATCATATGCCCCCTGCCGCTAGTCGTGGTGTGTCTAGATGGAGAGATTTGATGATAACCCCCCAGGCCACTTAAACCCCACATGTCAGTGTTCAGTTTTACACACCACGACTAGGAATCAGCCGAAGCCGAGCCAAATGCCCAGTGGAAAGAGCCGCCTGAAGGTGTTGTAAAACTGAACACTGACGCTGCCTTTTTGTCAGGCACATGCCAAGCATGGGCTGGCGCGATCGCACGGGGTCATACGGGGCATGTTGTCTTCTCGGCGAGTAAATAGATGAATAAATGAAATTCAGTTGAAGAGGCAGAGCGACAAGCTATCCTGATGGGTCTGGTATCGCTGTCGAGACTGTACCAAGGCCCACTGATCATTGAGACTGACAACAAAATGATTGCAAATGAATTGGGACAAGCCAGATCAAACCGATCGGAATGTTTCTGGGTTGTCAGTGAGATAAAAAACACAAGCCGGATCTTCAGTTCAGTTCAGGCTAAGGCCATCAAAAGGGAACAAAACTGTCTAGCAAATGACCTCGCTGCTAGAGCTAGACGGCATGAGGACTCACTGATAATTGCGGACGTGCCCAAGGAGCTTCGTTCGCTGATGCTATCTGAATATACCAAGTGATGTATTTGGTCCTTTTTTAGGTAGTCATCCTCAAAAAAATATATACATGTTATGAAATGCGTTCCAAGTCAACCACATAGCCATTTTTTAGGAACTGGTGGGAATTCGTTTGTCAATATTTTTTTACAGGGGATGTTGCCTTATTTCTGCATTAAGCAAATAAACAGTGTGATGAACTTAACAACTCTCTATCCTTAATTGTTATTTCTCTTATTCATAGCGTGTTTTCCCCATTTATACATGTAACGATGATGAACTAAACAACTCTCTATTCTTATTTCTCCAGAAATCTTTCAGACAATACTCACACCATCTCATTCCTCGAAACATGAAGTGTTTTTCACATCTGTTACAATCCAATGTTTGTTAATTAATTATATTATTTATATTCATAAGTAGTATAAAGTTGGCTCAAAATTGTTAATATGATTTTGTATGATATATTATGATGTTGACAAGGAGGTTATTGGTGCTCATTAAAATAGCAGTATGAAATAAGCCTACATATATTTGTTGGTTTTCAATTTAAGCCTTTCAACTCAACTGAAATTATTACTTTTACATTATTGACTGACATAAAACTCCTGTTTTGCAGGCTATCTGGAACAATTGCAGGTTTTAATCAAGAAGTCCTTAATAGGTGGACTGGCTCAAAACGGAGAAGCACTCTGGTAGCTTTTTGGTTGATTGTATTGAGCATTTAAGTTCGTAGCAATTCATACCATCAATATCTTTGGGGTGCCTTGTACTCCCTCCATAAACTAATATAAGAGTGTAGTGATCCAAACGCTCTTATATTATAGTTTACAGAGGGAGTAATATTTTAGAAAATTGTGACTTTTTCGGCCTGATGTGGCGTGCTATCCATAGACGTCTTTACCCCATTTCCTCCTCACATATGGCATGGGTTTTTGGATAGCAAGACATATGGAGACAATTTGGGGGTGCCGATTCTCTCTCTTTCCCTCTTGCTAATAGAATTATGAACAACCGGTAAGACTAATATTATAGACCTTCTCTCCTCAATCCTACCATGTATTATTTGAATTTTGTGCTAACACAGGAAAAATGTGTTGTAAACTTGTGAGTTGAGCCTTACTCCCTCCGTTCTTAAATACAAGTCTTTTTAGAGATTCCAATGCGGACTACATATGAAACAAAACGAGTGAATCTACACTTTCTCAAATATGTCTATATACATAAGTATGTAGTTCATTTCTAAAATATGTCTATATACATAAGTATGTAGTTCGTATTAGAATCTCTAAAAGACTTAAATTTAGGAATAGAGAGAGTATTTTTTTGGGCAAGTTTTAGCCCTCTTATTCGCAATTGATGTTGCATGTCATTCACCCTTATATTTGATGTTAATGTATGAGTTTATGTCGAATTAGGGTTGGTTTGCTCACTTCCCTTTTATGTAATAGCTCGTATTACAACACACACACACACACACACACACACACACACACACACACACACACACACACACACACACACACACACACACACACACACACACACACACACACACACACACACACACACACACACACACACACACCACACACACACACACACACACACACACATTTCCTTGGGTTTTATGTGAAAATCCTTTTGAACCGATACACCAAATATGAAGTTACATGACTCAAACAAAATTGGAAAATTATGATAAAAATAAAAATAAATGCCAATAAAATTCTAAACAATAAATGTTATCAAAGATTGATATATCTACCTATCACAAGAGAGGTAGGAGTATCATGTTCTAGAAGATGTGTTTTTCTGTAGTAGTTTCTAAATTGTAAATTGTATGATTTCAAGCACCTAAGAAAAATGTCTACACTGATTCGATTTGTTCGCGCGCTCGCCTCCCTCCTTGCGGGCGACGTGCGAATCCCCGATCCCCCCTCTCCTCCATCCCCTCCCCGTCTTTCCCCTTGACGCCGCCGGCGTGGTCCGCCGGGCCATTCCCACGCGGTGCTGGCGGAGGCGGGCCATTATTTTCCATTGGGGGCGCGGGGCCCCTTGATGGTGGTGGTGCTCCTCGGGCGGAGGCGGTCTGTTCTTTCCCCGCTCGCGCTTTGCCGGCCGTGGGTGCCCCTGATGCAGCGGCACGGCTGTTGGCTGTGGGGCGCGTGGTGGTGCGGCTGGCTAGCTGCGTCCACTCTGCCCAGATCTGGGCCCTTTTGGGCCCCATCTGGGTTGGGGCAGGCCGACGGTCCGATGCGCGGCGGTGTGGCTCCCTGGTGGTGGTGGCGAGGCATCGAGGCGTGCAGGTGGTGGCGGCTTTTGTTTGCCGATGTGCTGCAATGTGGCAGCAGAGGTTGCCCAGACCCGTTTGGGACCGACCGGGCCAGTAGGGGCCTACTAGTCCCCTGCCATCACGTCCGGTCGGCTTCGTGTCAGCGGCAAAGGTTGTCCCCTCTCGTCGGCTGAGTTGCAGATGCCCCCGAGCCCCTTGGATCCCTCTTCCCTCCTCCAGGTCTCATGTCGGTGGCCTCAGGAGACGACGAAGTTGGTTCAGTGACCGCTGTGGCAAAGGCTAGTGGGCGGCAGGTTGGTTGGTGCACTTCAGATTGTCCGAGGTGGTGGTAGTTGTTTGGGTCGGTGAAATCCCTAGGGCTCGTTCGGCATCGACGTGGTGATGCCTGCAGGCGCCGCCGGACCTTCCTAAAGGGCATCGGGTATACGCCTTCCCCACTGTCCTCTGCGTACTGAGGAAAACCCTAGGACTTGTCCGAGCAGCAGTGGCATCGTCATCGCATTCCTTCTTGAAGGTGTTGCTCGATACGCAAGGCTTCGGGTGCTAGGAGTGCGGTGGTACTTCGCTGGAGGGTGCAGCGGTTACCGGTCATCTTTGTATCGTTGATCTACCGATGTCAGGATTTGTTTCTCTTTCTTTTTCTCTCATTTTTATTTTGGGATTGTTTGTGCTGCAGGCCTCAATGAGCTGGTTGTATCAGATGGCTGCTTTACAATATAAAGCGGGGGAAACTCTTTATCGTCAAGCGCCTAAATCCATATTATGTAATAGTTTGCCAGCCAATTGCATATTGCAATGAGGTTTCTGGTTGTAACATCTTGGAACATTTGTACAAAAGGAAAAAAATCCTTCATGTGTTGTTTTTAATTAAAGGATAATACAATGCACATGCTTTCATGAGAAAAATGATTTTAAGAATTAAAAAAGGCATTCAAGTGTTATTATCATATGTAATGCAGTGCAGAATAAAGAGTTCAATGTTTGTGTACCACCTTTATTTTGTGCATCAGGTGTATATGGTCGAATTACATTTTTTTATCAAAGTACATTGCAAGCGTATTATTCCAAAAAAAATTCTTATTGCCTATCTTTCTATCTATGTAAAATTTGACATGCAACCAATACAAATTTTCAAAAGCCCGTGGCAACGCATGGGCAGCCTACTAGTCAAGCCTGCTGGGTCACCATGCATGGCCAACCCGGTCGGGCGGGCTGGATAAGGAGGGGCTGAGCGTGGCGGCATGTAACATGAAAACCCTAATCGCCCCAGGCCCCACCTCCTCTTGTTGCACTATGTATATGGATTCAGTAGCATCATCGTAGTTTATTAGAACGACTACACTTTGTCAACGTTTATTTCTACTCGAGAATTGCAGAAGACCTTGGATTGGATCTAGAACCTAAGTCGTTGAGTGCCATAAGGGCTCCGGCTGATCCAAAGAAAGATATCAATTGAGGATGAATTTCGCTGACTCTCAAGATGTGAGTATGGTAATACCCACCCTTCTAAATTTGGTCCATGAGGGAGCAAAATAGGTTTGGTTCATGAGAAGAACGAAGACAATTAGGTGATGATACATGAAGCGACGCTTGTAGTACATGGAATCATTCATTTTTTCGATAAGGGTGGATTTCATTGGCTCCAAATGGAGCATCAAAAGGATACAAACACAATGAATACACACTCAGGCTCTGCATAGTTAGGAGGCACACAACCAACATCAAGGCACGCACACGAAAGACACACCAACAAATAGCAAAGTCATAGAAGACCAAAGCTATGTGTAAGCGAGGAAAAAGTGATGAATCTGTGATTGATAAACTAGATCAATGACTATATCCTCACCAACCATCTCATGATATCACACGTGCGACGAGGTTCTTCAACAGCAATGCCTTCCAGAAAGGAGCGGCGCTCAAATGCATCAGTCACCGGATCCAACCTCCCAAGGTTAGAATCTAGCTTTTCACCTTGAATCAGTCCAAAAATAACCGAGCAATGTCTTAAACATGGTAATGATCTAAACACATTGCCATTTCCAGGTATAACGAATTTGGGTCAAACCAAGGCTTTCACCCCGGAGCTCCGGACCGGCTGCTCAACTAGCACCACCATCGATGTCACTCATTTTTTGTCGGCACCCCTTTTCCACGACCCCCTCAGTTACATGCGATGTGTGGAAACCGCTGCTGCACAACCAGCACTCTGGTCAAGCCATCAGCCATAGTTTGCATCTCACCACGAAGTCAACCACCGGATCTAGAGGGAAGAACCATCATGACGACCTTTCAGACTTCACCCCTCGTCGCCAGTTCGGCATGCATCACCGTATGATGCCACCCCACCCCCCACCCCCGCCCCATGCGATGGCGACCCTTGTCCTACCCCAGATCTAGGCATGAGCGGCTCAGAGTTGTGCTCCTCATCCATGGGTGGGATGAGATGGCCCTTGGCCCTCCTAACCTTGTCCACCCCGCCCCAGGCCGATGAACATACCATTCATCCAGTATACTTTCGTACAATCTCGTTATGCTTGCACATACAAACATTAACTCGAGGATAATTGCTCTTTTCAACATTTTGCGTGGAGAATATTGTGTCCTCATCATTATTACCCCGAAGTTCGCCAAAACCTATATCTCGGATTCGACTAGCAAAGTCAAGAAAGACTACAGAGGCATCAAGAAGGTTCTGGATGAAGCACTCTTCAAGTATACCAGCAGGAAGAAGTGATCAACGAGGGATATCGCAAGTTTGACAAATTTAAGGTGGTATGCGTCGGCCACAAAACTGAGTTTTTTTGCCTGCAAAAACAAAAAAAGCATTGATTCCGGCGCCTACTACGTCGTCCACCACATGAAGGAGTACATATATAATTGAGGGAGAACTTCTTAAAAGGCACTCTAACGTCATCGCATGGGGGAGGAAAATGGAGGAAACTAGACTAGGAGATCGTAGAGATGAATTCAGACGCATCCAGGTGAAGTTTGCTAACATCCTCAACAAGGATGTCATCGGCCATGCCGGTGTGTTGAATGGCGGCGAACCTAGAGGTCGGTATGAGATACAAGCTCACATTAAGAAGCATGGTCTCGATGCTGACGGTCTGATCTCTCTTGCAGATCTGGTGAAGAGGTATGCAAATGATACTTATTACGATCATATATTGTAGTAGGATAGTGACAACTAGCTATGTTGTTGTCGATGAGCTACATTGTCATTCGGTCTTATCGTATTCAAAACTTGCCTAGCTATCTTAATTAACTAAGTACTATGCTACATAATTACCATTGATGTCTTTTAATTAGCGTTACATGTTTACATACGGTGGCATGCGGGTCTCACTCTAAATATATTTGATCATAAAAAACGTTGTCACGGTAGCATGTTTTTCAGATGCTTTCAAACTAAGTAATGACGTGTGGAGAAAATTAATGCCTCTAAGGTTTCGCAGTCTTTGTGGCGTTGGAAAATTATGAACGCAATAGGTACATATGATACTGCCATCATGTAATTTAGATCCAACGTAATAGGTATGAACAATACTACTAACATATGCTCCAACGCCACCACTATTTCGTCGGGTTTCCGCGCCAGCAAGGCGAATTTTGTCACATCATAGCTAGGCCTTTCTGCACTAGTGTTAGTCTGATGAACCCTAGTCTTTATGTTAGACATAGCTCTCCTAGAATGGAACTGCCTAAGATACATGAGGATTATGTTATGGATGGAGAGATATCTAGAGAAATTCTTGCTTATAATGATAGAGATGATGTTAAGAAATTACTGAGTAAACTTAAAGAAAAATCTAAAATGAAATATGATCCCAAGTTTGCTACTTCTCCCATCTTTGTTGCTGATAAGGATCATAAATTCTCTATTGATCCTGAGTTAATTACTTTGGTTGAATCTGATCCTTTTCATGGTTATGAATCTAAAACTGTTGTGGCACATCGTACTAAATTAAATGATATAGCCACCCTATTTGCTCATGAGGAAAAAATTCGCTATTACTATATCCTTAAGTTGTTTCTTTTCTTGTTAAAGGGTGATGCTAAGAAATTGTTTAATACTCTTGTTCCTCGTTGTGTGCGTAGTCCCCAGAATATGATATACTATTCCTCTGAAAAATATTTTCCTGCTCATAAGAAACAAGCTGCCTTACAGGAAATATTTATCTCTGTGCAAATTGAAGAAGAGAATCTCCCTCAAGCTTGGGGAAGGCTTCTCCAGTTACTTAATGCTTTACCTGATCATCCTCTTAAGAAAAATGAAATACTTGAAATCTTTTATAATGGACTAACCGATGCTTCTAGGGACTACCTATATAGTTGTGCTGGTTGTGTTTCACGAAAAGAAATATTGAACAGGCTGAAGAACTATTGAATAATATATTAAGAAATGATAATGATTGGATACTTCCTGAACCACCACCTAAACCAACTCCGAAGAAGAGACATATTATATTCTGCAGTCCTGAAGATATGCAATAGGCAAAGAAATCTATGAAAGAAAAAGATATTAAATCAAAAGATGTGAAGAATTTATCACTTACTTAAGAAATACATGGACTCGATACCCCGACACATGTAGTAGAGGTAAATTATCTTATAATATTAGATGAAGATGATATTCCTTATAATAAATCTTCTAGTCAATGCTTAGATGAATTTGATAACTACATTGTTAAGCAAGGACATTTCAATACAAATGTTAGCAAACAATTGAAACAAAATGCTTTCATGATCGATTGTTTGAGTGACTTAATGTTTAGAATTTATAATGATGTTAAGGATTTAAGTATGCACTCATCCATGGTTCATACCCAGTTAGAAAAAGTTGCTAAATCACAAAATGATTTGCTTAATGATATGAATAATACAATGAATGATCATGCTGTTAGAGTAATGACTAGAGGGGTTAAAATGACTCAGGATCCTCTATATCATGAAGGTCATCCTAAAATAATTTATCAAGATTCTCAGAGAATGAATAATGATATGCCTAGTTCATCTAAGAAGAAAAGGAAGAAGAAAAATGATAGAAATTTGCATGCTTCTAGTGAGTGTGTGGTGGGAAAAACTTCTGACAATAGTAATGATGTTTCTATCTATGATGCTGAGACACAATCTGGCGATGAACATCCACCTAGTGATAATAATAATGATGTTCATGTTTATGGGAAACCAGATAATGATGTAGAAATTGAACCCGTGGTTGATCTTGATAACCCACCTCCTAAGAATAAACACTACTACAGAATGCTGCTAACGCGACACTACGATCAGAGACCCTTTGACGAAACTGTGTGCGATGCATTAATCGCAAATGGTGATGTAAAAAACCGTCAAAAAGATGCAAAATGTTTGCGATGAAGGATACATCAAACAAGGTTCAGATTTTAGGTGCGTGTGCGATGCGGGGCATACGGTTCAGTTCAATGAAATGTTTGTGATAAGGCAGAACAAAGGAAATGGGCAGCCAGATGAAGGCTTCTGCGATATACGGCATACAGTTCACTCGGATAAACTGTTTGTGATGAGGCGGAACAACAGAAACGGGTAGCCAGATGAAGGTGTGTGCGATATATGCCATACAGTTCACTTGGATGAACTGTTGTGACTAGGCAATACAAAAGAAATGGTCAGCCAGATCAAGGTGTGTGCGATATACGACATACAGTTCACTCGGATGAACTGTTTTTGATTAGGCAACGCAACAGAAACGGTTCAGCCTGATCAAGGTGTGTGCAATGGAGGGCATGCAGTTCATTCCGATAAATTGTTTGTGTTGAGCCAAGAGAACAGAAACGTTTCACCTAAACAAGATGTGTGTGATACGCTACAAACATCCAATTACATAGGTGGCTAGTACACTGATACGTCTCCAACGTATCGATAATTTTTGGTTGTTCCATGCTATATATTATTTTTTTTGGATGTTTTATATGCATTAATATGCTATTTTATATTATTTTTGGGACTAACCTATTAACCTAGAGCCGATTGCCAATTTCTGTTTTTTCCTTGTTTTTGAGTTTTACAGAAAAGGAATATCAAACGGAGTCCAAACGAGCTGAAAATTTACGGTGATTTTTTATGGACCAGAAGAAGCCCACGGAGCATCGGAGTTGGGCCAAAAGAGTCCCGAGGCGACCAAAAGCCTAGGGGCGCCCCCTAGGGCGCACCCCCTAGCTTGTGGGCTCCTCGGAACCCCCCTGACTTGTTTCCGATGCTAAAAATTCCTATAAATATAGAAACCCCCGAAAAGAAATCTAGATCAGAAGTTCCGCTGCCGCATGCATCTGTAGCCATGAAAAACTAATCGGGAGCCCGTTCGGGCACCCTGCCGGTGGGGGAAACCATCACCGGAGGCCATCTTCTTCATCCCGGCGGTTCCATACGAGGAGGGATTAGTTCACCCTCGGGGCTGAGGGTATGTACAAGTAGCTATGTGTTTGACCTCTCTCTCTCTCTCTCTCTCTCTCTCTCTCTCTCTCTCGTGTTCTTGATTTGGCACGATCTTGATGTACCGCGAGCTTTGTTCATATAGTTGGATCTTATGGTATTCTTCCGCCACTACCTTCTTGTGATGAATTGAGTCTTTCTTTTTGATGTTTCGTTATGTTGGATTGAGTATGGGATTTGAGAACACTCTATGTATGTCTTGCGATGGGATATCTGTTGTGACAATGGGATGTTATATTGATTCACTTGATGTATGTTTTGGCACTCAACTCGCGGATTCCCGAGGTGACATTGGGGTAATCTATGCATAGGGGTTGATGCACGTTTTCATCCCCCGTTCTCTTGTAGAAACTTTGGAGTGATTCTTTGTCGTACGTTGAGGGATTACCATATGATTTAATTATGTTATCATTGTTGAGTGACTTTGCACTAGTGAAAGTATGAATCCTAGGCCTTGTTTTCAAGCATTGCAATACCTTTTTGCTCACTTTTGTTACTAGTTACCTTCCTTTTTCTATATTTTCAGATTACAAAAACCTATATCTACCATCCATAATACACTTGTATCACCATCTCTTCGCCGAACTAGTGCACCTACACAATTTACCATTGTATTGGGTGTGTTGGGGACACATGAGATTCTTCGTTATTTGGTTGCAGGGTTGTTTGAGAGAGACCATCTTCATCCTACGCCTCCCACGGATTGATAAACCTTAGGTAATCCACTTGAGGAAAAATTGCTACTGTCCTACAAAACTCTGCGCTTGGAGGCCCAAAACGAGTCTACAAGAAGAAGGTTGCGTAGTAGACATCAAGCTCTTTTCTGGCGCCGTTGTCGGGGAGGTGAGTGCTTGGAGGTATATCTTTAGAACTTGTGATAATCCCCAAGTGCAGGGAATCATCGTAGCAAGTCCCAAAGGTGGAAGTGATAAGTATGGAGTTTCGAACACACAAGGAGCTAAAGGTAAGATCAATATTCTCTCAAGTCCTATCTGCCACTGGTACGACTCTACGTACACCGAACGTTTGCTTCCAACTAGAAACGAGAAATAAAACTACGTGGTGGGTATGAAGGGGATAACTTTGCATGATATCGGAGAGCTAAAATATAAAAGTAGGTGCTGTTATCATAAATTTAGAATATATTACTAAATATTATAAATAGCAAGTGTGGAATAATGATGGGTCGGTGTGCGGAATTATCCTAGGAAATTGCTAACAAGACCGGTGGTCGTCATTGCAATTTCATATGAGGGAGAGGCATAAGCTAACAAACTTTCTCTTCTTGGATCATATGCACTTATGATTGGAACTTTAGCAAGCATCCGTAACTACTAAAGATCATTAAGGTAAAACCCAACCATAGCTTTAACATATCAAGTCCCCTTTATCCCATACGCCACAACCCCCTTACTCGGGTTTATGCTTCTGTCACTCAAGCAACCAACTATAAGCGAATCATGAACGTATTGCAACACTCTACAGCGGGAGTCCCTCATGCTTGCGCGACACGGAGGGCACAATAGGACAGCACCAAAATAAAACATACAACTCATACCAATCTAGATCATCAATCAACCCAAAGACAAAGTATATGTACTCAAAACATCATAGGATGGCAACACATCATTGGATCATAATATGTGGCATAAAGCACCATGTTCAAGTAGGGATTACAGTGGGGTGCGGGAGAGTGGACCGCGTAAAAGACATGAGGATGGTGTTGATGATGGTGATGTTCATGAAGACAATCACCACGGCGATGATTCCCCTCCCGATGGCACTCTGGCGCCGTCGAGAGAGAGGAGGAGAGGTTCTCCCCCTTGTGCTTCGTCCTCCAAGGCCTCCCCCTGGATGGGGAGAGGTTCGCCCTCTGGTCCTTGGCCTTTATGGCGATGAAGGCCCCTCCGAGATCCTTCCCCATGGCCTCCGGTGATGATGGCCCCCTCCGGCAGGGTGCCAGAGAGGGCCTAGATTGATTTCTCGGGGCTACAGAGGCTTGTGGCGGCGGAACTTCCGATCTAGGTTATTTTCTGGAGGTTTGGGCATTTATAGGAGAGGTTGGCATCGGTTTCATGTCAAGGGGTCTCCGAGTCGTCCACGCGATAGGGCGGCACGCCCAGGGCGGTAGGGCGCACCCTCCACCCTCATGGACGGCTCAGGACTCTTCTGTTCCATCTCCGATGCTCCGTGGGCTTCTTCTGGTCCATAAAAAATCGTCAAAAATTGGCACGTCAATTGGACTCTGTTTGGTATTCCTATTTTGTAAAACTCGAAAACAAGGAAAAAACAGAAACTAGCACTGGGCTCTAGGTTAATTGGCTAGTCCCAAAAATCTTTTAAAATAGCATATAAATGCATATAAAACATCCAAGATGGATAATATAATAGCATGAATACTTCTTAAAGTATAGATACGTTGGAGACGCATCATCTTGCAATTGAATATTTTAGTTTCTTGTTTTATCACTAGTTTAGTCTATAAAAGAAAACTAAAACAAATGGAATTGAGGTTGCCTCATATGCTTCATCTTTTTAATGTCTTTCATGAAAATGATGGAAAGGAAAATTGTGCTCAAGTGTTAGAAGAAGAATTCAGTAAAAAATTTGGCATAAAATCTTTGAATGATGAGCATGATTGCAATGTTGTTAGCATAAATTCTTTGATTTATCCTTGATGGTAATGATATGCAAAGCCACAAGCTTGGGGATTCTATGTTTGATGAAGATGATAATTTTAGTCCCCCAAGTTTTGATGAGAATATTTACTATGATGAAAGCATGCCTCCTATTTATGATGATTGTATTGATGAAAGTGGGTTTGGAAGAGTGTCAGCTCTAGGAAATAATGATCCCACTATTTTGGAGGGTGTTGAATCTTTTCACAATATTGATAAAAGTGGATTTGCAGATGTCATGACTTTATTTAGTGATGAGTCCACTATTTTGGAAGAGGTTCCAATTCATTATGAGAACAAAGTTGCTATCTATGATAATTATTGTGATGACATGTATGCTATAAAGAATAATTATAACGATGAAACTTGTCATCATGATTTTATTTTTCAATTGGATTATGCCTCACATGATAGTTATTTTGTTGAATTTCCTCACTACTATCCATGAGAATAAATTTGCTTATGTGGAGAGTAATAAATTTTTTATGCATGTGGATCATGAAAAGAATGCTTTATGTGATAGTTATATTGTTAAATTCCTTCATGATGCTAGTGAAAATTATCATGAGAGAGGAACATATGCTTCATATCTCAGTAATATCAAGTTTCATCTCTATGTGTTGAAAGGTTTGAAGTCATGCTTGTTTGCCTTCCTATGCTAGTTGATTCTTGTTCCCACAAGTTGTTTGCTCATAAAATTCCTATGCATAGAGTGGGTTAGGCTTAAATGTCCTAGTCATATGCTTCATGATGCTCCCGTTATGTTTCAATTCTTATCTTTCATGTGAGCACCATTGAAATCTTCATGCCTAGCTAAAAAGGCATTAAAGAAAAGCGCTTATTAGGAGACAAACCAACATTTACCCCTACTGTTTTTGTGTGTTCACATTATTAAGCTACTGTATTAATGATGTTTTATAGCTTTTGTTTCAATAAAGTGCCAAGTAAAGCCTTTGGGATAGTGTGGATGATAGTTAACTTGATTCTGTGAAAAAACAGAAACTTTTGCTTGCAGTATAATAATTTTTTAAATTCTCTGGAGCGCGATAAAATTCTGATTGTTTTACACATTATTTACAAATTGCCTAGATTGTCCTAATTTTTCATGATTTTTGGAGTTACAGAAGTATACGAAGTTTCGAGATTACTACAGACTGTTCTCTTTTTGACAGATTCTCTTTTCATTGTGTTGTTTGCTTATTTAGATGAATCTATGGGTAGTATCGGAGGGTATAATCCATGGAGAAGTTGGAATACAGTAGATATAATACCAATATAAATTTATAATGGGTTCACAACAGTACCTAAGTGGGGGTTTGCTTTATTATACTAACGAAGCTTACGAGTTTTCTGTTGAGTTTTCTGTTGTGAAGTTCCCAAGGTTTGGGTGAAGTTTTGATGGATTATGGAATAAGGAGTGGCAAAATCCTAAGCTTGGGGATGCCCAAGGCACACGAAGGTAATATTTAAGGACAACCAAGCATCTAAGCTTGGGGATGCCCCTGATGGAATTCCGTCTTTCGTTTTCAAGGCACGCTTTGCATGATTATGACACCTTCCTCAAGGCACGCTTTGCATGATCATGTAGTTGACATCGTATTTGTGGAAAAGCCACCATATTTTTTTATACATGTCACTCTTGAGTCATTGCACATCCTAGTATACTGCCAGCGGCATTCATATAGTCATATATTTGTTGTAGTATCGAGTTGTAATTCTTGAGTTGTAAAGTAAATAAAAGTGTGATGATCATCATTATTAGAGCATTGTCCCATGTGAGGAAAGGATGATGGAGGCTATGATTCCCCCACAAGTCGGGATGAGACTCCGGACGAAAAATAAAAAGGCGGGAAAATAGAGTGAAAAAAAGAGAGGCCAAAGAGCCCAAAATAAAAAAAAATGAGAGAAGATAGAGAAGGGGCAATGCTACTATCCTTTTCCCATACTTGTGCTTCAAATTAGCACCATGATCTTCATGATAGAGAGTCTCCTATGTTGCCACTATTATATACTAGTGGGAATTTTTCATTATAGAACTTGGCTTGTGTACTCCAATGATGGGCTTCCTCGAATTACCCTAGGTCTTCGTGAGCAAGCAAGTTGGATGCACACCCACTTAGTTTCTTTTTGAGCTTTCATACACTTATAGCTCTAGTGCATCCGTTCCATGGAAATCCCTACTCACTCACATTGATATCTATTGATGGGCATCTTCATAGCCCATTGATACGCCTAGTTAATGTGAGACTATCTCCTTTGTTTTTGTCATCTCCACAACCACCAAATTCTATTCCACCTATAGTGCTATATCCATGGCTCACGCTCATGTATTGCGTGAAACTTGAAAAGGTTTGAGAACATCAAAAGTATGAAATGATTGCTTGTCTTGTCATTGGGGTTGTGCATGACTTAATACTTTGTGTGAATAAGATGGAGCATAGCCAGACTATATGATTTTGTAGGGATAACTTTCTTTGGCCATGTTATTTTGAGAAGACATGATTGCTTTATTAGTATGCTTGAAGTATTATTGTTTTTATGTCAATATTAAACTTTGTTTTGAATCTTATGGATCTAAATATTCATGCCACAATAAATAAAATTACATGGATAAATATGCTAGGTAGCATTCCACATAAGAAATTATGTTTTTATCGTTTACCTACTCGAGGACGAGCAGGAATTAAGCTTTGGGATGCTTGATACGTCTCCAACGTATCAATAATATTTGATTGTTCCATGCTATTATATTATTTGTTTTGGATGTTTTATATGCAACAATATGCTATTTTATATTATTTTTGGGACTAACCTATTAGCCTAGAGCCCAGTGCCAGTTTCTGTTTTTTTCCTTGTTTTGAGTTTTACAGAAAAGGGATATCAAACGAAGTCCAAACTAGCTAAAAATTTACAGTGATTTTTTATGGACCAGAAGAAGCACACGACGCATCGGAGTTGGGCCAGAAGAGTCCCGAGGCGAACACAAGCCTAGGGGGCGCCCCACCCTAGGGCGCGCCCCTGGCTTGTCGGCTCCTTAGGACCCCCCTGACTTTTTCCCGACACCAAAAATGCCTATTAATATAGAAACCCCAGAAAAGAAACCTAGATCAGAAGTTCCGTCGCCGCAAGCCTCTGTAGACACGAAAAACCAATCGGGAGCCCATTCCGGCACCCTGCCGGAGGGGGAAACCATCACCGAAGGCCATCTTCATCATCCCGACGGTCTCCATGACAAGGAGGGAGTAGTTCACCCTCAGGGCTGAGGGTATGTATACCAATAGCTATGTGTTTGATCTCTCTCTCTCTCTCTCTCTCTCGTGTTCTTGATGTACCGCGAGCTTTGTTCATATAGTTAGATATTATGGTATTCTTCCCCCTCTACCTTCTTGTGATGAATTGAGTCTTGCTCTTTGAGGTTTCGTTATGTTGGATTGAGTATTGGGTCTGAGAACACTTGATGTATGCATGTCTTGCGATGGGATATCAGTGGTGACAATGGGATGTTCTATTGATTCACTTGATGTACGTTTTGTCACTCAACTCGCGGATTCCCGAGGTGACATTGGGGTAATCTATGCATAGGGGTTGATGCACGTTTTCGTCGTACATTCTCCGATAGAAACTTTGGAGTGATTCTTTGTAAAACGTTGAGGGACTACCATATGATTTAATTATGTTATCATTGTTGAGAGACTTTGCACTAGTGAAAGTATGAACCCTAGGCCTTGTTTTCAAGCATTGCAATACCGTTTTTGCTCACTTTTGTTACTATTTGCCTTGCTGTTTTTATATTTTCAGATTACAAAAACCTATATCTACCATCCATATTACACTTGTATCACCATCTCTTCGCCGAACTAGTGCACCTATACAATTTACCACTGTATTGGGTGTGTTGGGGACACAAGAGACTCTTTGTTATTTGGTTGCAGGGTTGTTTGAGAGAGACCATCTTCATCCTATGCCTCCCACGGATTGATGAACCTTAGGTCATCCACTTGAGGGAAAATTGCTAGTCCAACAAAACTCTGCGCTTGGAGGCCCAACACGAGTCTACAAGAAGAAGGTTGCGTAGTAGACATCATACACGCAAGACATTTCCACACACCAAAGTAAACTATTACATCTATAAATAACTAGGATAAACAATCATCTGATCATCATCTACTTCTTGTCACGCTTGCCTCCACTTCTCTACTAGGATAAATGGACAATATTCTTTACTGTGAATGGTGTGCTCTGTTGGGCACACAAGTATATGGATCATATATAACCTTGGGCGAGCAATGTGCTCGCACGCGTCTTGCTAGCTCGATGTTTCTTCTATGCTAAGTTTCCATTAATTGATGGCGTTTTATGAACATGCCACCATTTCCCGCCATTTCCTCACCGGTTTCCCGCCACCCAACAATATTGCGCATAAACCTAGGCGGCGCACGACACACGGAGGCAACAAGCACAGCCTGTAGCATATCAACAAATCGAAATGAAGATATGCAAGAGGCAAAGAAATCTATGAAAGAAAAAGATATTATATCAGAAGATGTGAAGAATTTATCACTTACTTAAGAAATACATGGACTCGATACCCCGACACATGTAGTAGAGGTAAATTATCTTATAATATTAGATGAAGATGATATTCCCTATAATAAATATTCTAGTCAATGCTTAGATGAATTTGATAACTACATTGTTAAGCAAGAACATTTCAATACAAATGTTAGCAAACAATTGAAACGTAATGCTTTCATGATCGATCGTTTGAGTGACTTAATGTTTAGAGTTTATAATGATGTTAAGGATTTATGTATGCACTCATCCATGGTTCATACTCAGTTAAAAAAAGTTGCTAAATCACAAAATGATTTGCTTAATGATATGAATAATACAATGAATGATCATGTTGTTAGAGTAATGACTAGAGGGGGTAAAATGACTCAGGATCCTCTATATCATGAAGGTCATCCTAAAATAATTTATCAAGATTCTCAGAGAATTAAGAATGATATGCCTAGTTCATCTAAGAAGAAAAGGAAGAAGAAAAATGATAGAACTTTGCATGCTTCTAGTGAGTGTGTGGTGGGAAAAACTTCTGAGAATAGTAATGATGTTTCTATCTATGATGCTGAGGCACAATCTGGCGATGAATATCCACCTAGTGATAATAATAATGATGTTCATGTTTATGGGAAACCAGATAATGATGTAGAAATAGAACCTATGGTTGATCTTGATAACCCACCTCCTAAGAATAAACACTACAGCAGCATGCTGCTAACGCGACACTACGATCAGAGACCCTTTGACGAAACTGTGTGCGATGCATTAATCGCAAATGGTGATGCAAAAAACCGTCAAAAAGATGCAAAATATTTGCGATGAAGGATACATCAAACAAGATTCAGATTTTAGTTGCGTGTGCGATGCGGGACATATGGTTCAGTTCAATGAAATGTTTGTGATAAGGCAGAACAAAGGAAACGGGCAGCCAGATGAAGTTGTGTGCGATATACAGCATACAGTTCACTCGGATAAACTGTTTGTCATGAGGCGGAACAACAGAAATGGGTATCCAGATGAAGGTGTGTGTGATATACGACATACAGTTAACTTGGATGAACTGTTGTGACTAGGCAACACAAAAGAAATGGTCAGCCAGATCAAGGTGTGTGCGATATACGACATAGGGTTCACTTGGATGAACTGTTTTTTATTAGGCAACGCAACAGAAACGGTTCAGCCTGATCAAGGTGTGTTCAATGGAGGGCATGCAGTTCATTCCGATAAATTGTTTGTGTTGAGCCAAGAGAACAGAAATGTTTCACCTAAACAAGATGTGTGTGATACGCGACAAACATCCAATTACATAGGTGGCTAGTACACTGATACGTCTCCAACGTATCGATAATTTTTGGTTGTTCCATGCTATATATTATTTGTTTTGGATGTTTTATATGCATTAATATGCTATTTTATATTATTTTTGGGACTAACCTATTAACCTAGAGCCCAGTGCCAATTTCTGTTTTTTCCTTGTTTTTGAGTTTTACAGAAAAGGAAAATCAAACGGAGTCCAAATGAGCTGAAAATTTACGGTGATTTTTTATGGACCAGAAGAAGACCACGGAGCATCGGAGTTGGGCCAAAAGAGTCCCGAGGCGACCAAAAGCCTAGGGGCGCCCCTAGGGCGCACCCCCTAGCTTGTGGGCTCCTCGGAACCCCCCCTAACTTGTTTCCGATGCTAAAGAATCCTCTAAATATAGAAACCCCCGAAAAGAAACCTAGATGAGAAGTTCCGCCACCGCAAGCCTCTATAGCCACGAAAAACTAATCGGGAGCCCGTTCGGGCACCCTGCCGGTGGGGGAAACCATCACCGGAGGCCATCTTCATCATCCCGGTGGTTCCATACAAGGAGGGATTAGTTCACCCTCGGGGCTGAGGGTATGTACTTGTAGCTATGTGTTTGATCTCTCTGTCTCTCTCTCTCTCTCTCTCTCTCTCTCTCTCTCTCACTCTCGTGTTCTTGATTTGGCATGATCTTGATGTAGCGCGAGCTTTGTTCATATAGTTGGATCTTATGGTATTCTTCCCCCTCTATCTTCTTGTGATGAATTGAGTCTTTCTCTTTGAGGTTTCGTTATGTTGGATTGAGTATGGGATTTGAGAACACTTGATGTATGTCTTGCGATGTGATATCTGAGGTGACAATGGGATGTTATATTGATTCACTTGATGTATGTTTTGGCACTCAACTCGCGGACTCCCGAGGTGACACTGGGGTAATCTATGCATAGGGGTTGATGCACGTTTTCGTCCCCCGTTCTCTTGTAGAAACTTTGGAGTGATTCTTTGTCGTACGTTGAGGGATTACCATATGATTTAATTATGTTATCATTGTTGAGTGACTTTGCACTAGTGAAAGTATGAAACCTAGGCCTTGTTTTCAAGCATTGCAATACCGTTTTTGCTCACTTTTGTTACTAGTTACCTTCCTTTTTCTATATTTTCAGATTACAAAAACCTATATCTACCATCCATATTACACTTGTATCACCATCTCTTCGCCGAACTAGTGCACCTACACAATTTACCATTGTATTGGGTGTGTTGGGGACACAAGAGATTCTTCGTTATTTGGTGGCAGGGTTGTTTGAGAGAGACCATCTTCATCCTACGCCTCCCATGTATTGATAAACCTTAGGTCATCCACTTGAGGAAAAATTGCTACTGTATTACAAAACTCTGCGCTTGGAGGCCCAACACGAGTCTACAAGAAGAAGGTTGCGTAGTAGACATCAAGCTCTTTTCTGGCGCCGTTGCCGGGGAGGTGAGTGCTTGGAGGTATGTCTTTAGATCTTGTGATAATCCCCAAGTGCAGGGAAGCATCGTAGCAATTCCCAAAGGTGGAAGTGATAAGTATGGAGTGTCGAACCCACAAGGAGCTAAAGGTGAGATCAATATTCTCTCAAGTCCTATCTGCCACTGATACGACTCTACGTACACCGAATGTTTGCTTCCAACTAGAAACGAGAAATAAAACTACGTTGTGGGTATGAAGAGGATAACTTTGCATGATATCGGAGAGCTAAAATATAAAAGCAGGTGTTGTTATCATAAATTTAGAATATATTACTAAATATTATAAATAGTGAGTGTGGAATAATGATGGGTCGGTGTGCGGAATTATCCTAGGAAATTGTTAACAAGACCGGTGGTCATCATTGCAATTTCATATGAGTGAGAGGCATAAGCTAACATACTTTCTCTTCTTGTATCATATGCACTTATGATTGGAACTCTAGCAAGCATCCGCAACTACTAAAGATCATTAAGGTAAAACCCAACCATAGCTTTAACATATCAAGTACCCTTTATCCCATACGCCACAACCCCCTTACTCGGGTTTATGCTTCTGTCACTCAAGCAACCAACTATAAGCGAATCATGAACGTATTGCAACACTGTACAGCAGGAATCCCTCACTGTTGCGCGACACGGAGGGCACAATAGGACAGCACCAAAATAAATCATACAACTCATACCAATCTAGATCATCAATCAACCCAAAGACAAAGTATATCTACTCAAAACATCATAGGATGGCAACACATCATTGGATCATAATATGTGGCACAAAGCACCATGTTCAAGTAGGGATTACAGTGGGGTGCGGGAGAGTGGACCGCGTAAAAGACATGAGGATGGTGATGATGATGGTGATGTTGATGAAGACGATCACCACGGCGATGATTCCCCTCCCGATGGCACTCCGGCGCCATCGAGAGAGAGGAGGAGAGGTTCTCCCCCTTGTGCTTCCTCCTCCATGGCCTCCCCCTGGATGGGGAGAGGTTCCCCCTCTGGTCCTTGGCCTTCATGGCGATGATGGCCCCTCCGAGATCCTTCCCCATGGCCTCCGGTGGTGATGGCCCCCTCCGACAGGGTGCCATAGAGGGCCTAGATTGATTTCTCGGGCTACAGAGGCTTGCGGTGGCGGAACTTCCGATCTAGGTTATTTTCTGGAGGTTTGGGCATTTATAGGAGAGGTTGGCATCGGTTTCATGTCAAGGGGGTCTCCGAGTCGTCCACGATATAGGGCGGCGCGCCCAGGGGGTAGGGCGCACCCTCCACCCTCGTGGACGGCTCGGGACTCTTCTGTTCCATCTCCGATGCTCCGTGGGTGTGACGCCCGGATAATTAGACTACGGTAATTCCTTGCTAATGATGCCACTTCACCTCTGTCACTGTAGTTAATCTCGGGTTAGTTCAAAACCGATTCAAATTTAAAATTGAATGAAAGTCAAACGGTAAAGATTTTCTAATATTAAAACTGAAATGTTGGGGTGTTGCCAAATAATGCATAGGTAATTATTGTGGAGAAACAACATTTTTATAAGAAGTAGGTAAAACTATTAAATAAATGCCTTTGATATTTTATACAATCATAAACTATTTTATCTTGAGGTAAAACTTTTTAGGGTAGTGGGTTGTTTTGAAACACTAATTTGGAGCTATTGTCATATTTTACTAAACTAAGAATAAAGTGTAACTAAAATAAAAGAGAAAAGGAAAAAGAATAAAAGAAAAGAAAACCAGAAAAACAAAATAAAAGGAAATAAAAGCCCCCTTAGGCAACCGGGCCAGACGGCCCAGCCGGCCAGCCCACCCCGGCCCAGCCGGCCACCCATCTCTCTCTGGCCTGCTAAGGCCGCCGCCCCCACCCGCTAAACCTAACTCCCCCCACTTCTCCCACTTCCTCGATCCCCTTCTTCCCCTCCCGATCAGGAAGCCCCGTCGGCCTCGTCCCGACCACGCCGCCTCTTCCCGGCGACCGCGCCGCCCCACTCCTCAACACCGGCGCCCGCCTCTTCAACCCTCCCTCCTGCGTGGATCTGGTCGGGGGCAATCGACGCCCCCGACGCACTGCGCCCGCGCCGATGCCGTACCCCGTCGTCACCGTCCCCACCCGTCGATGGCGTTCGCCTCCTCGACCCCTTCCCCGACGGAATCTCCCGCGCTTCGCCGACGAACCCTGCACCGGGGGTATGACCCCATCTCCCCCTGCCCCTTCCCCTACGCCGGTCGCTCCTTCACCGCGCTCACCACGTCGCCCCGCCGTTCACCGTCCGATGCTGCGTGCCGCGTCCGACTACACATCACTGCGGCTAGCAACTGCTGCTGCCCGGCTCCGCCGCTCCCTGCTTGCGTGCCCCACGCCCAGCCCTGCATCCGCATGCCCATGGTGCCGCCCGCCGGAGCCCCGCCTCCGCCCGCTGTTGCTTCGGCGACTTCCGCAGCCTGCCGTTTCCACCATTCCCTCGCGCGTGCGCCGGCGTCCCTCTCGTGCTCCCCGCACTGGCGCCGGGCCGCGTCCTGCTCCCCCTCCCCGGCGCTCTGCGCGTTGGCCGCTGGCGCTCCTCTGGAGCGGTTGGGCGTGCCTTGCCTTGCCTTGCCGTGGCCGGCTCGGCCACTGCCAATGGCCCACTGGCTTAATTAGGGGCTAATTAACCCCCACGCCCTTTTCCAAAAAAAGAAATAATGAAATTAATTATTTAATTAATGAACCAATTAATTAGTTTAATTAACTTTGTTTAGTTTACCTAATTAACTTGATTAGTTAATTAAAACTGTTAGTTAGTTACTAGTAAATGACAGACGGGCCCCACTGCCCGGTTTGACCAGTCAACGGTCAGTGTTGACCGCTGACGTCACGATGAGGTCATGCTGGTGCAATAACTTTGTCTTAGAATTAATATTACTTTCAGAATATTGTTAAATCTTCAAAAAAAATCATAGAAATTAAACCGTAGCTCAGATCGAAAAACTTTGTACATGAAAGTTGCTCAGAACGACGAGACGAATCCGAACGCGCAGTCTGTTTACCTGCCAGATGCCTCTAACTATCTGAACATGGAACTTTCCCCCTCCGGTCATCTGTCTGACACAGGTCCGGAACCAAGAAAACATTCCCGGTTGAATTCCCCCTTCACCTATATCGTGTAGCCATACGTTAGGTCACACCCAGCACAGCATATTGCCACGTTATGCTTTGTGATGCTATGTTTGCTTTATATTTACTGTTTCTTCCCCCTCTTCTCTGCGGTAGACCCCGGGACTGGTGCTGCCCCTGTGATCGACTACGTCGACGACGACCCTTCTTCCTTTCATCGGAGCTTCCAGGCAAGCCACCCCCCTTGATCACCAGATATCACCTATTCTTCTCTATACTGCTTGCATTAGATTAGTGTAGCATGTTACTGCTTTCCGTTAATCCTATCCTGATGCATAGCCTGTCATTGTTGCTACAGTTGTTACCCTTACCTACTATCCTACTGCTTAGTATAGGATGCTAGTGTTCCATCAGTGGCCCTACACTCTTGTCCGTCTGCCATGCTATACTACTGGGCCGTGATCACTTCGGGAGGTGATCACGGGTATATACTATATACATTATATACATGACACATGTGGTGACTAAAGTCGGGTCGGCTCGAGGAGTACCCGCAAGTGATTCTGATGAGGGGGCTGAAAGGACAGGTGGCTCCACCCGGGTAGAGGTGGGCCTGGGTTCCTGATGACCCCCTACTGTTACTTTGTGGTGGAGCGACAGGGCAGGTTGAGACCACCCAGGAGAGAGGTGGGCCTGGCCCTGGTCGGCGTTCGCGGTTACTTAACACGCTTAACGAGATCTTGGTATTTGATCTGAGTCTGGCCATTTGGTCTATACGCACTAACCATCTACGCGGGAGTAGTTATGGGTATCCCGACGTAGTGGTATCAGCCGAAGCTCTTTTGACGTCAGCGACTGAGTGGCGCGCGCCGCATTGGACCGTAAGCTCGCGCTTGTATTAAGGGGGCTAGGTCTGCTTCCGGCCGCGTACGCAACGTGCATGTGTGCATAGGGCGATGGGCCCAGACCCCTGCGCGCATAGGTTTAGATTGGCGTGCTGACCTCTCTGTTGAGCCTAGGTGGGGCTGCGACGTGTTGATCTTACGAGGCCGGGCATGACCCAGAAAAGTGTGTCCGGCCAAATGGGATCGAGCGTGTTGGGTTATGTGGTGCACCCCTGCAAGGAAGTTTATCTATTCGAATAGCCGTGTCCCTCGGTAAAAGGACGACCCGGAGTTATACCTTGACCTTATGACAACTAGAACTGGATACTGAATAAAATACACCCTTCCAAGTGCCAGATACAACCCGGTGATCGCTCTCTAACAGGGCGACGAGGAGGGGATCGCCTGGTAGGATTATGCTATGCGATGCTAATTGGATGACTTCAATCTACTCTCTTCTACTTGCTGCAAGATGGAGGCTGCCAGAAGCGTAGTCTTCGACAGGACTAGCTATCCCCCTTTTAATCTGGCATTCTACAGTTCAGTCCACTGATATGCCCCTTTACACATATACCCATGCATATGTAGTGTAGCTCCTTGCTTGCGAGTACTTTGAATGAGTACTCACGGTTGCTTTTCTCCCTCTTTTCCCCCTCCTATACCTGATTGTCGCAACCAGATGCTGGAGTCCAGGAGCTAGAGATCCCGAGGATGATTCTACATGGAGTTCGGCTTCGAGGAGTAGTTAGGAGGTCCCAGGCAGGAGGCCTTGCCTTTTCGATCGTTGCTACTTTTGTGCTAGCCTTCTTAAGGCAAACTTGTTTAACTTATGTCTGTACCCAGATATTGTTGCTTCTGCTGACTCGTCTGTGATCGAGCACTTGTATTCGAGCCCTCGAGGCCCCTGGCTTGTATTATGATGCTTGTATGACTTATTTATGTTGTAGAGTTGTGTTGTGATATCTTCCCGTGAGTCCCTGATCTTGATCGTACACATTTGCGTGCATGATTAGTGTACGGTCAAAACGGGGGCGTCACAAGTTGGTAT
The DNA here is from genome assembly GCF_002575655.3 of Aegilops tauschii subsp. strangulata. Lineage (NCBI taxonomy): Eukaryota > Viridiplantae > Streptophyta > Magnoliopsida > Poales > Poaceae > Aegilops > Aegilops tauschii. Next base: position 596,595,914 of record NC_053037.3, read on the forward strand.
CAGAGCCGACTGCCTGTAGGAATCCCCCTTTCCACACTCCTTGGCCGAAGTCGAGTCTAGACATTACAAAACTTTTACTAACATGGCTGTGTGTCTTACGGGCCCACGTCGCCATTGGGTGGTATTAGGATCTTTTACTCCTTGCCTATACTCTCGGACTCTGATCTCTCTTCTATTCGGATTCAATGATTTTACTAAATCTAACATTAGGATCTAGTTATCACTTTCACCCGGAGAGCCCCTTATTACTGATGATCGTCTGTTGCACGTGAAGACCCTGAAGATACTCTCCGCTGATAACCCGAGAACTTGTGTTCATCGCTTTTGCAATTCCCTTTCATCGATAAACTCCTATGGATAACCACGTATACTCGCCATTCATACAATGTTTCCCAGATGATCTTGTTATTACAAGATACCCCGAAATTCTCTCTGTTGTTCCGAGAATCCTTTGAGCTTACTACCTTGCTGTTCATTGTCACCTGAATACCCCTACGGATAATCCTCGCACTTACCGAGTATCCGCTCATCCCCAGTTGATTCAAGTATTTCACAAAAGTGTTCAAAATATCATTCGATCTTCCGACAATCTTCAGGAGCCTGTTGCTCTTGAAATTCTTGCTTACTAGCATTATGGTTAATCCCATAAGTCTATAATCTTATTGGCATCTTTTGTCATTATCATTTTGAGTCCGTTGATTCAATTTGTTGCGAATGCTCGCAATCCTCGATCATATCCTAGAATTCATCCTTCCGGCTCAGACGTCATTTTAAACGTGAGCTGGATCTCGACCTATCAAATTGCCATCGATTGTACCCCTAAGCCTACTCAACTTATCCATCCTTGATCAGAGCGTTGCTTCTGACCCCCTGATTTGGAAATCGTAATTCTTTTGCATTTGAACTTTGAGTTAGTTAGTTGTTTCTATAATCAGATCTCCTTGCATTCTTCTTCCTCTGGTTGAGTACCGATGCTCACATCAGATCCCTTGTGGACCACCAGACCCTTTTGTCGGATTTTATCCGACAATGTCCTCCATATTAAATAAGCTGGTGAGCTTTTCCTCGGCTATATTATACCTTTGGTAAATTGTATCATCTGTTTTGTGAACCATGCTCTACTTTCGAGCTTGTATTATTTACTCCGAAGTTTGTGGTATATGTTTCCACGATGCCCCGATGGGTTGAACCTATGCCTTCCTTAATCTGTCTGAACCCGAAAGATTTCGCGGGACATACTTATCTGGTATTGCACTAGGTAAAACTTTCGACAACTAATGTCATTATCAAAATACGAGAGGCGAATGGAAGGTTATGCATTGAAGAAGTGGGAGTCGACCTTGAACCTTTGTGTTCATGCCATGGACACGATGTAGATCCTATCATGGAAGCTTCTCTTATAATAATTACCCCCTTGTAATAAGTTCATCTGGTATCCGTGGACGTGGTTCCGACCATGTTTCTCCTTGATTCCGTTTCTCGTGCAAGTTTGAGCACTTGTCTTCTGCAGGGCAATACCCTAGTCCAACCTTTACATTGATCTGTCGTCGAGTATTACCCCCTGGTATCTCGAGATAATCATGGAACTGCATAACTTCTTATGAGTTTTTCATCAAGTGCTACATTCTCACTGATTCCAATTTTCCACGGGCTCTGAGTTATTAGTCACTCGAGAACACCGATAAGCGAATCGATTCCGCACTCCGATTCAATAACTCTAAGTAATTCTTGCTGCTTACGAGTTTAATAATCCTTCAAGTCATTCCTAGCCTTATCGGCTATATCATTATCGTGCAAAAAATTTAACTGTGCTACCCGGTCCTTCCCGGAACACAACTTTCGATGATGAGCTAAGCTTACGTCGATCTTCCTCGTCATATTAGTTCGCCTTGAACAACAAGCTTGATTTCAAGTTTGTGTCGTACCCCTGGTTCCAATAACTTTTTGCTTCATCATTCCTTTGACTTGATGTCATCGCCGATCGATTACCTCTTCATAACTTCTCGCGACAAATGTGTCGTGAACATCATCAACATTCCGAGCTCTTCCAAGATATCTATCGAATTCTGGATGAGAAATACCATCCTTGACCTTGATGATTTGTTTTATCATCGACCATTTTATTGCCTTCCATTCAAAACAAACTTGTTCGTGTTTTGTGTTGTACCTTGATATCCTTGCTATCTAGCTTATGATATGTTCTACCCTGGAGTATTACCATCTTTTATGTCAAGTATGTCGTAAGAATCTCACCACCTCGTATGACATCTTGGTACAGTGATACTTCTCCCCATCACCATTCTTTCTTGGTCCCCGTGTTGTTTCTAAAAGGAATACCGACAAATGGTCTGTGATGTGTAAATTCTAAACTTCTAGAAACCCTATTGCTTTGAAGTTATTGGTCTATAGTTTCATTCTACATCTATGGCATAATGAATCACCATTCGAACATTGATTGTGCTACCTAGCCCATATTTCGGGTGCACATTTCAACCAATGTTTAACTGTGTATGTTTTCCTCGAGCATACATCATTAAGTCATTCGATCTATCTAATGTTATCTCCTTGTTCACATAGTGTTGGAAATCCATCTTTTGGAAATCTCAATGGATTGTCACTGAGTCAATCAGTCACCTCCTCACCTCTCCTTGATGTAATGATGAACCCTTGTTCGGAACTCGCTTCCATAGTTCATCTCCCGAGAATCTTTGATGTCGTTTTGACAATTTGTGTTGCACCTTTCTTCTCAGACATCCTGAGTCTGAGTTATCCTGACACCAATCAGATCTGAATCTCGGTCAGATATGATGGTTGGAACATATATCCAAGAGTTATAACATTGGCCTATTTATGACCCGGTAAGGTGATGATACCCAGCACACCTGGCGGGAGGACCTATTGTTATAGTTTTCTTTTTGGCAAGGTTAGTCATTCTTCCGTAAGGAAATTGTAAGACTTATTCTATAAGTTGTTTCTGATGGATCCTTTGTATCCAAACTCTGACCTTTGCTTGAAGACCATGCCAATGTTATCTCGAAGCATGTCTGTGGTACTCCGATTTTCAATAAGAGCATTTGAAGAACAATGCAAAATTTTCTTTGTCCATTATCCAAACACCGTTGTATGGGTGATGTCATGAAATTTCTCTCACCTTACCTAAAGAGTTTTCTACATTATATCTTGTCCTGGATATCATGCTCTGCTTGTCCTTGGGAAGGATACACCCTTGAAATATGTGTTTAAACACATTTTCCTTTCCATTCTTCTGCTTAATCTGATAATCATATTTTCCTTTCCATTGTTTGATTTAACCTTTCTAGTGATCTATATGATCTAAGCAGTAATATTCTCCCGCTTATGTAAACACCTCGGTGTATAATTCTGTCAGCAAGACCCTGTTACTATTGTTGATGACATCCCGGTAGCCACCGATGGACGAGAACTTTGCCTTATGGTCCGCCTCGTTTCAACGAGCAGGAAAATGGTTCTCTTCGTCCCTCGCCCTTGGTACCGACGATGTTCCTGACATATAACTGACAGGCTACCCTCTGACATGCCTTGCTATCATGATCATGCAAGATGTCACCGCCCTTCCTACTTTTAACCCACATGGTGGGCCCATAACCCACAGTTCCACAGGATCGAAACCTGACTCTCCTGTGCACCCCCTGTTCCCAAATTTATTCATCGCGCGTGGCCTCGTATGTAATTCACGGAACACCGTCCTACTGATCTATACTGGCATCAGACATAATACTTATTCCGATTGCTTTGAACCCCTTTCACACTTTGTTTCAGGCTTCGAACGATTGCCTACCCGTTTGAAACTTCTCATGGTACTTTCTTACTTGCTCTCGGCTTTTCTTAAGGTTTAGTTCGAGAGATACTTTCCGCCACTTTCCTCGATGATGTTGACCAGATAGTAAACCCTGCAGAAGTCCGTTCTTCCAGAATACCCCTTTATTCTTTCGTAAGTACGATGGAGTTCCTGGAGAAAGGATGCCGAGTTCATCATGATGACTTGAAGCAGCGGAATGAAGACATCAACGTAATGGATCGTCCTCTTCGGGAAGAGCTGCCAAGAACAAGAAGACTCGCTAGAATTTCGTAACCATAACTTTCCCCCTTACTCCCCTTCTTAAAATCTCGGGACGAGATTTCTTGTAGTGGAGGAGAATTGTGACGCCCGGATAATTAGACTACGGTAATTCCTTGCTAATGATGCCACGTCACCTCTGTCACTGTAGTTAATCTCGGGTTAGTTCAAAACCGATTCAAATTTAAAATTGAATTAAAGTCAAACGGTAAAGATTTTCTAATATTAAAACTAAAATGTTGGGGTGTTGCCAAATAATGCATAGGTAATTATTGTGGAGAAACAACATTTTTACAAAAAGTTTAAATGCACTTAAATGATTAAAACAGTAGGTAAAACTATTAAATAAATGCCTTTGATATTTTATAAAATCGTAAACTATTTTATCTTGAGGTAAAACTTTTTAGGGTAGTGGGTTGTTTTGAAACACTAATTTGGAGCTATTGTCATATTTTACTAAACTAAGAATAAAGTGTAACTAAAATAAAACAGAAAAGGAAAAAGAATAAAAGAAAAGAAAACCAGAAAAACAAAATAAAAGGAAATAAAAGCCCCGTTGGCCAACCGGGCCAGACGGCCTAGCCGGGCAGCCCACCCCGGCCCAGCCGGCCACCCATCTCTCTCTGGCCTGCTAAGGCCGCCGCCCCCACCCGCTAAACCTAACTCCCCCCACTTCTCCCACTTCCTCGATCCCCTTCTTCCCCTCCCGATCAGGAAGCCCCGTCGGCCTCGTCCCGACCACGCCGCCTCTCCCCGGCGACCGCGCCACCCCACTCCTCGACACCGGCGCCCGCCTCTTCAACCCTCCCTCCTGCGTGGATCTGGTCGGGGGCAATCGACGCCCCCGACGCCCAGCGCCCGCGCCGATGCCGTACCCCGTCGTCACCGTCCCCACCCGTCGACGGCGTTCGCCTCCTCGACCCCTTCCCCGACGGACTCTCCCGCGCTTCACCGACGAACCCTTGCACCGGGGGTATGACCCCATCTCCCCCTGCCCCTTCCCCTACGCCGGTCGCTCCTTCACCGCGCTCACCACGTCGCCCCGCCGTTCACCGTCCGATGCTGCGCGCCGCGTCCGACTACGCATCACTGCGGCTAGCAACTGCTGCTGCCCAGCTCCGCCGCTCCCTGCTTGCGTGCCCCACGCCCAGCCCTGCATCCGCACGCCCATGGTGCCGCCCGCCGGAGCCCCGCCTCCGCCGGCTGTTGCTTCGGCGACTTCCGCAGCCTGCCGTTTCCACCATTCCCTCGCGCGCGCGCCGGCGTCCCTCTCGTGCTCCCCGCACTGGCGCCGGGCCGCGTCCTGCTCCCCCTCCCCGGCGCTCTGCTCGTTGGCCGCTGGCGCTCCTCTGGAGCGGTTGGGCGTGCCTTGCCTTGCCTTGCCGTGGCCGGCTCGGCCACTGCCAATGGCCCCCTGGCTTAATTAGGGGCTAATTAACCCCCACGCCCTTTTCAAAAAAAAGAAATAATGAATTAATTATTTAATTAATTAACCAATTAATTAGCTTAATTAACTTTGTTTAGTTTACCTAATTAACTTGATTAGTTAATTAAAACTGTTACTTAGTTACTAGTAAATGACAGACGGGCCCCACTGCCCGGTTTGACCAGTCAACGGTCAGTGTTGACCGCTGACGTCACGATGAGGTCATGCTGGTGCAATAACTTTGTTTTAGAATTAATATTACTTTCAGAATATTGTTAAATCTTCAAAAAAAATCATAGAAATTAAACTGTAGCTCAGATCGAAAAACTTTGTACATGAAAGTTGCTCAGAACGACGAGACGAATCCGAACACGTGGTCTGTTTACCTGCCAGATGCCTCTAACTATCTGAACATGGAACTTTCCCCCCTCCGATCATCTGTCTGACACAGGTCCGGAACCGGGAAAACATTCCCGGTTGAATTCCCCCTTCACCTATATCGTGTAGCCATACGTTAGGTCACACCCGGCACAGCATATCGCCATGTTATGCTTTGTGATGCTATGTTTGCTTTATATTTACTGTTTCTTCCCCCTCTTCTCTCCGGTAGACCCCGGGACTGGTGCTGCCCCTGTGATGGACTACGTCGACGACGACCCTTCTTCCTTTCACCGGAGCTTCCAGGCAAGCCCCCTCCTTGATCACCATATATCACCTATTCTTCTCTATACTGCTTGCATTAGAGTAGTGTAGCATGTTACTGCTTTCCGTTAATCCTATCCTGATGCATAGCCTGTCATTGTTGCTATAGTTGTTACCCATACCTGCTATCCTACTGCTTAGTATAGGATGCTAGTGTTCCATCAGTGGCCCTACACTCTTGTCCGTCTGCCATGCTATACTACTGGGCTGTGATCACTTCGGGAGGTGATCACGGGTATATACTATATACATTATATACATGACACATGTGGTGACTAAAGTCGGGTCGGCTCGAGGAGTACCCGCAAGTGATTCTGATGAGGGGGCTGAAAGGACAGGTGGCTCCACCCGGGTAGAGGTGGGCCTGGGTTCCTGACGGCCCCCGACTGTTACTTTGTGGCGGAGCGACAGGGCAGGTTGAGACCACCCAGGAGAGAGGTGGGCCTGGCCCTGGTCGGCGTTCGTGGTTACTTAATATGCTTAACGAGATCTTGGTATTTGATCTGAGTCTGGCCATTTGGTCTATACGCACTAACCATCTACGCGGGAGTAGTTATGGGTATCCCGACGTCGTGGTATCAGCCGAAGCTCTTTTGACTCCGCGTACGCAACGTGCAGGTGTGCATAGGGCGATGGGCCCAGACCCCTGCGCGCATAGGTTTAGACCGGCGTGCTGACCTCTCTGTTGAGCCTAGGTGGGGCTGCGACGTGTTGATCTTACGAGGCCGGGCATGACCCAGAAAAGTGTGTCCAGCCAAATGGGATCGAGCGTGTTGGGTTATGTGGTGCACCCCTGCAGGGAAGTTTATCTATTCGAATAGCCGTGTCCCTCGGTAAAAGGACGACCCGGAGTTGTACCTTGACCTTATGACAACTAGAACTGGATACTGAATAAAATACACCCTTCCAAGTGCCAGATACAACCCGGTGATCGCTCTCTAACAGGGCGACGAGGAGGGGATCGCCGGGTAGGATTATGCTATGCGATGCTACTTGGATGACTTCAATCTACTCTCTTCTACTTGCTGCAAGATGGAGGCTGCCAGAAGCGTAGTCTTCGATAGGACTAGCTATCCCCCTTTTAATCTGGCATTCTGCAGTTCAATCCACTGATATGCCCCTTTACACATATACCCATGCATATGTAGTGTAGCTCCTTGCTTGCGAGTACTTTGGATGAGTACTCACAGTTGCTTTTCTCCCTCTTTTCCCCCTCCTATACCTGATTGTCGCAACCAGATGCTGGAGTCCAGGAGCTAGAGATCCCGAGGATGATTCTACATGGAGTTCGGCTTCGAGGAGTAGTTAGGAGGTCCCAGGAAGGAGGCCTTGCCTTTTCGATCGTTGCTACTTTTGTGCCAGCCTTCTTAAGGCAAACTTGTTTAACTTATGTCTGTACCCAGATATTGTTGCTTCTGCTGACTCGTCTGTGATCGAGCACTTGTATTCGAGCCCTCGAGGCCCCTGGCTTGTATTATGATGCTTGTATGACTTATTTATGTTGTAGAGTTGTGTTGTGATATCTTCCCGTGAGTCCCTGATCTTGATCGTACACATTTGCGTGCATGATTAGTGTACGGTCAAAACGGGGGCGTCACAGTGGGCTTCTTCTGGTCCATAAAAAATCGTCAAAAATTGGCACGTCAATTGGACTCCGTTTGGTATTCCTTTTCTGTAAAACACAAAAACAAGGAAAAAACAGAAACTAGCACTGGGCTCTAGGTAAATTCGCTAGTCCCAAAAATCATATAAAATAGCATATAAATGCATATAAAACATCCAAGATGGATAATATAATAGCATGAATACTTCATAAAGTATAGATACGTTGGAGACACATCATCTTGCAATTGAATATTTTAGTTTCTTGTTTTATCACTAGTTTAGTCTATAAAAGAAAACTAAAACAAATGGAATTGAGGTTGCCTCATATGCTTCAAATTTTTAATGTCTTTCATGAAAATGATGGAAAGGAAAATTGTGCTCAAGTGTTAGAAGAATAATTCAATAAATTTTTTGGCATAAAATCTTTGAATGATGAGCATGATTGCAATGTTGTTAGTATAAATTCTTTGAGGCACACAGCGCATCAGAGTTGGGCCAGAAGAGTCCCGAGGCGACCACAAGCCTAGGGGGCGCCCCCCTAGGGCGCGCCCCTGGCTTGTGGGCTCCTCAGGAACCCCCCTGACTTTTTTCCGACACCAAAAATTCCTATACATATAGAAACCCCAGAAAAGAAACCTAGATCAGAAGTTCCGTTGCCGCAAGCCTCTGTAGCCACGAAAAACTAATCGGGAGCCCGTTCTAGCACCCTGCCGGAGGGGGAAACCATCACCAAAGGCCATCTTCATCATCCCGACGGTCTCCATGACAAGGAGGGAGTAGTTCACCCTCGGGGCCGAGGGTATGTATACCAGTAGCTATGTGTTTGATCTCTCTCTCTCTCTCTCTCTCTCGTGTTCTTGATGTACTGCGAGCTTTGTTCATATAGTTAGATATTATGGTATTCTTCCCCCTCTACCTTCTTGTGATGAATTGAGTCTTGCTCTTTGAGGTTTCGTTATGTTGGATTGAGTATTGGGTTTGAGAACACTTGATATATGCATGTCTTGCGATGGGATATCAGTGGTGACAATGGGATGTTCTATTGATTTACTTGATGTATTTTTTTCACTCAACTCGCAGATTCCCGAGGTGACATTGGGGTAATCTATGCATAGGGGTTGATGCACGTTTTCGTCCTACATTCTCCGATAGAAACTTTGGAGTGATTCTTTGTCACACGTTGAGGGATTACCATATGGTTTAGTTATGTTATCATTGTTGTTGCACTAGTGAAAGTATGAACCCTAGGCCTTGTTTTCAAGCATTGCAATACCCTTTTTTCTCACTTTTGTTACTAGTTACCTTGCTGTTTTTATATTTTCAGATTACAAAAACCTATATCTACCATCCATATTACACTTGTATCACCATCTCTTCGCCGAACTAGTGCACCTATACAATTTACCACTGTATTGGGTGTGTTGGGGACACAAGAGACTCTTTGTTATCTGGTTGCAGGGTTGTTTGAGAGAGACCATCTTCATCCTACGCCTCCCACAGATTGATGAACCTTAGGTCATCCACTTGAGGGAAAAATGCTAGTCCAACAAAAGTCTGCGCTTGGAAGCCCAACACGAGTCTACAATAAGAAGGTTGCGTAGTAGACATCATACACACAAGACATTTCCACACACCAAAGTAAACTATTACATCCATAAATAACTAGGATAAACAATCATCTGATCATCATCTACTTCTTGTCACACTTGCCTCCACTGCTCCACTAGGATAAATGGAACAATATTCTTTACTGTGAATAGTGTGCTCTATTGGGCACACAAGTATATGGATCATATATAACCTTGGGCGAGCAATGTGCCCGCACGCTCGTGCTAGCTCGATGTTTCTTCTATGCTAAGTTTCGATTAATTGATGGCGTCATTTCCCGCCATTTCCTCACCGGTTTCCCGCCACCCAACAATATTGCGCATAAACCTAGGCGGCGCGCGACACACGGAGGCAACAAGCATAGCTTGTAGCATATCCACCTTTTCCAAGCATGCCAACCCACCAAAGCGCTGCCTCTGCCGTCAGCCTCGTCGACGAGGAAAACGAGAAGGCACCATGGCCCATCAAGGCCGAGCCGCTCCCTGGCAATGCGATGGACGACACCGTGATGCGCGTCATTGCCAGGGTTGAGCAGACCCTTGGCGCATGGCGCTTCAGCGCCGCGGATCAAGATAGGCATGTCAGCGCCGAGAGGTTGCAGCTCGCTGCACAACATGATCGATGGCACGCCGCAGAGCACGCTAGGCACGTCCGCGCCGATAGGTTGCGGCTCGCCGCACAGCGTGACCGTTGGAGCACCGTAGAGCAAGAGGCGCGGCGCGCCGCACAGCAAGAGCGGATTGTGCTTGCCTGCTGTCGACAGGGCGTCGCAGCTGGGTGCGTCAGTACCCCCATTCCTCGCTAGGAGTGGGTAGAGGCCCTCTATGCAGTACTTGCACCAGAGGCCGGCCGCACCGTACTTGCACCGGACGCCTGTCGCGCCGTTTGCCTTGTCCGCGGCCCGCTCGATGCCAACACGTGATACATCCATTTTGCATCATGTTTACCTACTGTTATTCATAATGTTTTAATGCATAATAATGCTTTTTGGAGTTATTCTAATGCCTTTTCTCTCATAATTTGCAAGGTTCACACAAAGAGGGAGAATTCCGGCCGCTGGAAATCTGGACCTGGAAAAGCTACGCCAGGCCACCTATTATGCGCAACTCCAAATAAGCTGAAACTTCACGAGAAATTTTTATGGAATAAATAAGAAATACTAGAGCAAATAACTAACAGAGTGGGGCCACCTGGTGAGCACAAGACACCAGGGTGCGCCTGGCCCCCCAGGCGCGCCCTGGTGGGTTATGCTCAGCCCAGCCCACCTCCGATGCCCATCTTCTGGTATATAAGTCATTTTGACCTAGAAAAATAAGCAGAGGACTTTTGGAACGGAGCACCGCCGTCTCGAGGCGGAACTTAGGCAAGAGCACTTTTGCCCTCCGGCGGAGCAGTTCCGCCGGGGGAACTTCCCACCCGGAGGGGGAAATCATCGTCATCATCATCACCAACAACTCTCCCATCTTGGGGAGGGCAATCTCCATCAACATCTTCAACAACACCATCTCATCTCAAACCCTAGTTCATCTCTTGTGTTCAATCTTCGTACCGGAACTATAGATTGGTGCTTGTCGGTGACTTGTAGTGTTGATTACATATTGTAGTTGATTACTATATGGTTTATTTGGTGGAAGATTATAGGTTCAAATCCAATATGCTATTTAATACCCCTCTGATCATGAGCATGATTATCATTTGTGAGTAGTTACTTTTGTTCTTGAGGTCACGGGAGAAATCTTGGTGCAAGTAATCATGTGAACTTGATATGTGTTCGATATTTTGTTAGTATGTATGTTGTGATTCCCTTAGTGGTGTCATGTGAACATTGACTACATGACACTTGACCATATTTGGGCCTAAGGGAATGCATTGTGGAGTAGTAATGAGATGATGGGTTGCGAGAGTGACAGAAGCTTAAACCCTAGTTTATGCGCTATTCCGTAAGGGACGATTGGATCCAAAAGTTTAATGCTATTGTTAAAATTCATTCTTAATACTTTTCTGGTATTTACGGATGCATGCGAGGGGGTTAATGATAAGTAGGAGGTTTGTTCAAGTAATAACATCACCTAAGCACCGATCCACCCACATATCAAATTATCAAAGTAGCGAACACAAATTGAACCAACATGATGAAAGTGACTAGGTGAAATTCCCGTGTACCCTCAAGAACGCTTTGCTTATTATAAGAGACCGTTTTGGCCTGTCCTTTGCCTCAAAAGGATTGGGCTACCTTGCTGCACTTTTGTTACTATTATCATTACTTGCTCGTTACAAATTATCTTTCTATCAAACTACTCTGTTACTTACAATTTTAGCACTTGCAGACATTACCTTGCTGAAAATCACTTGTCATTTCCTTTTGCTCCTCGTTGGGTTCGACACTCTTACGTATCAAAAAGGCTACAATTTATCATGTATACTTGTGGGTATGATAAAACCAACAGCTAGCTAATCCTTACGCGGGAGATGGAACCGAACATCCAGATATGCATTTGATATATGTGGAAGAAATTTGTGGATTATTTAAGCTTGTAGGTTTACCCGGAGATGAAGTTAAGAAGAATGTTTTCCCTTTATCTTTGAAGGAAAAATCATTGGCATGGTATAGGCTATGCGATGATATTGGATCTTGGAATTGGAATCGATTGAAATTGAAGTTTCACCAAAAAAATTATCCTATGCATCTAGTTCATCGTCATCGGAATTATATATATAATTTTTGACCTCGTGAAGGAGAAACTATCTCTCTAGCTTGGGGAGGATTAAATCAATGTTATATTCATGCCTCAATCATGAGCTCTCAAGAGAAATTATTATCCAGAATTTTTATGCTCGGCTTTCTCATAATGATTGATCCATGCTTGATACTTCTGGTGCTAGTTCTTTTATGAAGAAGACTATTGAATTCCGGAGGAATCTTTTAAAAAGAATTAAATGCAACTCTGAATATTTGGTACTCAACGAAGGTAAAGAGTCAGGTATTAAGCTTAAGTATGATTGTGTTAAATTTTTTATGAATACTGATGCTTTTCAAAAGTTTACACTACTAGGAAAAGGGCTATAGACAATATGCACACTAATGGCGCACCAGACATGTGATGCGCCACTACTATATAGCAGTGGCGCACCGTGTGCTGGTGCGCCATTAGTGTGATAGATACTAATGGCGCACCACAACTATGGTGCACCACTACTAATAATTTTTTTTCTTTTTTCCAAAAATAGTAATGGCGCACCGTGTGCTGGTGCGCCATTAGTGTGATAGACACTAATAGCGCATCACAACTATGATGCGCCACTACTAACAAAATTATTATTATTTTCCAAAAATACTAATGGCGCATCGCGACACAGTGCGCCATTACTAGTTAACACTAGTAATGGCGCACCAGTCACCCCGTGCGCCATTGCTAACCCTTTCCCCCACTAAAAAATTTTCTATCTTCCCCATCTCTCTCACCCGACCCGCCCACTACCCCGACCCGTACTGCGCCGCCGCCGCCCCCGCGCCCCCGCCGCCTCCCCCGCTCCGACCCTCGCCCGGGCGGCGACGAGCCCTTCCGCCCCCACCATCTCTGTCCCGTTCGAGGTGAGGCCCTCGCCCGGCCGCCCGGTCCTCCCCACCCCAAGGGCAGGGGCTCCGGGCGCGCCCAAGAATCAGTGAGCACATAAGGCAAGGCCAGGTGGCGCAGGTGGCCGATGGCCGGCAGCGCCCACGGCCCCGGCGGGAGTCTGTTAGCGTGCGTGGCCGTCCGCCGTCGTTCGGGTCGCCCGCCTACAGCCCGACTCTCTCTACGTGTGGCTGGTTGATTTTGTTCGTTCTTCGTCGTGTTCTTCATCTGTTTCATGGTGCTGCTCCGCGTGCGTGTGTGTGGTGGTTCTTTTTCGGCTGCTCGACGGATTGGTCAGCCAGTACTCTCTCACACAATTTGTTGTGCAGCAGATTAGATGTAGGATTCGGCGGCGACCGTACGGGTGCGCCGCAGCGTTGCTGCCACTGACGCCGCTACCTGGATTCGTTCGCCAGCGTGGATTTGTCTCGCCGGTGCTTGGAGTCTCAGCCGCCGCCAGCAAGGTATCCCCTCCACCTTCCCCATTCCCTGCTCTCCTCCCGTCCGGTCCTCCCGCGCTTGCTTGCGTGTTGGCTGTGTGTGCTCTTGCTGCCGTGTGAGGCGTGCGTGCCTGTTTGTTGTGCCTGTGTATCTACTTGTTGTGTGCGTGGTTGCTAGCTGCTGCTGGGCACCAGGCCATGGCCTCTGCTGTACGCAACTATGATTTCTAAAGAATGCAGTTTGCTTGCTGCTGACCTGTTGATGTTGCTGCCAGGGAGAAATAGACATGGCATCTGCGGGTCAATCTTCAGTTGAGAGGCTGGGAAGCACCAAGCATATATCATTTGGTAAGTAAGGTACAAACTAACTTGTTTATTGTTTCCAACTTTTCATGCTTAATATTCTGTATATTTCAAATTCTAATACTAGCAGATGTGTTTTGCAAGTCGCACGAGGATTGAGTAAATTGATGATCATTCAGTCATCAAGGAGACGAGAACTTGATGAAAAGAGGCATTGGATGCAGCATATGGGGCAGTATTTTGATCTCATCTAATGGATGTATTTATTGTTTGTCCTTATAACATGGTATTTTATTAATTATTTATCTATACTTGCCGTATAGCCGTATTGCTGAATTGTTGTATCCCTTGTCGTCATACCCGTATCGCGCCCAAGAATCAGTGAGCACACAAACGAGGAGGAGCGCGCCGCCGACGAGATCATCAAGAATCAGTGAGCACACAAACCCAAACCACCACCAGATTTGTTTTTCTTGTGTATGTATTGGTGGGTGATGCAGGGTACCCTGTGATGTGCTGCTTATAGCAATGTCGTCTTAGCGCTAGCAAACTACAGTAGTTCTGTGATGCACTACATATCTAGCGAGATGTTGAAATTCATGTAGTATCATAGGCTCCTCCATGACCGTTCTGTGCTACTCTGTTAGGTTGGAAGCCCATTTTGAGAAGGTGCAGAGGATCTCGGATACAACCACGCTGCCATTTGCTATGCACTACCTACGTTCGCGGATAATGGAGGAGCTGGATATTTCGCACCTGACCGAGAGGCTGCTGCAAGGGAAGGGAGAGCTGACGCCAGAGGACAAGTACGAGACCTGGGAGAAGATCAAAATTCTGAGTATGGTTCCGTGGTTTATCTCATCCTCATTCATGGCCTGTTTATGTTCTTCTTCTCTGCTATGTTCCACTTATTTATAACGGTAGTACTGCTATTTTTCTGCTACTTCTTTTAACTTGTTGGCTGAACCAATGGAAATACTGTTATATATTTGTTTTGTCGCTCAACCAGTGCTGCAATGGTGGGATCGATTCATCTCTTTACTACAGTTACTCTCTGTAGTTCATGATTTGCTCCTGTAGTGGTATAAAATTATAGTTACTCTTTCAAGCTGGTATCTATGTTTGATATATACTAGTCTTTATCTAAATACCATGTAATGGCATTTCTTGTATGGTTTAGTACATCATTTACTGGTTGGTTTAGTTGTATATTGTACAGGTCATAGTCCTCATGGTTGCATGTAGCTAGTGATAACTCTTTCTTTGCTTTAGCTATTTCAGATGGTTTAGATGCATGCTTATACTCCTATCTATACCAGGTGCATGTGTTATGCTTGTGTACCTACATACATAATAGTACACATGTGTAGGTGGGTGTATGTGTTCTGCTTACAGCAGATGTTTAGTAAGTGTGCTATCAATGTCCTATTTCTTCTTGCAGGTTATGGACTATATCTTTCCTTGCCAATTCCCTCTCTCCTAAATCTGATTTGAACAGATGCCGACAGAAAACGGTCGAATCTTAGTGCTGCTGCCCCATGAACACATTTTTTTTTAATTTGACTGTACATTCAAATGAAGCCAAGTGGAGTAGTATACTGGTAGTATAGTATAATAATATTAACAAAAGGTAAATGCCCTGATTATTTAGCTCTGTCAGATAAATACTCATCGAAAGTGGGCTCCTATCAAAATCCATTTCCATTATAATCTTACTCATACAATATTCACACCATGTAATTCTGGAAATATATGCTCATATCTAGTTCTGCATAAAAAAATGACAGTATTGACATGTTATAAATAGTTTGTTTGTCTTTCTGTTTATTTTGTTACATTTTGCAGGGATGAAGTGAAGAAAAAGAAGAAAAGATTAGTAGAAGATTAGTTTTAGGATTTTCTTTTATTTCCTTGCAATTTTCCTTTTATTGGAAACTTGTAAAGACATTGTAATATTCTTAATATAATAAAAATTATGATTCTATTTCATTTTTTGTTTTTAAATTATTTTTCCTTATAGGTTGTTTTCTGTAAATTTAGATTGTTTTTTGTTTTCCAAATACATTACTAGTGGCGCATTTAAGCCCTTATTAGTGGCGCACCTTCCTTTATTACTAGTGGCGCACCTATAAGGTTATTAGTGGCGCACCTGGAGGGAATACCAGTGGTGCGCCATTAGTAATAAAATATAATGGCGTGGTGCTAGTGGCGCACCTGTAGTGCGCCATTAGTAGGCAAAACAGGTGCGCCACTAGTAGGCCTTTTCCTAGTAGTGTTAGCACTAAATATGGACTTGACCCCGAGATAGTAGCCTCCTTTTGTGAATCTTTTGCTACTCATGTTGATCTACCTAAGGAGAAGTGGTTTAAATATCACCGACCAATTAAATAACCGGTAATAGCTAAATATGAAACTATTATTTATAATGTTGATCCAGTTGGTCCTATTGCTTATATTGAGAAACCACCTTTCCCTGTTAGAATGAAGGAACATGCTAAAGTTTCAACTGTGGTCAACAAAAGTTGTATTAGAACACCCAAACCAGCTGAACAAATCAAGGTAGAACCTTGTGTTGCTATGGTTAAAGATCTCCTGGAAGTATATATAGATGGGCATGTTATTTACTTCTGTGATGAAGCTGCTAGAATTGCCAGACCTGATAAAAAGGTTAAACATAGACCCGTTGTTGGCATGCCTGTTGTCTCAGTTAAAATAGGAGATCACTATTATCATGGTTTATGTGACATAGGTCCTAGCGTGAGTGATATACCTTTTACCTTATATCAAGAAATTATGAATGACATAGCACCCGCTGAAATAGAAGACATAGATGTTACTATTAAACTTGCTAATAGAGACACCATCACACCACTTGGGATTGTTAGAGATGTTGAAGTCTTATGCGGGAAAATAAAATACCCTACCGATTTTCCTGTTCTTGTTTCCCCACAATATGATTTTTGTCCCATTATCTTTGGTAGACCTTTCTTGAACACCGTTAATGCTAAAATAGATTGTGAGAAACAAATTGTCGGTGTGAGCTTTGGTGATGAGTCTCATAAATTTAATTTTTCCGAGTTTAGTAGAAAACCTCATAAAAAGGAATTGCCTAGTAAGGATGAAACAATTGGTCTTTCTTCTATTGCTGTACCTCCTACTGATCCACTAGAACAATATTTGGTAGACCATGAAAATGATTTACATATGCATGACAGAAATTAAATAGATAAGATTTTCTTTGAATAATGTCCTCTGCTTAAACACAATTTGCCTATTGAAACTCAAGGAGGTCCTCCTTCACCTAAAGGTGATCATGTCTTTGAATTAAAACAACTAGTCGTCAACCCGTGCGCCTGAACGGGAAGCATTATGCTCCTTAATTTGGTGGTTCACTAATATATAAAATAAAATGATTAGATAGATACAGGATGTCTGAATGACTTTATGACCTTTGAAGTATAATGTACTACGTACAAACGGAAAGAAATAGCTGCTATACTTTAGTATTTTAAACGAACCACAACTTGCCAACTTATTAGTTCGACGTTGATAGATATATATGAAAATTCGGATCCAAAAATCTCCTATACTAAAAGTGAAATATTTGACTATAAACGTTTCGTATGAGTTAGAACTTATTACCACTCGCCTCTTGCTGATATGTTTTCAGTATTATAAGTAAAAGTAAGTAAAAGTTCTACATAATTACCCACTTTGAATCATGAAATCCAAATTAGACACTTTACAAATACGAATATGATTTAAATCCATCACATCCATGAGACTTTTGATTTCTTCTCGACGAATACATACACATATAACCATAATTGAAATCCATGGTACACATACATTATTGTGAGATCTAACATGTATAGTTGTACATACAAAACAAAAACAATACATTTATAGTTTTGTCTTGTCATATTTAGTTATTACTGCAAACATTGAAACAGAAGGTATTGTGATTTTATTTGTTCGGCACTCTTATCAAATGTCAGAATTTATTATTTTGAGCTGAGTATAATTCCATTCCACAAACAGCAAGAGCTCATGGGTACCGAAGAAGCAAAACATGTTGTATGAAGTTGCACTAAATGGCATGTAACACATGACATGTTTGAGTACATCCAAAATAGTATATAAGAGAAGCTAATCCACCACTTGTTGTGTGACAAAAAAAACTACAGGAGTAGAAACATATTATAATGAATATGCAAAGATCACACGTATGTTATAAGGAAATTTGGTGGTAACATCCGATATAATAACATGTGACTTAGATCGCCACACATGAAAGATGTTGCATGCCCTTGTCAATTAAAATAGTAGTGCATGAACTATCTGTAATAGGTCTATAAATGTTAGAGTTTCCAGAGATTTTCTCAAAATGGATAAAGCGGTAGAAAGGCGTCAGCCATGAAGATTTAATTTTATGTAACAAACAAAAGCAAGCTATAATAGATAGGAGAAAGCAAGCAAGGTCCTTTCTGGAACAAACTTCTAGTGTTGATCCTAAAGAGTTCTTCTATTGCATTAGATATGTACGAAAAACGTATATAACGAATGACACACTTCTGCAGAGAATTTGATTAATTAGTTGCTCCGAGTTCGATCAAACTTGCATTAAGAAAAGTATATATATTATGCAGCAATGGTAGCGGAAATATACGTATAGATAAATGATATATGTATAGATAAATATTCTTTCTTAGGTAAGATGAAGTTTACACAAAACCGGTACATTGCTCAGAGCACAACTAGTAGCAGGTAAAAAATTCCAGTGGCTTCCATGGCTTTCCCTATTTTGTTCTCCACAAATGCAAATCATAGTTTCCACAACTAAAGATTTATCGCTGCATTTTACCCCCAACAAAATAGTTGTAGAGACAAAAATAGTGTTTAGGCACATACTCCAATTGGAGATATAATCATTAGCATGGAAATGATGTGTTTCTCTTACAATAATCTAAATAGATTTCCAATGTCCACCATATATATTCTACCAACAACAACCCGGATCTCTGATATAGCTTCCCCTTTGTGCTCGTAATCCCACAATAAAAGAAGTGTTGCAGACCCTATTAAATCCATCCTTACATCCCCGGAGAATATGACGCTGATAACTCTACTTGCCAAATAGAAAAAGTAGAGAATAAGATCCATGCACTTAGGATTTATTATTGTATAGAGCAAATATAGAAGCCATTGTATTGCAGCTGTCCTGGTTCTTGAGTAAACCATGGTTTGACGAAATAACTAATTTATCTTTTATTTCTTCACCAGCTGACTACATATAGCAACAACTAAGGAAAGGGTGGAAGGAGAAACGGTTCAGTACTTTCTAACTGGTAAGAAATAGTATAACAGTCGGATGCTTGAAAGCCATATAGCATTTGCATTATTTGGCTCCGTTCACGATATAGTAGACACCTTTATCCACTGGAGGAACCATTCTGAGTAGAAAATACATGCTACCTAGTTTGCTTACTAAATTCTGTTGTCAACAAAAGGCAAGCATGCCAATAGTAAGCACTCTTTGCTTTCTTAAAAATTTAGTGCAATCCATTTTTTATGAATTAAGGAAAAGCAGTATGTTGTTGTGTTTCTCTCCAATGTTGTTACAATGGAACACCAGAAGTATTTCACTTGTGTATAGGAAGTTGATTCTGCAAGGCATGAGGTGTGTATTATATAAAGGAAAAAACTTATCTGAACATAAGATGCATTCGAAACTTGGAAATGATAGTACCTCACTACAATGTGCTACAAATAGGCAAAATTCTAATTTCAGTGATTTACTGGACACCACTTTCAAATGCTCTGTACACATAATGATTATGATCAACATCAGTTATAAAGATCACCATGAGATGCACTCTCACCAAATCTTAAACCAACTTGGACTTGAATTTACTAAATGACAAATATGACAGATTAAATACGTACGTCTGCGCTGGTCCATAACATATATACCTAGCAGCCAACTCTTGCTGATCGATCCTATCTAACGAAGTACCCCAAATATAACAAATCTCAACTAAAAACAAAGAGTAGAGATCTTTTGGTAAATAAGCAAAAAAGAAAGCGAAGGATACTCTTTCCGAAAATTTTAGTGAGGACAACTCTTGCATAGTATACTGTGCTAAATTATTAAGATCAGTAAAGTTGTACTTCATATTTCTGGTGGGATGCTAACAACATAAAAACTCATGGTGCAACAAATCGTTTGGATTTGAGAGGGTAGAGGTAGAAGAAAAGAAGAAGAAACGCAAAACTTGAAACTACTAAACAACCTGCGCTGGTTGCAAATATCAATGTCACAAATGCAGTTTTGATATACAGTACATGAAAGACTTAGTTCGACATTAGTAACAGACATGCTATATACTCAAAAGATTACATGGAAGGTTCCACGAAAGTACATCATATAGTGCTTATTGTTCTACTATAACTTTATATGCTTGAACAAATTCCTTAGGAAAAGCCTTATAGCTATAGAAATTCATGTTTTGGCAACTTAATAATTCATCAAACACTGCCATTGCATTTCAAAATAGAAAGAAATAATGGATTAAGACTGACGAAGGGAAGGAGCTAGAAGAGAGAAGATGTTGTTTGTTACACAGAGTATCACGCAGGTCGATCTTACCATCATCGACGGACATGCCCAGGTCCGGCCGCCTGCCGGACATGTGTGTGGTGCGTGTCTCACCATGTAGGTCCTCATGGATCAGCACTGCCTGACACCGCATCCCTGTCCTCATCCAAATCGATGTCTACTTTCTCTAGAGCAATCTCGCATCAAGAAAAAGAGGAGGCGACAGTCACGCGAAGGAGAAGAAAAATAGGTCACGTACATGCAAATACCAGGGAATGACTAATCGGACACAAAATAGGTGACGTACATCAAGCAATTGCATTCGAAAAAACAGGAAAAAATACTAACTCATCAAAGGAGTAATTTTGGAGAGGAGATAGGTTATTTTCCTTTGCGATTAAGACACCGGCAGCAGCCGGAGTGACCCTTGCTTCATCCTCACGGTCGGAAGCAGCAACGGCTGGGAGACAGAGCTGCTGCTCTTACTTCCTCGCCGTCGGGAGCAGTCCAAATCAGACCGCCGTCGTTGCCCCGCCATGCGGTTGCTGGCTCTTCTTGTTTCTTTTTCTCGAAGGATATAGGCACAGTCATCATTTAGATGAGGCAGCCATGGAATTTCATTATGATCGCCTATAGATGAGGTGGAATTTGGAAGATCAGGGGAAGGTGATGTGCTCCGACCCTGGAGTTCCGTCAAAAACACGCTTGCCCTCTGACCGCAGGAGACCTGAAAGTTAGGATCGGACGGTTGACCTTCTAAAATATCAGAAGTTATCTTTACATTGGACATGGAGTTCCATCAAAAATAAAAGATGGAACATGGAGTTTGTTGGGAAAAAAGATTGAACATGGGGCTATAAAAAATCAGTTTTTTTCCAAGATTAAAAGTGGAGTTTGTCCAACTAAAAAATGCGTGGAGTTTGTTGAAAAATAAATGGGAAACAAAAATTGAACATGGAGGCTATAAGATGATATCAGTTTTTTTCCTTTGATTTTGAACTTCGATTTTGTCCATCTATAGAAAAACGTGGAGTCTGTTTAAAAAAAAGAATGAACGTGGATGTCATATGGTGCTTCCGGTTATTCTACACCGTAATAATGTGGTCCCACCATATTAACGGTTCCTAATTTAACTTGGTAATTTCTAGGGAGTCTGTAATTAGTGTAGGTATGGATTGCCAAACACTTTAAAATATGCATATCTTGATGAGAAGAAGATATATCCTGTTATTATTAGTGCTAACCTTTCAGAACATGAAGAAAAAAGATTATTGAAAGTTCTACGGAAGCACCGAGCTGCAATTGGATATATTCTTGATGATCTTAAGGGCATGAGTCCCACTCTATGTCAGCATAAGAACGGAAATATTAAAACTTCCGGAAGCAGGTATAATCTATCATACAGATGATAGTAGATGGGAGGTATTACTGTTGTTCCTAGTGATAAGAATGAACTCATTCCACAAAGAATTGTTACAGGCTATAGAATGGTGATTGATTTTAGAAATTTAAACAAAGCAACTAGAAAAGATCATTACCATCTGCCTTTTATTGATCAAATGCCAGAAAGATTATCTAAGCACACACATTTTTGCTTCCTTGATGGATATTCTGGTTTTTCACAAATACTTGTTTCTCAACCTGATCAAGAAAAGACCACTTTTACTTGTCCTTTTGGAATATATGCTTATAGGCGTATGCCTTTTGGTTTAAGCAACACACCTGCTACCTTTCAAAGATGTATGACTACTATATTCTCTGACTTTTGTGAAAAGATTGTTGAGGTTTTCATGGATGACTTTTCTGTTTATGGGAATTCTTTTGATGATTGTTTAAGCAATCTTGACCGACTTTT
The DNA here is from genome assembly GCF_002575655.3 of Aegilops tauschii subsp. strangulata. Taxonomy (NCBI): domain Eukaryota; kingdom Viridiplantae; phylum Streptophyta; class Magnoliopsida; order Poales; family Poaceae; genus Aegilops; species Aegilops tauschii. The sequence goes on from NC_053037.3 coordinate 596,618,161, forward strand.
GCAGAGATGTGAGCAAACAAATCTTGTCTTGAATTGGGAGAAGTGCCACTTTATGGTTAACAAAGGTATTGTTTTGGGCCATAAAATCTCTGAAAGATGTATTGAGGTGAACAAAGCTAAGGTTGATGCAATTGAGAAAATGCCATGTCCTAAAGATATCAAATGTATTCGTAGTTTCCTTGGTCATGCTGGTTTCTATAGGAGATTTATCAAAGACTTCTCTAAAATTTCCAGGCCTCTTACAAAGCTTTTTCAAAAGGATATTCCTTTTGTTTTTGATGATGATTGTTTATAAGCCTTCGAAGAACTCAAGAAACGTTAATTTTTGCGCATATTGTTCAACCCCCTGATTGGAACTTGCCTTTTGAAATTATGTGTGATGGTAGTGATTATGCTGTTGGTGCTGTTCTAGGACAAAGAGTTGATAAGAAACTAAATGTTATACATTATTCTAGTAAAACTCTGGACAGTGCTCAACGAAAATATACTACTACTGAAAAAGAATTTCTAGCAGTGGTGTTTGCTTGTGATAAATTTAGATCTTACATTGTTGGCTCTAAAGTTATTGTTCACACCGATCATGCTGCAATAAAATATCTTATGTAAAAGAAAGATGCTAAACTTAGACTTATTCGTTGGGTTCTCTTGCTACAAGAATTTGATTTGCATATCACTGATAGAAAAGGAGCGGAGAACCCCGTAGCTGATAATTTGTCTAGGTTGTAGAATGTCCTTGATGACCCACTACCTAGTGATGATAGTTTTCCTGATGCGTAGTTAGCTGCAATAAAAGTTTCTCATAACACTCCTTGGTATGCTGGCTATGCTAATTATATTGTTGCTAAATATTTACCACCCAGTTTCACATACCAATAAAAGAAAAAATTCTTCTATGATTTAAGACATTACTTCTGAGATGACCCACATCTTTGTAAAGAAGGAGTAGATAGTATTATTAGATGTTGTGTACCTGAGCATGAACAGGGACAAATCCTACGGAAATGTCACTCCGAAGCTTATGGAGGACATCATGCGGGAGACAGAACTGCTCACAAGGTATTGCAATCTGGGTTTTATTGGCCTACTCTCTTCAAGGATGGTCGTAAGTTTGTCTTATCTTTTGATGAATGTCAAAGAATAGGTAATATCGGTAAGCGTCAAGAAATGTCTACGAATCAATTGCTGTCGAACCATTTGATGTTTGGGGATTTGATTACATGGGACCTTTTCCATCCTCTAATGGGTATACACATATTTTGGTTGCTGTTGATTACGTTACTAAGTGGGTAGAAGCTATTCCAACTAGTAGTGCTGATCACAACACCTCTATTAAAATGCTTAAAGAAGTTATTTTCCCAAGGTTTGGAGTCCCTAGATATTTAATGACTGATGGTGGTTCACACTTTATTCATGGTGCTTTCTGTAAAATGCTTGCCAAGTATGATGTTAACCATAGAATTGCATCACCCTATCATCCTCAGTCTAGTGGTCAAGTTGAACTTAGAAAAAGAGAAATAAAATTAATTTTGCAAAAGACTGTCAGTAGGTCCCGGAAGAATTGATCTAAGAAATCAGATGATGCACTTTGGGCTTATAGAACAACATATGAAAATCCTATAGGTATGTCTCCTTAGAAGATGGTTTATGGAAATGCTTTTCATTTGCCTCTTGAGTTAGAACATAAAGCATATTGGGCAATTGAAGAACTCAACTATGATTTCAAACTTGCTGGTGAGAAGAGGTTATTTGATATTAGCTCATTAGATGAATGGAGAACCCAAGCTTATGAAAGTGCCAAATTATTTAAAGAAAAAGTTAAAAGATGGCATGATGAAAGAATCCAAAAGCGTGAGTTCGAAGTTGGAGAATATGTTCTTTTGTACAACTCTCGTTTCAGATTCTTTGCAAGAAAGCTCCTCTCCAAATGGGAAGGACCCAATGTTATCGAATAGGTTTATCGATCTGGAGCTATCAAAATAAATAATGCCAAAGGTACTAACCCGAAGGTTGTTAATGGGCAACGAATAAAACATTATATCTCAGGTATGCCCTTTAATGTTGAAAGCAATATTATCCAAACTATGACACCAGAAGAACACATAAAAGAAACCTTTCGGAACACTCCAGAATCGTGAAAAAGAGGAGGTACGTGATACGGTAAGTAAACGGACTCCGAAAATCTGCAAAAATATTTTCTGTCTGTTTTGGAATATAACAAAAATTAGGAAAATAAGAAACAACCAGGAAGGACACCCTGGTGGGCACAAGACAGCAGGGCGCGCCTGGCCCCCCAGGAGCGCCCAGGTGGGTTGTGCCCACCTCGGGTACCATCCGGACTCCGTGTTTCTTCTGTTTGCTTGTTTCCCAAGATAAAAAATCTTTATATACCACCCGAACCTATTGACCACCGTATCACGGAGAAATCTTCTGTTTTCTTTTCTTGTTGTTTTCCTGACATATCTGAAAATATGTCATCCCAAGACTCCAAGGGTGAGAGCTATGTTGCTGACTATATCGCAAACCACAAGTCTTATGGGGATGTGGAGCACTATAGCTGGACTTCGGAGGAAGAGGAGGACTATGTTCCTAAAGGGAAGGAAGAGACGAGCTCAGACGAGGATAAAGTCCCATTGCCTCAACTCGGGGACATGCACGTGGAATTTAAGAAGTCAAGCCTCCCTAATAAGGCAAAGAAGCCTAAGATCCAGTTTAGACCCTTTCGTCTTTTGCAGGAAAACAAGCAAGATTTATGCCAAAAGGTATTGGAGCTTGAGCAGGAGATCGGTCAATTGAAGGAGGAAAATTCCATTCTCAAGCGTAAGCGAAGGAAGAAGGACAATATTGCTACCACTTCATCACCACCACCACCTTCTTTTTCATTACTGAAAGAAAATTGAGTATCGGGTATGGGCACTCCCCTTGGCTTACGCCAAGCTTGGGGGAGGTGTCCCGGTATCGTATCACGTCCACTATCTTTTGCCTTTACTAATCTTAGTTCGATCCTTAGTTATCTTTTGCTTTAGATGAATGCAAGTTTAGTTCGATCCTTTCTTTTTGAGAGTTTTCTTAGTGATCTATCCTTGTAATCCTGTGCGAGATATATAATAAAGTTTAGTTTGAATCCCGCTTTCTGTACTTTCATCTTTCAATAAAAAGAAAGGAAATACATGAAAAAGATTATATGCTAATCTTATGGTAGGTAATGACATCACATAAGGAAAAGTATACGGTAATGATAACTCCCGAATGCTCGGGAGTTAAGCATGGCAACCCGAACGCGTTTAGATGGTAACTTTAGTTTGCGTGAGATTAGGGAAACATGGCAATTTTCTGATGAAAAAACAAAAAAGGACAAAGTTGCCATCCCCTACGAACTAAAGTTGCCATGTCAAAGCGTTCGGGACGAACTGCTCAAATCCTGAACGTTCGAGAGTTATTGGATTGCAAAGTATAAGTAGAAAATTTTGTTGGAGGTTGACAAACATAGCATTTGTCAATGGTGCAATTCATGACAGAATTAATACGGGAAGAGAAGATTCACATGCAAATAAACTATCCTGGAAATCTTTTGTGATTGTGAGCCCCCATGAAAATATTATATGCCAAAATTGTTGACATTGGACAAGGAAGACAACGTAATGATTTATGTTTGTTCATATTCACATAGAATTTATATTGTCATAGAACCTTCAACATGTGGTGCTTGCCCCCCATCTTTGCTAGCCAAAAATTCCGCACCAAGTAGAGATAATACTTGTGCATCCGAAAACCCTTAAACCCAAATCTTATTTTCAAGAGTCCACCATACCTACCAAGGGATTGATTAAGATCCTTCAAGTAAGTTGTCATCAGTGTAATAAGGCAATAAAAATTGCTTCTAAAAGTGTTACGTTGGGCCGCGGTGCCCAACCGAGGCCACGGGACGGATGTTCACTAGGGACCCCTGGCAACGTGCACCTGATGACTCGCACAAGAGCGTCGTGCGAGGATTCAGGCACCAAGGCCTTGGTGAGGTGTGCGTAGAGGCAAGCTGCGGCTGAGTGGTCGTGCTCGGGCTGACTTAAGCGCAAGCACCAGCCCAGCCCTCGCTCATGGGATGATAGGGAGGCGGGCGTCAGGCAGCCGTTGCTGCTTCTTAAAAAGCTCGAGGAACAGGAAACAACGCAGAAAAAACCCCAGTCCCTTTCGAATAAAGAAGCAAGAACCTCAAATTTCATTCCGAGAAGTGGCAAACTGGTTACAAGAGCGAGCGAAAGAAAAAGACATGCCCGGCGCCTATACTAGTCTTCCCACCAGCGTGGAGCATGGGGCCTCCACTTGGCATGGGCATAGTCGATGTTCGACCGTTTCGTCTGCCAGCGCGGAGCCTGGGGCTTCCACTTGGGCGTGGGCATAGTCGATGTTCGACCGTGCATTCACCAGCGCGGAGCATGGGGCTTCCACTTGGGTGTGGGTGGGAGCCCCCCGTGAGGCTGGGGGCGGCGCTCAGGGAGACTCTAGGCGTGTACAGCCCCACTCATTATTACGTGAGAGTGTCACGGGTAGAGCTTGGGAAGGCGCAGGGCGCTCTGAGCATCCCGGACGGGGACCCCGCCCTCCGTCTCCGGGCGCGCGGCGCCTGTCCCGGAAACGCGAGTAGCCTTGGGAGGGCCCTCCCCCTGACGAGATCCTATAGAGTCCCTCCCTGGAGAGGACCCGCCTCGGGAAGGGGTCTCTGACTTTGAGGGTCCGAAGGCGGATGTCGCGGACAACGGCGTTGCCGCAGCGCCTGCCGGCACCTCGCGGCGCGGAGCACGCCTTAGCGACGACCCTCCACCCCGAGAACGAGATCTATTCCCCGCGGGGCACCCTGACGCGCCTCGTCGAATGCCAAGGCTCGCGAGGGATGATGTTTGGCCTCGCACGGGAGGACCGCCTCATCCCTGTAGACGAGGAAGAGTGGGGTCTCGCCGGTGGGCTTAGTCACAATGGTGCGGATAAACCACAACACGAACTGAAGCTCACCGCGCCGACCCCTACCCTAGGCCTCCAGCTTCTTCTTGAAGCACCTTGGCGTGAGGCTCCTCAGGACCGCCGCATTGGCGTGCTTGGTCTGGCCGTTGCTCCGTGGGTGCGCCATCGAAGTGTGATCCACCTCCGTTCCAAGGTTAACACAATATGTTCTGAAGAGATGGGTTGTAACTGGGGGTTGTCGCTGTTAATGACGCGGTTGGGGCTGTTGCATTGGTTCACGAGGGACCCTGGTCTCGCGAGGCCTTGACGATCTTGACGACCGAGTAGGCGGTGATGGCGTGCGTGGGCCTTACCTCTGCCCACTTGGCGAACTCGTTCGCTGGCGACACACGGGTAGTGGTGGCGCCATGCCCGCTCATGATATCGCCTGCTTCCCTGCCCATGCACTTGTGCATGAAATTAGCCTCCGGGCTCCTTTGCCTTGTAGGTCGTCATCACTGTCATCGGATCATGCGGGCCAGGAGGTGGCCCGCCATGGCGCCTCCCGCGAAGGACCACTTACCGCGACAGAAACCCGAGGAGGCACCTCGGGCCGGAGGGGGCATGCCGTCCGCAACCTCGCCGCCACGGGGCTCCCCAGGTCCTCCCCGGAAAGACGGGCTGACGCAACAGGGGCAAGCCCGGACGTAGGGTGGGGGCCGCCACACAGGTGGGAGAGAAAAGGTTACACGCCCCACAAGCGGCGTCTAGCAGCTCAGCGACCCGATTGAGCCAAGCGTCATAGTCACCACCGGCAGGACGGTAGCGCAACAACTCACATGCGACAAGGAGTGCGGCCTGCGCGTCTGTCAGCCCACAATGGGTGCGGGGGAACAACGCCGCGGCGAGGACGAAGGAGGGTGTGGCGGTGGGGTCGCTACTCTGCGCGAAGAGTGGTGTTGATGGGTTCAGCCGCCGACGAGCGGCAGCGCCACTGACCACATTAGCCGAGGGGGGAACGCTGCAGCGAGGAGTACCATGGCTGAGGTGCGCGCCTGGGTGATGCAAACGGCTGAACGCTCAGGGCGAGCTCGGCGAGCTTTCACCATGAACACGGTGGGGCGAGAACGGAGCATGGTTGCTGAAGAGGCGGAGCTTCGACATGCCCCTACTGGCGTGCCAAATGTCTCATTCAGGGTTCCGCAGACCCAAGAAGGTTCAAACTCAGGGGCGTGAACGAACGATCGCGCTTCACAATGACGCTAGCTCGCCATGCCTATGACCTGATCTCGACGAGTACGCTGGATCGTGCGGAAGGAAACAACACAAAGATTTACCCAGGTTCGGGTCACCTTGCAGTGCAAAACCCTACTCCTGGTTTTGGTGGATTGGCCTCATGAGGAGGTAGAGGATGAACTAGTATAGTGGATGAGCAGCCTCATGAGGGCTCAAGTGGTGAGGATAGATTAATCAGGGGTCTGATCCAGGGATCCCTTCTACGGTGATGGCTAGCCCATATATATAGTGGCCTTGGTCCTCTTCCCTCATAGCTTAGGCGGGAAGGCACTACTAGGGAAAAGCCTAGCAGTAGCGCGGGTTGGAGGGGTAGTAGTGGCAAGGGGGGGTGCGCTAATGATAAGGCATTCCAGCTAATGTTCAGCAGTAGCGCGTGTTGGAGCATGATAACCCACAAGTATAGGGGATCGCAACAGTTTTCGAGGGTAGAGTATTCAACCCAAATTTATAGATTCGACACATGCCAAAGAACAGTAATGTGATAGTTTTGATGATAGTAGCATCAACAACAATAACGGTAACAGTGATAGCAGTGATATTGTAGCAGTAACGATAGCAGTAGCAATAGTAGTAACTTAGCAAGAACAATATAAGATAAATTTGTAGGCATTGGATCGGTGACTCGTTGGATGATATTCATCATGATACAATTATAACCTAGGGCGATACGGCACTAGCTCCAGTTCATAAATATAATGTAGGCATGTATTCCGTAAATAGTCATACGTGCTTATGGAAAGAACTTGCATGGCATCTTTTGTCCTACCCTCCCATGGCAGCGGGGTCCTATTGGAAACTAAGGGATATTAAGGCCTCCTTTTAATTGAGAACCGGAACAAAGCATTAACACACGGTGAATACATGAACTCCTCAAACTACGGTCATCATCGGGAGTGGTCCCGACTATTGTCACTCCGGGGTTGCCAGATCATAACACGTAGTAGGTGACTATAACTGGCAAGATCGGATCTAGAACATGGATATAATGGTGATAACATAAACGGTTCAGATCTGAAATCATGGCACCCGGGCCCAAAGTGACAAGCATTAAGCATGGAAAGTCATAGCAACATCAATATCAGAACATAGTGGATACTAAGGATCAGGCCCTAACAAAACTAACTCCATTACATGATGAATCTCATCCAACTCCTCATCGACCAGCGAGCATACGAAGGAATTACTCGCTCCCGGTGGGGAGCATCGTGGAATTGGCGATGGTGATGTGTTGGTGATGACGAAGATCCCCCTCCCTAGAGCCCCAAACGGACTCCAGATATGGCCTCCCGATGAAGAAGAGGAGACGGTGGCGTCTTCGTCTTGTGAAACGCGATAATTCTTTCTCCCTGGTTTTTTTTCTGGAATAATGGGATTTTATAGTGTCGGTTTGAGGGTCAACGGGGCCACCAGGTGGGCAGCACCCACCTGAGCGCGCCTGGGGGGGGGGGGGGGGCAGGCGCGCTCTGGTGGGTTTTGCCCAACCAGGTGCCCCCCTCAGGTCCCTCTTGACTCCAGAAATTCTCTTATTTGATATAAAAAATCCTAGCGAAGTTTTGTTCCATTCCAAGAACTTTTATTTTTGCACAAAAATAACACCATGGTAGTTCTGCTGAAAACAGCGTCATTCCGGGGTTAGTTTCATTCAAATCATGCAAATTGGAGTCCAAAACAACAGGAAAAGGGTTAGGAAAAGTAGATACGTTGGAGACGTATCAGAGCGCGCTACTACTATCCTGCATAGCAGTAGCGTGTTTTCCCTCCCGACGCTACTCCTACACCTTCCTAGCAGTAGCGTCTTTTTCCACCCAGCGCTACTACTACACCTCCCTAGCAGTAGCTCCCGGTGGGCGACCAGCGGTACTGGTAAAGTTTGCTATTTTTTCCTACTGCTTATTGCCGCTATATTTGTACTGGTTTATATTAGTCTCATGATATGATTTTATGATCATGATGAGTTATTATTTCACTGGGTGAAATACACATGGATTAGATTCAAGTGGAGGCATCAAGTTTGGATTAGTACTACTTTGGATATGCACCATGTTGCCTCCACTTGATCCTAATCCATGTGTATGTCACCCACTGATATATATATAATAACTGATCATGCTCATAATGATATAACAACTAAGCATCATCATCATTAATAATAACTCATCATCGTTATCATAGTAACAAGTCATACTCATCATCCTCATAGTCATCTACCAACTTCGATCTACTCGTTATCATAATAACAAGTCATACTCATCATCATCATAGTCATCTAACAACTTCTACTCGTTATCATAATAACAAGTCATACTCATCATCATCATAGGCATCTAACCAACCCTACTTAATTGTCATTAGCACATGATAGTGAGTATTAGCTAGGACCTACTACCCTCTCTAAGGTAAAATAGCATAAAACAAGATAGGCCCTGACGCTCCATTATGGAGAATGGAGATTATCCCGAATTCTTGCGCTTTGCACAATGTTGCTTCCAAGTAGCTCCCTATGACTATCCATACATTTTTCCATTCTTTGATTGTCATGTCTTCATCGTTTTTAGAAATTCGGTATAAACAACGGTGAAGCCTAGGATGACCTGGCCGTAAGCTAATAACATCAAGGCGACCTTCCGGAAACATTAGACCAGGCACACAATCCTTCGGGGTTTTCAATTGAAAAACATAATAATAACGCCATAGTTAGCAATGTAGTTTAGCTTAGTTTAGAAGAATTTATGCAAAAGATGCACGGATGTCGTAATAGTAAAAAATCTTATCATGCCATCTCCATGGATGTTATCGTAGTTCAACACGTGCACTGGTGGCACGTATTGACCATAATTTGAAGGAGTTTCATAATTGATATTGTAGTTCTCAACATCAATAATAAATGAGATAAGATGATCTTTCTCCTGATAAGTTAATTCAGGGCCGACAGTGTAGTAGGTTCTGTCAACCATCTTCCGTATATTTTTTAAAGAATGAAAATAAGCTGTCAATGGAAATAAGCTCTCAACTATTTTGAAATAAACAATATAAATTACTTAATAAACTAGTCATCAACACGTGCCTCCGCACGGGCTAGTATTAATATTTTCATTTATAGGATTTAGTGCTTTCGGAGATGAAGATTTGTTTTGCTACTTAACTTTTTTGAAGTCAATGCTAAGGGACCCAATCGAGACACAATTATTTATTGGGATGAGAAGATCTTCATCCGATGAATATTACTGCTGACTAAGAACTAAGTATTCCTAAGTCGGATGAGAAATAGTTAATCATTTATCAAAACATTGCACAACAATTACATATCTTTGGAATGTCCTATAAATTCCAACTAAACACATAAAATATGTGAAACTTGTTTATACAATGCTAAATAAAGTCAAATTATTCTATTTGTAAGTGGATACTTGGTTTAGATGTTTTTTTCAACAACAATATATTTTTCCTTCTTCCCATTGAAGGCATATATTCAGCTTGATTTCCTTAATCAACTATGTGTAAACCGAATTACCATTTCCCAATAGGTAATTGGTTTCCTCCATGGAAAAGTATACAATACAAATAGCAACATCTCCGCACGCTAACCTCATATTCCTTCCTTCACATTGCCTCCATGAGTACACCTTCTGGTATGTACTGGTAGCATCATGTAGTCACAGTCGATGGTAACACCCTTAGTTGTGACATGCAGAAGCAATTAGTAGGCACATCACCTAATTTCAATGATCATGCCTTTGTTGGTGCAGGGGCTCTTGTCTCACTACTCCAAGTACATGGTACCAAGAAATTTCTTTACTTTTGGGGTGTAGTTTTAACTTCTTGTCTAGAAGAAGAACACTTCATACGTTGTCAATGATGTAAATAAAACCTTAATTAAGTCAGCAAGTGATGGCTAATTAACCTACAAAGAAAAGACCATGTCCACTATGTGTCACGCCAAAATAAAGGCACTACAACCAAACCAAACCTTAATTAAGTCAGCAAGTGATGGCGAACATCACTACTGCTAAGTACAGTAGCAGTAGCGCGGTTACAAAAACGGCGCTACTACTATAATTGGTCTGGCGGCAACGTCGTGGCAATTATAGTTGTAGCGCTCTTTCCTCCTAACGCGCTACTGCTACGTCGATATTTTAAACCGTGTTGCTCCTAACTAGCAGTAGCGCCTTATTTTAAACTGCGTTGTGGTAAGATTCTATGTCTAAGGTTTTCCCTAGTAGCGAGGATTCCACAGCGGCCAATTTTGAAGGGGGACAAGGAGTACATCTTATCCTGACGAAAGGTGGTCTTCGCCTGCAAAGCTTCTGGCCATGACGTAGTGGTGGGCTCGAAGATGACATCCGTCATGCCGAGCTCGTGGTCTCAGTATTGTTGCACCAGAATGGAAAGCTTTGAGGCCTTCCTCGGGAACCTGCGCCTGCCCTTGCTCCCTTAGCACCGAAGAGGAAACTATCACCTTTGTGCCCGCCTGGCCTTGGTCTTCATGGCTCACGTTATCTCGGCCTCACGAGGCGGGAGGCTCGCATAGGGATCTCCGCCCCTCGGGAGGCAGCCTGGGAAGGCCTCTCCTCTGGAGGTCTTGGTGTCATTCACCTCTCGAGGCTAGGGTCCTCGCGAGGGTATTACCTTGGGGTGTTGCAGCTGGGCCGTACAGGGCCGTCGATGGGCCCACGCGCTGGGCCGCAGGCAGGCAAGTCTGGGTACCCCCGATCCCAGAACACCGACAAGAACAAGGTCAAGTCCCTCATGTTCCCGGGCAAGATCAAGGACAATCTCAACGAATGGTGAAGAACCAATTATAGAGGCTCAAGATCAAGCTCAAGTTAGTGATCAAGATCAAGATCAACCCCAACCGCAAGTTTCTTCATCATCATCACTTGCCAATGAACAAGAACTTGTGGTTGCGAAGATAAGTGTGTCTCCAAGGCTGAAACAATCTCAAGTACAAGCTTCTTCATCAAGTTCAAAACCAAGTGAAGAAGAGCTTGCAATCAAAGAGCAAATGTGGCCGCCAAGTTAAAGCATCTTCAACATCTCACCGAAAACATCTATGGAAGCATAAAAAAGGGGGTAACTACTCGTAGATGTTTGGCAAACTTTTGTGAGCATCACTTGTTTGTCTCTTGTGTTGAGCCCCTTAAGGTTGAAGATGCACTTGACTATACGGATTGGGTAGATGCCATGCATGAAGAACTCAACAACTTCACCCGCAACAAAGTATGGACCCTTATGGAGAGACCCAAAGAGCATCATAATGTCATTGGAACAAAGTGGATCTTCAAGTACAAACAAGATGAACGTGGACAAGTAATAAGGAACAAGGCAAGGTTAGTGGCACAAGATTTCACCCAAGTTGAAGGTTTTGACTTTGGTGAAACTTTTGCCCCCGTTGCCCGTCTTGAATCCATTCGCATCTTGCTTGCATATGCCTCTCATCATGATTTTAAATTATATCAAATGGATGTGAAGAGTGCATTTCTTAATGGTCCTCTTAAGGAGTTGGTGTATGTCAAGGAACCTCCCGGTTTCGAAGACCCTGATCACGCCTCTCACGTTTATGAACTCCATAAGGCGCTCTATGGGCTTAAACAAGCACCTCGTGCTTGGTATGATCACCTTACGGCATTCCTAAGCTAGAAGGGAGTTCCAGATTGGGGTAAAAGATTCCACTCTCTTCACAAAGAGAGTAAAAGGAGAATTGTTTGTGTGCCAAATATATGTTCATGATATTATCTTTGGGTCCACTAACCATGTTATTAACATTGAGTTTGAGAATCTTACGACTAAGGAATTTGCTATGAGCATGATGGGAGAGTTGAAGTTCTTCCTCGGTTTTCAAGTGAAGAAATTGAGAGGAGGAACCTTCATAAACCAATCTCTTTATATTCAAGACATGCTCAAGAGCTTCAAAATGCAAGAAGTCAAGCCCATGAAGACACCCATGCCCACCAATGGCCAACTTCATATTGATCCCAATAGTAAAGAAGTGGGTCAAAAGGTATATCGCTCCATGATCAGCTCCTTGCTTTACCTTTGTGCATCTAGACCGGATATTATGTTGAGTGTGTGTATGTGTGCAAGATTTAAATCTGCTCCTAAGGGAGCCACTACTCGGTAGTGAAAAGAATCCTTTGATATTTGGTTCATACCATGAACTTGGGCCTTTGGTATCCCAAAGGATAATCTTTCGAGTTAATGGGATACTCAGATTCGGATTGGGCCGGAGACAAGGTTGACCGCAAGTCCACTTCCGGTTCATGTCAATTCCTAGGGAGATCTTTGGTAAGTTGGTCTGCAAGGAAGCAAAATTGTATATCTCTCTCAACGGCCGAAGTTGAGTACATTACCGCCAGAAGTTGTTGTGCTCAGTTATTATGGATGAGGCAAACTTTGATGGATTATGGTAACAAATGTGACAATGTGCCTCTTTGGTGCGACAATGAAAGTGCAATCAAGATCACCGACAATCCAGTACAACACAGCGAGACCAAGCATATTGAGATTCGTCATCATTTCATTGGGGATCATGTGGCCAAGGGAAACATTGAACTACTCCATGTCAACACCGAGAATCAACTAGCCGATATTTTCACCAAGCCTCTTGATGAAGCAAGATTCCGTGAGTTAAGGCATGAGCTAAATATTGTGGATATAAGTAACTTGGGTTGAGATTCTTGCTCATGCACACATACTCATATGATATCTTGCTTAGGTGTAGGCACATGTCTAGGGGGAGCTAGCTCAACTCATGAGTTACCTCATCCTAGAAGTGCATGAATTGAACAAAATCTTTCACATTAGCATCTTTTAGGTGGCAGTTGTGGTTCAAAGATGAGTGTTGGTCTTGGGCCCAAGGTTCATATCTTCACGGTGCCATGCCAATCAAACTCAAACATGGTGGCCTCGGCCACCGCCCTCCGTTGAGGTTTTTGTTCATTTTCTTGTGTGTGGTGTTTTTGGGCCTTCCTCATTTCTTTTTGGTTTTCTTGTGTTTTGATTGCTCGTTGTCCTTCCCTACTAGTACAAGTGCTCCATATATTCCCATCTCGTAGTGATAGGATTTCTCTCATGACGCAGTCAGACACATAGACTAAAATGCTTCAGAAAGGCCTGGTAAAAGTTTTCACTCAGCCATGCTTTCAAGAAGTGCTTCTGTTCGAAATTCCTGAGTACCCCGTGTCCACAGGCATGTATCGTGCGAACGGGGCCCCCGTGCCCATGGGCTCTGTACCGTGCGCACGGGTCTCGCTTAGCCCGTGCACAGGGGGTCTGCGGTTCCAGGCCCTGAAGTGGTGGGGCGTGGGGGGCTTGGGTTCATTCCCACCATGTCGCCCCCTCCACTCCCTAGGACGCCTCCAGGACCACCGTCATCGCCTCCTCTCATCGGCGCTCCTCCGGGCACCGCCAGGCTCCCTTGCTCCATGGAGATCGTCCGGGATGGGGTCCTCCTCTGGTATCCCCCCCTTGTTTGTTCCTATTCCTCCATGGATGTCTCTCTAACATTTAGGGTTTCTAGGTTTTCACTAGATTAGGGTAGTTGCTCCCCATGTGTAGGACAAATCTAGGTGCATATATCCTATGGTTTCTCTGCTGCCCCCACTCCAAGATTTTAATCTGGAAGTGGCTGCCGCTGGGGAACCCCTGTGTCCACGGGTTGTTTGACACCCATGCGCACGAGGCCCCGTGCCCACGTTCGTGTACCGTGCGCACAGGGGCCCCATGCGCACGGGGTACACAGGAACATTCTGCCTTGTTTTGTCTTACTCCTCGGCCATCATCTCAAGCACTTGTACTCATTTGTGTTATTTGCATTATGTTGTTGGGTATTTGTGTGTGTTTCAGACTCCGCTGACAAGAGGGCTGAGCTCCGTCGCAAGCACCCCAAGGCTAGTTCTAAGGAGTTCAATATTGCTCATCGCCAGCCATCGGAAGGCATTGGGCAGGGGTCAGGGTCAGGGCAGGGATGTGCTCACCGTGCAGCCACCAAGCAGCCGGTTGTTGAGGCCTCTGGTGAGTCAGATGAAGAGTATAACTCACAGGATGATGCTGTTGATGGAGGAGATGAAGATGAAGATGAAGAAGAGATGTCTAGTGCCGAGCAAGCCATTCCCGGCGGGCGAGATTGTTGGGGAACGTAGTAATTTCAAAAAAATTCCTACACACACATAGGATCATGGTGATGCATAGCAACGAGAGGGGAGAGTATGTCCACGTACCCTCGTAGACCGGAAGCGGAAGCGTTAGCACAACGCGGTTGATGTAGTCGTACGTCTTCACGATCCGACCGATCCAAGTACCGAACGTACGGCACCTCCGAGTTCAGCACATGTTCAGCTCGATGACGTCCCGTGAACTCCGATCCAGCAGAGCTTCACGGGAGAGTTCCGTCAGCACGACGGCGTGGTGACGGTGATGATGTTGCTACCGACGCAGGGCTTCGCCTAAGCACCGCTACGATATGACCGAGGTGGAATATGGTGGAGGGGGGCACCGCACACGGCTGGAATAGATCAACAGATAAACTTGTGTGTCCATGGGGTGCCCCCTGCCCCCGTATATAAAGGAGGGAGGGAGAGGCCGGCCCTAGAGGGGGCGCGCCAAGTGTGGGGAGTCCCACTAGGACTCCCAAGTCCTAGTAGGATTCCCCTTCCCTTTCCGGAGTAGGAGAGAAGGAAAGAGGGGGAGAGGGAGAAGGAAAAGGGGGCTGCACCCCTTGTCCAATTCGGACCAGAGGGGGGGCGTGCCTCCTTCCTTTCGGCCTCTCTCCTCTATTCCCGTATGGCCCAATAAGGCCCAATACTTCTCCCGGTGAATTCCCGTAACTCCCTGATACTCCGAAAATACCCGAATCACTCAGAACCTTTCCGATGTCCGAATATAGTCATCCAATATATCAATCTTTATGTCTCGACCATTTCGAGACTCCTCGTGATGTCCCCGATCTCATGCGGGACCCCGAACTACCTTCGGTACATCAAATTACATAACACATAATACAAATCGTCACCGAACTTTAAGCGTGCGGACCCTATGGGTTCGAGAACTATGTAGACATGACCGAGACACTTCTCCGGTCAATAACCAATAGCGGAACCTGGATGCTCATATTGGCTCCTACATATTCTACGAAGATCTTTATTGGTCAAACCGCATAACAAAACGTTGTTCCCTTTGTCATCGGTATGTTACTTGCCCGAGATTCGATCGTCGGTATCTCAATACCTAGTTCAATCTCGTTACCGGCAAGTGTCTTTACTCATTACGTATTGCATCATCCCGCAACTAACTTATTAGTCACATTGCTTGCAAGGCTTATAGTGATGTGCATTACCGAGAGGGCCCAGAGATACCTCTTCGACAATTGGAGTGACAAATCCTAATCTCGAAATACGCCAACCCAACAAGTACCTTCGGAGACACCTGTAGAGCACCTTTATAATCACCCAATTACGTTGTGAAGTTTGGTAGCACACAAAGTGTTCCTCCGGTAAACGGGAGTTGCATAATCTCATAGTCATAGGAACATGTATAAGTCATGAAGAAAGCAATAGCAAAATAGTAAACGATCAAGTGCTAAGCTAACGAAATGGGTCAAGTCAATCACATCATTCTCCTAATGATGTGATCCCGTTAATCAAATGACAACTCATGTCGATGGCTAGGAAACATAATCATCTTTGATCAACGAGCTAGTCAAGTAGAGGCATACTAGTGACACTCTGTTTGTCTATGTATTCACACATGTATCATGTTTCTGGTTAATACAATTCTAGCATGAATAATAAACATTTACCATGATATAAGGAAATAAATAATAACTTTATTATTGCCTCTAGGACATATTTCCTTCAGTCTCCCACTTGCACTAGAGTCAATAATCTAGCTCACATCGCCATGTGATTTAACAACAATAGTTCACATCACCGTGTGACCAACACTCAAAAGGTTTACTAGAGTCATTAATCTAGTTTACACAGTAATGATTCTAACACCCATGGAGCCTTGGTGCTGATCATGTTTTGCTCGTGGAAGAGGCTTAGTCAATGGGTCTGCAACATTCAGATCCGTATGTATCTTGCAAATCTCTATGTCTCCCACCTGGACTTTATCCCGGATGGAGTTGAAGCGTCTCTTGATGTGCTTGGTTCTCTTGTGAAATCTGGATTCCTTTGCTAAGGCAATTGCACCAGTATTGTCACAAAATATTTTCATTGGACCTGGTGCACTAGGTATGACACCTAGATCGGATATGAACTCCTTCATCCAGACTCCTTCATTCGCTGCTTCCAAAGCAACTATGTACTCCGCCTCACACGTAGATCCCGCCACGACACTTTGTTTAGAACTTCTCCAACTGACAGCTCCATCGTTCAATATAAACACATATCTGGTTTGCGATTTAGAATCGTCCGGATCAGTGTCAAAGCTTGCATCAACGTAACCATTTACGATGAGCTCTTTGTCACCTTCATAAACGAGAAACATATGCTTAGTCCTTTTTAGGTATTTCAGGATGTTCTTGACCGCTGTCCAGTGATCCACTCCTGGATTACTTTGGTACCTCCCTGCTAAACTAATAGCAAGGTACACATCAGGTCTGGTACACAGCATTGCATACATGATAGAGCCTATGGCTGAAGCATAGGGAACATCTTTCATCTTCTCTCTATCTTCTGCAGTGGTCGGGCATTGAGTCTTACTCAATTTCACACCTTGTAAACAGGGAAGAACCCTTTCTTTTCTTGATCCATTTTGAACTTCTTGAAAACTTTGTCAAGGTATGTACTTTGTGAAGTCCAATTAAGCGTCTTGATCTATCTCTATAGATCTTAATGCCCAATATATAAGCAGCTTCACCGAGGTCCTTTAATGAAAAACTCTTGTTCAAATATCCCTTTATGGTATCCAGAAATTCTATATCATTTCCAATCAACAATATGTCATCCACATATAATATCAGAAATGCTACAGAGCTCCCACTCACTTTCTTGTAAATACAGGTTTCTCCAAAAGTCCGTATAAAACCGTATGCTTTGGTCACACTATCAAACCGTTTATTCCAACTCGGAGATGCTTGCACCAGTCCATAAATGGATCGCTGGAGCTTACACACTTTGTTAGCGCCCTTTGGATCCATAAAACCTTTAGGTTGCATCATATACAACTCTTCTTCCAGAAATCCATTCAGGAATGCAATCTTTACATCCATTTGCCAAATTTCATAATCATAAAATGCAGCAATTGCTAACATGATTCCGACGGACTTAAGCATCGCTACGGGTGAGAAGGTCTCATCGTAGTCAATTCCTTCAACTTGTCGAAAACCTTTCGCAACAAGTCGAGCTTTGTAGACAGTAACATTACCATCAGCGTCTGTCTTCTTCTTGAAGATCCATTTATTCTCGATGGCTTGCCGATCATCGGGCAAGTCAACCAAAGTCCACACTTTCTTCTCATACATGGATCCCATCTCAGATTTCATGGCCTCAAGCCATTTTGCAGAATCTGGGCTCATCATCACTTCCTCATAGTTCGTAGGTTCGTCATGGTCTAGTAACATGACTTCCAGAACAGGGTTACCGTACCACTCTGGTGCGGATCTTACTCTGGTTGACCTACGAGGTTCAATAGCAACTTGATTTGAAGTTTCATGATCATCATCATTAGCTTCCTCACTAATTGGTGTAGATGTCACAGAAACAGGTTTCTGTGATGAACTACTTTCCAATAAGGGAGTAGGTACAGTTACCTCACCAAGTTCTACTTTCCTCCCACTCACTTCTTTCTAGAGAAACTCCTTTTCTAGAAAGGATCCAAATTTAGCAACAAAAGTCTTGCCTTCAGATCTGTGATAGAAGGTGTACCCAACAGTCTGTTTTGGGTATCCTATGAAGACACATTTCTACGATTTGGGTTCGAGCTTATCAGGTTGAAACTTTTTCACATAAGCATTGCAGCCCCAAACTTTAAGAAACGACTACTTTGATTTCTTGCCAAACCACAGTTCATAAGGCGTCGTCTCAACGGATTTTGATGGTGCCCTATTTAAAGTGAATGCAGCTATCTCTAATGCATAACCCCAAAACGATAGTGGTAAAGTCGGTAAGAGACATCATAGATCGCGCCATATCTAATAAAGTACGGTTATGATGTTCGGACACACCATTACGTTGTGGTGTTCTGGATGGCGTGAGTAGTGAAACTATTTCACATTGTTTTAACTGAAGGCCAAACTTCGTAACTCAAATATTTTTCCTCTGCGATCATATCGTAGAAACTTTTATTTTCTTGTTACGATGATTCTCCACTTCACTCTGAAATTCTTTGAACATTTCAAATGTTTCAGACTTGTGTTTCATCAAGTAGATATACCCATATCTGCTCAAATCATCTGTGGAGGTCAGAAAATAACGATACTTGCCATGAGCCTTAACACTCATCGGACCGCATACATCAGTATGTAATATATCCAATAAGTCAGTTGCTTGCTCCATTGTTCCGGAGAACGGAGTCTTAGTCATCTTGCCCAAAAGGCACGGTTCGCAAGCATCAAATGATTCATAACCAAGTGATTCCAAAAATCCATCTTTATGGAGTTTTTTCATGCGCTTTACACCGATATGACCCAAACGGCAGTGCCACAAATAAGTTGCACTATCATTATCAACTTTGCATGTTTTGGCATCAATATTATGAATATGTGTATCACTACGATCGAGATCCAATAAACTATTTTCATTGGGTGTATGACCATCGAAGGTTTTATTCATGTAAACAGAACAACAATTATTCTCTGACTTTAAATGAATAACCGTATTGCAATAAACATGATCAAATCATATTCATGTTCAACGCAAACGCCAAATAACATTTATTTAGGTTTAACACTAATCCCGAAAGTATAGGGAGTGCGCGATGATGATCATATCAATCTTGGAACCACTTCCAACACACCTCGTCACTTCACCCTCAACTAGTCTCTGTTTATTCTGCAACTCCCGTTTCGAGTTACTACTCTTAGCAACTGAACCAGTATCAAATATCGAGAGGTTGCTATAAACACTAGTAAAATACACATCAATAACATGTATATCAAATATACTTTTGTTCACTTTGCCATCCTTCTTATCCGCCAAATACTTGGGGCAGTTCCGCTTCCAGTGACCAGTCCCTTTGCAGTAGAAGCACTCAGTTTCAGGCTTAGGTCCAGACTTGGGTTTCTTCACTTGAGCAGCAACTTGCTTGCCGTTATTCTTGAAGTTCCCCTTCTTCCCTTTGCCTTTTTCTTGAAACTAGTGGTCTTTGTCAACCATCAACACTTGATGCTCTTCTTGATTTCTACCTTGTCCGATTTTAGCATCGGGAAGAGCTTGGGAATTGTTTTCGTCATCCCTTGCATATTATAGTTCATCACGACGTTCTAGTAACTTGGTGATAGTGACTAGAGAACTTTGTCAATTACTATCTTATCTGGAAGATTACCTCCCAGTTGATTCAAGCAATTGTAGTACCCAGACAATCTGAGTACATGCTCACTGGTTGAGCTATTCTCCTCCATCTTGTAGGCAAAGTACTGTCAGAGGTCTCATAGCTCTCGACACGGGCATGAGTATGAAATACCAATTTAAACTCTTGGAACATCTTATATGCTCCATGACGTTCAAAACATTTTTGAAGTCCCAGTTTTAAGCCGTAAAGCATGGTGCACTAAGCTATCAAGTAGTCATCATACCGAGCTTTTGTCAAAACATTCATAACGTCTGCATCTGCTCCTGCAATAGGTCTATCACCTAGCGGTGCATCAAGGACATAATTCTTCTGTGCAGCAATGAGGAAAATCCTCAGATCACGGACCAAGTCCGCATCATTGCTACAGACATCTTTCAACTTTGCTTTCTCAAGGAACGCATTAAAATTCAACGAAACAACAGCACGGGCCATCTATCTACAGAAACATGGACAAGCAAAATACTATCAGGTACTAAGTTCATGATAAATTTAAGTTCAATTAATCATATTACTTAAGAACTCCCACTTAGATAGACATCCCTCTCATCCTCTAAGTGATCACGTGATCCATATCAACTAAACCATGTCCGATCATCACGTGAGATGGAGTAGTATCAATGGTGAACATCACTATGTTGATCATATCTACTATATGATTCATGCAAGATCTTTCAATCTCAGTGTTCCGAGGCCATATCTGCATATGCTAGGCTCGTCTAGTTTAACCTGAGTATTCCACGTGTGCAACTGTTTTGCACCCGTTGTATTTGAACGTAGAGCCTATCATACCCGAAAATCACGTGGTGTCTCAGCACGAAGAACTTTCACAACGGTGCATACTCAGGGAGAACACTTACACCTTGAAATTTAGTGAGAGATCATCTTATAATGCTACCGTCGATATAAGCAAAATAAGATGCATAAAAGATAAACATCACATGCAATCAATATAAGTGATATGATATGGCCATCATCATCTCGTGCTTATGATCTCCATCTCCGAAGCACCGTCATGATCACCATCGTCACCGGCGCAACACCTTGATCTCCATCGTAGCATCGTTGTCGTCTCGCCAACTATTGCTTCTACGACTATTGCTACCGCTTAGTGATAAAGTAAAGCAATTACAGGGCGATTGCATTGCATACAATAAAGCGACAAACATATGGCTCTTGCCAGTTGCCGATAACTCGGTTACAAAACATGATCATCTCATACAATAAAATTTAGCATCATGTCTTGACCATATCACATCACAACATGCCCTGCAAAAACAAGTTAGACGTCCTCTACTTTGTTGTTGCAAGTTTTACGTGGCTGCTACGGGCTGAGCAAGAACCGTTCTTAACTACGCATCAAAACCACAACGATAGTTTGTCAAGTTGGTGCTGTTTTAACCTTCTGAAGGACCGGGCGTAGCCACACTCGGTTCAACTAAAGTTGGAGAAACTGACACAAGCCAGCCACCTGTGTGCAAAGCACGTCGGTAGAACCAGTCTCGCGTAAGCGTACGCGTAATGTCGGTCCAGGCCGCTTCATCCAACAATACCGCCGAACCAAAGTATGACATGCTGGTAAGCAGTATAACTTGTATCGCCCACAACTCACTTGTGTTCTACTCGTGCATATAACATCTACGCATAAAACCAGGCTCGGATGCCACTGTTGGGGAACGTAGTAATTTCAAAAAAATTCCTACGCACACACAGGATCATGGTGATGCATAGCAACGAGAGGGGAGAGTGTGTCCATGTACCCTCGTTGACCGAAAGCGGAAGCGTTAGCACAACGCGGTTGATGTAGTGGTATGGCTTCACGATCCGACCGATCCAAGTACCGAACGTACGGCACCTCCGAGTTCAGCACACGTTCAGCTTGATGACGTCCCGCGAACTCCGATCTAGCAGAGCTTCACGGGAGAGTTCCATCAGCACGATGGCGTGGTGACGGTGATGATGTTGCTACCGGTGCAGGGCTTCGCCTAAGCACCACTACGATATGATCGAGGTGGAATATGGTGGAGGGGGGCACCGCACACGGCTGGAATAGATCAACAGATCAACTTGTGTGTCCATGGGGTGCCCCCCTGCCCTCGTATATAAAGGAGGGAGGGAGAGGCCGACCCTAGAGGGGGCCCGCCAAGTGTGGGAAGTCCTACTAGGACTCCCAAGTCCTAGTAGGATTCCCCTTTCCTTTCCGGAGTAGGAGAGAAGGAAAGAGGGGGAGAGGGAGAAGGAAAAGGGGGCCGCACCCCTCGTCCAATTCGGACCAGAGGGGGGGCGCGCGCCTCCTTCCTTTTGGCCTCTCTCCTCTATTCCCGTATGGCCAAATAAGGCCCAATACTTCTCCTGGTGAATTCCCGTAACTCCCTGGTACTCTGAAAATACCCGAATCACTCGGAACCTTTCCGATGTCCGAATATAGTTGTCCAATACTTCGATCTTTATGTCTCGACCATTTCGAGACTCCTCGTCATATCCCCGATCTCATAGGAGACTCCGAACTACCTTCGGTACATCAAATTACATAACTCATAATACAAATCGTCACCAAACTTTAAGCGTGCGGACCCTATGGGTTCGAGAACTATGTAGACATGACCGAGACACTTCTCCAGTCAATAACCAATAGCGGAACCTGGATGCTCATATTGGCTCCTACATATTTTACAAAGATCTTTATCGGTTAAACCGCATAACAACATATGTTGTTCCCTTTGTTATCGGTATGTTACTTGCCCGAGATTCGATCGTCGGTATCTCAATACCTAGTTCAATCTCGTTACCGGCAAGTGTCTTTACTCGTTACGTATTGCATCATCCCGCAACTAACTTATTAGTCACATTGCTTGCAAGGCTTATAGTGATGTGCATTACCGAGAGGGCCCAGAGATACCTCTCCGACGATCGGACTGACAAATCCTAATCTCGAAATACGCCAACCCAACAAGCACCTTTAGAGACACCTGTAGAGCACCTTTATAATCACCCAGTTACGTTGTGACGTTTGGTAGCACACAAAGTGTTCCTCCGGTAAACGGGAGTTGCATAATCACATAGTCATTGGAACATGTATAAGTCATGAAGAAAGCAATAGCAGAATACTAAACTCTCAATTGCTAAGATAACGGAATGGGTCAAGTCAATCACATCATTCTCCTAATGATGTGATCCCGTTAATCAAATGACAACTCATGTCTATGGCTAGGAAACATAACCATCTTTGATCAACGAGCTAGTCAAGTAGAGGCATACTAGTGACACTCTGTTTGTCTATGTATTCACAGATGTATCATGTTTCTGGTTAATACAATTCTAGAATGAATAATAAACATTTATCATGATATAAGGAAATACATAATAACTTTATTTTTGCCTCTAGGGCATTTTTCCTTCAGGGATCTCAGGAACCTTCCCTTGCCAAGTGGACCAAGCCAGAGCTTTGGGCTCAAAGACAGAGTCATCCATATGCTCCTCCCATGGGTTTGGGAGTGGATCCCCGGTTCAAGAATGAATTTTCGCAAAGAGTGTACCATGAGTTGCTCATGACCAAGGCCAAGAAGTTTGCCCCACACAAGCAGGTTAATGTTGAGAGTCTCCGGGACAATGATCATCTCTATCCGGGTGTATATTCGGCTCTTGGGAGGTTGGGGCTTTTCCTTTCGTCATGTTCAACCATCCGTACAATGAGGATCTTGTGATGCAGTTCTTCGCCACCTTGTTCTTCTCAAGTGATTTTGTTCACACCCTCACTTGGATGTCCGGGACGCATCGGTGCTCTGCTCCTATGGCCAAGTTTTCTGAGATCATTCCCTATTTGTTTATTGATGACGAAGAGGTAACTAATGAGTTTGGTAGGGTTCGTGAGAGTGCGTAGCACACCAAGGATGAGATTGCTTTCGCCTACAAGCAAGAGAAGTATTTTGACACCGGGTCCATCAAAGACCTTGTGCCTCTCTATGATACTATGCGCCACATCCTGAGGTATACTCTCACACCAAAGGCCGGTGATTCTCACAACATTTGAAGTATTTTGTCTTTGTGTATCTACAAAGAAGAAGAGAGTGGATGTTTTGGACTTCATGTTCAATGAGCTTCGTCAGTGTGTGCAAGAGAACGCGTCTTTGATCTATGCACCATTGTCACATCCCTAAGTTCTGGTATACACTAGGCTAGCCCTTCATGTGATCATCATGTTTAAATTCATATGAAATTTGAATTGAGGAATTTTCAAAAGCCTCAGAAGACGTCTAAAAATAACCAACATTTAAATCTCATCAAATGAGTCCAAGAAAATGTTCCTGTTAATCTCTGGAAATATTGGCATAGGATAAAATTCAAAGAAATATTTCTAGAATATCAGAAACAATTGTTTTGGGCCTTTGAATTAATTCAATAAATATTTGAATTGGATCTATATTTGTTATATAATAAATATATGTTCAATAATTCTAGAAATCGTTGTGTAGCTTTGGATAAGTCCATTTAGTTCACACAATTATTTTCATGAATTTTGAAAATGGTTTGGTCTTTGAACTAAATCAAAACATAATAGCAAAAATAGAAAACAGAACAAATTAAATAACAGAGAGAGAGAGAGTTAGTACCTGGGCCACTTACCTGTGCGGCCCACGAGCCGGCCCAGCCCAGCTGGCTGATGCCAGTCGTCTCCCTCCTCTCGCCAGAAGGACGAGGGGCGTGTGGCCGCCGCGCGCGCCCACGCGCCTGGCCACCTCCTGCTTCCCGCCGCTGCCTCGACGCCCAGGACGTCGCCATGCGCCCCCCTGGCTCCTCTCGCTCTGTCCCCGCGCTCATTCCCTCCCCTGGATCTCTCTCCCTGATGCACCGAGTGGAGTCCGTCGCCGCCACTGCGCTTCGACCATGGCCACCGTCCACCCCTCGCCTTGCCGAAACATCCAGAAGGACTGGCGTCGTCTGCTTCGTCTTCTACACTAGCCCGTTCGACCACGGGAGCACCACAGCGATGTTTCTGCCTCGTCTTCAACCTTGGGCACCCGAGCTCGCCTCCGGTCGATTCGGCACCGCCAGGACCTCGCCGGGCTCGCTGACCTCCTCTTCGGCATCGCCGTGAGCCCCTGCTCCCAACCCCTCTCTCCCCTCTGTCGATTTCCTCCTCTAGCCCCTTTGGCCACCCCGACCGAAGCTCGCCGCCGTTGCGCTTCGACGCCGCCGTGGCTAGAGCCCACCTCCACCGCGTATGAGAGCGTCACTGTCCTCAGCACGTTTGTAGGAGCACCTAGCACCCCACCGCTCGAACTGCCATGCACCACAACGCCGGTTCCGAGCGCAACCGAACTCCGGCCGCCGCCCAAGTGGTCGCCGTCGTCGACCCCGGCCTCCCTGCGCCCAGCTGCGTGCACCCCTGGATGCGGGCGAGCGAGGGCTTCCTCGTGTTGCCCCCGGCGCGTCCAGCCGCCGCCCGTAGCGCATTCCCGAGCATCGCCGCCGCGTTCGCGTGCTCGCCGGCGTTCAACTTCGGCGTGCTGACGTGGCACCGTCGTTAGGGACTAATATTACCCCGCTAACTAACCCCCTCTCTCACTGACATCTGGGCCCCGCGCCCAAATTAACCCTATGATTTAATCCCTGTTTATTTTAGATTAATCCAGTGGCCCCACGCGTCAGCTTTGAACCTGCTGACGTGGTCGTTGACCAGGCCCACATGTCAGTTACACTAGCCAGCTCTGTGACATTGACTAGCGGGTCCCATGCATCAGGTTTGACCTGGACCATGCCCCGTTAACCTGCTGACGTCATGATGATCTCAGGCTGACGCAGTAATCCTTTTCTAGAATTTAAATAAATCTTAAATGATTTGTTTAATTAAGAAAATATCCAAAACTTTGAAAAATCATAGAAATTCAACCGTAACTCCAAATAAGATAATTTATATATGAAAAATGATCAGAAAAATCCAATCTATCCATCTGTACCATTTTCATGCATGTTGGAACAACTGATAGCTACTGTTTAGGACAAATCAAATGATGGCATTTAAATAACCATATGTGGAGTTTGAATTTGAACCTTGGGTTCAAACCAACTACACTTAATTGTGTTGCTAGTTGCATTAGGCCAAATCACAGCATATTGCCATGTCATGATCATGCATCATATTGCGCATTGCATTGATTGTGTTTCCTTTCTGTTGCCGGTGGTTGTTCCCCCTCGGTAGACGTATGTTCCGACAATGAGTTCGATGACACCGATGAAGAGCTATATCATCTTCAGAAGTGCCAGGCAAGCAAAAACCCCTTGTTCATTCCGATACAATCCCATTCTCTCGCTCCTTGTCTCTTTTACTGCATTAGGACAACATCGATTCAACTGTTACATGCTGCGGTAGTTGAACCCCTTTTCCTCTGCATGACCTGTCATTGCCATAGTAAATAGATGCAAACCCACTAGCATGAGTAGGAGTTGTTTGAGCCCTGATGTGCCTACTCATTCATGCTTGTTTGTCATGCCTGCTACTGCTTAGAGTTGAGTCGGGTCTGATTCATCGGGGATGAATTGGAATGGTGATGAACATGTCCTACTGTGTGTGAGCTAAGTGTGTGAACACGATTTGGTAAAGGTAGCGGTGAGAGGCCATGTAGGAGTACATGGTGAGTTGTCTCATTGAAGCCGTCCTCAGGAACTGAGTTCTGTGTTTGTGATCCATGAAACAGTTACGACCACGCATTTGGCCCGAAACCAATGGACCCTCTCGTCTTCTTAATCACCCTTGTCCTCTGTCCAGGAGTTGCAAGTAGTTTCTGGTGTTTGTAGGATGCTGGAGGCCATGGACAGTGCTGACCCGAGGGGTGGGCTGTGATGCGGTAGGCACGTGGCCGGGTATGCCGGGTGCCCGTTTGGTGTCGCGGAACCCTGTACACATCGTTCGGGGCCGTATGTGGAAACCTCGGCCGGACTCCCTGCGGATGGAACCTAAATAGGCGATAAATCTGGACTAGGGACTTGAGTGTTTAGGTAGGCTGTGGCCGACACCGACGTTGGGCTTCCGCTTGAAGGTTGCGGAGTACATGTCGTGTAAACGGCGGTAAGTGGTGAGAGCGTGTGTTAAGAAGTACACCCCTGCAGGGTTAACATCATCTATTCGAATAGCCGTGTCCGCGGTAAAGGACTTCTGGGTTGCCTATACAGTTCATAGACAAGTGAAAGTGGATACTCTAAAATGCGCAAGATAAGCGTGAGTGCTATGGATGGCGTTCTCGTAGGAAGATGGGAGTGGATCCATAGTGGTGTATTTAATGGTGAATATGTGGACTCGTGTGCGCCACCTCAAAAGAGTTACTTGCAGTCATAGTTTAGGATAGCCTCCGAGTCAAAGCTGGCTTGCTGCAGTTAAACTGCACCACCCCCTTTGTTGATACCGATGCATATGTAGTTAGTTCTGATGTAAGTCTTGCTGGGTACATTTCTACTCACGTTTGCCTATTTTATGTTTTTGCAGAGAGACTTCAGTCTCGCTAGTAGTACCGCTTGGACTTCGACGTTTAGCTTGTTACCTCAGCTACGATCTTGTGCCCTCGGCAGGGTCTTGTAGATAGTCAGGCTTCTCAGCCTTTTTCATTTATAGTTGTCTGTACTCAGACATGTTAAGCTTCCGCATGTGTTTGACTTGTATGCTCTGAATGCTGGGTCGAGAGACCCATGTTTGTAATATCTGGCTCTTTGGCGCCTAATGAATAAATACTCTGAGTCATAGAGTCTTGTTGTGATGCCATGTTGTATTTGCACATATCGAGCATATTGTGCGTATGATTGAAATGCTTGGTATGTGTGGGATCCGACAACCTAGTTGTTTATCCTTGGTAGCCTCTCTTATGGGGAAATGTAGTCTTGTGCTTCCATGAGCCATAGTAGTCCGCTACAGCCCGGTTCCCCGGAGTCCTGCTAGCCCAGCACTACTGCTCCAGAACACTTGACTGGCCGGCATGTGATTCACTTCGTTCCTGTGTTTGTCCCTTCGGGGAAATGTCACGCGGTGACATCCGGAGTCCTGCCTAGCCTGCTACAGCCTGGTCCACCGGAGTCCTGTTAGCCCAGTGCTACAAGCCCAGATTCGCACGTTGCTGACCGACATGCTCGATGTTGATTCATGTATGCCTGTCCCCGTAAGTTAGTGACACTTTGGGTTCACGACTAGTCATGTCGGCCCGGGTTCTCTGTCATGTGGATGCTAGCGACACTATCATATACGTGAGCCAAAAGGCGCAAACGGTCCCGGGCCATGGTAAGGCGACACCCGTGGGAATACCGTGCGTGAGGCCGCAAAGTGATATGAGGTGTTACAGGCTAGATCGGTGTGACTTAGAATCAGGGTCCTGACAGCGTTGGTATCAGAGCCTGACTGCCTGTAGGATTACCAAGCCAAACTGGTCGAAGTTGAGTCTAGAAATGCTTTAGTTATATAAGGGAATTGATTGTGGAAGGGAACGTAAGGCTCTTTTTACTCCTTTACCTTATGCCTTCTGATCTGAGTCAACCTCTTCTCTTCTACGGGGGTTAAGAACTAGGCTTCTCATCTTTCTATCAGGATCATGTGTTACTAATCCGTAGACTTATAAAAATGTTGGATTCAAGTCTCAGTTCAGTTTCTACTACTTTCGTGTGTTCATAGCTGGCCTCAGAACCTTGATATTGTGATGCTGAGTGGTCATGCCACTATTTTGCAGGATGTCTCAAATATTTTTGAGCATTTACAGCCGTTATGCTGTCTGAGTCATCCCAGGTTTCTAAACAGTCTGCTGCATTTGGAAATCCTTTCCATGTTCCTGATGTTCCTTTGGGCCAGATTAATCACACTAATCGGTGAGTTGAGGTACTCTGTTGCCTCGACATATATGTTGGAGCTATTATTATGACCCTAGGTGTTTTAGGGAGTCACCTAGTAATCTAGCCATGTTTTGTGTTCCCGGTGTGATAATTCTGGCCACCATTCTCCAAAGCATCCCGTGATGCCATTTAGTTAGTAGGTATTCTACTCCTGGGTTTTGAACCCGAGATTCACCCTACTTACCTCATGTTGATAGTGTTGCTAGTTCCTTTAGGATATTAGTAACCTTTGCGATAGTCCTCGAGGTTCGTGGTACATCCTTCTTCCAATTACCATGAACTGTTTAGGGCAGAAGTTCTCTTGAACCAAAAGATCACAACCAGAGTGCTCTTGACGAGTTCTCCATTCAAATTGTGAATCTGCCAGTCCTTCTTCTTCTGCATGGGTTATCCGGAAGAAATATGTTGAACTTGTTCGACATGCTAAACCATGCATCCACAACTCAGAAAATCATCTGTTCCTTTGGGTTGTCCCTCTTTAGTTATTTTCTGGCCCTCGTCTATCAATTGATAGTGAAGAGTATGTGTGCAATCGTGCCCATTGATGCCTGTTATTCTTGTGGTCCGTCAAGCCATTCTATTCTGGATGGCTAGGAGAAACAAACTCCGGTACCTCGTCCATATCTAGGATTGGGTCAAAGTAGTTGTATTCCACAGATCAAAATGCCAATCCAGTTTTTGTTCTGTTCTACCTTGGAGTGTTACCATCTTTATGTCAAGAGTGTCATGAGAATTGCACCACCTCTTATGAATTCTTGATTTAGTGATACTCCACGCTATCATCGTTCATTCCTCGGTCTCCGTGTTATTATAACCGGAATACCGACAAGTGAATTGTGATGTGTGAAATCAATACTCCTAGCACCTCCGTTGCTTGGTAGTTAATGGACAATACTCTCATCCTTAGTATGCCGGTTATTGAATCATCATCCTAAGATTTATCGTGCTACCTAGTCCTTATTTCTGGTGCACTCTTCGATCAATGAGTTAGGATTATTCAATCCCTTGCTTATTTGATCATATCGTCTTGCTCTAAAAAGCAAGATTGTTCTCGAGCTTAGTAACATATCGGTGGTTCATGATTTTCCGAATATCTTCTAGGAAGTGTTACCAGGTTGTCACCTGACCGTTACGTTGAGCTCGTGATCAAATGGTTTTCCTATAAACCATTCTTTCTTCAAGAATCTGTGTTGGATACCCTGAACTAGTTGGTTGAGCTAAACAACAACTTGGAGAGTTGGAAGATAAAAGTTTTGCCTAACTTAGTTTATTCTCAAAGGGATATCCTTGTGTTTGTGTGTGTGTTGAAGAAAGATGATATCTTCACCGATTGGTCCTCGTGATCAGTTGTTCGATCTAATTTCTTGTCAAAACTTTGATTTGAACATGGGCTACCGCCAAATCAAATCAGAACCAACGATGTTCGTAATGTTGTCTTACTCGTGGTGGTTTCCTCGAGCATACACCATTATATTCTTTGGGTCTGACCAATGCTATAACCTTGTCCACATAGTTGTGGAATTCCATCTCCATTGGAATTTTGATAAATTATTGCTGAGCCCATCGGCAACATTCTTATCTTCTCCATGACTCGTGTTGAACTTTGAGCTAGTGTTGGAAACTTTTATAAGCATTATCTTCATGTTCCGTCCATGAGGTATATGTTTGGATGAGAGAAGTGACTTCCTCTAATTCACGTGTATCTGATGTAAGTTGCCACCATGAATTCAAGAAAGCTTGTTTTTGCTTCCTCTGGAATCATCCCAAGTCAGTCATGCATGTGCGAAGTATTCTATGGTCTGATAGACTGATCATCTTCACTCCATTCATATTCCCTAGCACACCAAGCCACTGATTGACTTGTTCAAGGATAAAGTTCATCGATAAGTGCACAAGGACTTCGATATCCTCGATGATGGTTCCTTACCAGAAATCGGTAGTGTTTTATTGTAAGACTACTCTGTGGTCATGCTTGTCTGGGACAGCGTTCTCACATGTTTGTAGCAGAACCCGCTCATGTTTTGGAGCTTGCTACCAAAGTTCATCTCCCGAGAATCTCGCAACGCCATCTCGTCGGTTTGTGTTGCAAATTTTCTTTTTTCGGACATGCTGTCTGAAACATCCTGTTACCAACCAGGTCTGAATCTCAGGCAGATATGATGGTTGGAACGTCTCCCAAGAACTATAATATTGGTCTCTGTAATCCGGTAAGTGGTTTTCGTGGCCAACACACTCAGCCGGAAGGCCTATTATTGTAGTATCTTGATTGAGGAAGTGGGCCACCTCCCCATAAGGATTTCGTAGGATTTACTCCCTAGATGTCCCTTATGGATTTTTGTGTTTCTGAAGTCCGGCCTTTACTTGATGTTCTAGATATAAAACCATATCTATGGATGGGATAGGCTAGTACATGAAGGAGAACATTAGAAGCGGAGTGCTAAATGTCTCTTGGTCGATCATCCAGATTTCGTTTCCTTGGCCTCGCTAAGGTGAAATCTGAGAAAGTGTTGTCTTCCTTTATATCCGCATTGTCCATCACTGTTCATCTTGGTAGTAAGATGTGTTGCCAGGATCCTCGGCACGGATGTTGGTAAGACCTTGATGGGTATGGAAATGCTCAAGTTCTTGAGAGCATACTCAGTCACTAGGTTATATCCTCGGTATCAACGGGAATGTGCCTTTTGTTTGCCGAGTTGCTCCATAACCATAGTTTCCTTTCCGATCTGAGTATGCCATTTCTCCGAACTCCTTCAAATGATCGTTTGTGATTTTCCTTGGGCCGGTTTAGAGAGTTTCAATGATCTTTGTACCAAAAGTAATTCTTTTTGCCACCTAAGGGAATAATTCCACGAGTCACCTTTCCTGAGGTGCCCCATTATGGAATCATGGCAATTTTTCCTCGCTACTTTGAAACCCTCGTCAAATTGTTTCTTCCGTCCCTCCTGATGCATGTTTTGCCTCTCAACTACAGAGATGTTTCTGTGTCTCATTCCATGAGTTGATCTTGTGATCATTAAGATGATCCTAAGTTGCTCGAACCTCAGGAAGATCGATTCTTCTAAATTCTCCCTTTCTACTCGTTGTCATGTTGGATGTAGTTCTCAAAGCAAAACGTCGAGATCAAGGTGATGCAATGAATCAACATCCTCGAGAAAGACATCTGGATCGTGAAGATTGTGTTAGCTTGTGTCCCTCTGTCTTCTTACCTCACGACTTGAATCTTGGGACGAGATTCTTGTTTAGTAGGGGTGAGCTGTCACATCCCTAAGTTCATGTATACACTAGGCTAGCCCTTCATGTGAGCATCATGTTTAAATTCAAATGTAATTAGAATTGAGGAATTTTCAAAAGCCTCAGAAGACCTCTAAAAATAACCAACATTTAAATCTCATCAAATGAGTCCAAGAAAATGTTCCTGTTAATCTCTGGAAATATTGGCAAGGGATAAAATTCAAACCAATATTTCTAGAATCTCAGAAACAATTATTTTGGGGGTTTGAATTAATTCAATAAATATTTGAATTGGATCTATATTTGTTATATTGTAAATATATGTTCAATAATTCTGGAAATCGTTGTGTAGCTTTGGATAAGTCCATTTAGTTCACACGGAGCCCAGTGCCAATTTCTGTTTTTTCCTTGTTTTTGAGTTTTACAGAAAAAGAATATCAAACGGAGTCCAAACGAGCTGAAAATTTACGGTGATTTTTTATGGACCAGAAGAAGCCCACGGAGCATCGGAGTTGGGCCGAAAGAGTCCCGAGGCGACCAAAAGCCTAGGGGCGCCCCCTAGGGTGCACCCCCTAGCTTGTGGGCTCCTCGGAACCCCCCTGACTTGTTTCCGATGCTAAAGAATCCTCTAAATATAGAAACCCCCGAAAAGAAACCTAGATCAGAAGTTCCGCCATCGCAAGCCTCTATAGCCACGAAAAACTAATCGGGAGCCCGTTCGGGCACCCTGCCGGTGGGGGAAACCATCACCGGAGGCCATCTTCATCATCCCGGCGGTTCCATACGAGGAGGGATTAGTTCACCCTCGGGGCTGAGGGTATGTACTAGTAGCTATGTCTTTGATCTCTCTCTCTCTCTCTTACTCTCGTGTTCTTGATTTGGCATGATCTTGATGTACCGCGAGCTTTGTTCATATAGTTGGATCTTATGGTATTCTTCCCCCTCTATCTTCTTGTGATGAATTGAGTCTTTCTCTTTGAGGTTTCGTTATGTTGGATTGAGTATGGGATTTGAGAACACTTGATGTATGTCTTGCGATGGGATATCTGAGGTGACAATCGGATGTTATATTGATTCACTTGATGTATGTTTTGGCACTCAACTCGCGGATTCCCGAGGTGACATTGGGGTAATCTATGTATAGGGGTTGATGCACGTTTTCGTCCCCCGTTCTCTTTTAGAAACTTTGGAGTGATTCTTTGTCGTACGTTGAGGGATTACCATATGATTTAATTATGTTATCATTGCTGAGTGACTTTGCACTAGTGAAAGTATGAACCCTAGGCCTCGTTTTCAAGCATTGCAATACCGCTTTTGCTCACTTTCGTTACTAGTTACCTTCCTTTTTCTATATTTTCAGATTTCAAAAACCTATATCTACGATCCATATTACACTTGTATCACCATCTCTTTGCCGAACTAGTGCACCTACACAATTTACCATTGTATTGGGTGTGTTGGGGACACAAGAGATTCTTCGTTATTTGGTGGCAGGGTTGTTTGAGAGAGACCAATTTCATCCTACGCCTCCCACGGATTGATAAACCTTAGGTCATCCACTTGAGGAAAAAATGCTACTGTCCTACAAAAATCTGCGCTTGGAGGCCCAACACGAGTCTACAAGAAGAAGGTTGCGTAGTAGACATCAAGCTCTTTTCTGGCGCCGTTGCCGAGGAGGTGAGTGCTTGGAGGTATATCTTTAGATCTTGTGATAATCCCCAAGCGCAGGGAATCATCGTAGCAATTCCCAAAGGTGGAAGTGATAAGTATGGAGTGTCGAACCCACAAGGAGCTAAAGGTAAGATCAATATTCTCTCAAGTCCTATCTGCCACTGATACGACTCTACGTACACCGAACGTTTGCTTCCAACTAGAAACGACAAATAAAACTACGTTGTGGGTATGAAGAGGATAACTTTGCATGATATCGGAGAGCTAAAATATAAAAGTAGGTGCTGTTATCATAAATTTAGAATATATTACTAAATATTATAAATAGCGAGTGTGGAATAATGATGGGTCGGTGTGCGGAATTATCCTAGGCAATTGTTAACAAGACCGGTGGTCGTCATTGCAATTTCATATGAGTGAGAGGCATAAGCTAACATACTTTCTCTTCTTGGATCATATGCACTTATGATTGGAACTCTAGCAAGCATCCGCAACTACTAAAGATCATTAAGGTAAAACCCAACCATAGCTTTAACATATCAAGTACCCTTTATCCCATACGCCACAACCCCCTTACTCGGGTTTATGCTTCTGTCACTCAAGCAACCAACTATAAGCGAATCATGAACGTATTGCAACACTGTACAGCGGGAATCCCTCACGCTTGCGCGACACGGAGGGCACAATAGGACAGCACCAAAATAAATCATACAACTCATACCAATCTAGAGCATCAATCAACCCAAAGACAAAGTATATCTACTCAAAACATCATAGGATGGCAACACATCATTGGATCATCATATGTGGCACAAAGCACCATGTTCAAGTAGGGATTACAGTGGGGTGCGGGAGAGTGGACCGCGTAAAATACATGAGGATGGTGATGATGATGGTGATGTTGATGAAGACGATCACCACGGCGATGATTCCCCTCCCGATGGCACTCTGGCGCCATCGAGAGAGAGGAGGAGAGGTTCTCCCCCTTGTGCTTCCTCCTCCATGGCCTCCCCCTGGATGGGGAGAGGTTCCCCCTCTGGTCCTTGGCCTTCATGGCGATGATGGCCCCTCCGAGATCCTTCCCCATGGCCTCCGGTGATGATGGCCCCCTCCGGCAGGGTGCCAGAGAGGGCCTAGATTGATTTCTCGGGGCTACAGAGGCTTGCGGCGGCGGAACTTCCGATCTAGGTTATTTTCTGGAGGTTTGGGTATTTATAGGAGAGGTTGGCGTCGGTTTCATGTCAAGGGGGTCTCCGAGTCGTCCACGAGATAGGGCGGCGCGCCCAGGGGGTAGGGCGCACCCTCCACCCTCGTGGACGGCTCGGGACTCTTCTGTTCCATCTCCGATGCTCCGTGGGCTTCTTCTGGTCCATAAAAAATCGTCAAAAATTGGCACGTCAATTGGACTCCGTTTGGTATTCCTTTTCTGTAAAACTCAAAAACAAGGAAAAAACAGAAACTAGCACTGGGCTCTAGGTAAATTGGCTAGTCCCAAAAATCATATGAAATAGCATATAAATGCATATAAAACATCCAAGATGGATATTATAATAGCATCAATACTTCATAAAGTATAGATACGTTGGAGACACATCATCTTGCAATTGAATATTTTAGTTTCTTGTTTTGTCACTAGTTTAGTCTATAAAAGAAAACTAAAACAAAAGGAATTGAGGTTGCCTCATATGCTTCATCTTTTTAATGTCTTTCATGAAAATGATGGAAAGGAAAATTGTGCTCAAGTGTTAGAAGAAGAATTCAATAATTTTTCTAGCATAAAATCTTTGAATGATGAGCATGATTGCAATGTTGTTAGTATAAATTATTTGAGGCACACAGCGCATCAGAGTTGGGCCAGAAGAGTCCCGAGACGACCACAAGCCTAGGGGGTGCCCCCCTAGGGCGCGCCCCTGGCTTGTGGGCTCCTTAGGAACCCACCTGACTTTTTTCCGATACCAAAAATTCCTATAAATATAGAAACCCCAGAAAAGAAACCTAGATCAGAAGTTCCGTTGCCGCAAGCCTCTGTAGCCACGAAAAACCAATTGGGAGCCCGTTCCGGCACCCTGCCGGAGGGGGAAACCATCACCAAAGGCCATCTTCATCATCCCGACGGTCTCCATGACAAGGAGGGAGTAGTTCACCCTCGGGGCTGAGGGTATGTATACCAGTAGCTATATGTTTGATCTCTCTCTCTCTCTCTCTCTCTCGTGTTCTTGATGTACTGCGAGCTTTGTTCATATAGTTAGATATTATGGTATTCTTCCGCCTCTACCTTCTTGTGATGAATTGAGTCTTGCTCTTTGAGGTTTCGTTATGTTGGATTGAGTATTGGGTTTGAGAACACTTGATATATGCATGTCTTGCGATGGGATATCTGTGGTGACAATGGGATGTTCTATTGATTTACTTGATGTATTTTTTTCACTCAACTCGCGGATTCCTGAGGTGACATTGGGGTAATCTATGCATAGGGGTGGATGCACGTTTTCGTCCTACATTCTCCGATCGAAACTTTGGAGTGATTCTTTGTCATACGTTGAGGGATTACCATATGGTTTAATTATGTTATCATTGTTGTTGCACTAGTGAAAGTATGAACCCTAGGCCTTGTTTTCAAGAATTGCAATATCGTTTTTTCTCACTTTTGTTACTAGTTACCTTGCTGTTTTTATATTTTCAGATTACAAAAACCTATATCTACCATCCATATTACACTTGTATCACCATCTCTTCGGCGAACTAGTGCACCTATACAATTTACCACTGTATTGGGTGTGTTAGGGACACAAGAGACTCTTTGTTATCTGGTTGCAGGGTTGTTTGAGAGAGACCATCTTCATCCTACGCCTCCCACAGATTGATGAACCTTAGGTCATCTACTTGAGGGAAAATTGCTAGTCCGACAAAAGTCTGCGCTTGGAGGCCCAACACGAGTCTACAATAAGAAGGTTGCGTAGTAGACATCATACACACAAGATATTTCCACACACCAAAGTAACTATTACATCCATAAATAACTAGGATTAACAATCATCTGATCATCATCTACTTCTTGTCACACTTGCCTCCACTGCTCTACTAGGATAAATGGAACAATATTCTTTACTGTGAATAGTGTGCTCTATTGGGCACACAAGTATACGGATCATATATAACCTTGGGCGAGCAATGTGCCCGCACGCTCGTGCTAGCTCGATGTTTCTTCTATGCTAAGTTTCCATTAATTGATGGCGTTTATGAACACGCCACCATTTCCCGCCATTTCCTCACCGGTTTCCCGCCACCCAACAGTATTGCGCATAAACCTAGGCGGCGCGCGACACACGGAGGCAACAAGCATAGCTTGTAGCATATCCACCTTTTCCAAGCATGCCAACCCACCAAAGCGCCGCCTCTGCCGTCAGCCTCGTCGACGAGGAAAACGAGAAGGCGCCATGGCCCATCAAGGCTGAGGCGCTCCCTGGCAACGCGATGGACGACACCGTGATGCGCGACATTGCCAGGGTTGAGCAGACCCTTGGCGCATGGCGCTTCAGCGCCGCGGATCAAGATAGGCATGTCAGCGCCGAGAGGTTGCAGCTCGCTGCACAACATGATCGATGGCACGCCGCCGAGCACGCTAGGCACGTCCGCGCCGATAGGTTGCGGCTCGCCGTACAGCGAGACCGTTGGAGCACCGTGGAGCAAGAGGCGCGGCACGCCGCACGGCAAGAGCGGATCCATCTGCGCTTGCCTGCTGTCGACAGGGCGTCGCAGCTGGGTGCGTCAGTACCCCCATTCCTCGCCAGGAGTGGGTAGAGGCCCTCTATGCAGTACTTGCACCAGAGGCCGGCCGCACCGTACTTGCACCGGACGCCCGTCGCGCCGTTCGCCTTGTCCACGGCCCGGTCGATGCCAACGCGTGATACATCCATTTTGCATCATGTTTACCTACTGTTATTTATAATGTTTTAATGCGTAATAATGCTTTTTGGAGTTATTCTAATGCTTTTTCTCTCATAATTTGGAAGGTTCACACAAAGAGGGAGAATTCCGGCCGCTGGAAATCTGGACCTGGAAAAGCTACGCCAGGCCACCTATTCTGCACAACTCCAAATAAGCTGAAACTTCACGAGCAATTTTTATGGAATAAATAAGAAATACTAGAGCAAATAACTAACAGAGTGGGGCCACCTGGTGAGCACAAGACACCAGGGTGCGCCTGGCCCCCCAGGCGCGCCCTGGTGGGTTATGCTCAGCCCAGCCCACCTCCGGTGCCCATCTTCTGGTATATAAGTCATTCTGACCTAGAAAAATAAGCAGAGGACTTTTGGAACGGAGCACCTCCGTCTTGAGGCGGAACTTGGGCAGGAGTAGAACTTCCCACCCGGAGGGGGAAATCATCGTCATCATCATCACCAACAACTCTCCCATCTTGGGGAGGGCAATCTCCATCAACATCTTCAACAGCACCATCTCATCTCAAACCCTAGTTCATCTCTTGTGTTCAATCTTGGTACCGGAACTATAGATTGGTGCTTGTGGGTGACTAGTAGTGTTGATTACATCTTGTAGTTGATTACTATATGGTTTATTTGGTGGAAGATTATAGGTTCAAATCCAATATGCTATTTAATACCCCTCTGATCTTGAGCATGATTATCATTTGTGAGTAGTTACTTTTGTTCTTGAGGTCACGGGAGAAATCTTGTTGCAAGTAATCATGTGAACTTGATATGTGTTCGATATTTTGTTAGTATGTATGTTGTGATTCCCTTAGTGGTGTCATGTGAACATTGACTACATGACACTTGACCATATTTGGGCCTAAGGGAATGCATTGTGGAGTAGTAATGAGATGATGGGTTGCGAGAGTGACAGAAGCTTAAACCCTAGTTTATGCGCTATTCCGTAAGGGATGATTGGATCCAAAAGTTTAATGCTATTGTTAGAATTTATTCTTAATACTTTTCTGGTATTTACGGATGCTTGCGAGGGGGTTAATCATAAGTAGGAGGTTTGTTCAAGTAAGAACATCACCTAAGCACCGATCCACCCACATATCAAATTATCAAAGTAGCGAACACAAATTGAACCAACATGATGAAAGTGACTAGGTGAAATTCCCGTGTACCCTCAAGAACGCTTTGCTTATTATAAGAGACCATTTTGGCCTGTCCTTTGCCTCAAAAGGATTGGGCTACCTTGCTGCACTTTTGTTACTATTATCATTACTTGCTCGTTACAAATTATCTTTCTATCAAACTACTCTGTTACATACAATTTTAGCACTTGCAGACATTACCTTGCTGAAAACCACTTGCCATTTCCTTTTGCTCCTCGTTGGGTTCGACACTCTTACTTATCAAAAAGGCTACGATTTATCCCGTATACTTGTGGGTATGATAAAAACAACAGCTAGCTAATCCTTACACGGGAGATGGAACCGAACATCCTGATATGCATTTGATATACGTGGAAGAAATTTGTGGATTATTTAAGCTTGTAGGTTTACCCGGAGATGAAGTTAAGCAGAATGTTTTCCCTTTATCTTTGAAGGGAAAATCATTGGCATGGTATAGGCTATGCGATGATATTGGATCTTGGAATTGGAATCGATTGAAATTGGAGTTTCACCAAAAAACTTATCCTAGGCATCTAGTTCATCGTGATCGGAATTATATATATAATTTTTGACCTCGTGAAGGAGAAAGTATCTCTCTAGCTTGGGGGAGGATTAAGTCAATGTTATATACATGCCCCAATCATGAGCTCTCAAGAGAAATTATTATCCAGAATTTTTATGCTCGGCTTTCTCATAATGATTGATCCATGCTTGATACTTCTGGTGCTAGTTCTTTTATGAAGAAGACTATTGAATTCCGGAGGAATCTTTTAGAAAGAATTAGATGCAACTCTGAATATTTGGTACTCAACGAAGGTAAAGAGTTAGGCATTAAGCTTAAGTATGATTGTGTTAAATCTTTTATGAATACTGATGCTTTTCAAAAGTTTAGCACTAAATATGGACTTGACCCCGAGATAGTAGCCTCCTTTTGAGAATCTTTTGTTACTCATGTTGATCTACCTAAGGAGAAGTGGTTTAAATATCACCCACCAATTAAAGAACCGGTAATAGCTAAATATGAAACTATTATTTATAATGTTGATCCAGTTGGTCCTACTGCTTATATTGAGAAACCACCTTTCCCTGTTAGAATGAAGGAACATGCTAAAGTTTCAACTATGGTCAACAAAAGTTGTATTAGAACACCCAAACCAGCTGAACAAATGAAGGTAGAACCTTGTGTTGCTATGGTTAAAGATCTCCTGGAAGTATATATAGATAGGCATGTTATTTACTTCTGTGATGAAGCTGCTAGAATTGCCAAACCTGATAAAAAGGTTAAACATAGACCCGTTGTTGGCATGCCTGTTGTCTCAGTTAAAATAGGAGATCACTATTATCATGGTTTATGTGACATAGGTCCTAGCGTGAGTGATATCCCTTTTACCTTATATCAAGAAATTATGAATGACATAGCACCCGCTGAAATAGAAGACATAGATGTTACTATTAAACTTGCTAATAGAGACACCATCACACCACTTGGGATTGTTAGAGATGTTGAAGTCTTATGCGGGAAAATAAAATACCCTACTGATTTTCTTGTTCTTGTTTCCCCACAATATGATTTTTGTCCCATTATCTTTGGTAGACCTTTCTTGAACACCGTTAATGCTAAAATAGATTGTGAGAAACAAATTGTCGGTGTGAGCTTTGGTGATGAGTCTCATGAATTTAATTTTTCCGAGTTTAGTAGAAAACCTCATAAAAAGGAATTGCCTAGTAAGGATGAAACAATTGGTCTTGCTTCTATTGCTGTACCTCCTACTGATCCACTAGAACAATATTTGGTAGACCATGAAAATGATTTACATATGCATGATAGAAATTAAATAGATAAGATTTTCTTTGAATAATGTCCTCTGCTTAAACACAATTTGCCTACTGAAACTCAAGGAGGTTCTCCTTCACCTAAAGGTGATCCTGTGTTTGAATTAAAACAACTAGTCGTCAACCCGTGCGCCTGAACGGGAAGCATTTGCTCCTTAATTTGGTTGTTCACTAATATATAAAATAAAATGATTAGATAGATACAGGATGTCTGAATGACTTTGTGACCTTTGAAGTATAATGTACTACATACAAACGGAAAGAAATAGCTGCTGTAGTTTAGTATTTTAAACGAACCACAACTTGCCAACTTATTAGTTCGACGTTGATAGAGATATATGAAAATTCGGATCCAAAAATCTCCTATACTAAAAGTGAAATATTTGACTATAAACGTTTCGTATGAGTTAGAACTTATTACCACTCGCCTCTTGCAGATATGCTTTCAGTATTATAAGTAAAAGTAAGTAAAAGTTCTACATAATTACCCACTTTGAATCATGAAATCCAAATTAGACACTTTACAAATACGAATATGAGTTAAATCCATCACAACCATGAGACTTTTGATTTCTTCTCGACGAATACATACACATATAACCATAATTGAAATCCATGGTACACATACATTATTGTGAGATCTAACATGTATAGTTGTACATACAAAACAAAAACAATACATTTATAGTTTTGTCTTGTCATATTTAGTTATTACTGCAAACATTGAAACAGAAGGTATTGTGATTTTATTTGTTTGGCACTCTTATCAAATGTCAGAATTTATTATTTTGAGCTGAGTATAATTCCATTCCACAAACAGCAAGAGCTCATGGGTACCGAAGAAGCAAAACATGTTGTATGAAGTTGCACTAAATGGCATGTAACACATGACATGTTTGAGTACATCCAAAATAGTATATAAGAGAAGCTAATCTACCACTTGTTGTGTGACAAAAAAAACTACAGGAATAGAAACATATTATAATGAATATGCAAAGATCACACGTATGTTATAAGGAAATTTGGTAGTAACATCCGATACAATAACATGTGACTTAGATCGCCACACATGAAACATGTTGCATGCCCTTGTCAATTAAAATAGTAGTGCATGAACTATCTGTAATAGGTCTATCAATGTTAGAGTTTCCAGAGATTTTCTCAAAATGGATAAAGCGGTAGAAAGGCGTCAGCCATGAAGATTTAATTTTATGTAACTAACAAAAGCAAGCTATAATAGATAGGAGAAAGCAAGCAAGGTCCTTTCTGGAACAAACTTCTAGTGTTGATCCTAAAGAGTTCTTCTATTGCATTAGATATGTACGAAAAACGTATATAACGAATGACACACTTCTGCAGAGAATTTGATTAATTAGTTGCTCCGAGTTCGATCAAACTTGCATTAAGAAAAGTATATATATTATGCAGCAATGGTACCGGAAATATACGTATAGATAAATGATATATGTATAGATAAATATTCTTTCTTAGGTAAGATGAAGTTTACACAAAACCGGTACATTGCTCAGAGCACAACTAGTAGCAGGTAAAAATTCCAGTGGCTTCCATGGCTTTCCCTATTTTGTTCTCCACAAATGCAAATAATAGTTTCCACTACTATAGGTTTATCGCTGCATTTTACCCCCAACAAAATAGTTGTAGAGACAAAAATAGTGTTTAGGCACATACTCCAATTGGAGATATAATCATTAGCATGGAAATGATGTGTTTCTCTTACAATAATCTAAATAGATTTCCAATGTCCACCATATATATTCTACCAACAACAACCCGGATCTCTGATATAGCTTCCCCTTTGTGCTCGTAATCCCACAATAAAAGAAGTGCTGCAGACCCTATTAAATCCATCCTTACATCCCCGGAGAATATGACGCTGATAACTCTACTTGCCAAATAGAAAAGGTAGAGAATAAGATCCATGCACTTAGGATGTATTATTGTATAGAGCAAATATAGAAGCCATTGTACTGCAGCTGTCCTGGTTCTTGAGTAAACCATGGTTTGACGAAATAACTAATTTATGTTTTATTTCTTCACCAGCTGACTACATATAGCAACAACTAAGGAAAGGGTGGAAGGAGAAACGGTTCAGTACTTTCTAACTGGTAAGAAATAGTATAACAGTCGGATGCTTGAAAGCCATATAGCATTTGCATTATTTGGCTCCGTTCATGATATACTAGACACCTTTATCCACTGGAGGAACCATTCTGAGTAGAAAATACATGCTACCTAGTTTGCTTACTAAATTCTGTTGTCAACAAAAGGCAAGCATGCCAATAGTAAGCACTCTTTGCTTTCTTAAAAATTTAGCGCAATCCATTTTTTTATGAATTAAGGAAAAGCAGTATGTTGTTGTGTTTCTCTCCAATGTTGTTACAATGGAACACCAGAAGTATTTCACTTGTGTATAGGAAGTTGATTCTGCAAGGCATGAGGTGTGTATTATATAATGGAAAAAACTTATCTGAACATAAGATGCATTCGAAACTTGGAAATGACAGTACCTCACTACAATGTGCTACAAATAGGCAAAATTCTAATTTTAGTGATTTACTGACACCACTTTCAAATGCTCTGTACACATAATGATTATGATCAACATCAGTTATAAAGATCACCATGAGATGCACTCTCACCAAATCTTAAACCAACTTGGACTCGAATTTACTAAATGACAAATATGACAGATTAAATACGTACGTGTGCGCTGGTCCATAACATATATACCTAGCAGCCAACTCTTGCTGATCGATCCTATCTAACGAAGTACCCCAAATATAACAAATCTCAACTAAAAACAAAGAGTAGAGATCTTTCGGTAAATAAGCAAAAAAGAAAGCGAAGGATACTCTTTCAGAAAATTTTAGTCAGGACCACTCTTGCATAGTATACTGCTCTAAATTATTAAGATCAGTAAAGTTGTACTTCATATTTCTGGTGGGATGCTAACAACATAAAAACTCATGGTGCAACAAATCGTTTGGATTTGAGAGGGTAGAGGTAGAAGAAAAGAAGAAGAAACGCAAAACTTGAAACTACTAAACAACCTGCGCTGGTTGCAAATATCAATGTCACAAATGCAGTTTTGATATACAGTGCATGAAAGACTTAGTTCCACATTAGTAACAGACATGCTATATACGCAAAAGATTACATGGAAGGTTCCACGAAAGTACATCATATAGTGCTTATTGTTCTACTATAACTTTATATACTTGAACAAATTCCTTAGGAAAAGCCTTATAGCTATAGAAATTCATGTTTTGGCAACTTAATAATTCATCAAACACTGCCATTGCATTTCAAAATAGAAAGAAATAATGGATTAAGACTGACGAAGGGAAGGA
Source organism: Aegilops tauschii subsp. strangulata (assembly GCF_002575655.3). NCBI lineage: Eukaryota > Viridiplantae > Streptophyta > Magnoliopsida > Poales > Poaceae > Aegilops > Aegilops tauschii. The sequence goes on from NC_053037.3 coordinate 596,661,973, forward strand.
GCTAGAAGAGAGAAGATGTTGTTTGTTACACAGAGTATCACGCAGGTCGATCTTACCATCATCGACGGACATGCCCAGGTCCGGCCGCCTGCCGGACATGTGTGTGGTGCGTGTCTCACCATGTAGGTCCTCATGGATCAGCACTGCCAGACACCGCATCCCTTTCCTCATCCAAATCGATGTCTACTTTCTCTAGAGCAATCTCGCATCAAGAAAAAGAGGAGGCGACAGTCACGCGAAGGAGAAGAAAAATAGGTCACGTACATGCAAATACCAGGGAATGACTAATCGGACACAAAATAGGTGACATACATCAAGCAATTGCATTCGAAAAAACAGGAAAAAAATACTAACTCATCAAAGGAGTAATTTTGGAGAGGAGATAGGTTATTTTCCTTTGCGATTAAGACACCGGCAGCAGCCGGAGTGACCCTTGCTTCATCCTCACGGTCGGAAGCAGCAACGGCTGGGAGACAGAGCGGCTGCTCTTACTTCCTCGCCGTCGGGAGCAGTCCAAATCAGACCGCCGTCGTTGCCCTGCCATGCGGTTGCTGGCTCTTCTTGTTTCTTTTTCTCGAAGGAGATAGGCACAGTCATCATTTAGATGAGGAAGCCATGGAATTTCATTATGATCGCCTATAGATGAGGTGGAATTTGGAAGATCAGGGGAAGGTGATGTGCTCCGACCCTGGAGTTCCGTCAAAACATGCTTGCCCTCTGACCGTAGGAGACCTGAAAGTTAGGATCGGACGGTTGACCTTCTAAAATATCAGAAGTTATCTTTAGATTGGACATGGAGTTCCATAAAAAATAAAAGATGGAACATGGAGTTTGTTAGGAAAAAAGATTGAACATGGGGCTATAAAATATCAGTTTTTTTTCCAAGATTAAAAGTGGAGTTTGTCCAACTAAAAAAATGCGTGGAGTTTGTTGAAAAATAAATGGGAAACAAAGATTGAACATGGAGGCTATAAGATGATACCAGTTTTTTTTCCTTTGATTTTGAACTTCGATTTTGTCCATCTATAGAAAAACGTGGAGTCTGTTTAAGAAAAAGAATGAACGTGGATGTCATATGGTGCTTCCGGTTATTCTACACCGTAATAATGTGGTCCCACCATATTAACGGTTCCTAATTTCTGATTAACTTGGTAATTTCTAGGGAGTCTGTAATTACTGTAGGTATAGATTGCCAAACACTTTAAAATATGCATATCTTGATGAGAAGAAGATATATCCTGTTATTATTAGTGCTAACCTTTCAGAACATGAAGAATAAAGATTATTGAAAGTTCTACGGAAGCACTGAGCTGCGATTGGATATACTCTTGATGATCTTAAGGGCATTAGTCCCACTCTATGTCAGCATAAGAACGGAAATATTAAAACTTCCGGAAGCAGGTATAATCTATCATACAGATGATAGTAGATGGGAGGTATTAATGTTGTTCCTAGTGATAAGAATGAACTCATTCCACAAAGAATTGTTACAGGCTATAGAATGATGATTGATTTTAGAAATTTAAACAAAGCAACTAGAAATGATCATTACCATCTGCCTTTTATTGATCAAATGCCAGAAAGATTATCTAAGCACACACATTTTTGCTTCCTTGATGGATATTCTGGTTTTTCACAAATACTTGTTTCTCAACCTGATCAAGAAAAGACCACTTTACTTGTCCTTTTGGAACTTATGCTTATAGGCGTATGCCTTTTGGTTTATGCAACACACCTGCTACCTTTCAAAGATGTATGACTACTATATTCTCTGACTTTTGTGAAAAGATTGTTGAGGTTTTCATGGATGACTTTTTTGTTTATGGGAATTCTTTTGATGGTTGTTTAAGCAATCTTGACCGAGTTTTGCAGAGATGTGAGCAAACAAATCTTGTCTTGAATTGGGAGAAGTGCCACTTTATGGTTAATGAAGGTATTTTTTATGGCCATAAAATCTCTGAAAGATGTATTGAGGTGAACAAAGCTAAGGTTGATGCAATTGAGAAAATGCCATGTCCTAAAGACATCAAATGTATTCGTAGTTTCCTTGGTCATGCTGGTTTCTATAGGAGATTTATCAAAGACTTCTCTAAAATTTCTAGGCCACTTACAAAGCTTTTTCAAAAGGATATTCCTTTTGTTTTTGATGATGATTGTTTATAAGCCTTCGAAGAACTCAAGAAAGCGTTAATTTTTGCACATATTGTTCAACCCCCTGATTGGAACTTGCCTTTTGAAATTATGTGTGATGGTAGTGATTATGCTGTTGGTGCTGTTCTAGGACAAAGAGTTGATAAGAAACTAAATGTTATTCATTATTCTAGTAAAGCTCTAGACAGTGCTCAACGAAAATATACTACTACTTAAAAAGAATTTCTAGCAGTGGTGTTTGCTTGTGATAAATTTAGATCTTACATTGTTGACTCTAAAGTTATTGTTCACACCGATCATGCTGCTATAAAATATCTTATGGAAAAGAAAGATGCTAAACCTAGACTTATTCGTTGGGTTCTCTTGCTACAAGAATTTGATTTGCATATCACTGATAGAAAAGGAGCGGAGAACCCCGTAGCTGATAATTTGTCTAGGTTGGAGAATGTCCTTGATGACCCACTACCTAGTGATGATAGTTTTCCTGATGTGTAGTTAGCTGCAATAAAAGTTTCTCATAACACTCCTTGGTATGCTGACTATGCTAATTATATTGTTGCTAAATATTTACCACCCAGTTTCACATACCAACAAAAGAAAAAATTCTTCTATGATTTAAGACATTACTTCTGAGATGACCCACATCTTTGTAAAGAAGGAGTAGATAGTATTATTAGATGTTGTGTACCTGAGCATGAACAGGGAAAAATCCTACGGAAATGTCACTCTGAAGCTTATGGAGGACATCATGCGGGAGACAGAACTGCTCACAAGGTATTGCAATCTGGGTTTTATTGGCCTACTCTCTTCAAGGATGGTCGTAAGTTTGTCTTATCTTTTGATGAATGTCAAAGAATAGGTAATATCGGTAAGCGTCAAGAAATGTCTACGAATCAATTGCTGTCGAACCATTTGATGTTTGGGGATTTGATTACATGGGACCTTTTCCTTCCTCTAATGGGTATACACATATTTTGGTTACTGTTGATTACGTTACTAAGTGGGTAGAAGCTATTCCAACTAGTAGTGCTGATCACAACACCTCTATTAAAATGCTTAAAGAAGTTATTTTCCCAAGGTTTGGAGTCCCTAGATATTTAATGACTGATGGTGGTTCACACTTCATTCATGGTGCTTTCTGTAAAATGCTTGCCAAGTATGATGTTAACCATAGAATTGCATCACCCTATCATCCTCAGTCTAGTGGTCAAGTTGAACTTAGAAATAGAGAAATAAAATTAATTTTGGAAAAGACTGTCAGTATGTCCCGGAAGAATTGATCTAAGAAATTAGATGATGCACTTTGGGCTTATAGAACAACATATGAAAATCCTATAGATGTCTCCTTATAAGATGGTTTATGGAAAAGCTTTTCATTTGCCTCTTTAGTTAGAACATAAAGCATATTGGGCAATTGAAGAACTCAACTATGATTTCAAAGTTGCTGGTGAGAAGAGGTTATTTGATATTAGCTCATTAGATGAATGGAGAACCCAAGCTTATGAAAGTGCCAAATTATTTAAAGAAAAAGTTAAAAGATGGCATGATGAAAGAATCCAAAAGCGTGAGTTCAAAGTTGGAGAATATGTTCTTTTGTACAACTCTCGTTTCAGATTCTTTGCAAGAAAGCTCCTCTCCAAATGGGAAGGACCCAATGTTATCGAATAGGTTTATCGATCTGGAGCTATCAAAAATAAATAATGCCAAAGGTACTAACCCGAAGGTTGTTAATGGGCAACGAATAAAACATTATATCTCAGGTATGCCCTTTAATGTTGAAAGCAATATTATCCAAACTATGACACCGGAAGAACACATAAAAGAAACATTTCGGAACACTCCAGAATCGTGAAAAAGAGGAGGTACGTGATACGGTAAGTAAACGGACTCCGAAAATCTGCAAAAATATTTTCTGTCCGTTTTGGAATATAACAAAAATTAGGAAAATAAGTAACAACCAAGAAGGTCACCCTGGTGGGCACAAGACAGCAGGGCGCGCCTGGCCCCCCAGGAGCGCCCAGGTGGGTTGTGCCCCCCTCGGGTACCATCCGCACTCCGTGTTTCTTCTGTTTGCTTGTTTCCCAAGATAAAAAATCTTTATATACCACCCGAACCTATTGACCACCGTATCGCGGAGAAATCTTCTGATTTCTATTCTTGTTGTTTTCCTGACATATCTGAAAATATGTCATCCCAAGACTCGAAGGGTCAGAGCTATGTTGCTGACTATATCGCAAAACCCAAGTCTTATGGGGATGTGGAGCACTATAGCTGGACTTCGGAGGAAGAGGAGGACTATGTTCCTAAAGGGAAGGAAGAGACGAGCTCAGACGAGGATAAAGTCCCATTGCCTCAACTCAAGGACATGCACGTGGAATTTAAGAAGTCAAGCCTCCCTAATAAGGGAAAGAAGCCTAAGATCCAGTTTACACCCTTTCGTCTTTTGCAGGAAAACAAGCAAGATTTATGCCAAGCTTGGGGGAGGTGCCCCGGTATCGTATCACGTCCACTATCTTTTGCCTTTACTAATCTTAGTTCGATCCTTAGTTATCTTTTGCTTTTGATGAATACAAGTTTAGTTCGATCCTTTCTTTTCGAGAGTTTTCTTAGTGATCTATCCTTGTAATCGTGTGCGAGATATATAATAAAGTTTAGTTTGAGTCCCGCTTTCTGTACTTTCATCTTTCAATAAAAAGAAAGGAAATACATGAAAAAGATTATATGCTAATCTTATGGTAGGTAATGACATCACATAAGGAAAAGTATACGGTAATGATAACTCCCGAACGTTCGGGAGTTAAGCATGGCAACCCGAACGCTTTTAGATGGTAACTTTAGTTTGCGTGAGATTAGGGAAACATGGCAAATTTCTGATGAAAAAACAAAAAAGGACAAAGTTGCGATCCCCTATCAACTAAAGTTGCCATCCCCTACGAACTAAAGTTGCCATGTCAAAGCGTTCGGGACGAACTGCTCAAATCCCGAACGTTCGGGAGTTATTGGATTGCAAAGTATAAGTAGAAAATTTTGGTGGAGATTGACAAACATAGCATTGGTCAATGGTGAATTGACGACAGAATTAATACGGGAAGAGAAGATTCACATGCAAATAAACTATCCTGGAAATATTTTGTGATTGTGAGCCCCCATGAAAATATTATATGCCAAAATTGTTGACATTGGACAAGGAAGACAACGTAATGATTTATGTTTGTTCATATTCACATAGAATTTATATTGTCATAGAACCTTCAACATGTGGTGCTTACCCCCCATATTTGCTAGCCAAAAATTCCGCACCAAGTAGAGATACTACTTGTGCATCCGAAAACCCTTAAACCCAAATCTTATTTTCAAGAGTCCACCATACCTACCTAGGGATTGATTAAGATCCTTCAAGTAAGTTGTCATCAGTGTAATAAGGCAATAAAAATTGCTTCTAAAAGTGTTACGTTGGGCCGCGGTGCCCAACCGAGGCCACGGGACGGATGCTCACCAGGGACCCCTGGCAACGTGTACCTGATGGCTCGCACAAGAGCGTCGTGCGAGGACTCAGGCACCAAGGCCTTGGTGAGGTGTGCGTAGAGGCAAGCTGCGGCTGAGTGGTCGTGCTCGGGCTGACTTAAGCGCAAGCACCAGCCCAGCCCTCGCTCATGGGATGATAGGGAGGCGGGCGTCAGGCAGCCGTTGCTGCTTCTTAAAAAGCTCGAGGAATAGGAAACAACGCAGAAAAAACACCAGTCCCTTTCGAATAAAGAAGCAAGAACCTCAAATTTCATTCCGAGAAGTGGCAAACTGGTTACAAGAGCGAGCGAAAGAAAAAGACACGCCCGGCGCCTATACTAGTCTTCCCACTAGCGTGGAGCATGGGGCCTCCACTTGGCATGGGCATAGTCGATGTTCGACCGTTTCGTCTGCCAGCGCGGAGCCTGGGGCTTCCACTTGGGCGTGGACATAGTCGATGTTCGACTGTGCATTCACCAGCGCGGAGCATGGGGCTTCCACTCGGGCGTGGGTGGGAGCCCCCGTGAGGCTGGGGGCGGCGCTCAGGGAGACTCCAGGCGTGTACAGCCCCACTCATTATTACGTGAGAGTGTCACGGGTAGAGCTTCGGAAGGTGCAGGGCGCTCCGAGCATCCCGGACGGGGACCCCGCCCTCCGTCTCCGGGCGCGCGGCACCTGTCCCGGAAACGCGAGTAGCCTTGGGAGGGCCCTCCCCCTGACGAGATCCTATGGAGTCCCTCCCTGGAGAGGACCCGCCTTGGGAAGGGGTCTCTGACTTTGAGGGTCCGAAGGTGGATGTCGCGGCAATGGCGTTGCCGCAGCGCCTGCCGGCACCTCGCGGCGCGGAGCACGACTTAGCGCCGACCCTCCACCCCGAGAACGAGATCTATTCCCCGCAGGGCACCCTGACGCGCCTCGTCGAATGCCAAGGCTCGCGAGGGATGATGTTTGGCCTCGCACGGGAGGACCGCCTCAGCCCTGTAGACGAGGAAGAGTGGGGTCTCGCCGGTGGGCTTAGTCACAATGGTGCGGATAAACCACAACACGAACTGAAGCTCACCACGCCGACCCCTACCCTAGGCATCCAGCTTCTTCTTGAAGCACCTTGGCGTGAGGCTCCTCAGGACCGCCGTGTTGGCGTGCTTGGTCTGGCCGTTGCTCCGTGGGTGCGCCATCGAAGTGTGATCCACCTCCGTTCCAAGGTTAACACAATATGTTATGAAGAGATGGGTTGTAACTGGGGGTTGTCGCTATTAATGACGCGGTTGAGGCTGTTTCATTGGTTCACGAGGGACCCTGGTCTCGCGAGGCCTTGACGATCTTGACGACCGAGTAGGCGGTGATGGCGTGCGTGGGCCTTACCTCTGCCCACTTGGCGAACTCGTTCGCTAGCGACACACGGGTAGTGGTGGCGCCATGCCCGCTCGTGATAGCGCCTGCTTCCCTGCCCATGCGCTTGTGCATGAAATCAGCCTCCGGGCTCCTTTGCCTTGTAGGTCGTCATCACGGTCATCGGATCATGCGGGCCAGGAGGTGGCCCGCCGTGGCGCCTCCCGCGGAGGACCACTTACCGCGACAGAAACCCGAGGAGGCACCTCTCGGGCCGGAGGGGGCATCCCGTCCGCAACCTCGCCGCCACGGGGCTCCCCAGGTCCTCCCCGGAAAGGCGGGCTGACGCAACAGGGGAAGCCCGGATGCAGGGTGGGGGCCGCCACACAGGTGGGAGAGAAAAGGTTACACGCCCCACAAGCGGCATCTAGCAGCTCAGCGACCCTATTGAGCCAAGCATCATAGTCACCACCGGCAGGACGGTAGCGCAACAACTCACATGCGACAAGGAGTGTGGCCTGCGCATCTGTCAGCCCACAATGGGTGCGGGGGAACAACGCCGTGGAGAGGACGAAGGAGGGTGTGGCGGTGGGGTCGCTACTCTGCGCGAAGAGTGGTGTTGATGGGTTCAGCCGCCGACGGGCGGCAGCGCCAGTGACCACATTAGCCGAGGGGGGAACGCTGCAGCGAGGAGGACCATGGCTGAGGTGCGCGCCTGGGTGATGCAAACGGCTGAACGCTCAGGGCGAGCTCGGCCAGCTTTCACCATGAACACGGTGGGGCGAGAACGGAGCATGGTTGCTGAAGAGGCGGAGCTTTGACATGCCCCTACTGGCGTGCCAAATGTCGCATTCAGGGCTCCGCAAACCCAAGAAGGTTCAAACTCAGGGGCGTGAACGAACGACCGCACTTCACAACGACGCTAGCTGGCCATGCCTATGACCTGATCTCGAGGAGTACGCTGGATCGTGCGGAAGGAAACAACACAAAGATTTACCCAGGTTCGGGTCACCTTGTAGTGCAAAACCTACTCCTGGTTTTGGTGGATTGGCCTCACGAGAAGGTAGAGGATGAACTAGTATAGTGGATGAGCAGCCTCGTGAGGGCTCAAGTGGTGAGGATAGATTAATCAGGGGTCTGATATAGGGATCCCTTCTACAGTGATGGCTAGCCCATATATATAGTGGCCTTGGTCCTCTTCCCTCATAGCTTAGGTGGGAGGGCACTACTAGGGAAAAGCCTAGCAGTAGCGCGGGTTGGAGGGGTAGTAGTGGCAAGGGGGGTGCCCTACTGATAAGGTGTTCCAGCTAATGTTCAGCAGTAGCGCGTGTTGGAGCATGATAACCCACAAGTATAGGGGATCGCAACAGTTTTCGAGGGTAGAGTATTCAACCCAAATTTATAGATTCGACACATGCCAAAGAACATTAATGTGATAGTTTTGATGATAGTAGCATCAGCAACAGTAACGGTAACAGTTATAGCAGTGATATTGTAGCAGTAACGATAGCAGTAGCAATAGTAGTAACTTAGCAAGAACAATATAAGATAAATTCGTAGGCATTGGATCGGTGACTCGTTGGATGATATTCATCATGATACAATTATAACCTAGGGCGATACGGCACTAGCTCCAGTTCATAAATATAATGTAGGCATGTATTCCGTAAATAGTCATACGTGCTTATGGAAAGAACTTGCATGGCATCTTTTGTCCTACCCTCCCGTGGTAGCGGGGTCCTATTGGAAACTAAGGGATATTAAGGCCTCCTTTTAATAGAGAACCGTAACAAAGCATTAACACACGGTGAATACATGAACTCCTCAAACTACAGTCATCACTGGGAGTGGTCCCGACTATTGTCACTCTGGGGTTGCCAGATCATAACACGTAGTAGGTGACTATAACTGGCAAGATCGGATCTAGAACATAGATATAATGGTGATAACATAAACGGTTCAGATCTGAAATCATGGCACCCGGGCCCAAAGTGACAAGCATTAAGCATGGCAAAGTCATAGCAACATCAATATCAGAACATAGTGGATACTAAGGATCAGGCCCTAACAAAACTAACTCCATTACATGATGAATCTCATCCAACTCCTCATCGACCAGCGAGCCTACGAAGGAATTACTCACTCCCGGTGGGGAGCATCGTGGAATTGGCGCTGGAGATGTGTTGGTGATGACGAAGATCGAAGATCCCCCTCCCTAGAGCCCCAAACGGACTCCAGATATGGCCTCCCGGTGAAGAAGAGGAGACGGTGGCGGCTTCGTCTCATGAAACGCGATAATTCTTTCTCCCTGGTTTTTTTTTTCTGGAATAATGGGATTAGTACTACTTTGGATATGCACCATGTTGCCTCCACTTGAACCTAATCCATGTGTATGTCACCCACTGATATATATAATAACTGATCATGCTCATAATGATATAACAACTAAGCATCATCATCATTAATAATAACTCATCATCGTTATCATAGTAACAAGTCATACTCATCATCCTCATAGTCATCTACCAACTTCGATCTACTCGTTATCATAATAACAAGTCATACTCATCATCATCATAGTCATCTAACAACTTCTACTCGTTATCATAATAACAAGTCATACTCATCATCATCATAGGCATCTAACCAACCCTACTTAATTGTCCTTAGCACATGATAGTGAGTATTAGCTAGGACCTACTACCCTCTCTAAGGTAAAATAGCATAAAACAAGATAGGCCCTGACGCTCCATTATGGAGAATGGAGATTATCCCGAATTCTTGCGCTTTGCACAATGTTGCTTCCAAGTAGCTCCCTATGACTATCCATACATTTTTCCATTCTTTGATTGTCATGTCTTCATCGTTTTTAGAAATTCGGTATAAACAACCGTGAAGCCTAGGATGACCTGGCCGTAAGCTAATAACATCAAGCCGACCATCCGGAAACATCAGACGAGGCACACAATCCTTCGTGGTTTTCAATTGAAAAGCATAATAATAACGCCATAGTTAGAAATGTAGTTTAGCTTAGTTTAGAAGAATTTATGCAAAAGATGCATAGATGTCGTAATAGTAAAAATCTTACCATGCCATCTCCATGGATGTTACCGTAGTTCAACACGTGCACTGGTGGCACGTATTGACCATAATTTGCAGGAGTTTCATAATTGATATTGTAGTTCTCAACATCAATAATAAATGAGATAAGATGATCTTTCTCCTGATAAGTTAATTCAGGGCCAACAGTGTAGTAGGTTCTGTCAACCATCTTCCGTACATTTTTTAAAGAATGAAAATAAGCTGTCAATGGAAATAAGCTCTCAACTATTTTGAAATAAACAATATAAATTACTTAATAAACTAGTCATCAACACGTGCCTCCGCACGGGCTAGTATTAATATTTTCATTTATAGGATTTAGTGCTTTCGGAGATGAAGATTTGTTTTGCTACTTAACTTTTTTGAAGTCAATGCTAAGGGACCCAATCGAGACATAGTTATTTATTGGGATGAGAAGATCTTCATCCGATGAATATTACTGCTGACTAAGAACTAAGTATTCCTAAGTCGGATGAGAAATAGTTAATCATTTATCAAAACATTGCACAACAATTACATATCTTTAGAATGTCCTATAAATTCCAACTAAACACATAAAATATGTGAAACTTGTTTATACAATGCTAAATAAAGTCAAATTATTCTATTTGTAAGTGGATACTTGGTTTAGATGTTTTTTTTCAACAACAATATATTTTTCCTTCTTCCCATTGAAGGCATATATTCAGCTTGATTTCCTTAATCAACTATGTGTAAACCGAATTACCATTTCCCAATAGGTAATTGGTTTCCTCCATGGAAAAGTATACAATACAAATAGCAACATCTCCGCATGCTAACCTCATATTCCTTCCTTCACATTGCCGCCATGAGTACACCTTCTGGTATGTACTAGTAGCATCATGTACTCACAGTCGATGGTAACACCCTTAGTTGTGACATGCAGAAGCAATTAGTATGCACATCACCTAATTTCAATGATCATGCCTTTGTTGGTGCAGGGGCTCTTGTCTCACTACTCCGAGTACATGGTACCAAGAAATTTCTTTACTTTTGGGGTGTAGTTTTAACTTCTTGTCTAGAAGAAGAACACTTCATACGTTGTCAATGATGTAAATAAAACCTTAATTAAGTCAGCAAGTGATGGCTAATTAACCTACAAAGAAAAGACCATGTCCACTATGTGTCACGCCAAAATAAAGGCACTGCAACCAAACCAAACCTTAATTAAGTCAGCAAGTGATGGCGAATATCACTACTGCTAAGTACAATAGTAGTAGCGCGGTTACAAAAATGGCGCTACTACTATAATTGGTCTGGCGGCAACGTCGTGGCAATTATAGTAGTAGCGCTCTTTCCTCCTAACGCGCTACTGCTACGTCGGTATTTTAAACCGCGTTGCTCCTAACTAGCAATAGCGCCTTATTTTAAACTGCGTTGTGGTAAGATTCTATGTATAAGGTTTTCCCTAGTAGTGAGGATTCCACAGCGGTCAATTTTGAAGGGGGACAAGGAGTACATCTTATCCTGACGAAAGGTGGTCTTCGCCTGCAAAGCTTCTGGCCATGACGCAGTGGTGGGCTCGAAGATGACATCCGTCATGCCGAGCTCGTGGTCTCGGTATTGTTGCACCAGAATGGAAAGCTTTGAGGCCTTCCTCGGGAACCGGCGCCTGCCCTTGCTCCCTTAGCACCGAAGAGGAAACTGTCACCTCTGTGCCCGCTGGCGCCCGCCTGGCCTTGGTCTTCATGGCTCACGTCATCTCGGTCTCACGAGGCGGGAGGCTCGCATAGGGATCTCCACCCCTTGGGAGGCAGCCTGGGAAGGCCTCTCCTCTGGAGGTCTTGGTGTCATTCACCTCTCGAGGCCAGGGTCCTCGCGAGGGTCTTACCTTGGGGTGTTGCAGCTGGGCCGTACAAGGCCGTCGATGGGCCCACGCGCTGGGCCGCAGGCAGGCAAGTCTGGGTACCCCCGATCCCAGAACACCGACAAGAACAAGATCAAGTCCCTCATGTTCCCGGGCAAGATCAAGGGCAAGCTCAACGAATGGTGAAGAACCAATTATAGAGGCTCAAGATCAAGCTCAAGTTAGTGATCAAGATCAACCCCAACCGCAAGTTTCTTCATCATCATCACTTGCCAATGAACAAGAACTTGTGGTTGCGAAGAGAAGTGTGTCTCCAAGGCTGAAACAATCTCAAGTACAAGCTTCTTCATCAAGTTCAAAACCAAGTGAAGAAGAGCTTGCAATCAAAGAGCAAATGTGGCCGCCAAGTTAAAGCATCTTCAACATCTCACCGAAAACATCTATGGAAGCATAAAAAAGGGGGTAACTACTCATAGATGTTTGGCAAACTTTTGTGAGCATCACTCGTTTGTCTCTTGTGTTGAGCCCCTTAAGGTTGAAGATGCACTTGACTATACGGATTGGGTAGATGCCATGCATGAAGAACTCAACAACTTCACCCGCAACAAAGTATGGACCCTTATGGAGAGACCCAAAGAGCATCATAATGTCATTGGAACAAAGTGGATCTTCAAGAACAAACAAGATGAACGTGGACAAGTAATAAGGAACAAGGCAAGGTTAGTGGCACCAGATTTCACCCAAGTTAAAGGTTTCGACTTTGGTGAAACTTTTGCCGCCGTTGCCCGTCTTGAATCCATTCGCATCTTGCTTGCATATGCCTCTCATCATGATTTTAAATTATATCAAATGGATGTGAAGAGTGCATTTCTTAATGGTCCTCTTAAGGAGTTGGTGTATGTCAAGCAACCTCCCGGTTTCGAAGACCCTGATCACGCCTCTCACGTTTATGAACTCCATAAGGCGCTCTATGGGCTTAAACAAGCACCTCGTGCTTGGTATGATCACCTTACGGCATTCCTAAGCTAGAAGGGGGTTCCAAATTGGGGTAAAAAATTCCACTCTCTTCACAAAGAGAGTAAAAGGAGAATTGTTTGTGTGCCAATTATATGTTGATGATATTATCTTTGGGTCCACTAACCATGTTATTAACATTGAGTTTGAGAATCTTACGACTAAGGAATTTGCTATGAGCATGATGGGAGAGTTGAAGTTCTTCCTCGGTTTTCAAGTGAAGAAATTGAGAGGAGGAACCTTCATAAACCAATCTCTTTATATTCAAGACATGCTCAAGAGGTTCAAAATGCAAGAATTCAAGCCCATGAAGACACCCATGCCCACCAATGGCCAACTTCATATTGATCCCAATGGTAAAGAAGTGGGTTAAAAGGTATATCGCTCCATGATCGGCTCCTTGCTTTACCTTTGTGCCTCTAGACCGGATACTATGTTGAGTGTGTGTATGTGTGCGAGATTTCAATCTGCTCCTAAGGACAGCCACTACTCGGTAGTGAAAAGAATCCTTTGATATTTGGTTCATACCACGAACTTGGGCCTTTGGTATCCCAAAGGATTATCTTTCGAGTTAATGGGATACTCAGATTCGGATTGGGCCGGAGACAAGGTTGACCGCAAGTCCACTTCCGGTTCATGTCAATTCCTAGGGAGATCTTTGGTAAGTTGGTCTGCAAAGAAGCAAAATTGTATATCTCTCTCAATGGTCGTAGCTGAGTACATTGCCGCTAGAAGTTGTTGTGCTCAGTTATTATGGATGAGGCAAACTTTGATCGATTATGGTAACAAATGTGACAAAGTGCCTCTTTGCTGCGACAATGAAAGTGCAATCAAGATCACCGACAATCCAGTACAACACAGCAAGACCAAGCATATTGAGATTCGTCATCATTTCATTGGGGATCATGTGGCCAAGGGAAACATTGAACTACTCCATGTCAACACCGAGAATCAACTAGCCGATATTTTCACCAAGCCTCTTGATGAAGCAAGATTCCGTGAGTTAAGGCATGAGCTAAATATCGTGGATATAAGTAACTTGGGTTGAGATTCTTGCTCATGCACACATACTCATATGATATCTTGCTTAGGTGTAGGCACATGTCTAGGGGGAGCTAGCTCAACTCATGAGTTACCTCATCCTAGAAGTGCATGAATTGAACAGAATCTTTCACATTAGCCACTTTTAGGTGATAGTTGTGGTTCAAAGATGAGTGTTGGTCTTGGGCCCAAGGTTCATATCTTCACGGTGCCATGCAAATCAAACTCAAACATGGTGGCCTCGGCCACCACCCTCCGTTGAGGTTTTTGTCCATTTTCTTGTGTGTGGTGTTTTTGGGCCTTCCTCATTTCTTTTTGGTTTTCTTGTGTTTTGATTGCTCGTTGTCCTTCCCTACTAGTACAAGTGCTCCATATATTCCCATCTCGTAGTGATAGGATTTCTCTCATGACGTAGTCAGAAACATAGACTGAAATGCTTCAGAAAGGCTTGGTAAAAGTTTTCACTCGGCCATGCTTTCAAGAAGTGTTTCTGTTCGAAATTCCTGAGTACCCCGTGTCCACGGGCATGTATCGTGCGAACGGGGCCCCCGTGCCCATGGGCTCTGTACCGTGCGCACAGGTCTCACTTAGCCCGTGCACAGGGGGTCTGCGGTTCCAGGCCCTGAAGTGGTGGAGCGTGGGGGGCTTGGGTTCATTCCCACCATGTCGCCCCCTCCACTCCCCAGGACGCCTCCAGGACCGCCGTCATCGCCTCCTCTCATCGGCGCTCCTCCGGGCACCGTCAGGCTCCCTTGCTCCATGGAGATCGTCCGGGATGGGGTCCTCCTCTAGTATTGCCCCCCTTGTTTGTTCCTCTTCCTCCATGGATGTCTCTCTAACTTTTAGGGTTTCTAGGTTTTCACTAGATTAGGGTAGTTGCTCCCCATGTGTAGGACAAATCTAGGTGCATATATCCTATGGTTTCTCTGCCGCCCCCACTCCAAGATTTTAATCTGGAAGTGGCTGCCGCTGGGGAACCCCTGTGTCCACGGGTTGTTTGACACCCATGCACACGAGGCCCCGTGCCCATGTTCGTGTACCGTGCACACAGGGGCCCCATGCGCACGGGGTACACAGGAACATTCTGCCTTGTTTTGTCTTACTCCTCCGCCATCATCTCAAGCACTTGTACTCATTTGTGTTATTTGCATTATGTTGTTGGGTATTTGTGTGTGTTTCAGACTCCGCTGACAAGAGGGCTGAGCTCCGTCGCAAGCACCCCAAGGCTAGTTCTAAGGAGTTCAATATTGCTCGTCGCCAGCCATCGGAAGGCACTGGGCAGGGGTCAGGGTCAGTGCAGGGATGTGCTCGCCGTGCAGCCACCAAGCAGCCGGTTGTTGAGGCCTCTGGTGAGTCAGATGAAGAGTATAACTCACAGGATGATGCTGTTGATGGAGGAGATGAAGATGAAGATGAAGAAGAGATGTCTAGTGCCGAGCAAGCCATTCCCGTTGGGCGGGATTGTTGGGGAACGTTGTAATTTCAAAAAAATTCCTACACACACATAGGATCATGGTGAGAGGGGAGAGTATGTCCACGTACCCTCGTAGACCGAAAGCGGAAGCGTTAGCACAACGCGGTTGATGTAGTCGTACGTTTTCACGATCCGACCGATCCATGTACCGAACGTACGGCACCTCCGAGTTCAGCACACGTTCAGCTCGATGACGTCCCGTGAACTCCGATCCAGCAGAGCTTCACGGGAGAGTTCCGTCAGCAGGACGGCCTGGTGACGGTGTTGATGTTGCTACCGACGCAGGGATTCGCCTAAGCACTGCTACGATATGACCGAGGTGGAATATGGTGGAGGGGGGCACCGCACGCGGCTGGAATAGATCAACAGATCAACTTGTGTGTCCATGGGGTGCCCCCTGCCCCCGTATATAAAGGAGGGAGGGAGAGGCCGGCCCTAGAGGGGGCGCGCCAAGTGTGGGGAGTCCTACTAGGACTCCCAAGTCCTAGTAGGATTCCCCTTTCCTTTTCGGAGTAGGAGAGAAGGAAAGAGGGGGAGAGGGAGAAGGAAAAGGGGGCTGCACCCCTTGTCCAATTCGGACCAGAGGGGGGGCGCGCGCCTCCTTCCTTTCGGCCTCTCTCCTCTATTCCCGTATGGCCCAATAAGGCCCAATACTTCTCCTGGTGAATTCCCGTAACTCCCCGGTACTCCGAAAATACCCGAATCACTCGGAACCCTTCCGATGTCCGAATATAGTCATCCAATATATCGATCTTTATGTCTCGACCATTTGGAGAATCCTCGTCATGTCCCCGATATCATGGGGGACTCCGAACTTGAAGGAAATATGCCATAGAGGCAATAATAAAGTATTATATATTTCCTTATATCATGATAAATGTTTATTATTCATGCTAGAATTGTATTAACCGGAAACATAATACATGTGTGAATACATAGACAAACAGAGTGTCACTAGTATGCCTCTACTTGACTAGCTTGTTAATCAAAGATGGTTATGTTTCCTAGCCATATACATGAGTTGTCATTTGATTAACGGGATCACCTCATTAGGAGAATGACGTGATTGACATGACCCATTACGTTAGCTTAGCACCCGATCGTTTAGTATGTTGCTATTGCTTTCTTCATGACTTATACATGTTCCTATGACTATGAGATTATGCAACTCCCGTTTACCGGAGGAACACTTTGTGTGCTACCAAACGTCACAACATAACTGGGTGATTATAAAGGTGCTCTACAGGTGTCTCCAAAGGTACTTGTTGGGTTGGCGTATTTCGAGATTAGGATTTGTCACTCCGATTGTCGGAGAGGTATCTCTGGGCCCACTCGGTAATGCACATCACTATAAGCCTTGCAAGCATTGTGACTAATGAGTTAGTTACGGGATGATGTATTACGGAACGAGTAAAGAGACTTGCCGGTAACGAGATTGAACTAGGTATCGAGATACCGACGATCGAATCTCGGGCAAGTAACATACCGATGACAAAGGGAACAACGTATGTTGTTATGCGGTCTGACCGATAAAGATCTTCGTAGAATATGTGGGAGCCAATATGGGCATCCAGGTCCCGCTATTGGTTATTGACCGGAGAGGTGTCTCGGTCATGTCTACATAGTTCTCGAACCCGAAGGGTCCGCACGCTTAACGTTACGATGACAGTTTTATTGAGTTTTGATGTACCGAAGGAGTTCGGAGTCCCGGATGAGATCGGGGACATGACGAGGAGTCTCGAAATGGCCGAGACGTAAAGATCGATATATTGGACGACTATATTCGGACTTCGGAAAGGTTCCGAGTGATTCGGGTATTTTTCGGAGTACCGGAGAGTTACGGGAATTCGTATTGGGCCTTAATGGGCCATACGGGAAAGGAGAGAAAGACCCCAAAGGGTGGCCGCACCCCTCCCCATGGGCTAGTCCGAATTGGACTAGGGAGGGGGGGCGCCCCCTTCCTTCTTTCTCCTTCCACCTTCCCTTCTCCTACTCCCACATGGAAAGGAGGAGTCCTACTCCCGGTGGGAGTAGGACTCCCCCCTTTGGCGCGCCTCTTCCCTTGGCCGGCTGCCTCCTCCTTGCTCCTTTATATACGGGGGCAGGGGGGCACCCCATAGACACAACAATTGATCCTTGAGATCTCTTAGCCGTGTGCGGTGCCCCCCTCCACCATATTACACCTCGATAATACCGTTGCGGAGCTTAGGCGAAGCCCTGCGACGGTGGAACATCATCATCGTCACCACGCCGTCGTGCTGACGAAACTCTCCCTCAACACTCGGCTGGATCGGAGTTCGAGGGACGTCATCGAGCTGAACGTGTGTAGAACTCGGAGGTGCCGTGCGTTCGGTACTTGATCGGTCGGATCGTGAAGACGTACGACTACATCAACCGCGTTGTGATAACGCTTCCGCTATCGGTCTACGACGGTACGTGGACAACACTCTCCCCTCTCGTTGCTATGCATCACCATGATCTTGCGTGTGCGTAGGAAATTTTTTGAAATTACTACGTTCCCCAACAGTGGCATCCGAGCCCGGTTTTATGCGTTGATGCTATGCACGAGTAGAACACAAGTGAGTTGTGGGCGATATAAGTCATACTGCTTACCAGCATGTCATACTTTGGTTCAGCGGTATTGTGAGATGAAGCGGCCCGGACCGACATTACGCGTACGCTTACGCGAGACTGGTTTCACCGTTCGGAGCACTCGTTGCTTAAAGGTGACTGGCGGGTGTCTGTCTCTCTCACTTTAGTTGAACCGAGTGTGGCTACGCCCGGTCCTTGCGAAGGTTAAAACAGCACCAACTTGACAAACTATCGTTGTGGTTTTGATGCGTAGGTAAGAACGATTCTTGCTAAGCCCGTAGCAGCCACGTAAAACTTGCAACAACAAAGTAGAGCACGTCTAACTTGTTTTTGCAGGGCATGTTGTGATGTGATATGGTCAAGACATGATGTGATATAATGTGTTGTATGAGATGATCATGTTTTGTAACCGAGTTATCGGCAACTGGCAGGAGCCATATGGTTGTCGCTTTATTGTATGAGATGCAATCGCCATGTAATAGTTTTACTTTATCACTAAGCGGTAGCGATAGTCGTAAAAACAATAAGTTGGCGAGACGACAACGATGCTACGATGGAGATCAAGGTGTCGCGCCGGTGACGATGGTGATCATGACGGTGCTTCGAAGATGGAGATCACAAGCACGGTGCTTCGGAGATGGAGATCACAAGCACAAGATGATGATGGCCATATCATATCACTTATATTGATTGCATGTGATGTTAATCCTTTATGCATCTTATCTTGCTTTGATTGACGGTAGCATTATAAGATGATCTCTCACTAAAATTTCAAGACAAAAGTGTTCTCCCTGAGTATGCACCGTTGCGAAAGTTCTTCGTGCTGAGACACCACGTGTTAATCGGGTGTGATAGGCTCTACGTTCAAATACAACGGGTGCAAAACAGTTGCACACGCGGAATACTCAGGTTAAACTTGACGAGCCTAGCATATGTACAGATATGGCCTCGGAACACAGAGACCGAAAGGTCGAGCGTGAATCATATAGTAGATATGATCAACATAGTGATGTTCACCATTGAAACTACTCCATCTCACGTGTTAATCGGACATGGTTTAGTTGCTTTGGATCACGTAATCACTTAGATGATTAGAGAGATGTCTATCTAAGTGGGAGTTCTTAAGTAATATGATTAATTGAACTTAAATTTATCATGAACTTAGTCCTGATAGTATTTTGCAAATTATGTTGTAGATCAATAGCTCGCGTTGTTGCTTCCCTGCGTTTATTTTTGATATGTTCCTAGAGAAAAATTATGTTGAAAGATGTTAGTAGCAAAGATGCGGATTGGATCCGTGATCTGAGGATTATCCTCATTGCTGCACAGAAGAATTATGTCCTTGATGCACCGCTAGGTGACAGACCTATTGCAGGAGCAGATGCAGACGTTATGAACGTTTGGCTAGCTCAATATGATGACTACTTGATAGTTTAGTGCACCATGCTTAAACGGCTTAGAATCGGGACTTCAAAGACGTTTTGAACATCATGGACCATATAAGATGTTCCAGGAGTTGAAGTTAATATTTCAATCAAATATCCGAGTTGAGAGATATGAAGTCTCCAACAAGTTCTATAGCTAAAAGATGGAGGAGAATCGCTCAACTAGTGAGCATGTGCTCAGATTGTCTGGGTACTACAATCGCTTGAATCAAGTGGGAGTTAATCTTCCAAATAAAATAGTGATTAACAGAATTCTCTAGTCACCATCACCAAGTTAGTAGAACTTCGTGATGAACTATAATATGCAAGGGATGATGAAAGTAATTCCCGAGCTCTTCGTGATGCTGAAATCGACGAAGGTAGAAATCAAGAAAAACATCAAGTGTTGATGGTTGACGAGACCACTTCAAGTGTTGATGGTTGACAAGACCACTAGTTTCAAGAAAAGGGCAAAGGGAAGAAGGGGAACTTCAAAAGAACGGCAAGCAAGTTGCTACTCAAGTGAAGAAGCCCAAGTCTGTACCTAAGCCTGAGACTAAGTGCTTCTACTGCAAAGGGACTAGTCACTGGAAGCGGAACTACCCCAAGTATTTGGTAGATAAGAAAGATGGCAAAGTGAACAAAGGTATATTGGATATACATGTTAGTGATGTGTACTTACTAGTGTTTATAGCAACCCCTCAGTATTTGATACTGGTTCAGTTGCTAAAGAGTAGTAACTCGAAAACGGGAGTAGCAGAATAAACAGAGACTAGTAAAAGGCGAGGTGACGATGTGTGTTGGAAGTAGTTCCAAGATTGATATGATCATCATCGCACACTCCCTATACTTTCGGGATTAGTGTTGAAACTAAATAAGTGTTATTTGGTGTTTGCGTTGAGCATGAATATGATTTGATCATGGTTATTGCAATACGGTTATTCATTTAAGTTAGAGAACAATTGTTGTTCTGTTTACATGAATAAAGACCTTTTATGGTCACACACACAAACGAAAATGGTTTGTTGGATCTCGATCGTAGTGATACACATATTCATAATATTGAAGCCAAAAGATGCAAAGTTAATAATGATAGTGCAACTTATTTGTGGCACTGCCGTTTAGGTCATATTGGTGTAAAGCGCATGAAGAAACTCCATACTGATGGGATTTTGGAATCACTTGATTATGAATCACTTGATGCTTGCGAACCGTGCCTCATGGGCAAGATGACTAAAACGCCATTCTCCGGAACTACGGAGAGAGCAACAGATTTGTTGGAAATCATACATACAGATGTATGTGGTCCGATGAATATTAAGGCTCGTAGCAGGTATCATTATTTTCTGACCTTCACAGATGATTTGAGCAGATATGGGTATATCTGCTTGATGAAACATAAGTCTGAAACATTTGAAAAGTTCAAAGAATTTCAGAGTGAAGTGGAAAATCATCGTGACAAGAAAATAAAGTTTCTATGATCTGATCATAGAGAAGAGTATTTGAGTTACGAGTTTGGCCTTCAGTTAAAACAATGTGAAATAGTTTCACTACTCATGCCACCTCGAACACCATGGTGTAATGGTGTGTACGAACGTCATAACCGTACTTTATTGGATATAGTGCAATCTATGATGTCTCTTACCAATTTACCACTATCGTTTTGGGGTTATGCATTAGAGACAGCTACATTCACGTTAAATAGGGCACCATCAAATTCGTTGAGACGACGCCTTATGAACTGTGGTTTGGCAAGAAACCAAAGTTGTCGTTTCTTAAAGTTTGGGGTTGCGATGCTTATGTGAAAAGGTTTCATCCTGATAAGCTCAAACCCAAATCGGAGAAATGTGTCTTCATAGGATACCCAAAGGAAACAGTTGGGTATACCTTCTATCACAGATCCGAAGGAAAGACATTCGTTGCTTAGTATGGATCGTTTCTAGAGAAGGAGTTTCTCTCGAAAGATGTGAGTGGGAGGAAAGTAGAACTTGATGAGGTAACTGTACCTGCTCCCTTATTGGAAAGTAGTTCATCAAAGAAATCTGTTCCTGTGACTCCTACACCAATTAGTGAGGAAGTTAATGATAATGATCATGAAACTTCAGATCAAGTTATTACTGAACTTCGTAGGTCAACTAGATCAAGAACCGCACCAGAGTGGTACGGTAATCCTGTTCTGGAGGTCATGTTACTAGACCATGGCGAACCTACGAACTATGAAGAAGCAATGGTGAGCCCAGATTCCGCAAAATGGTTTGAAGCCATGAAATGTGATATAAGATCCATATATGAGAACAAAGTATGGACTTTGATTCACTTGCCCAATGATCGGCGAGCCATTGAGATTAAATGGATCTTCAAGAGGAAGGCGGACGCTGATAGTAGTGTTACTATCTACAAAGCTAGAATTGTCGAAAAAAGGTTTTCGACAAGTTCAAAGTGTTGACTACGATGAGAGTTTCTCACTCGTATCTATGCTTAAGTCTGTCCGAATCATGTTAGCAATTGCCGCATGGCAAAGGGATAAACAAAACTGCATTCCTTAATGGATTTATTAAAGAAGAGTTGTATATGATGCAACCAGGAGGTTTTGTCAATCCTAAAGGTGCTAACAAAATATGCAAGCTCCAGCGATCCATCTATGGACTGGTGCAAGCATCTCGGAGTTGGAATATACACTTTGATAAGTTGATCAAAGGATATAGTGTTATACAGACTTGCGGTGAAGCCTGTATTTACAAGAAAGTGAGTGGGAGCACTACAACATTTCTGATAAGTATATATTGTTGATCGGAAATAAAGTAGAATTATTCTGCAAAGCATAAAGGAGTGTTTGAAAGGAGTTTTTCAAAAGAAAGACCTCGGTGAAGCTGCTTACATATTGAGCATCAAGATCTATAGAGATAGATCAAAATGCTTGATAAGTTTTTTCAATGAGTACATACCTTAACAAGATTTTGAAGTAGTTCAAAATAGAACAGTCAAAGAAAGAGTTCTTGCCTGTGTTACAAGGTGTGAAATTGAGTAAGACTCAAAGCCTGACCACGGCAGAAGATAGAAAGAGAATGAAAGTCATTCCCTATGCCTTGGCCATAGGTTCTATAAAGTATGCCATGCTGTGTACCAGATCTATTGTATACCCCACACTGATTTTGGCAAGGGAGTACAATAGTGATCTAGGAGTAGATCACTTGACAGCGGTCAAAATTATCCTTAGTGGAATAAGGATATGTTTCTCGATTATGGAAGTGACAAAAGGTTCGGTGTAAAGGGTTAGTCGATGCAAGTTTTGACACTAAATCTAGATGACTCTAAGTCTTGGTCTAGATACATATTGAAAGTGGGAGCAATTAGCTAGAGTAGCTCCGTGCAGAGCATTGTAGACATAGAAATTTGCAAAGTACTTACGGATCTGGATGTGACAGACCCGTTGACTAAAATTATCTCACAATCAAAACATGATCACACCTTAGTACTCTTTGGGTGTTAATCACATAGCGATGTGAACTAGATTATTGACTCTAGTAAACCCTTTGAGTGTTGGTCACATAGAGATGTGAACTATGGGTGTTAATCACATGGTGATGTGAATTATTGATGTTAAATCACATGGCAATGTGAACTAGATTATTGACTCTAGTGCAAGTGGGAGACTGAAGGAAATATGCCCTAGAGGCAATAATAAAGTATTGTATATTTCCTTATATCATGATAAATGTTTATTATTCATGCTAGAATTGTATTAACCGGAAACATAATACATGTGTGAATACATAGACAAACAGAGTGTCACTAGTATGCCTCTACTTGACTAGCTCGTTAATCAAAGATGGTTATGTTTCCTAGCCATAGACATGAGTTGTCATTTGATTAACGGGATCACCTCATTAGGAGAATGACGTGATTGACATGACCCATTACGTTAGCTTAGCACCCGATCGTTTAGTTTGTTGCTATTGCTTTCTTCATGACTTATACATGTTCCTATGACAATGAGAAGCAACTCCCGTTTACCGGAGGAACACTTTGTGTGCTACCAAACGTCACAACGTAACTGGGTGATTATAAAGGTGCTCTACAGGTGTCTCCAAAGGTACTTGTTGGGTTGGCGTATTTCGAGATTAGGATTTGTCACTCCGATTGTCGGAGAGGTATCTCTGGGCCCACTCGGTAATGCACATCACTATAAGCCTTGCAAGCATTGTGACTAATGAGTTAGTTACGGGATGATGTATTACGGAACGAGTAAAGAGACTTGCCGGTAACGAGATTGAACTAGGTATCGAGATACCGACGATCGAATCTCGGGCAAGTAACATACCGATGACAAAGGGAACAACGTATGTTGTTATGCGGTCTGACCGATAAAGATCTTCGTAGAATATGTGGGAGCCAATATGGGCATCCAGGTCCCGCTATTGGTTATTGACCGGAGAGGTGTCTCGGTCATGTCTACATAGTTCTCGAACCCGAAGGGTCCGCACGCTTAACGTTACGATGACAGTTTTATTGAGTTTTGATGTACCGAAGGAGTTCGGAGTCCCGGATGAGATCGGGGACATGACGATGAGTCTCGAAATGGCCGAAACGTAAAGATCGATATATTGGACGACTATATTCGGACTTCGGAAAGGTTCCGAGTGATTCGGGTATTTTTCGGAGTACCGGAGAGTTACGGGAATTCGTATTGGGCCTTAATGGGCCATACGGGAAAGGAGAGAAAGACCCCAAAGGGTGGCCGCACCCCTCCCCATGGGCTAGTCCGAATTGGACTAGGGAGGGGGGGCGCCCCCTTCCTTCTTTCTCCTTCCACCTTCCCTTCTCCTACTCCCACATGGAAAGGAGGAGTCCTACTCCCGGTGGGAGTAGGACTCCCCCCTTTGGCGCTCCTCTTCCCTTGGCCGGCTGCCTCCTCCTTGCTCCTTTATATACGGGGGCAGGGGGGCACCCCATAGACACAACAACTGATCCTTGAGATCTCTTAGCCGTGTGCGGTGCCCCCCTCCACCATATTACACCTCGATAATACCGTTGCGGAGCTTAGGCGAAGCCCTGCAACGGTGGAACATCATCATCGTCACCACGCCGTCGTGCTGACGAAACTCTCCCTCAACACTCGGCTGGATCGGAGTTCGAGGGACGTCATCGAGCTGAACGTGTGTAGAACTCGGAGGTGCCGTGCGTTCGGTACTTGATCGGTCGGATCGTGAAGACGTACGACTACATCAACCGCGTTGTGATAACGCTTCCGCTATCGGTCTACGAGGGTACGTGGACAACACTCTCCCCTCTCGTTGCTATGCATCACCATGAGCTTGCGTGTGCGTAGGAATTTTTTTGAAATTACTACGTTCCCCAACAGAACTACCTTCGGTACATCAAATTACATAACTCATAATACAAATCGTCACCGAACTTTAAGCGTGCGGACCCTATAGGTTCGAGAACTATGTAGACATGACCGAGACACTTCTCCGATCAATAACCAATAGCGGAACCTGGATGCTCATATTGGCTCCTACATATTCTATGAAGATCTTTATTGGTCAAACAGCATAACAACATATGTTGTTCCCTTTGTCATCGGTATGTTACTTGCCCGAGATTCGATGGTCGGTATCTCAATACCTAGTTCAATCTCTTTACCGGCAAGTGTCTTTACTCGTTACGTATTGCATCATCCCACAACTAACTTATTTGTCACATTGCTTGCAAGGCTTATAGTGATGTGCATTACCGGGAGGGCCCAGAGATACCTCTCCGACAATTGGAGTAACAAATCCTAATCTCGAAATACGCCAACCCAACAAGTACCTTCGGAGACACCTGTAGAGCACCTTTATAATCACCCAGTTACGTTGTGAAGTTTGGTAGCACACAAAGTGTTCCTCCGGTAAACGGGAGTTGCATAATCTCATAGTCATAGGAACATGTATAAGTCATGAAGAAAGCAATAGCAAAATACTAAACGATCAAGTGCTAAGCTAACGAAATGGATCAAGTCAATCACATCATTCTCCTCATGATGTGATCCCCTTAATCAAATGACAACTCATGTCTATGGCTAGGAAACATAACCATCTTTGATCAACGAGCTAGTCAAGTAGAGGCATACTAGTGACACTCTGTTTGTCTATGTATTCACACATGTATCATGTTTCCGGTTAATACAATTCTAGCATGAATAATAAACATTTATCATGATATAAGGAAATAAATAATAACTTTATTATTGCCTCTAGGACATAATTTCCTTCAGTCTCCCACTTGCACTAGAGTCAATAATCTAGCTCACATCGCCATGTGATTTAACAACAATAGTTCACATCACCATGTGACCAACACACAAAAGGTTTACTAGAGTCATTAATCTAGTTTACACAGTAATGATTCTAACACCCATGGAGCCTTGGTGCTGATCATGTTTTGCTCGTGGAAGAGGCTTAGTCAACGGGTCTACAACATTCAGATCCGTATGTATCTTGCAAATCTCTATGTCTCCCACCTGGACTTGATCCCGGATGGAGTTGAAGCATCTCTTGATGTGCTTGGTTCTCTTGTGAAATATGGATTCCTTTGCTAAGGCAATTGCACCAGTATTGTCACAAAATATTTTCATTGGACCCGGTGCACTAGGTATGACACCTAGATCGGATATGAACTCCTTCATCCAGACTCCTTCATTCGCTGCTTCCGAAGCAGCTATGTACTCCGCCTCACACGTAGATCCCGCCACGACGCTTTGTTTAGAACTGCTCCAACTGACAGCTCCACCGTTCAATATAAACACGTATCCAGTTTGCGATTTAGAATCGTCCGGATCAGTGTCAAAACTTGCATCAACGTAACCATTTACGATGAGCTCTTTGTCACCTTTATAAACGAGAAACATATCCTTAGTCCTTTTTAGGTGTTTCAGGATGTTCTTGACCGCTGTCCGGTGATCCACTCCTGGATTACTTTGGTACCTCCCTGCTAAACTAATAGCAAGGTACACATCAGGTCTGGTACACAGCATTGCATACATGATAGAGCCTATGGCTGAAGCATAGGGAACATCTTTCATCTTCTCTCTATCTTCTGCAGTGGTCGGGCATTGAGTCTTACTCAACTTCACACCTTGTAACACAGGCAAGAACCCTTTCTTTGCTTGATCCATTTTGAACTTCTTCAAAACTTTGTTAAGGTATGTACTTTGTGAAGTCCAATTAAGCGTCTTGATCTATCTCTATAGATCTTAATGCCCAATATATAAGCAGCTTCACCGAGGTCCTTCAATGAAAAACTCTTGTTCAAATATCCCTTTATGCTATCCAGAAATTCTATATCATTTCCAATCAACAATATGTCATCCACATATAATATCAGAAATGCTACAGAGCTCCCACTCACTTTCTCGTAAATATAGGCTTCTCCAAAAGTCTGTATAAAACCGTATGCTTTGGTCACACTATCAAACCGTTTATTCCAACTCCGAGATGCTTGCACCAGTCCATAAATGGATCGCTGGAGCTTACACACTTTGTTAGCGCCCTTTGGATCGATAAAACCTTCAGGTTGCATCATATACAACTCTTCTTCCAGAAATCCATTCAGGAATCCAGTCTTTACATCCATTTGCCAAATTTCATAATCATAAAATGCAGCAATTGCTAACATGATTCGGACGGACTTAAGCATCGCTACGGGTGAGAAGGTCTCATCGTAGTCAATTCCTTGAACTTGTCGAAAACCTTTCGCAACAAGTCGAGCTTGGTAGACAGAAACATTACCATCAGCGTCTCTCTTCTTCTTGAAGATCCATTTATTCTCGATGGCTTGCCGATCATCGGGCAAGTCAACCAAAGTCCACACTTTGTTCACATACATGGATCCCATCTCAGATTTCATGGCCTCAAGCCATTTTGCGGAATCTGGGCTCATCATCGCTTCCTCATAGTTCGTAGGTTCGTCATGGTCTAGTAACATGACTTCCAGAACAGGGTTACCATACCACTCTGGTGCGAATCTTAGTCTGGTTGACCTACGAGGTTCAATAGCAACTTGATCTGAAGTTTCATGATCATCATCATTAGCTTCCTCACTAATTGGTGTAGATGTCACAGAAACAGGTTTCTGTGATGAACTACTTTCCAATAAGGGAGTAGGTACAGTTACCTCATCAAGTTCTACTTTCCTCCCACTCACTTCTTTCTAGAGAAACTCCTTTTCTATAAAGGATCCAAATTTAGCAACAAAAGTCTTGCCTTCGGATCTGTGATAGAAGGTGTACCCAACAGTCTCTTTTGGGTATCCTATGAAGACACATTTCTCCGATTTGGGTTCGAGCTTATCAGGTTGAAACTTTTTCACATAAGCACTGCAGCCCCAAACTTTAAGAAACGACAACTTTGGTTTCTTGCCAAACCACAGTTCATAAGGCGTCGTCTCAACGGATTTTGATGGTGCCCTATTTAAAGTGAATGCAGCTGTCTCTAATGCATAACCCCAAAACGATAGTGGTAAAATCGGTAAGAGACATCATAGATCGCACCATATATAATAAAGTACGGTTAGGATGTTCGAACACACCATTACGCTGTGGTGTTCTGGATGGCGTGAGTAGTGAAACTATTTCACATTGTTTTAACTGAAGGCCAAACTTCGTAACTCAAATATTTTTCCTCTGCGATCATATCGTAGAAACTTTTATTTTCTTGTTACGATGATTCTCCACTTCACTCTGAAATTCTTTGAACATTTCAAATGTTTCAGACTTGTGTTTCATCAAGTAGATATACCCATATCTGCTCAAATCATCTGTGGAGGTCAGAAAATAACGATACTTGCCGTGAGCCTTAACACTCATCAGACCGCATACATCAGTATGTAATATATCCAATAAGTCAGTTGCTTGCTCAATTGTTCCGGAGAATGGAGTCTTAGTCATCTTGCTGAAAAGGCACGGTTCGCAAGCATCAAATGATTCATAACCAAGTGATTCCAAAAATCCATCTTTATGTAGTTTTTTCATGCGCTTTACACCGATATGACCCAAACGGCAGTGCCACAAATAAGTTGCACTATCATTATCAACTTTGCATGTTTTGGCATCAATATTATGAATATGTGTATCACTACGATCAAGATCCAATAAACTATTTTCATTGGGTGTATGACCATCGAAGGTTTTATTCATGTAAACAGAACAACAATTATTCTCTCACTTTAAATGAATAACCGTATTGCAATAAACATGATCAAATCATATTCATGCTCAACGCAAATGCCAAATAACATTTATTTAGGTTTAACACTAATCCCGAAAGTATAGGGAGTGCGCGATGATGATCATATCAATCTTGGAACCACTTCCAACACACCTCGTCACTTCACCCTCAACTAGTCTCTGTTTATTCTGCAACTCCCGTTTCGAGTTACTACTCTTAGCAACTGAACCAGTATCAAATATACTTTTGTTCACTTTGCCATCCTTCTTATCCGCCAAATACTTGGGGCAGTTCCACTTCTAGTGACCAGTCCCTTTGCAGTAGAAGCACTCAGTTTCAGGCTTAGGTCCAGACTTGGGCTTCTTCACTTGAGCAGCAACTTGCTTGCCGTTATTCTTGAAGTTCCCCTTTTTCCCTTTGCCTTTTTCTTGAAACTAGTGGTCTTTGTCAACCATCAACACTTGATGCTCTTCTTGATTTCTACCTTCGCCGATTTTAGCATCGGGAAGAGCTTGGGAATTGTTTTCGTCATCCCTTGCATATTATAGTTCATCACGAAGTTCTAGTAACTTGGTGATAGTGACTAGAGAACTTTGTCAATTACTATCTTATCTGGAAGATTACCTCCCACTTGATTCAAGCAATTGTAGTACCCAGACAATCTGAGTACATGCTCACTGGTTGAGCTATTCTCCTCCATCTTGTAGGCAAAGTACTGTCAGAGGTCTCATACCTCTCGACACGGGCATGAGTATGAAATACCAATTTAAACTCTTGGAACATCTTATATGCTCCATGACGTTCAAAACATTTTTGAAGTCCTAGTTTTAAGCCGTAAAGCATGGTGCACTAAACTATCAAGTAGTCATCATACCGAGCTTTTGTCAAAACGTTCATAACGTCTGCATCTGCTCCTGCAATAGGTCTGTCACCTAGCGGTGCATTAAGGACATAATTCTTCTGTGCAGCAATGAGGAAAATCCTCATATCATGGACCAAGTCGGCATCATTGCTACTGACATCTTTCAACTTTGCTTTCTCAAGGAACGCATTAAAATTCAATGAAACAACAGCACGGGCCATCTATCTACAGCAATATGGACAAGCAAAATACTATCAGGTACTAAGTTCATGATAAATTTAAGTCCAATTAATCATATTACTTAAGAACTCCCACTTAGATAGACATCCCTCTAATCCTCTAAGTGATCACGTGATCCATATCAACTAAACCATGTCCGATCAGCACGTGAGATGGAGTAGTATCAATGGTGAACATCACTATGTTGATCATATCTACTATATGATTCACGCTCGATCTTTCGATCTCAGTGTTCCGAGGCCATATCTGCATATGCTAGGCTCGTCAAGTTTAACCTGAGTGTTCCGCAGGTGCAACTCTTTTGCACCCGTTGTATTTGAACGTAGAGCCTATCATACCCGAAAATCACGTCGTGTCTCAGCACGAAGAACTTTCACAACGGTGCATACTCAGGGAGACCACTTACACCTTGAAATTTAGTGAGAGATCATCTTATAATGCTACCGTCGATATAAGCAAAATAAGATGCATAAAAGATAAACATCACATGCAATCAATATAAGTGATATGATATGGCCATCATCATCTCGTGCTTGTGATCTCCATCTCCGAAGCACCGTCATGATCACCATCGTCACCGGCGCAACACCTTGATCTCCATCGTAGCATCGTTGTCGTCTCGCCAACTATTGCTTCTACGACTATTGCTACCGCTTAGTGATAAAGTAAAGCAATTACAGGGCGATTGCATTGCATACAATAAAGCGACAACCATATGGCTCCTGCCAGTTGCCGATAACTCGGTTACAAAACATGATCATCTCATACAATAAAATTTAGCATCATGTCTTGACCATATCACATCACAACATGCCCTGGAAAAACAAGTTAGACGTCCTCTACTTTGTTGTTGCAAGTTTTACGTGGCTGCTACGGGCTGAGCAAGAACCGTTCTTACCTACGCATTAAAACCACAACGATAGTTTGTCAAGTTGGTGTTGTTTTAACCTTCTCAAGGACCGGGCGTAGCCACACTCGGTTCAACTAAAGTTGGAGAAACTGACACAAGCCAGCCACCTGTGTGCAAAGCACGTCGGTAGAACCAGTCTCGCGTAAGCATATGCGTAATGTCGGTCCGGGCCGCTTCATCCAACAATACCGGCGAACCAAAGTATGACATGCTGGTAAGCAGTATAACTTGTATCGCCCACAACTCACTTGTGTTCTACTCGTGCATATAACATCTACGCATAAAACCAGGTTCGGATGCCACTGTTGGGGAATGTAGTAATTTCAAAAAAATCCTACGCACACACAGGATCATGGTGATGCATAGCAACGAGAGGGGAGACTGTGTCCACGTACCCTCGTAGACCGAAAGCGGAAGCGTTAGCACAACGCGGTTCATGTAGTCGTATGTCTTCACGATCCGACCGATCCAAGTACCGAACGTACGACACCTCCGAGTTCAGCACACGTTCAGCTTGATGACGTCCCGCGAACTCCGATCCAGCAGAACTTCACGGAAGAGTTCCATCAGCACGATGGCGTGGTGACGGTGATGATGTTGCTACCGACGCAGGGCTTCGCCTAAGCACCGCTACGATATGACCGAGGTGGAATATGGTGGAGGGGGGCACCGCACATGGCTGGAATAGATCAACAAATCAACTTGTGTGTCCATGGGGTGCCCCCCTGCCCCCGTATATAAAGGAGGGAGGGAGAGGCCGGCCCTAGAGGGGGCGCGCCAAGTGTGGGAAGTCCTACTAGGACTCCCAAGTCCTAGTAGGATTCCCCTTTCCTTTCCGGAGTAGGAGAGAAGGAAAGAGGGGGAGAGGGAGAAGGAAAAGGGGGCTGCACCCCTTGTCCAATTCGGACCAGAGGGGGGCACGCGCCTCCTTCCTTTTGGCCTCTCTCCTCTATTCCCGTATGGCCCAATAAGGCCCAATACTTCTCCTGGTGAATTCCCGTAACTCCCCGGTACTCTGAAAATACCCGAATCACTCGGAACCTTTCCGATGTCCGAATATAGTTGTCCAATATATCGATCTTTATGTCTCGACCATTTCGAGACTCCTCGTCATGTCCCCGATCTCATACGAGACTCCGAACTACCTTCGGTACATCAAATTATATAACTCATAATACAAATTGTCACCGAACTTTAAGCGTGCGGACCCTATGGGTTCGAGAACTATGTAGACATGACCGAGACACTTCTCCGGTCAATAACCAATAGCGGAACCTGGATGCTCATATTGGCTTCTACATATTCTACGAAGATCTTTATCGGTCAAACCGCATAACAACATACGTTGTTCCCTTTGTTATCGGTATGTTACTTGCCCGAGATTCGATCGTCGGTATCTCAATACCTAGTTCAATCTCGTTACCGGCAAGTGTCTTTACTCGTTACGTATTGCATCATCCTGCAACTAACTTATTAGTCACATTGCTTGCAAGGCTTATAGTGATGTGCATTACCGAGGGGGCCCAGAGATACCTCTCCGACAATCTGAGTGACAAATCCTAATCTCGAAATACGCCAACCCAACAAGCACCTTTAGAGACACCTGCAGAGCACCTTTATAATCACCCAGTTACGTTGTGACGTTTGGTAGCACACAAAGTGTTCCTCCGGTAAACGGGAGTTGCATAATCACATAGTCATAGGAACATGTATAAGTCATGAAGAAAGCAATAGGAGAATACTAAACTCTCAATTGCTAAACTAACGGAATGGGTCAAGTCAATCACATCATTCTCCTAATGATGTGATCCCGTTAATCAAATGACAACTCATGTCTATGGCTAGGAAACATAACCATCTTTGATCAACGAGCTAGTCAAGTAGAGGCATACTAGTGACACTCTGTTTATCTATGTATTCACACATGTATCATGTTTCTGGTTAATACAATTCTAGCATGAATAATAAACATTTATCATGATAAAAAAGAAATAAATAATAACTTTATTATTGCCTCTAGGGTATATTTCCTTCAGGGATCTCACGAACCTTCCATTGCCAAGTGGACCAAGCCAGAGCTTTGGGCTCAAAGACAGAGTCATCCATATGCTCCTCCCACAGGTTTGGGAGTGGATCCCCGGTTCAAGAATGAATTTTAGCAAAGAGTGTACCATGAGTTGCTCATGACCAAGGCCAAGAAGTTTGCCCCACACAAGCAGGTTAATGTTGAGAGTCTCCGGGACAATGATCATCTCTATCCGGGTGTATATTCAGCTCTTGGGAGGTTGGGGCTTTTCCTTTCGTCATGTTCAACCATCCGTACAATGAGGATCTGGTGATGCAGTTCTTCGCCACCTTGTTCTTCTCAAGTGATTTTGTTCACACCCTCACTTGGATGTCCGGGACGCATCGGTGCTCTGCTCCTATGGCCAACTTTTCTGAGATCATTCCCTATTTGTTCATTGATGACGAAGAGGTAACTGATGAGTTTGGTAGGGTTCGTGAGAGTGGGTAGCACACCAAGGATGAGATTGCTTTCGCCTACAAGCAAGAGAAGTATTTTGTCACCGGGTCCATCAAAGACCTTGTGCCTCTCTATGATACTATGCGCCACATCCTGAGGTATACTCTCACACCAAAGGCCAGTGATTCTCACAACATTTGAAGTATTTTGTCTTTGTGTATCTACAAAAGAAGAAGAGAGTGGATGTTTTGGACTTCATGTTCAATGAGCTTCGTCAGTGTGTGCAAGAGAACGCGTCTTTGATCTATGCTCCCTTGTCACATCCCAATATTTCTAGAATCTCAGAAACAATTATTTTGGGCCTTTGAATTTATTCAATAAATATATGAATTGGATCTATATTTGTTATATAATAAATATATGTTCAATAATTCTGGAAATCGTTGTGTAGCTTTGGATAAGTCCATTTAGTTCACACAATTATTTTCATGAATTTTGAAAATGGTTTGGTCGTTGAACTAAATCAGAACATAATAGCAAAAATAGAAAACAGAACAAATTAAATAACAGAGAGAGAGAGAGCTAGTACCTGGGCACTTACCTGTGCGGCCCAGGAGCCGGCCCAGCCCAGCTGGCTGATGCCAGTCGTCTCCCTCCTCTCGCCAGAAGGATGAGGGGCGTGTGGCCGCCGCGCGCGCCCACGCGCCTGGCCACCTCCTGCTTCCCGTCGCTGCCTCGACGCCCAGGACGTCGCCACGCGCCCCCTGGCTCCTCTCGCTCTCTCCCCGCGCTCATTCCCTCCCCTGGATCTCTCTCCCTCACGCACCGAGCGGAGTCCATCGCCGCCATTGCGCTTCGACCATGGCCACCGTCCACCCCTCGCCTTGCCGACGCATCCAGAAGGACTGGCGTCGTCTGCTTCGTCTTCTACACCAGTCCGTTCGACCGCGTGAGCACCACAGCGACGTTTCTGCCTCGTCTTCAACCTTGGGCACCCGGGCTCGCCTCCGGTCGATTCGGCACCGCCAGGACCTCCCCGGGCTCGCTGACCTCCTCTTCGGCATCGCCGTGAGCCCCTGCTCCCAACCCCTCTCTCCCCTCTGTCGATTTCCTCCTCTAGCCCCTTTGGCCACCCCGACCAAAGCTCGCCGTCGTTGCACTTCGACGCCGCCGTGGCTAGAGCCCACCTCCGCCGCGTCTGAGAGCATCACTGTCCTCAGCACGGTTGCAGGAGCACCTAGCACCCCACCGCTCGACCTGCCGTGCACCACAACGCCGGTTTCGAGCGCAACCGAACTCCGGCCGCCGCCCAAGTGGTCGCCGTCGTCGACCCCGGCCTCCCTGCGCCCAGCTGCGTGCACCCCTGGATGCGGGCGAGCGAGGGCTTCCTCGTGGTGCCCCCAGCGCGTCCAGCCGCCGCCCGTAGCGCGTTCCCGAGCTTCGCCGCCGCGTTCGCGTGCTCGCCGGCGTTCAACTCCGGCGTGCTGACGTGGCACCGTCGTTAGGGACTAATTACCCCGCTAACTAACCCCCTCTCTCACTGACATCTGGGCCCCGCGCCCAAATTAACCCTATGATTTAATCCCTGTTTATTTTAGATTAATCCAGTGGCCCCACGCGTCAGCTTTGAACCTGCTGACGTGGTCGTTGACCAGGCCCACATGTCAGTTACACTAGCCAGCTCTGTGACACTGACTAGCGGGTCCCATGCATCAGGTTTGACCTGGACCATGCCCCGTTGACCTGCTGACGTCATGATGATCTCAGGCTGATGCAGTCATCCTTTTCTGGAATTTAAATAAATCTTAAATGATTTGTTTAATTAAGAAAATATCCAAAACTTTGAAAAATCATAGAAATTCAACCGTAACTCCAAATAAGATAATTTATATATGAAAAATGATCAGAAAAATCCAATCTATCCATCTGTACCATTTTCATGCATGTTGGAACAACTGATAGCTACTGTTTAGGACAAATCAAATGATGGCATTTAAATAACCATATGTGGAGTTTGAATTTGAACCTTGGGTTCAAACCAACTACACTTAATTGTGTTGCTAGTTGCATTAGGCCAAATCACAGCATATTGCCATGTCATGATCATGCATCATATTGCGCATTGCATTGATTGTGTTTCCTTTCTGTTGCCGGTGGTTGTTCCCCCTCGGTAAACGTATGTTCCGACGATGAGTTCGATGACACCGATGAAGAGCTATATCATCTTCAGAAGTGCCAGGCAAGCAAAAACCCCTTGTTCATTCCGATACAATCCCATTCTCTCGCTCCTTGTCTCTTTTACTGCATTAGGACAACATCGATTCAACTGTTACATGCTGCGGTAGTTGAACCCCTTTTCCTCTGCATGACATGTCATTGCCACAGTAAATAGATGCAAACCCACTAGCATGAGTAGGAGTTGTTTGAGCCCTGATGTGCCTACTCATTCATGCTTGTTTGTCATGCCTGCTACTGCTTAGAGTTGAGTCGGGTCTGATTCATCGGGGATGAATTGGAATGGTGATGAACATGTCCTACTGTGTGTGAGCTAAGTGTGTGAACACGATTTGGTAAAGGTAGCGGTGAGAGGCCATGTAGGAGTACATGGTGGGTTGTCTCATTGAATCCGTCCTCAGGAACTGAGTTCTGTGTTTGTGATCCATGAAACAGTTACTACCACGCATTGGGCCCGAAACCAATGGACCCTCTCGGCTTCTTAATCACCCTTGTCCTCTGTCCAGGAGTTGCAAGTAGTTTCTGGTGTTTGTAGGATGCTGGAGGCCATGGACATTGCTGACCCGAGGGGTGGGCTGTGATGCGGTAGGCACGTGGACGGGTATGCCGGGCGCCCGTTTGGTGTCGTGGAACCCTGTACACATCGTTCGGGGCCGTATGTGGAAACCTCGGCCGGACTCCCTGCGGATGGAACCTAAATAGGCGATAAACCTGGACTAGGGACTTGAGTGTTTAGGTAGGCTGTGGCCGACACCGACGTTGGGCTTCCGCTTGAAGGTTGCGGAGTACATGTCGTGTAAACGGCGGTAAGTGGTGAGAGCGTGTGTTAAGAAGTACACCCCTGCAGGGTTAACATCATATATTCGAATAGCCGTGTCCGCGGTAAAGGACTTCTGGGTTGCCTGTACAGTTCATAGACAAGTGAAAGTGGATACTCTAAAATGCGAAAGATAAGCGTGAGTGCTATGGATGGCGTTCTCGTAGGAAGACGGGAGCGGATCCATAGTGGTGTATTGAATGGTGAATATGTGGACTCGTGTGCGCCACCTCAAAAGAGTTACTTGCAGTCGTAGTTTAGGATAGCCACCGAGTCAAAGCTGGCTTGCTGCAGTTAAACTCCACCACCCCCTTTGTTGATACCGATGCATATGTAGTTAGTTCTGATGTAAGTCTTGTTGGGTACATTTCTACTCACGTTTGCCTATTTTATGTTTTTGCAGGGAGACTTCAGTCTCGCTAGTAGTACCGCTTGGACTTCGACGTTTAGCTTGTTACCTCAGCTACGATCTTGTGCCCTCGGCAGGGTCTTGTAGATAGTCAGGCTTCTCAGCCTTTTTCATTTATAGTTGTCTGTACTCAGACATGTTATGCTTCCGCATGTGTTTGACTTGTATGCTCTGAATGCTGGGTCGAGAGACCCATGTTTGTAGTATCTGGCTCTTTGGAGCCTAATGAATAAATACTCTGAGTCGTAGAGTCTTGTTGTGATGCCATGTTGTATTTGCACATATCGAGCATATTGTGTGTATGATTGAAATGCTTGCTATGTGTGGGATCCGACAACCTAGTTGTTTATCCTTGGTAGCCTCTCTTATGGGGAAATGTAGTCTTGTGCTTCCATGAGCGATAGTAGTCCGCTACAGTCCGGTTCCCCGGAGTCCTGCTAGCCCAGCACTACTGCTCCGGAACACTTGACTTGCCGGCATGTGATTCACTTAGTTCCTGTGTCTGTCCCTTCGGGGAAATGTCACGCGGTGACATCCGGAGTCCTGCCTAGCCTGCTACAGCCCGGTCCACCGGAGTCCTGCTAGCCCAGTGCTACAGCCCGGATTCACACGCTGCTGACCGACATGCTCGATGTTGATTCATGTATGCCTGTCCCCGTAAGTTAGTGCCACTTTGGGTTCACGACTAGTCATATCGGCCCGGGTTCTCTGTCATATGGATGCTAGCGACACTATCATATACGTGAGCCAAAAGGCGCAAATGGTCCCGGGCCATGGTAAGGCGACACCCATGGGAATACCGTGCGTGAGGCCGCAAAGTGATATGAGGTGTTACAGGCTAGATCGGTGTGACTTAGAATCGGGGTCCTGACAGCGTTGGTATCAGAGCCTGACTGCCTGTAGGATTACCAAGCCAAACTGGTCGAAGTTGAGTCTAGAAATGCTTTAGTTATATAAGGGAATTGATTGTGGAAGGGAACGTAAGGCTCTTTTTACGCCTTTACCTTATGCCTTCTAATCTGAGTCAACCTCTTCTCTTCTACGTGGATTAAGAACTAGGCTTCTCATCTTTCTATCAGGATCACGTGTTACTAATCTGTAGACTTATAGGAATGTTGGATTCAAGTCTCAGTTCAGTTTCTACTACTTCCGTGTGTTCATAGCTGGCCTCAGAACCTTGATATTGTGATGCTGAGTGGTCATGCCACTATTTTGCAGGATGTCTCAAATATTTTTGAGCATTTACAGCCGTTATGTTGTCCGAGTCATCCCAGGTTTCTAAACAGTCTGATGCATTTGCAAATCCTTTCCATGTTCCTGATGTTCCTTTGGGCCAGGTTAATCACACTAATCGGTGAGTTGAGGTACTCTGTTGCCTCGACATATATGTTGGAGCTATTATTATGACCCTAGGTCTTTTAGGGATTCACCTAGTAGTCTAGCCATGTTTTGTGTTCCCGGTGTGATAATTCTAGCCACCATTCTCCAAAGCATCCCGTGATGCCATTTAGTTACTAGGTATTCTACTCCTGGGTTTTGAACCCGAGATTCACCCTACTTACCTCATGTTGATAGTGTTGCTAGTTCCTTTAGGATATTAGTAACATTTGCGATAGTCCTCGAGGTTCGTGGTACATCCTTCTTCCAATTACCATGAAATGTTTATGGCAGAAGTTCTCTTGAACCAAAAGATCACAACCAGAGTGCTCTTGATGAGTTCTCCATTCAAATTGTGAATCTGCCAGTCCTTCTTCTTCTACATGGGTTATCCGGAAGAAATATGTTGAACTTGTTCGACATGCTAAACCATGCATCCACAACTCAGAAAATCATCTGTTCCTTTGGGTTGTCCCTCTTTAGTTATTTTCTGGCCCTCGTCTATCAATTGATAGTCAAGAGTATGTGTGCAATCATGCCCATTGATGCCTGTTATTATTGTGGTCCGTCAAGCCATTCTATTCTGGATGGCTAGGAGAAACTAACTCCGGTACCTCGTACATATCTAGGATTGGGTCAAAGTAGTTGTATTCCACAGATCAAAATGCCAATCCAGTTTTTGTTCTGTTCTACCTTGAAGTGTTACCATCTTTATGTCAAGAGTGTCATGAGAATTGCACCACCTCTTATGAATTCTTGATTTAGTGATACTCCTCGCCATCATCTTTCATTCCTCGGTCTCCATGTTATTATAACCGGAATACCGACAAGTGAATTGTGATGTGTGAATTCAATACTCCTAGCACCTCCGTTGCTTGGTAGTTAATGGACAATACTCTCATCCTTAGTATGCCGGTTATTGAATCATCATCCTAAGATTTATCGTGCTACCTAGTCCTTATTTCCGGTGCACTCTTCGATCAATGAGTTAGGATTATTCAATCCCTTG
Source organism: Aegilops tauschii subsp. strangulata (assembly GCF_002575655.3). Classification (NCBI taxonomy): domain Eukaryota; kingdom Viridiplantae; phylum Streptophyta; class Magnoliopsida; order Poales; family Poaceae; genus Aegilops; species Aegilops tauschii. The sequence goes on from NC_053037.3 coordinate 596,700,964, forward strand.
CTTATTTGATCATATCGTCTTGCTCTAAAAAGCAAGATTGTTCTCGAGCTTAGTAACATATCGGTGGTTCGTGATTTTTCGAATATCTTCTCGGAAGTGTTACCAGGTGGTCACCTGACCGTTACGTTGAGCTCGTGATCAAATGGTTTTCCTATAAACCATTATTTCTTCTAGAATCTGTGTTGGATACCCTGAACTAGTTGGTTAAGCTAAACAACAACTTGGAGAGTTGAAGATAAAAGTTTTGCCTAACTTAGTTCATTCTCAAAGGGATATCCTTGTGTTTGTGTGTGTGTTGAAGAAAGATGATATCTTCACCGATTGGTCCTCGTGATCAGTTGTTGGATCTATTGTCTTGTCAAAACTTTGATTTGAACATGGGCTACCGTCAAATCAAATCAGAACCAACGATGTTCGTAATGTTGTCTTACTCGTGGTGGTTTCCTCGAGCATACACCATTATATTCTTTGGGTCTGACCAATGCTATAACCTTGTCCACATAGTTGTGGAATTCCATCTCCATTGGAATTTTGATAAATTATTGCTGAGCCCATCGGCAACATTCTTATATTCTCCATGACTCGTGTTGAACTTTGAGCTAGTGTTGGAAACTTATATAAGCATTATCTTCATGTTGCGTCCATGAGGTATATGTTTGGATGAGAGAAGTGACTTCCTCTAATTCACGTGTATCTGATGTAAGTTGCCACCGTGAATTCGAGAAAGCTTGTTTTTGCTTCCTCTGGAATCATCCCAAGTCAGTCATGCATGTGCGAAGTATTCTATGGTCTGATAGACTGATCATCTTCACTCCATTCGTATTCCCTAGCACACCAAGCCATTAATTGACTTGTTCAAGGATAAGAAGTTCATCGATAAGTGCACAAGGACTTCGATATCCTCGATGATGGTTCCTTATCAGAAATCGGTAGTGTTTTATTGTAAGACTACTCTGTGGTCATGCTTGTCTGGCACAGCGTCCTCACATGTTTGTAGCAGAACCCGCTCATGTTTTCGAGCTTGCTACCAAAGTTCATCTCCCAAGAATCTCGCAACGCCATCTCGTCGGTTTGTGTTGCAAACTTTCTTTTTTCGGACATGCTGTCTGAAACATCCTGTTACCAACCAGGTCTGAAGAACTATAATATTGGTCTCTATAATCCGGTAAGTGGTTGTCGTGGCCAACACACCCAGCCGGAAGGCCTATTATTGTAGTATCTTGATTGAGGAAGTGGGCCACCTCCCCTAAGGATTTTGTAGGATTTACTACCTAGATGTCCCTTATGGATTTTTGTGTTTCTGAAGTCTGGCCTTTACTTGATGTTCTAGATATCAAACCATATCTATGGATGGGATACGCTAGTACATGAAGGAGAACATTAGAAGCGGAGTGCTAAATGTCTCTTGGTCGATCATCCAAATTTCGTTTCCTTGGCCTCGCTAAGGTGAAATCTGAGAAAGTGTTGTCTTCCTTTATATCCGCATTGTCCATTACTATTCATCTTGGTAGTAAGATGTGTCGCCAGGATCCTCGGCACGGATGTTGGTAAGACCTTGATGGGTATGGAAATGCTCAAGTTCTTGAGAGCATACTCAGTCACTAGGTTATATCCGCGGTATCAACGGGAATGTGCCTTCCGTTTGCCGAGTTGCTCCATAACCATAGTTTCCTTTCTGATTTGAGTATGCCATTTCTCTGAACTCCTTCAAATGATCGTTTGTGATTTTCCTTGGGCTGGTATAGAGAGTTTCAATGATCTTTGTACCAAAAGTAATTCTTTTTGCCACCTAAGGGAATAATTCCATGGTCACCTTCCCTAAGGTGCCGCGTTATGGAATCATGGCAATTTTTCCTCGCTACTTTGAAACCCTCGTCAAATTGTTTCTTCCGTCCCTCCTGATGCATGTTTTGCCTCTCAGCTCCAGAGATGTTTCTATGTCTCATTCCATGAGTTGATCTTGTGATCATTAAGATGATCCTAAGTTGCTCGAACCTCAGGAAGATCGATTCTTCTAAATTCTCCCTTTCTACTCGTTGTCATGTTGGATGTAGTTGTCAAAGCAAAACGTCGAGATCAAGGTGATGCAATGAATCAACATCCTCGAGAAAGACATCTGGATCGTGAAGAATGTGTTAGCTTGTGTCCCTCTGTCTTCTTACCTCACGACTTGAATCTCGGGACGAGATTCTTGTTTAGTAGGGGTGAGCTGTCACATCCCTAAGTTCTGGTATACACTAGGCTAGCCCTTCATGTGAGCATCATGTTTAAATTCAAATGAAATTTGAATTGAGGAATTTTCAAAAGCCTCAGAAGACCTCTAAAAATAACCAACATTTAAATCTCATCAAATGAGTCCAAGAAAATGTTCCTGTTAATCTCTGGAAATATTGGCAAGGGATAAAATTCAAACCAATATTTCTAGAATCTCAGAAACAATTATTTTGGGCCTTTGAATTAATTCAATAAATATTTGAATTGGATCTATATTTGTTATATAATACTATATGTTCAATAATTCTGGAAATCGTTATGTAGCTATGGATAAGTCCATTTAGTTCACACGGAACCCCGTGCCATTTTCTGTTTTTTTCCTTGTTTTTGAGTTTTACAAAAAAGGAATATCAAACGGAGTCCAAACAAGCTGAAAATTTACGGTGATTTTTTATGGACCAGAAGAAGCCCACGGAGCATTGGAGTTGGGCCAAAAGAGTCCCGAGGCGACCAAAAGCCTAGGGGCGCCCCCTAGGGCGCACCCCGTAGCTTGTGGGCTCCTCGGAACCCCCCCTGACTTGTTTCCGATGCTAAAGAATCGTCTAAATATAGAAACCCCCGAAAAGAAACCTAGATCAGAAGTTCCGCCACCGCAAGCCTCTATAGCCACGAAAAACTAATCGGGAGCCCGTTCGGGCACCCTACCGGTGGGGGAAACCATCACCGGAGGCCATCTTCATCATCCCGGCGGTTCCATACGAGGAGGGATTAGTTCACCCTCGGGGCTGAGGGTATGTACTAGTAGCTATGTGTTTGATCTCTCTCTCTCTCTCTCTCACTCTCGTGTTCTTGATTTGGCATGATCTTGATGTACCGCGAGCTTTGTTCATATAGTTGGATCTTATGGTATTCTTCCCCCTCTATCTTCTTGTGATGAATTGAGTCTTTCTCTTTGAGGTTTCGTTATGTTGGATTGAGTATGGGATTTGAGAACACTTGATGTATGTCTTGCGATGGGATATCTGAGGTGACAATGGGATGTTATATTGATTCATTTGATGTATGTTTTGGCACTCAACTCGCGGATTCCCGAGGTGACATTGTGGTAATCTATGCATAGGGGTTGATGCACGTTTTCGTCCCCCGTTCTCTTGTAGAAACTTTGGAGTGATTCTTTGTCGTACGTTGAGGGATTACCATATGATTTAATTATGTTATCATTGCTGAGTGACTTTGCACTAGTGAAAGTATGAACCCTAGGCCTCGTTTTCAAGCATTGCAATACCGCTTTTGCTCACTTTCGTTACTAGTTACCTTCCTTTTTCTATATTTTCAGATTTCAAAAACCTATATCTACGATCCATATTACACTTGTATCACCATCTCTTTGCCGAACTAGTGCACCTACACAATTTACCATTGTATTGGGTGTGTTGGGGACACAAGAGATTCTTCGTTATTTGGTGGCAGGGTTGTTTGAGAGAGACCATCTTCATCCTACGCCTCCCACGGATTGATAAACCTTAGGTCATCCACTTGAGGAAAAAATGCTACTGTCCTACAAAACTCTGCGCTTGGAGGCCCAACACGAGTCTACAAGAAGAAGGTTGCGTAGTATACATCAAGCTCTTTTCTGGCGCCGTTGCCGGGGAGGTGAGTGCTTGGAGGTATATCTTTAGATCTTGTGATAATCCCCAAGCGCAGGGAATCATCGTAGCAATTCCCAAAGGTGGAAGTGATAAGTATGGAGTGTCGAACCCACAAGGAGCTAAAGGTAAGATCAATATTCTCTCAAGTCCTATCTGCCACTGATACGACTCTACGTACACCGAAAGTTTGCTTCCAACTAGAAACGAGAAATAAAACTACGTTGTGGGTATGAAGAGGATAACTTTTTCATGATATCGGAGAGCTAAAATATAAAAGTAGGTGCTGTTATCATAAATTTAGAATATATTACTAAATATTATAAATAGCGAGTGTGGAATAATGATGGGTCGGTGTGCGGAATTATCCTAGGCAATTGTTGACAAGACCGGTGGTTGTCATTGCAATTTCATATGAGTGAGAGGCATAAGCTAACATACTTTCTCTTCTTGGATCATATGCACTTATGATTGGAACTCTAGCAAGCATCCGCAACTACTAAAGATCATTAAGGTAAAACCCAACCATAGCTTTAACATATCAAGTACCCTTTATCCCATACGCCACAACCCCCTTACTCGGGTTTATGCTTCTGTCACTCAAGCAACCAATTATAAGCGAATCATGAACGTATTGCAACACTGTACAGCGGGAATCCCTCACGCTTGCGCGACACGGAGGGCACAATAGGACAGCACCAAAATAAATCATACAACTCATACCAACTAGATCATCAATCAACCCAAAGACAAAGTATATCTACTCAAAACATCATAGGATGGCAACACATCATTGGATCATAATATGTGGCACAAAGCACCATGTTCAAGTAGGGATTACAGTGGGGTGCGGGAGAGTGGACCGCGTAAAAGACATGAGGATGGTGATGATGATGGTGATGTTGATGAAGACGATCACCACGGCGATGATTCCCCTCCCGATGGCACTCCGGCGCCATCGAGAGAGAGGAGGAGAGGTTCTCCCCCTTGTGCTTCCTCCTCCATGGCCTCCCCCTGGATGGGGAGAGGTTCCCCCTCTGGTCCTTGGCCTTCATGGCGATGATGGCCCCTCCGAGATCCTTCCCCATGGCCTCCGGTGATGATGGCCCCCTCCGGCAGGGTGCCAGAGAGGGCCTAGATTGATTTCTCGGTGCTACAGAGGCTTGCGGCGGTGGAACTTCCGATCTAGGTTATTTTCTGGAGGTTTGGGCATTTATAGGAGAGGTTGGCGTCGGTTTCATGTCAAGAGGGTCTCCGAGTCGTCCACGAGATAGGGCGGCGCCCAGGGGGTAGGGCGCACCCTCCACCCTCGTGGACGGCTCGGGACACTTCTGTTCCATCTCGGATGCTCCGTGGGCTTCTTCTGGTCCATAAAAAATCGTCAAAAATTGGCACGTCAATTGGACTCCGTTTGGTATTCCTTTTCTGTAAAACTCAAAAACAAGGAAAAAACAGAAACTAGCACTGGGCTCTAGGTAAATTGGCTACTCCCAAAAATCATATAAAATAGCATATAAATGCATATAAAACATCCAAGATGGATAATATAATAGCATGAATACTTCATAAAGTATAGATACGTTGGAGACACATCATCTTGCAATTGAATATTTTAGTTTCTTATTTTATCACTAGTTTAGTCTATAAAAGAAAAAAAAACAAATGGAATTGAGGTTGCCTCATATGCTTCATCTTTTTAATGTCTTTCATGAAAATGATGGAAAGGAAAATTGTGCTCAAGTGTTAGAATAAGAATTCAATAAATTTTTTGGCATAAAATCTTTGAATGATGAGCATGATTGCAATGTTGTTAGTATAAATTATTTGAGGCACACAGCGCATCAGAGTTGGGCCAGAAGAGTCCCGAGGCGACCACAAGCCTAGGGGGCGCCCCCCTAGGGCGCGCCCCTGGCTTGTGGGCTCCTCAGGAACCCCCCTGACTTTTTTCCGACACCAAAAATTCCTATAAATATAGAAACCCCAGAAAAGAAACCTAGGTCAGAAGTTTTGTTGCCGCAAGCCTCTGTAGCCACGAAAAACCAATTGGGAGCCCATTCCGGCACCCTGCCGGAGGGGGAAACCATCACCAAAGGCCATCTTCATCATCCCGACGGTCTCCATGACAAGGAGGGAGTAGTTCACCCTCGGGGCTGAGGGTATGTATACCAGTAGCTATATGTTTGATCTCTCTCTCTCTCTCTCTCGTGTTCTTGATGTACTGCGAGCTTTGTTCATATAGTTAGATATTATGGTATTCTTCCGCCTCTACCTTCTTGTGATGAATTGCGTCTTGCTCTTTGAGGTTTCGTTATGTTGGATTGAGTATTGGGTTTGAGAACACTTGATGTATGCATGTCTTGCGATGGGATATCTGTGGTGACAATGGGATGTTCTATTGATTTACTTGATGTATTTTTTTCACTCAACTCGCGGATTCCCGAGGTGACATTGGGGTAATCTATGCATAGGGGTGGATGCACGTTTTCGTCCTACATTCTCCGATAGAAACTTTGGAGTGATTCTTTGTCATACGTTGAGGGATTACCATATGGTTTAATTATGTTATCATTGTTGTTGCACTAGTGAAAGTATGAACCCTAGGCCTTGTTTTCAAGAATTGCAATATCGTTTTTTCTCACTTTTGTTACTAGTTACCTTGCTGTTTTTATATTTTCAGATTACAAAAACCTATATCTACCATCCATATTACACTTGTATCACCATCTCTTCGCCGAACTAGTGCACCTATACAATTTACCACTATATTGGGTGTGTTGGGGACACAAGAGACTCTTTGTTATCTGGTTGCAGGGTTGTTTGAGAGAGACCATCTTCATCCTACGCCTCCCACAGATTGTTGAACCTTAGGTCATCCACTTGAGGGAAAATTGCTAGTCCAACAAAAGTCTGCGCTTGGAGGCCCAACACGAGTCTACAACAAGAAGGTTGCGTAGTAGACATCATACACACAAGACATTTCCACACACCAAAGTAAACTATTACATCCATAAATAACTAGGATAAACAATCATCTGATCATCATCTACTTCTTGTCACACTTGCCTCCACTGCTCTACTAGGATAAATGGGACAATATTCTTTACTGTGAATAGTGTGCTCTATTGGGCACACAAGTATATGGATCATATATAACCTTGGGCGAGCAATGTGCCCGCACGCTCGTGCTAGCTCGATGTTTCTTCTATGCTAAGTTTCCATTAATTGATGGCGTTTTATGAACATGCCACCATTTCCCGCCATTTCCTCACCGGTTTCCCGCCACCCAACAATATTGCGCATAAACCTAGGCGGCGCGCGACACACGGAGGCAACAAGCATAGCTTGTAGCATATCCACCTCTTCCAAGCATGCCAACCCACCAAAGCGCCGCCTCTGCCGCCAGGCTCGTCGACGAGGAAAACGAGAAGGCGCCATGGCCCATCAAGGCCGAGGCGCTCCCTGGCAACTCGATGGACGACACCGTGATGCGCGTCATTGCCAGGGTTGAGCAGACCCTTGGCGCATGGCGCTTCAGCGCCGCGGATCAAGATAGGCATGTCAGCGCCGAGAGGTTGCAGCTCGCTGCACAACATGATCGATGGCACGACGCAGAGCACGCTAGGCACGTCCGCGCCGATAGGTTGCGGCTCGCCGCACAGCGAGACCGTTCGAGCACCGTAGAGCAAGAGGCGCGGCGCGCCGCACAGCAAGAGCGGATCCATCTGCGATTGCCTGGTGTCGACAGGGCGTCGCAGCTCGGTGCGTCACTACCCCCATTCCTCGCCAGGAGTGGGTAGAGGCCCTCTATGCCGTACTTGCACCAGAGGCCGGCCGCACCGTACTTGCACCAGACGCCCGTCGCGCCGTTCGCCTTGTCCGCGACCCGCTCGATGCCAACGCGTGATACATCCATTTTGCATCATGTTTACCTACTGTTATTTATAATGTTTTAATGCATAATAATGCTTTTTGGAGTTATTCTAATGCCTTTTCTCTCATAATTTGCAAGGTTCACACAAAGGGGGAGAATTCCGGCCGCTGGAAATCTGGACCTGGAAAAGCTACGCCAGGCCACCTATTCTGCACAACTCCAAATAAGCTGAAACTTCACGAGCAATTTTTATGGAATAAATAAGAAATACTAGAGCAAATAACTAACAGAGTGGGGCCACCTGGTGAGCACAAGACACCAGGGTGCGCTTGCCCCCCAGGCGTGCCCTGGTGGGTTATGCTCAGCCCAGCCCACCTCCGGTGCCCATCTTCTGGTATATAAGTCATTTTGGCCTAGAAAAATAAGCAGAGGACTTTTGGAACGGAGCACCGCCGTCTCGAGGTGGAACTTGGGCAGGAGCACTTTTGCCCTCCGGCGGAGCAATTCCGCCGGGGGAATTTCCCACCCGGAGGGGGAAATCATCGTCATCATCATCACCAACAACTCTCCCATCTTGGGGAGGGCAATCTCCATCAACATCTTCAACAGCACCATCTCATCTCAAACCCTAGTTCATCTCTTGTGTTCAATCTTGGTACCGGAACTATAGATTCGTGCTTGTGGGTGACTAGTAGTGTTGATTACATCTTGTAGTTGATTACTATATGGTTTATTTGGTGGAAGATTATAGGTTCAAATCCAATATGCTATTTAATACCCCTCTGATCTTGAGCATGATTATCATTTGTGAGTAGTTACTTTTGTTCTTGAGGTCACGGGAGAAATCTTGTTGCAAGTAATCATGTGAACTTGATATGTGTTCGATATTTTGTTTGTATGTATGTTGTGATTCCCTTAGTGGTGTCATGTGAACATTGACTACATGACACTTGACCATATTTGGGCCTAAGGGAATGCATTGTGGAGTAGTAATGAGATGATGGGTTGCGAGAGTGACAGAAGCTTAAAACCTAGTTTATGCGCTATTCCGTAAGGGATGATTGGATCCAAAAGTTTAATGCTATTGTTAGAATTTATTCTTAATACTTTTCTGGTATTTACGGGTGCTTACGAGGGGGTTAATCATAAGTAGGAGGTTTGTTCAAGTAAGAACATCACCTAAGCACCGATTCACCCACATATCAAATAATCAAAGTAGCAAACACAAATCGAACCAACATGATGAAAGTGACTAGGTGAAATTCCCGTGTACCCTCAAGAACGCTTTGCTTATTATAAGAGACCGTTTTGGCCTGTCCTTTGCCTCAAAAGGATTGGGCTACCTTGCTGCACTTTTGTTACTATTATCATTACTTGCTCGTTACAAATTATCTTTCTATCAAACTACTCTGTTACTTACAATTTTAGCACTTGCACACATTACCTTGCTGAAAACCACTTGTCATTTCCTTTTGCTCCTCGTTGGGTTCGACACTCTTACTTATCAAAAAGGCTACAATTTATCCCGTATACTTGTGGGTATGATAAAAACAACAGCTAGCTAATCCTTACGCGGGAGATGGAACCGAACATCTTGATATGCATTTGATATACGTGGAAGAAATTTGTGGATTATTTAAGCTTGTAGGTTTACCCGGAGATGAAGTTAAGAAGAATGTTTTCCCTTTATCTTTGAAGGGAAAATCATTGGAATGGTATAGGCTATGCGATGATATTGGATCTTGGAATTGGAATCGATTGAAATTGGAGTTTCACCAAAAAATTATCCTATGCATCTAGTTCATCGTGATCGGAATTATATATATAATTTTTGACCTCATGAAGGAAAAAGTATCTCTCTAGCTTGGGGGAGGATTAAGTCAATGTTATATTCATGCCCCAATCATGAGCTCTCAAGAGAAATTATTATCCAGATTTTTATGCTCAGCTTTCTCATAATGATTGATCCATGCTTGATACTTCTGGTGCTAGTTCTTTTATGAAGAAGACTATTGAATTTCCGAGGAATCTTTTAGAAAGAATTAAATGTAACTCTGAATATTTGGTACTCAACGAAGGTAAAGAGTCAGGTATTAAGCTTAAGTTTGATTGTGTTAAATCTTTTATGAATACTGATGCTTTTCAAAAGTTTAGCAGTAAATATGGACTTGACCCCGAGATAGTAGCCTCCTTTTGTGAATCTTTTGCTACTCATGTTGATCTACCTAAGGAGAAGTGGTTTAAATATCACCCACCAATTAAAGAACCGGTAATAGCTAAATATGAAACTATTATTTATAATGTTGATCCAGTTGGTCCTACTGCTTATATTGAGAAACCACCTTTCCCTGTTAGAATGAAGGAACATGCTAAAGTTTCAACTGTGGTCAACAAAAGTTGTATTAGAACACCCAAACCAGCTGAACAAATCAAGGTAGAACCTTGTGTTGCTATGGTTAAAGATCTCCTGGAAGTATATATAGATGGGCATGTTATTTACTTCTGTGATGAAGCTGCTAGAATTGCCAAACCTGATAAAAAGGTTAAACATAGACCCGTTGTTGGCATGCCTGTTGTCTCTGTTAAAATAGGAGCTCACTATTATCATGGTTTATGTGGCATAGGTCCTAGCGTGAGTGATATCCCTTTTACCTTATATCAAGAAATTATGAATGACATAGCACCCGCTGAAATAGAAGACATAGATGTTACTATTAAACTTGCTAATAGAGACACCATCACACCACTTGGGATTGTTAGAGATGTTGAAGTCTTATGCGGGAAAATAAAATACCCTACTGATTTTCTTGTTCTTGTTTCCCCACAATATGATTTTTGTCCCATTATCTTTGGTAGACCTTTCTTGAACACCGTTAATGCTAAAATAGATTGTGAGAAACAAATTGTCGGTGTGAGCTTTGGTGATGAGTCTCATGAATTTAATTTTTCCGAGTTTAGTAGAAAACCTCATAAAAAGGAATTGCCTAGTAAGGATGAAACAATTGGTCTTGCTTCTATTGTTGTACCTCCTACTGATCCACTAGAACAATATTTGGTAGACCATGAAAATGATTTACATAGGCATGACAGAAATTAAATAGATAAGATTTTCTTTGAATAATGTCCTCTGCTTAAACACAATTTGCCTATTGAAACTCATGGAGGTCCTCCTTGACCTAAAGGTGATCCTGTGTTTGAATTAAAACAACTAGTCGTCAACCCGTGCGACTGAACGGGAAGCATTATGCTCCTTAATTTGGTGGTTCACTAATATATAAAATAAAATGATTAGATAGATACAGGATGTCTGAACGACTTTGTGACCATTGAAGTATAATGTACTACATACAAACGGAAAGAAATAGCTGCTATACTTTAGTATTTTGAACGAACCACAACTTCCCAACTTATTAGTTCGACGTTTATAGAGATATATGAAAAATCGGATCCAAAAATCTCCTATACTAAAAGTGAAATATTTGACTATAAACGTTTCGTATGAGTTAGAACTTATTACCACTCGCCTCTTGCAGATATGTTTTCAGTATTATAAGTAAAAGTAAGTAAAAGTTCTACCTAATTACCCACTTTGAATCATGAAATCCAAATTAGACACTTTACGAATATGATTTAAATCCATCACAACCATGAGACTTTTGATTTCTTCTCGACGAATACCTACACATATAACCATAATTGAAATCCATGGTACACATACATTATTGTGAGATCTAACATGTATAGTTGTACATACAAAACAAAAACAATACATCTATAGTTTTGTCTTGTCATATTTAGTTATTACTGCAAACATTGAAACAGAAGGTATTGTGATTTTATTTGTTCGGCACTCTTATCAAATGTCAGAATTTATTATTTTGAGCTGAGTATAATTCCATTCCACAAACAGCAAGAGCTCATGGGTACCGAAGAAGCAAAACATGTTGTATGAAGTTGCACTAAATGGCATGTAACACATGACATGTTTGAGTACATCCAAAATAGTATATAAGAGAAGCTAATCCACCACTTGTTGTGTGACAAAAAAAACTACAGGAGTAGAAACATATTATAATGAATATGCAAAGATCACACGTATGTTATAAGGAAATTTGGTAGTAACATCCGATACAATAACATGTGACTTAGATCGCCACACATGAAACATGTTGCATGCCCTTGTCAATTAAAATAGTAGTGCATGAACTATCTGTAATAGGTCTATCAATGTTAGAGTTTCCAGAGATTTTCTCAAAATGGATAAAGCGGTAGAAAGGCGTCAGCCATGAAGATTTAATTTTATGTAACAAACAAAAGCAAGCTATAATAGATAGGAGAAAGCAAGCAAGGTCCTTTCTGGAACAAACTTCTAGTGTTGATCCTAAAGAGTTCTTCTATTGCATTAGATATGTACGAAAAACGTATATAACGAATGACACACTTCTGCAGAGAATTTGATTAATTAGTTGCTCCGAGTTCGATCAAACTTGCATTAAGAAAAGTATATATATTATGCAGCAATGGTACCGGAAATATACGTATAGATAAATGATATATGTATAGATAAATATTCTTTCTTAGGTAAGATGAAGTTTACACAAAACAGGTACATTGCTCAGAGCACAACTAGTAGCAGGTAAAAAATTCCAGTGGCTTCCATGGCTTTCCCCATTTTGTTCTCCACAGATGCAAATAATAGTTTCCACTACTATAGGTTTATCGCTGCATTTTACCCCCAACAAAATAGTTGTAGTGACAAAAATAGTGTTTAGGCACATACTCCAATTGGAGATATAATCATTAGCATGGAAATGATGTGTTTCTCTTACAATAATCTAAATAGATTTCCAATGTCCACCATATATATTCTACAGACAACAACCCGGATCTCTGATATAGCTTCCCCTTTGTGCTCGTAATCCCACAATAAAAGAAGTGTTGCAGACCCTATTAAATCCATCCTTACATCCCCGGAGAATATGACGCTGATAACTCTACTTGCCAAATAGAAAAAGTAGAGAATAAGATCCATGCACTTAGGATGTATTATTGTATAGAGCAAATATAGAAGCCATTGAATTGCAACTGTCCTGGTTCTTGAGTAAACCATGGTTTGACGAAATAACTAATTTATCTTTTATTTCTTCACCAGCTGACTACATATAGCAACAACTAAGGAAAGGGTGGAAGGAGAAACGGTTCAGTACTTTGTAACTGGTAAGAAATAGCATAACAGTCGGATGCTTGAAAGCCATATAGCATTTGCATTGCTTGGCTCAGTTCACGATATAGTAGACACCTTTATCCACTGGAGGAACCATTCTGAGTAGAAAATACATGCTACCTAGTTTGCTTACTAAATTCTGTTGTCAACAAAAGGCAAGCATGCCAATAGTAAACACTCTTTGCTTTCTTAAAAATTTAGTGCAATCCATTTTTTTATGAATTAAGGAAAAGCAGTATGTTGTTGTGTTTCTCTCCAATGTTGTTACAATGGAACACCAGAAGTATTTCACTTGTGTATAGGAAGTTGATTCTGCAAGGCATGAGGTGTGTATTATATAATGGAAAAAACTTATCTGAACATAAGATGCATTCGAAACTTGGAAATGACAGTACCTCACTACAATCTGCTACAAATAGGCAAAATTCTAATTTCAGTGATTTACTGGACACCACTTTCAAATGCTCTGTACACATAATGATTATGATCAACATCAGTTATAAAGATCACCATGAGATGCACTCTCACCAAATCTTAAACCAACTTGGACTTGAATTTACTAAATGACAAATATGACAGATTAAATACGTATGTGTGTGCTGGTCCATAACATATATACCTAGCAGCCAACTCTTGCTGATCGATCCTATCTATCGAAATACCCCAAATATAACAAATCTCAACTAAAAACAAAGAGTAGAGATCTTTTGGTAAATAAGCAAAAAAGAAAGCGAAGGATACTCTTTCAGAAAATTTTAGTGAGGACAACTCTTGCATAGTATACTGCTCTAAATTATTAAGATCAGTAAAGTTGTACTTCATATTTCTGGTGGGATGCTAACAACATAAAAACTCATGGTGCAACAAATCGTTTTGATTTGAGAGGGTAGAGGTAGAAGAAAAGTAGAAGAAACGCAAAACTTGAAACTACTAAACAACCTGCGCTGGTTGCAAATATCAATGTCACAAATGCAGTTTTGATATACAGTACATGAAAGACTTAGTTCCACATTAGTAACAGACATGCTATATACTCAAAAGATTACATGGAAGGTTCCACGAAAGTACGTCATATAGTGCTTATTTTTCTACTATAACTTTATATGCTTGAACAAATTCCTTAGGAAAAGCCTTATAGCTATAGAAATTCATATTTTGGCAACTTAATAATTCATCAAACACTGCCATTGCATTTCAAAATAGAAAGAAATAATGGATTAAGACCGACGAAGGGAAGGAGCTAGAAGAGAGAAGATGTTGTTTGTTACACAGAGTATCACGCAGGTCGATCTTACCATCATCGACGGACATGCCCAGGTCCGGCCGCCTTCCGGACATGTGTGTGGTGCGTGTCTCACCATGTAGGTCCTCATGGATCAGCACTGCCTGACACCGCATCCCTTTCCTCATCCAAATCAATGTCTACTTTCTCTAGAGCAATCTCGCATCACGAAAAAGAGGAGGCGACAGTCACGCGAAGGAGAAGAAAAATAGGTCACGTACATGCAAATACCAGGGAATGACTAATCGGAGGTATTAATGTTGTTCCTAGTGATAAGAATGAACTCATTCCACAAAGAATTGTTACAGGCTATAGAATGGTGATTGATTTTAGAAATTTAAACAAAGCAACTAGAAAAGATCATTACCATCTGCCTTTTATTGATCAAATGCCAGAAAGATTATCTAAGCACACACATTTTTGCTTCCTTGATGGATATTCTGGTTTTTCACAAATACTTTTTTCTCAACCTGATCAAGAAAAGACCACTTTTACTTGTCCTTTTGGAACTTATGCTTATAGGCGTATGCCTTTTGGTTTATGCAACACACCTGCTACCTTTCAAAGATGTATGACTACTATATTCTCTGACTTTTGTGAAAAGATTGTTGAGGTTTTCATCGATGACTTTTCTGTTTATGGGAATTCTTTTGATTGTTTAAGCAATCTTGACCGAGTTTTGCAGAGATGTGAGCAAACAAATCTTGTCCTGAATTGGGAGAAGTGCCACTTTATGGTTAACAAAGGTATTGTTTTGGGCCATAAAATCTTTGAAAGATGTAATGAGGTGAACAAAGCTAAGGTTGATGCAATTGAGAAAATGACATGTCCTAAAGATATCAAATGTATTCGTAGTTTCCTTGGTCATGCTGGTTTCTATAGGAGATTTATCAAAGACTTCTCTAAAATTTCTAGGCCACTTACAAAGCTTTTTCAAAAGGATATTCCTTTTGTTTTTGATGATGATTGTTTATAAGCCTTCGAAGAACTCAATAAAGCGTTAATTTTTGCACATATTATTCAACCCCCTGATTGGAACTTGCCTTTTGAAATTATGTGTGATGGTAGTGATTATGCTGTTGGTGCTGTTCTAGGACAAAGAGTTGATAAGAAACTAAATGTTATTCATTATTCTAAAAAAACTCTAGACAGTGCTCAACGAAAATATACTACTACTGAAAAAGAATTTCTAGCAGTGGTGTTTGCTTGTGATAAATTTAGATCTTACATTGTTGACTCTAAAGTTAGTGTACACACCGATCAGGCTGCTATAAAATATCTTATGGAAAAGAAAGATGCTAAACCTAGACTTATTCGTTGGGTTCTCTTGCTACAAGAATTTGATTTGCATATCACTGATACAAAAGGAGCGGAGAACCCGTAGCTGATAATCTGTCTAGGTTGGAGAATGTCCTTGATGACCCACTACCTAGTGATGATAGTTTTCCTGATGCATAGTTAGCTGCAATAAAAGTTTCTCATAACACTCCTTGGTATGCTGACTATTCTAATTATATTGTTGCTAAATATTTACCACCCAGTTTCACATACCAACAAAAGAAAAAATTCTTCTATGATTTAAGACATTACTTCTGAGATGACCCACATCTTTGTAAAGAAGGAGTAGATAGTATTATTAGATGTTGTGTACCTGAGCATGAACAGGGACAAATCCTACGGAAATGTCACTCCGAAGCTTATGGAGGACATCATGCGGGAGACAGAACTGCTCACAAGGTATTGCAATCTGGGTTTTATTGGCCTACTCTCTTCAAGGATGGTCGTAAGTTTGTCTTATCTTTTGATGAATGTCAAAGAATAGGTAATATCTGTAAGCGTCAAGAAATGTCTATGAATCAATTGCTGTCGAACCATTTGATGTTTGGGGATTTGATTACATGGGACCTTTTCCATCCTCTAATGGGTATACACATATTTTGGTTGCTGTTGATTACGTTACTAAGTGGGTAGAAGCTATTCCAACTAGTAGTTCTGATCACAACACCTCTATTAAAATGCTTAAAGAAGTTATTTTCCCAAGGTTTGGAGTCCCTAGATATTTAATGACTAATGGTGGTTCACACTTTATTCATGGTGCTTTCTGTAAAATGCTTGCCAAGTATGATGTTAACCATAGAATTGCATCACCCTATCATCCTCAATCTAGTGGTCAAGTTGAACTTAGAAATAGAGAAATAAAATTAATTTTGCAAAAGACTGTCAGTAGGTCCCGGAAGAATTGATCTAAGAAATCAGGTGATGCACTTTGGGCTTATAGAACAACATATGAAAATCCTATAGGTATGTCTCCTTAGAAGATGGTTTATGGAAAAGCTTTTCATTTGCCTCTTGAGTTAGAACATAAAGCATATTGGGCAATTGAAGAACTCAACTATGATTTCAAACTTGCTGGTGAGAAGAGGTTATTTGATATTAGCTCATTAGATGAATGGAGAACCCAAGCTTATGAAAGTGCCAAATTATTTAAAGAAAAAGTTAAAAGATGGCATGATGAAAGAATCCAAAAGCGTGAGTTCGAAGTTGGAGAATATGTTCTTTTGTACAACTCTCGTTTTAGATTCTTTGCAAGAAAGCTCCTCTCCAAGTGGGAAGGACCCAATGTTATCGAATAGGTTTATCGATCTGGAGCTATCAAAATAAATAATGCCAAAGGTACTAACCCGAAGGTTGTTAATGGAAAACGAATAAAACATTATATCTCAGGTATGCCCATTAATGTTGAAAGAAATATTATCCAAACTATGACACCGGAAGAACACATAAAAGAAACCTCTCGGAACACTCCAGAATCGTGAAAAAGAGGAGGTACGTGATACGGTAAGTAAACGGACTCTGGAAATCTGCAAAAATATTTTCTGTCCGTTTTGGAATATAACAAAAATTAGGAAAATAAGAAACAACCAGGAAGGTCACCCTGGTGGGCACAAGACAGCAGGGCACGCCTGGCCCCCCAGGAGCGCCCAGGTGGGTTGTGCCCACCTCGGGTACCATCCGGACTCCGTGTTTCTTCTGTTTGCTTGTTTCCCAAGATAAAAAATCTTTATATTCCACCCGAACCTATTGACCACCGTATCGCGGAGAAATCTTCTGTTTTCTTTTCTTATTGTTTTCCTGACATATCTGAAAATATGTCATCCCAAGACTCGAAGGGTGAGAGCTATGTTGCTGACTATATCGCAAACCCCAAGTCTTATGGCGATGTGGAGCACTATAGCTGCTTCGGAGGAAGAGGAGGACTATGTTCCTAAAGGGAAGGAAGAGACGAGCTCAGACGAGGATAAAGTCCCATTGCCTCAACTCGGGGACATGCACGTGGAATTTAAGAAGTCAAGCCTCCCTAATAAGGGAAAGAAGCCTAAGATCCAGTTTACAACCTTTCGTCTTTTGCAGGAAAACAAGCAAGATTTATGCCAAAAGGTATTGGAGCTTGAGCAGGAGATCGGTCAATTGAAGGAGGAAAATTCCATTCTCAAGCGTAAGCGAATGAAGAAGGACAATATTGCTACCACTTCATCACCACCACCACCTTCTTCTTCATTACTGAAAGAAAATTGAGTATCGGGTATGGGCACTCCCCTTGGCTTACGCCAAGCTTGGGGGAGGTGCCCCGGTATCGTATCACGTCCACTATCTTTTGCCTTTACTAATCTTAGTTCGATCCTTAGTTATCTTTTTCTTTAGATGAATACAAGTTTAGTTCGATCCTTTCTTTTCGAGAGTTTTCTTAGTGATCTATCCTTGTAATCGTGTGCGAGATATATAATAAAGTTTAGTTTGAGTCCCGCTTTCTGTACTATCATCTTTCAATAAAAAGAAAGGAAATACATGAAAAAGATTATATGCTAATCTTATGGTAGGTAATGACATCACATAAGGAAAAGTATACGGTAATGATAACTCCCGAACGTTCGGGAGTTAAGCATGGCAACCCGAACGCATTTAGATGGTAACTTTAGTTTGCGTGAGATTAGGGAAACATGGCAATTTTCTGATGAAAAAACAAAAAAGGACAAAGTTTCCATCCCCTATCAACTAAAGTTGCCATCCCCTACGAACTAAAGTTGCCATGTCAAAGCGTTCGGGACGAACTGCTCAAATCCCGAACGTTCGGGAGTTATTGGATTGCAAAGTATAAGTAGAAAATTTTGTTGGAGAGACAAACATAGCATTGGTCAATGGTGCAATTCACGACAGAATTAATACGGGAAGAGAAGATTCACATGCAAATAAACTATCCTGGAAATCTTTTGTGATTGTGAGCCCCCATGAAAATATTATATGCCAAAATTGTTGACATTGGACAAGGAAGACAACGTAATGATTTATGTTTGTTCATATTCACATGGAATTTATATTGTCATAGAACCTTCAACATGTGGTGCTTGCCCCCCATCTTTGCTAGCCAAAAATTCCGCACCAAGTAGAGATACTACTTGTGCATCCGAAAACCCTTAAACCCAAATCTTATTTTGAAGAGTCCACCATACCTACCTAGGGATTGATTAAGATCCTTCAAGTAAGTTGTCATCAGTGTAATAAGGCAATAAAAATTGCTTCTAAAAGTGTTACGTTGGGCCGCGGTGCCCAACCGAGGCCACGGGACGGATGTTCACCAGGGACCCCTGGCAACGTGCACCTGATGGCTCGCACAAGAGCGTCGTGCGAGGCCTCAGGCACCAAGGCCTTGGTGAGGTGTGCGTAGAGGCAAGCTGCGGCTGAGTGGTCGCGCTCGGGCTGACTTAAGCGCAAGCACCAGCCCAGCCCTCGCTCATGGGATGATAGGGAGGCGGGCGTCAGGCAGCCGTTGCTGCTTCTTAAAAAGCTCGAGGAACAGGAAACAACGCAGAAAAAACCCCAGTCCCTTTCGAATAAAGAAGCAAGAACCTCAAATTTCATTCCGAGAAGTGGCAAACTGGTTACAAGAGCGAGCGAAAGAAAAAGACATGCCCGGTGCCTATACTAGTCTTCCCACCAGCGTGGAGCATGGGGCCTCCAGTTGGCATGGGCATAGTCGATGTTCGACCGTTTCGTCTGCCAGCGCGGAGCCTGGGGCTTCCACTTGGGCGTGGGCATAGTCGATGTTCGACCGTGCATTCACCCGCGCGGAGCATGGGGCTTCCACTTGGGCGTGGGTGGGAGCCCCCGTGAGGCTGGGGGCGTCTCTCAGGGAGACTCCAGGCGTCTACAGCCTCACTCATTATTACGTGAGAGTGTCACGGGTAGAGCTTGGGAAGGTGCAGGGCGCTCCGAGCATCCCGGACGGGGACCCCGTCCTCCGTCTCTGGGCGCGCGGCGCCTGTCCCGGAAACGCGAGTAGCCTTGGGAGGGCCCTCCCCCTGACGAGATCCTATGGAGTCCCTCCCTGAAGAGGACCTGCCTTGGGAAGGGGTC
The DNA here is from genome assembly GCF_002575655.3 of Aegilops tauschii subsp. strangulata. Lineage (NCBI taxonomy): Eukaryota > Viridiplantae > Streptophyta > Magnoliopsida > Poales > Poaceae > Aegilops > Aegilops tauschii. Next base: position 596,720,613 of record NC_053037.3, read on the forward strand.
TCTGACTTTGAGGGTCCGAAGGCGGATGTCGCGGGCAACGGCGTTGCCGCAGCGCCTGCCGGCACCTCACGGCGCGGAGCACGACTTAGCGACGACCCTCCACCCCGAGAACGAGATCTATTCCCTGCGGGGCACCCTGACGTGCCTCGTCGAATGCCAAGGCTCGCGAGGGATGATGTTTGGCCTCGCATGGGAGGACTGCATCAGCCTTGTAGACGAGGAAGAGTGGGGCTCGCCGGTGGGCTTAGTCACAATGGTGCGGATAAACCACAACGCGAACTGAAGCTCACCGCGCCGACCCCTACCCTGGGCATCCAGCTTCTTCTTGAAGCACCTTGGCGTGAGGCTCCTCAGGACCGCCGTGTTGGCGTGCTTGGTCTGGCCGTTGCTCCGTGGGTGCGCCATCGAAGTGTGATCCACCTCCGTTCCAAGGTTAACACAATATGTTCTGAAGAGATGGGTTGTAATTGGGGGTTGTCGCTGTTAATGACGCGGTTGGGGCTGTTGCATTGGTTCACAAGGGACCCTGGTCACGTGAGGCCTTGACGATCTTGACGACCGAGTAGGCGGTGATGGCATGCGTGGGACTTACGTCTGCCCACTTGGCGAACTCGTTCGCTGGCGACACACGGGTAGTGGTGGCGCCATGCCCGCTCGTGATATCGCCTGCTTCCCTGCCCATGCGCTTGTGCATGAAATCAGCCTCCGGGCTCCTTTGCCTTGTAGGTCGTCATCACCTTCATCGGATCATGCAGGCCAGGAGGTGGCCCGCCGTGGCGCCTCCCGCGGAGGACCACTTACCACGACAGAAACCCGAGGAGGCACCTCTCGGGCCGGAGGGGGCATCCCGTCCGCAACCTCGCCGCCATGGGGCTCCCCAGGTCCTCCCCGGAAAGACGGGCTGACGCAACAGGGGCAAGCCCGGACGCAGGGTGGGGGCCGCCACACAGGTGGGAGAGAAAAGGTTACACGCCCCACAAGCGGCGTCTAGCAGCTCAGCGACCCTATTGAGCCAAGCGTCATAGTCACCACCGGCAGGACAGTAGCGCACAACTCACATGCGACAAGGAGTGCGGCCTGCACGTCTGTCAGCCCACAATGGGTGCGGGGGAACAACGGCGTGGAGAGGACGAAGGAGGGTGTGGCAGTGGGGTCGCTACTCTGCGCGAAGAGTGGTGTTGATGGGTTCAGCCGCCGACGCGCGGCAGCGCCAGTGACCACATTAGTCGAGGGGGGAACGCTGCAGCGAGGAGTACCATGGCTGAGGTGCGCGCCTGGGTGATGCAAACGGGTGAACGCTCAGGGCGAGCTCGGCGAGCTTTCACCATGAACACGGTGGGGCGAGAACGGAGCATGGTTGCTGAAGAGGCGGAGCTTCGACATACCCCTACTGGCGTGCCAAATGTCGCATTCAGGGCTCCGCAGACCCAGGAAGGTTCAAACTCAAGGGCGTGAATGAACGATCGCGCTTCACAACGACGCTAACTTGCCATGCCTATGACCTGATCTCGACGAGTACGCTGGATCATGCGGAAGGAAACAACACAAAGATTTACCCAGGTTCGGGTCACCTTGCCATGCCTACTCCTGGTTTTGGTGGATTGGCCTCACGAGGAGGTAGAGGATGAACTAGTATAGTGGATGAGCAGCCTCGTGAGGGGTCAAGTGGTGAGGATGGATTAATCAGGGGTCTGATCCAGGGATCCCTTCTACGGTGATGGCTAGCCCATATATATAGTGGCCTTGGTACTCTTCCCTCATAGCTTAGGCGGGAAGGCACTACTGGGGAAAAGCCTAGCAGTAGCGCGGGTTGGAGGGGTAGTAGTGGCAAGGGGGGTGCGCTACTAATAAGGCGTTCCAGCTAATGTTCAGCAGTAGCGCGTGTTGAAGCATGATAACCCACAAGTATAGGGGATCGCAACAGTTTTCGAGGGTAGAGTATTCAACCCAAATTTATAGATTCGACACATGCCAAAGAACAGTAATGTGATAGTTTTGATGATAGTAGCATCAGCAACAAGAACGGTAACAGTGATAGCAGTGATATTGTAGCAGTAACGATAGCAGTAGCAATAGTAGTAACTTAGCAAGAACAATATAAGATAAATTCGTAGGCATTGGATCGGTGACTCGTTGGATGATATTCATCATGATACAATTATAACCTAGGGCGATACGGCACTAGCTCCAGTTCATAAATATAATGTAGGCATGTATTCCGTAAATAGTCATATGTGCTTATGGAAAGAACTTGCATGGCATCTTCTGTCCTACCCTCCCGTGGCAGCGGGGTCCTATTGGAAACTAAGGGATATTGAGGCCTCCTTTTGATAGAGAACCGAAACAAAGCATTAACACACGCTGAATACATGAACTCCTCAAACTACGGTCATCACCGGGAGTGGTCCCGACTATTGTCACTCCGGGGTTGCCAGATCATAACACATAGTAGGTGACTATAACTGGCAAGATCGGATCTAGAACATGGATATAATGGTGATAACATAAACGGTTCAGATCTGAAATCATGGCACCTGGGCCCAAAGTGACAAGCATTAAGCATGGCAAAGTCATAGCAACATCAATATCAGAACATAGTGGATACTAAGGATCAGGCCCTAACAAAACTAACTCCATTACATGATGAATCTCATCCAACTCCTCATCGACCAGCGAGCCTACGAAGGAATTACTCGCTCCTGGTGGGGAGCATTGTGGAATTGGCGATGGAGATGTGTTGGTGATGACGAAGATCGAAGATCCCCCTCCCTAGAGCCCCAAACGGACTCCAGATATGGCCTCCCGATGAAGAAGAGGAGACGGTGGCGGCTTCGTCTCGTGAAACGCGATAATTTTTTCTCCTAGGTTTTTTTCTGGAATAATGGGATTTTATAGTGTCGGTTTGAGGGTCAGCGGAGCCACCAGGTGGGCAGCACCCACCTGGGCGCGCCTTGGGGGGCAGGCGCGCTCTGGTGGGTTTTGCCCAACCCAGGTGCCCCCCTCAGGTCCCTCTTGACTCCAGATATTCTCTTATTTGATATAAAAAATCCTAGCGAAGTTTCGTTCCATTCCAAGAACTTTTATTTTTGCACAAAAATAACACCATGGTAGTTCTGCTGAAAACAGCGTCATTCCGGGGTTAGTTTCATTCAAATCATGCAAATTGGAGTCCAAAACAACAGGAAAAGCGTTAGGAAAAGTAGATACGTTGGAGACGTATCAGAGCGTGCTACTACTATCCTGCATAGCAGTAGCGTGTTTTCCCTCCCGACGCTACAACTACACCTTCCTAGCAGTAGCGTCTTTTTCCACCAAGCGCTACTACTACACCTCCCTAGCAGTAGCTCCCGGTTGGCGACCAGCGGTACTGGTAAAGTTTGCTATTTTTTCCTACTGCTTATTGCCGCTATATTTATACTGGTTTATATTAGTCTCATCATATGATTTTATGATCATGATGAGTTATTATTTCACTGGGTGAAATACACATGGATTAGATTCAAGTGGAGGCATCAAGTTTGGATTAGTACTACTTTGGATATGCACCATGTTGCCTCCACTTGAACCTAATCCATGTGTATGTCACCCACTGATATGTATAATAACTGATCATGCTCATAATGATATAACAACTAAGCATCATCATCATTAATAATAACTCATCATCGTTATCATAGTAACAAGTCATACTCATCATCCTCATAGTCATCTACCAACTTCGATCTACTCGTTATCATAATAACAAGTCATACTCATCATCATCATTGTCATCTAACAACTTCTACTCGTTATCATAATAACAAGTCATACTCATCATCATCATAGGCATCTAATCAACCCTACTTAATTGTCCTTAGCACATGATAGTGAGTATTAGCTAGGACCTACTACCCTCTCTAAGGTAAAATAGCATAAAACAAGATAGGCCCTGACGCTCCATTATGGAGAATGGAGATTATCCCGAATTCTTCCGCTTTGCACAATGTTGCTTCCAAGTAGCTCCCTATGACTATCCATACATTTTTCCATTCTTTGATTGTCATGTCTTCATCGTTTTTAGAAATTCGGTATAAACAACGGTGAAGCCTAGGATGACCTGGCCGTAAGCTAATAACATCAAGGCGACCTTCCGGAAACATCAGGCCAGGCACACAATCCTTCGGGGTTTTCAATTGAAAAACATAATAATAACGCCATAGTTAGCAATGTAGTTTAGCTTAGTTTAGAAGAATTTATGCAAAAGATGCACAGATGTCGCAATAGTAAAAAATCTTACCATGCCATCTCCATGGATGTTACCGTAGTTCAACACGTGCACTAGTGGCACGTATTGACCATAATTTGCAGGAGTTTCATAATTGATATTGTAGTTCTCAACATCAATAATAAATGAGATAAGATGATCTTTCTCCTGATAAGTTAATTCAGGGCCAACAGTGTAGTAGGTTCTGTCAACCATCTTCCGTATATTTTTTAAAGAATGAAAATAAGCTGTCAATGGAAATAAGCTCTCAACTATTTTGAAATAAACAATATAAATTACTTAATAAACTAGTCATCAACACGTGCCTCCGCACGGGCTAGTATTAATATTTTCATTTATAGGATTTAGTGCTTTCGGAGATGAAGATTTGTTTTGCTACTTAACTTTTTTGAAGTCAATGCTAAGGGACCCAATCGAGACACAGTTATTTATTGGGATGAGAAGATCTTCATCCGATGAATATTACTGCGGACTAAGAACTAAGTATTCCTAAGTCGGATGAGAAATAGTTAATCATTTATCAAAACATTGCACAACAATTACATATCTTTGGAATTTCCTATAAATTCCAACTAAACACATAACATATGTGAAACTTGTTTATACAATGCTAAATAAAGTCAAATTATTCTATTTGTAAGTGGATACTTGGTTTAGATGTTTTTTTTCAACAACAATATATTTTTCCTTCTTCCCATTGAAGGCATATATTTAGCTTGATTTCCTTAATCAACTATGTGTAAACCGAATTACCATTTCCCAATAGGTAATTGGTTTCCTCCATGGATAAGTATACAATACAAATAGCAACATCTCCGCACGCTAACCTCATATTCCTTCCTTCACATTGCCGCCATGAGTACACCTTCTGGTATCTACTGGTAGCATCATGTAGTCACAGTCGATGGTAACACCCTTAGTTGTGACATGCAGAAGCAATTAGTAGGCACATCACCTAATTTCAATGATCATGCCTTTGTTGGTGCAGGGGCTCTTGTCTCACTACTCCGAGTACATGGTACCAAGAAATTTCTTTACTTTTGGGGTGTAGTTTTAACTTCTTGTCTAGAAGAAGAACACTTCATACGTTGTCAATGATGTAAATAAAACCTTAATTAAGTCAGCAAGTGATGGCTAATTAACCTACAAAGAAAAGACCATGTCCACTATGTGTCACGCCAAAATAAAGGCACTGCAACCAAACCAAACCTTAATTAAGTCAGCAAGTGATGGCGAACATCACTACTGCTAAGTACAGTAGCAGTAGCGCGGTTACAAAAACGGCGCTACTACTATAATTGGTCTGGCGGCAACGTCGTGGCAATTATAGTAGTAGTGCTCTTTCCTCCTAACGCGCTACTGCTACGTCGGTATTTTAAACCGCGTTGCTCCTAACTAGCAGTAGCGCCTTATTTTAAACTGCGTTGTGGTAAGATTCTATGTATAAGGTTTTCCCTAGTAGCGAGGATTCCACGGTGGCCAATTTTGAAGGGGGAAAAGGAGTACATCTTATCCTGACGAAAGGTGGTCTTCGCCTGCAAAGCTTCTGGCCATGACGCAGTGGTGGGCTCGAAGATGACATCCGTCATGCCGCGCTCGTGGTCTCGGTATTGTTGCACCAGAATGGAAAGCTTTGAGGCCTTCCTCGGGATCCTGCGCCTGCCCTTGCTTTCTTAGCACCGAAGAGGAAACGGCCACCTCTGTGCCCGCTGGCGCCCGCCTGGCCTTGGTCTTCATGGCCCACGTCATCTCCGCCTCACGAGGCGGGAGGCTCGCATAGGGATCTCCGCCCTCGGGAGGCAGCCTGGGAAGGCCTCTCCTCTGGAGGTCTTGGTGTCATTCACCTCTCGAGGCCAGGGTCCTCGCGAGGGTCTTACCTTGGGGTGTTGCAGCTGGGCCGTATAGGGCCGTCGATGGGCCCACGCGCTGGGCCGCAGGCAGGCAAGTCTGGGTACCCCCGATCCCGGAACACCGACAAGAACAAGATCAAGTCCCTCATGTTCCCGGGCAAGATCAAGGGCAATCTCAACGAATGGTGAAGAACCAATTATAGAGGCTCAAGATCAAGCTCAAGTTAGTGATCAAGATCAAGATCAACCCCAACCGCAAGTTTCTTCATCATCATCACTTGCCAATGAACAAGAACTTGTGGTTGCGAAGAGAAGTGTGTCTCCAAGGCTGAAACAATCTCAAGTACAAGCTTCTTCATCAAGTTCAAAACCAAGTGAAGAAGAGCTTGCAATCAAAGACCAAATGTGGCCGCCAAGTTAAAGCATCTTCAACATCTCACCGAAAAAATCTATGGAAGCATAAAAAAGGGGGTAACTACTCGTAGATGTTTGGCAAACTTTTTTGAGCATCACTCGTTTGTCTCTTGTGTTGAGCCCCTTAAGGTTGAAGATGCACTTGACTATACGGATTGGGTAGATGCCATGCATGAAGAACTCAACAAGTTCACCCGCAACAAAGTATGGACCCTTATGGAGAGACCCAAAGAGCATCATAATGTCATTGGAACAAAGTGGATCTTCAAGAACAAACAAGATGACCGTGGACAAGTAATAAGGAACAAGGCAAGGTTAGTGGCACCAGATTTCACCCAAGTTGAAGGTTTCGACTTTGGTGAAACTTTTGTCCCCGTTTCCCGTCTTGAATCCATTCGCATCTTGCTTGCATATGCCTCTCATCATGATTTTAAATTATATCAAATGGATGTGAAGAGTGCATTTCTTAATGGTCCTCTTAAGGAGTTGGTGTATATCAAGCAACCTCCCGGTTTCGAAGACCCTGATCACGCCTCTCACGTTTATGAACTCCATAAGGCGCTCTATGGGCTTAAACAAGCACCTCGTGCTTGGTATGATCACCTTACGGCATTCCTAAGCTAGAAGGGGGTTCCAGATTGGGGTAAAAGATTCCACTCTCTTCACAAAGAGAGTAAAAGGAGAATTGTTTGTGTGCCAAACATATGTTCATGATATTATCTTTGGGTCCGCTAACCATGTTATTAACATTGAGTTTGAGAATCTTACGACTAAGGAATTTGCTATGAGCATGATGGGAGAGTTGAAGTTCTTCCTCGGTTTTCAAGTGAAGAAATTGAGAGGAGGAACCTTCATAAACCAATCTCTTTATATTCAAGACATGCTCAAGAGGTTCAAAATGCAAGAATTCAAGCCCATGAAGACACCCATGCCCACCAATGGCCAACTTCATATTGATCCCAATGGTAAAGAAGTGGGTCAAAAGGTATATCGCTCCATGATCGGCTCCTTGCTTTACCTTTGTGCATCTAGACCGGATATTATGTTGAGTGTGTGTATGTGTGCAAGATTTCAATCTGCTCCTAAGGAGAGCCACTACTCGGTAGTGAAAAGAATCCTTTGATATTTGGTTCATACCACGAACTTGGGCCTTTGGTATCCCAAAGGATCATCTTTCGAGTTAATGGGATACTCAGGTTCGGATTGGGCCGGAGACAAGGTTGACCGCAAGTCCACTTCCGGTTCATGTCAATTCCTAGGGACATCTTTGGTAAGATGGTCTGCAAAGAAGCAAAATTGTATATCTCTCTCAACGGCCGAAGCTGAGTACATTGCCGCCAGAAGTTGTTGTGCTCAGTTATTATTGATGAGGCAAACTTTGATGGATTATGGTAACAAATGTGACAATGTGCCTCTTTGGTGCGACAATGAAAGTGCAATCAAGATCACCGACAATCCAGTACAACACAGCAAGACCAAGCATATTGAGATTCGTCATCATTTCATTGGGGATCATGTGGCCAAGGGAAACATTGAACTACTCCATGTCAACACCGAGAATCAACTAGCCGATATTTTCACCAAGCCTCTTGATGAAGCAAGATTCCGTGAGTTAAGGCATGAGCTAAATATCGTGGATATAAGTAACTTGGGTTGAGATTCTTGCTCATGCACACATACTCATATGATATCTTGCTTAGGTGTAGGCACATGTCTAGGGGGAGCTAGCTCAACTCATGAGTTACCTCATCCTAGAAGTGCATGAATTGAACAAAATCTTTCACATTAGCCACTTTTAGGTGGCAGTTGTGGTTCAAAGATGAGTGTTGGTCTTGGGCCCAAGGTTCATATCTTCACGGTGCCATGCCAATCAAACTCAAACATGGTGGCCTCGGCCACCGCCCTCCGTTGAGGTTTTTGTCCATTTTCTTGTGTGTGGTGTTTTTGGGCCTTCCTCATTTCTTTTTGGTTTTCTTGTGTTTTGATTTCTCGTTGTCCTTCCCTACTAGTACAAGTGCTCCATATATTTCCATCTCGTAGTGATAGGATTTCTCTCATGACGTAGTCAGAAACATAGACTGAAATGCTTCAGAAAGGCTTGGTAAAAGTTTTCACTCAGCCATGCTTTCAATAAGTGCTTCTGTTCGAAATTCCTAAGTACCCCGTGTCCACGGGCATGTATCGTGCGAACAGGGCCCCCGTGCCCATGGGCTCTGTACCGTGCGCACAGGTCTCACTTAGCCCGTGCACAGGGGGTCTGTGGTTCTAGGCCCTGAAGTGGTGGGGCGTGGGGGCTTGGGTTCATTCCCACCATGTCGCCCCCTCCACTCCCCAGGACGCCTCTAGGACCGCCGTCATCGCCTCCTCTCATCGGTGCTCCTCCAGGCACCGTCAGGCTCCCTTGCTCCATGGAGATCGTCCGGGATGGGGTCCTCCTCTGGTATTCCCCCCCTTGTTTGTTCCTCTTCCTCCATGGATGTCTCTCTAACTTTTAGGGTTTCTAGGTTTTCACTAGATTAGGGTAGTTGCTCCCCATGTGTAGGACAAATCTAGGTGCATATATCCTATGGTTTCTCTGCCGCCCCCACTCCAAGATTTTAATCTGGAAGTGGCTGCCGCAAGGGAACCCCTGTGTCCACGGGTTGTTTGACACCCATGCGCACGAGGCCCCGTGCCCATGTTCGTGTACCGTGCACACAGGGGCCCCATGCGCACGGGGTACACAGGAACATTCTGCCTTGTTTTGTCTTACTCCTCCGCCATCATCTCAAGCACTTGTACTCATTTGTGTTATTTGCATTATGTTGTTGGGTATTTGTGTGTGTTTCAGACTCCGCTGATAAGAGGGCTGAGCTCCGTCGCAAGCACCCCAAGGCTAGTTCTAAGGAGTTCAATATTGCTCGTCGCCAGCCATCAGAAGGCACTGGGCAGGGGTCAGGGTCAGGGCAGGGATGTGCTCGCCGTGCAGCCACCAAGCAGCCGGTTGTTGAGGCCTCTGGTGAGTCAGATGAAGAGTATAACTCACAGGATGATGCTGTTGATGGAGGAGATGAAGATGAAGATGAAGATGAGATGTCTAGTGCCGAGCAAGCCATTCCCGGCGGGCGGGATTGTTGGGGAACGTAGTAATTTCAAAAAAATTCCTACACACACATATGATCAAGGTGATGCATAGCAACGAGAGGGGAGAGCATGTCCACGTACCCTCATAGACCGAAAGCGGAAGCGTTAGCACAACGCGGTTGATGTAGTCGTACATCTTCACGATCCGACTGATCCATGTACCGAACGTACGGCACCTCCGAGTTCAGCACACGTTCAGCTCGATGACGTCCCATGAACTCCGATCCAGCAGAGCTTCACGGGAGAGTTCCGTCAGCACGACGGCGTGGTGATGGTGATGATGTTGCTACCGACGCAGGGCTTCGCCTAAGCACCGCTACGATATGACCGAGGTGGAATATGGTGGAGGGGGCACCGCACACGGCTGGAATAGATCAACAGGTCAACTTGTGTGTGGATGGGGTGCCCCCTGCCCCCGTATATAAAGGAGGGAGAGAGAGGCCGGCCCTAGAGGGGGCGCGCCAAGTGTGGGGAGTCCTACTAGGACTCCCAAGTCCTAGTAGGATTCCCCTTTCCTTTCCGGAGTAGGAGAGAAGGAAAGAGGGGGAGAGGGAGAAGGAAAAGGGGGCGCGCCTCCTTCCTTTCGGCCTCTCTCCTCTATTCCCGTATGGCCCAATAAGGCCCAATACTTCTCCCGGTGAATTCCCGTAACTCCCCGGTACTCCGAAAATACCCGAATCACTCGGAACCTTTCCGATGTCCGAATCACTCGGAATCTTTATGTCTCGACAATTTCGAGACTCCTCGTCATGTCCCCGATCTCATGGGGGACTCCGAACTACCTTTGGTACATCAAATTACATAACTCATAATACAAATCTTCACCGAACTTTAAGCGTGCGGACCCTACAGGTTCGAGAACTATGTAGACATGACCGAGACACTTCTCCGGTCAATAACCAATAGCGGAACCTGGATGCTCATATTGGCTCCTACATATTCTACGAAGATCTTTATTGGTCAAACCGCATAACAACATACGTTATTCCCTTTGTCATCGGTATGTTACTTGCCCGAGATTCAATCGTCGGTATCTCAATACCTAGTTCAATCTCATTACCGGCAGGTGTCTTTACTCGTTACATATTGCATCATCCCGCAACTAACTTATTAGTCACATTGCTTGCAAGGCTTATAGTGATGTGCATTACCGAGAGGGCCCAGAGATACCTCTCCGACAATTGGAGTGACAAATCCTAATCTCGAAATACGCCAACCCAACAAGTACCTTCGGAGACACCTGTAGAGATCACCCAGTTACGTTGTGAAGTTTGGTAGCACACAAAGTGTTCCTCCGGTAAACGGGAGTTGCATAATCTCATAGTCATAGGAACATGTATAAGTCATGAAGAAAGCAATAGCAAAATACTAAACGATCAAGTGCTAAGCTAACGAAATGGGTCAAGTCAATCACATCATTCTCCTAATGATGTGATCCCGTTTATCAAATGACAACTCATGTCTATGGCTAGGAAACATAACCATCTTTGATCAACGAGCTAGTAAAGTAGAGGCATACTAGTGACACTCTGTTTGTCTATGTATTCACACATGTATCATGTTTCCGGTTAATACAATTCTAGCATGAATAATAAACATTTATCATGATATAAGGAAATAAATAATAACTTTATTATTTCCTCTAGGACATATTTCCTTCAGTCTCCCACTTGCACTAGAGTCAATAACCTAGCTCACATCGCCATGTGATTTAACAACAATAGTTCACATCACCATGTGACCAACACACAAAAGGTTTACTAGAGTCATTAATCTAGTTTACACAGTAATGATTCTAACACCCATGGAGCCTTGGTGCTGATCATGTTTTGCTCGTGGAAGAGGCTTAGTCAATGGGTCTGCAACATTCAGATCCGTATGTATCTTGCAAATCTCTATGTCTCCCACCTGGACTTGATCCCGGATGGAGTTGAAGCTTCTCTTGATCTGCTTGGTTCTCTTGTGAAATCTGGATTCCTTTGCTAAGGCAATTGCACCAGTATTGTCACAAAATATTTTCATTGGACCCAGTGCACTAGGTATGACACCTAGATCGGATATGAACTCCTTCATCCAGACTCCTTCATTCGCTGCTTCCGAAGCAGCTATGTACTCCGCCTTACACGTAGATCCCGCCACGACGCTTTGTTTAGAACTGCTCCAACTGACAGCTCCACCGTTCAATATAAACACGTATCCGGTTTGCGATTTAGAATTGTCCGCATCAGTGTCAAAACTTGCATCAACGTAACCATTTACGATGAGCTCTTTGCCACCTTCATAAACGAGAAACATATCCTTAGTCCTTTTTAGGTATTTCAGGATGTTCTTGACCGCTGTCCAGTGATCCACTCCTGGATTACTTTGGTACCTCCCTGCTAAACTAATAGCAAGGTACACATCAGGTCTAGTACACAGCATTGCATACATGATAGAGCCTATGGCTGAAGCATAGGGAACATCTTTCATCTTCTCTCTATCTTCTGCAGTGGTCGGGCATTGAGTCTTACTCAACTTCACACCTTGTAACACAGGCAAGAACCCTTTCTTTGCTTGATCCATTTTGAACTTCTTCAAAACTTTGTCAAGGTATGTACTTTGTGAAGTCCAACTAAGCGTCTTGATCTATCTCTATAGATCTTAATGCCCAATATATAAGCAGCTTCACCGAGGTCCTTCTATGAAAAACTCTTGTTCAAATATCCCTTTATGCTATCCAGAAATTCTATATCATTTCCAATCAACAATATGTCATCCACATATAATATCAGAAATGCTACAGAGCTCCCACTCACTTTCTTGTAAATACAGGCTTCTCCAAAAGTTTGTATAAAACCGTATGCTTTGGTCACACTATCAAACCGTTTATTCCAACTCCGAGATGCTTGCACCAGTCCATAAATGGATCGCTGGAGCTTACACACTTTGTTAGCGCCCTTTGGCTCGATAAAACCTTCAGGTTGCAGCATATACAACTCTTCTTCCAGAAATCCATTCAGGAATCCAGTCTTTACATCCATTTGCCAAATTTCATAAACATAAAATGCAGCAATTGCTAACATGATTCGGACGGACTTAAGCATCGCTACGGGTGAGAAGGTCTCATCCTAGTCAATTCTTTGAACTTGTCGAAAACCTTTCGCAACAAGTCGAGCTTGGTAGACAGAAACATTACCATCAGCGTCTGTCTTCTTCTTGAAGATCCATTTATTCTCGATGGCTTGCCAATCATCGGGCAAGTCAACCAAAGTCCACACTTTGTTCTCATACATGGATCCCATCTCAGATTTCATGGCCTCAAGCCATTTTGCGGAATCTGGGCTCATCATCGCTTCCTCATAGTTCGTAGGTTCGTCATGGCTAGTAACATGACTTCCAGAACAGGGTTACCGTACCACCCTGGTGCAGATCTTACTCTGGTTGACCTACGAGGTTCAATAGCAACTTGATCTGAAGTTTCATGATCATCATCATTAGCTTCCTCATTAATTGGTGGAGATGTCACAGAAACAGGTTTCTGTGATGAACTACTTTCCAATAAGGGAGTAGGTACAGTTACCTCATCAAGTTCTACTTTCCTCCCACTCACTTCTTTCTAGAGAAACTCCTTTTCTAGAAAGGATCCAAATTTAGCAACAAAAGTCTTGCCTTCGGATCTGTGATAGAAGGTGTACCCAACAGTCTCTTTTGGGTATCCTATGAAGACACATTTCTCCGATTTGGGTTCGAGCTTATCAGGTTGAAACTTTTTCACATAAGCATTGCAGCCCCAAACTTTAAGAAACGACAACTTTGGTTTCTTGCCAAACCACAGTTCATAAGGCGTTGTCTCAACGGATTTTGATGGTGCCCTATTTAAAGTGAATGCAGTTGTCTCTAATGCATAACCCCAAAACGATAGTGGTCAAATCGGTAAGAGACATCATAGATCGCACCATATCTAATAAAGTACGGTTATGATGTTCGGACACACCATTACGCTGTGGTGTTCTGGATGGCGTGAGTAGTGAAACTATTTCACATTGTTTTAACTGAAGACCAAACTTCGTAACTCAAATATTTTTCCTCTGCGATCATATCATAGAAACTTTTATTTTCTTGTTACGATGATTCTCCACTTCACTCTGAAATTCTTTGAACATTTCAAATGTTTCAGACTTGTGTTTCATCAAGTAGATATACCCATATTTGCTCAAATCATCTATGCAGGTCAGAAAATAACGATACTTGCCGTGAGCCTTAACACTCATCGGACCGCATACATCAGCATGTAATATATCCAATAAGTCAGTCGCTTGCTCAATTGTTCCAGAGAACGGAGTCTTAGTCATCTTGCCCAAAAGGCACGGTTCGCAAGCATCAAATGATTCATAACCAAGTGATTCCAAAAATCCTTCTTTATGGAGTTTTTTCATGCGCTTTACACCGATATGACCCAAACGGCAGTGCCACAAATAAGTTGCACTATCATTATCAACTTTGCATGTTTTGGCATCAATATTATGAATATGTGTATCACTACGATCGACATCCAATAAACTATTTTCATTGGGTGTATGACCATCGAAGGTTTTATTCATGTAAACAGAACAACAATTATTCTCTGACTTTAAATGAATAACTGTATTGCAATAAACATGATCAAATCATATTCATGCTCAAGGAAAACGCCAAATAACATTTATTTAGGTTTAACACTAATCCCGAAAGTGTAGGGAGTACGTGATGATGATCATATCAATCTTGGAACCACTTCCAACACACCTCGTCACTTCACCCTCAACTAGTCTCTGTTTATTCTGCAACTCCCGTTTCGAGTTACTACTCTTAGCAACTGAAACAGTATCAAATACCGAGGGGTTGCTATAAACACTAGTAAAATACACATCAATAACATGTATATCAAATATACTTTTGTTCACTTTGCCATCCTTCTTATCCGCCAAATACTTGGGGCAGTTCCGCTTCCAGTGACCAGTCCCTTTGCAGTAGAAGCACTCAGTTTCAGGCTTAGGTCCAGACTTGGGCTTCTTCACTTGAGCAGCAACTTGCTTGCCGTTATTCTTGAAGTTCCCCTTCTTCCCTTTGCCTTTTTGTTGAAACTAGTGGTCTTTGTCAACCATCAACACTTGATGCTCTTCTTGATTTCTACCTTCGCCGATTTTAGCATCGGGAAGAGCTTGGGAATTGTTTTCGTCATCCCTTGCATATTATAGTTCATCACGAAGTTCTAGTAACTTGGTGATAGTGACTAGAGAAATTTGTCAATTACTATCTTATCTGGAAGATTACCTCCCAGTTGATTCAAGCAATTGTAGTACCCAGACAATCTGAGTACATGCTCACTGGTTGAGCTATTCTCCTCCATCTTGTAGGCAAAGTACTGTCAGAGGTCTCATACCTCTCGACACGGGCATGAGTATGAAATGCCAATTTAAACTCTTGGAACATCTGATATGCTCCATGACGTTCAAAATATTTTTGAAGTCCCAGTTTTAAGCCGTAAAGCATGGTGCACTAAACTATCAAGTAGTCATCATACCGAGCTTTTGTCAAAACGTTCATAACGTCTGCATCTGCTCCTGCAATAGGTCTGTCACCTAGCGGTGCATCGAGGACATAATTCTTCTGTGCAGCAATGAGGAAAATCCTCAGATCACGGACCAAGTCCGCATCATTGCTACTGACATCTTTCAACTTTGCTTTCTCAAGGAACGCATTATAATTCAATGAAACAACAGCACGGGCCATCTATCTACCGCAACATGGACAAGCAAAATACTATCAGGTACTAAGTTCATGATAAATTTAAGTTCAATTAATCATATTACTTAAGAACTCCCACTTAGATAGACATCCCTCTAATCCTCTAAGTGATCACGTGATCCATATCAACTAAACCATGTCCGATCATCACGTCAGATGGAGTAGTATCAATGGTGAACATCACTAAGTTGATCATATCTACTATATGATTCACGCTCGATCTTTCAATCTCAGTGTTCCGAGGCCATATCTGCATATGCTAGGCTCGTCAAGTTTAACCTGAGTATTCCGCGTGTGCAACTGTTTTGCACCCATTGTATTTGAACGTAGAGCCTATCATACCCGAAAATCACGTGGTGTCTCAGCACGAAGAACTTTCACAACGGTGCATACTCAGGGAGAACACTTACACCTTGAAATTTAGTGAGAGATCATCTTATAATGCTACCGTCGATATAAGCAAAATAAGATGCATAAAATATAAACATCACATGCAATCAATATAAGTGATATGATATGGCCATCATCATCTTGCGCTTGTGATCTCCATCTCCGAAGCACCGTCATGATCACCATCGTCACCGGCGCAACACCTTGATCTCCATCGTAGCATCGTTGTCGTCTCGCCAACTATTGCTTCTACGACTATTGCTATCGCTTAGTGATAAAGTAAAGCAATTATAGGGCGATTGCATTGCATACAATAAAGCGACAACCATATGGCTCCTGCCAGTTGCCGATAACTCGGTTACAAAACATGATCATCTCATACAATAAAATTTAGCATCATGTCTTGACCATATCACATCACAACATGCCCTGCAAAAACAAGTTAGACGTCCTCTACTTTGTTGTTCCAAGTTTTACGTGGCTGCTACGGGCTGAGGAAGACCCGTTCTTACCTACGCATCAAACCCACAACGATAGTTTGTCAAGTTGGTGCTGTTTTAACCGTCTCAAGGACCGGGCGTAGCCACACTCGGTTCAACTAAAGTTGGAGAAACTGACACAAGCCAGCCACCTATGTGCAAAGCACGTCGGTAGAACCAGTCTCGCGTAAGCGTACGCGTAATGTCGGTCCGGGCCGCTTCATCCAACAATACCGCCGAACCAAAGTATGACATGCTGGTAAGCAGTATAACTTGTATCGCCCACAACTCACTTGTGTTCTACTCGTGCATATAACATCTACGCATAAAACCAGGCTCGGATGCCACTGTTGGGGAACGTAGTAATTTCAAAAAAATTCCTACGCACACACAGGATCATGGTGATGCATAGCAACGAGAGGGGAGAGTGTGTCCACGTACCCTCGTAGACCGAAAGCGGGAGCGTTAGCACAACACGGTTGATGTAGTCGTATGTCTTCACGATCCGACCGATCCAAGTACTGAACGTACGGCACCTCCGAGTTCAGCACACGTTCAGCTTGATGATGTCCCACGAACTCCGATCCAGCAGAACTTAACGGGAGAGTTCCATCAGCACGACGGCGTGGTGACGGTGATGATGTTGCTACCGACGCAGGGCTTCGCCTAAGCACCGCTACGATATGACCGAGGTGGAATATGGTGGAGGGGGGCACCGCACACGGCTGGAATAGATCAACAGATCAACTTGTGTGTCCATGGGGTGCCCCCTGCCCCCGTATATAAAGGAGGGAGGGAGAGGCCGGCCCTAGAGGGGGCACGCCAAGTGTGGGAAGTCCTACTAGGACTCCCAAGTCCTAGTAGGATTCCCCTTTCCTTTCCGGAGTAGGAGAGAAGGAAAGAGGGGGAGAGGGAGAAGGAAAAGGGGGCTGCACCCCTTGTCCAATTGGGACCAGAGGGGGGCGCGTGCCTCCCTCCTTTTGGCCTCTCTCCTCTATTCCTGTATGGCCCAATAAGCCCCAATACTTCTCCTGGTGAATTCCCGTAACTCCCACGTACTCCGAAAATACCCGAATCACTCGGAACCTTTCCGATGTCCGAATATAGTTGTCCAATATATCGATCTTAATGTCTCGACCATTTCGAGACTCCTCGTCATGTCCCCGATCTCATACGAGACTCCGAACTACCTTCGGTACATCAAATTACATAACTCATAATACAAATCGTCACCGAACTTTAAGCGCGCGGACCCTATGGGTTCGAGAACTATGTAGACATGACCGAGACATTTCTCCGGTCAATAACCAATAGCGGAACCTGGATGCTCATATTGGCTCCTACATATTCTATGAAGATCTTTATCGGTCAAACCGCATAACAACATACGTTGTTCCCTTTGTTATCGGTATGTTACTTGCCCGAGATTCGATCGTCGGTAACTCAATACCTAGTTCAATCTCATTACCGGCAAGTGTCTTTACTCGTTACGTATTGCATCATCCTGCAACTAACTTATTAGTCACATTGCTTGCATGGCTTATAGTGATGTGCATTACCGAGAGGGCCCAGAGATACCTCTCCGACAATCAGAGTGACAAATCCTAATCTCAAAATACGCCAACCCAACAAGCACCTTTAGAGACACCTGTAGAGCACCTTTATAATCACCCAGTTATGTTGTGACGTTTGGTAGCACACAAAGTGTTCCTCCGGTAAACGGGAGTTGCATAATCACAGTCATAGGAACATGTATAAGTCATGAAGAAAGCAATAGCAGAATACTAAACTCTCAATTGCTAAGCTAACGGAATGGGTCAAGTCAATCACATCATTCTCCTAATGATGTGATCCCATTAATCAAATGACAACTCATGTCTATGGCTAGGAAACATAACCATCTTTGATCAACGCGCTAGTCAAGTAGAGGCATACTAGTGACACTCTGTTTGTTTACGTATTCACACATGTATCATGTTTCCGATTAATACAATACTAGCATGAATAATAAACATTTACCATGATATAAGGAAATAAATAATAACTTTATTATTGCCTCTAGGGCATATTTCTTCAGGGATCTCAGGAATCTTCCCTTGCCAAGTGGACCAAGCCAGAGCTTTGGGCTCAAAGACAGAGTCATCCATATGCTCCTCCCACGGGTTTGGGAGTGGATCCCCGGTTCAAGAATGAATTTTAGCAAAGAGTGTACCATGAGTTTCTCATGACCAAGGCCAAGAAGTTTGCCCCACACAAGAAGGTTAATGTTGGGAGTCTCCGGAACAATGATCATCTCTATACGGGTGTATATTCGGCTCATGGGAGGTTGGGGATTTTCCTTTCGTCATGTTCAACCATCCGTACAATGAGGATCTGGTGATGCAGTTCTTCGCCACCTTGTTCTTCTCAAGTGATTTTGTTCACACCCTCACTTGGATGTCCGGGACGCATCGGTGCTCCGCTCCTATGGCCAACTTTTCTGAGATCATTCCCTATTTGTTCATTGATGACGAAGAGGTAACTGATGAGTTTGGTAGGGTTCATGAGAGTGGGTAGCACACCAAGGATGAGATTGCTTTCGCCTACAAGCAAGAGAAGTATTTTGTCACCGGGTCCATCAAAGACCTTGTGCCTCTCTATGATACTATGCACCACATCCTGAGGTATACTCTCACACCAAAGGCCGGTGATTCTCACAACATTTGAAGTATTTTGTCTTTGTGTATCTACAAAAGAAGAAGAGAGTGGATGTTTTGGAATTCATGTTCAATGAGCTTCGTCAGTGTGTGCAAGAGAACGCGTCTTTGATCTATGCTCCCTTGTCACATCCCTAAGTTCTGGTATACACTAGGCTAGCCCTTCATGTGAGCATCATGTTTAAATTGAAATGAAATTTGAATTGAGGAATTTTCAAAAGCCTCAGAAGACGTTTAAAAATAACCAACATTTAAATCTCATCAAATGAGTCCAAGAAAATGTTCCTGTTAATCTCTGGAAATATTGGCAAGGGATAAAATTCAAACCAATATTTCTAGAATCTCAGTATCAATTATTTTGGGCCTTTGAATTAATTCAATAAATATTTGAATTGGATCTATATTTGTAATATAATAAATATATGTTCAATAATTCTGGAAATCGTTGTGTAGCTTTGGATAAGTCCATTTAGTTCACACAATTATTTTCATGAATTTTGAAAATGGTTTGGTCTTTGAACTAAATCAAAACATAATAGCAAAAATAGAAAACAGAACAAATTAAATAACAGAGAGAGAGTTAGTACCTGGGCCACTTACCTGTGCGGCCCAGGAGCCGGCCCAGCCCAGCTGGCTGATGCCAGTCGTCTCCCTCCTCTCGCCAGAAGGACGAGGGGCGTGTGGCCGCCGCGCGCGCCCACGCGCCTGGCCACCTCCTGCTTCCCGCCGCTGCCTCGATGCCCAAGACGTCGCCACGCGCCCCCCTGGTTCCTCTCGCTCTCTCCCCGCCCTCATTCCCTCCCCTGGATCTCTCTCCCTCACGCACCGAGCGGAGTCCGTCGCCGCCATTGCGCTTCGACCGTGGCCACCATCCACCCCTCGCCTTGCCGAAGCATCCAGAAGGACTGGCGTCGTTTGCTTCGTCTTCTACACCAGTCCGTTCGATCGCGGGAGCACCACAGCGACGTTTCTGCCTCGTCTTCAACCTTGGGCACCCGAGCTCGCCTACGGTCGATTCGGCACTGCCAGGACCTCCACGAGCTCGCTGACCTCCTCTTCGGCATCGCCGTGAGCCCCTGCTCCCGACCCCTCTCTCCCCTCTGTCGATTTCCTCCTCTAGCCCCTTTGGCCACCCCGACCGAAGCTCGCCGCCGTTGCGCTTCGACGCCGCCGTGGCTAGAGCCCACCTCCGCCGCGTCTGAGAGCGTCACTGTCCTTAGCACGTTTGCAGGAGCACCTAGCACCCCACCGCTCGACCTGCCGTGCACCACAACGGCGGTTCCGAGCGCAACCGAACTCCGGCCGCCGCCCAAGTGGTCACCGTCGTCGACCGCGGCCTCTCTGCGCCCAGCTGCGTGCACCCCTGGATGCGGGCGAGCGAGGGCTTCCTCGTGGTGCCCCTAGCGCGTCCAGCCGCCGCCCGTAGCGCGTTCCCGAGCGTCGCCGCCGCGTTCGCGTGCTCGCCGGCGTTCAACTCCGGTGTGCTGACGTGGCACCGTCGTTAGGTACTAATTACCCCGCTAACTAACCCCCTCTCTTACTGACATCTGGGCCCCGCGCCCAAATTAACCCTATGATTTACTCCCTGTTTATTTTAGATTAATCCAGTGACCCCACGCGTCAGCTTTGACCCTGCTGACGTGGTCGTTGACCAGGCCCACATGTCAGCTACACTAGCTAGCTCTGTGACATTGACTAGCGGGTCCCATGCATCAGGTTTGACCTGGACCGTGCCCCGTTGACCTGCTGACGTCATGATGATCTCAGGCTGACGCAGTAATCCTTTTCTAGAATTTAAATAAATCTTAAATGATTTGTTTAATTCAGAAAATATCCAAAACTTTGAAAAATCATAGAAATTCAACCGTAACTCCAAATAAGATAATTTATATATGAAAAATGATCAGAAAAATCCAATCTATCCATCTGTACCATTTTCATGCATGTTAGAACAACTGATAGCTACTGTTTAGGATAAATCAAATGATGGCATTTAAATAACCATATGTGGAGTTTGAATTTGAACCTTGGGTTCAAACCAACTACACTTAATTGTGTTGCTAGTTGCATTAGGCCAAATCACAGCATATTGCCATGTCATGATCATGCATCATATTGCGCATTGCATTGATTGTGTTTCCTTTCTGTTGCCGGTGGTTGTTCCCCCTCGGTAGACGTATGTTCCGACGATGAGTTCGATGACACCGATGAAGAGCTATATAATCTTCAGAAGTGCCAGGCAAGCAAAACCCCCTCGTTCATTCCGATACAATCCCATTCTCTCGCTCCTGCTCTCTTTTACTGCATTAGGACAACGTCGATTCAACTATTACATGATGCGGTAGTTGAACCCCTTTTCCTCTGCATGACCTGTCATTGCCACAGTAAATAGATGCAAACCCACTAGCATGAGTAGGAGTTGTTTGAGCCCTGATGTGCCTACTCATTCATGCTTGTTTGTCATGCCTGCTACTGCTTAGAGTTGAGCGGGTCTGATTCATCGGGGATGAATTGGAATGGTGATGAACATGTCCTATTGTGTGTGAGCTAAGTGTGTGAACACGATTTGGTAAAGGTAGCAGTGAGAGGCCATGTAGGAGTACATGGTGGGTTGTCTCATTGAAACCGTCCTTAGGAACTGAGTTCTGTGTTGTGATCCATGAAACAGTTACTACCACGCATTGGGCCCAAAACCAATGGACCCTCTCGGCTTCTTAATCACCCTTGTCCTCTGTCCAGGAGTTGCAAGTAGTTTCTGGTGTTTGTAGGATGCTGGAGGCCATGGACAGCGCTGACCCGAGGGGTGGGCTGTGATGCGGTAGGCACGTGGCCGGGTATGCCGGGCGCCCGTTTGGTGTCGCGGAACCCTGTACACATCGTTCGGGGCCGTATGTGGAATCCTCGGCCGGACTCCCTGCGGATGGAACCTGAATAGGCGATAAACTTGGACTAGGGACTTGAGTGTTTAGGTAGGCTGTGGCCGACACCGACGTTGGGCTTCCGCTTGAAGGTTGCCGAGTACATGTCGTGTAAGCGACGGTAAGTGGTGAGAGCGTGTGTGAAGAAGTACACCCCTGTAGGGTTAACATCATCTATTCGAATAGCCGTGTCCGCGGTAAAGGACTTCTGGGTTGCCTATACAGTTCATAGACAAGTGAAAGTGGATACTCTAAAATGCGCAAGATAAGCGTGAGTGCTATGGATGGCGTTCTCGTAGGAAGACGGGAGCGGATCCATAGTGGTGTATTGAATGGTGAATATGTGGACTCGTGTGCGCCACCTCAAAAGAGTTACTTGCAGTCGTAGTGTAGGATAGCCACCGAGTCAAAGCTGGCTTGCTGCAGTTAAACTCCACCATCCCCTTTGTTGATACCGATGCATATGTAGTTAGTTTTGATGTAAGTCTTGGTGGGTACATTTCTACTCACGTTTGCCTATTTTATGTTTTTGCAGAGAGACTTTAGTCTCGCTAGTAGTACCGCTTGGACTTCGACGTTTAGCTTGTTACCTCAGCTACGATCTTGTGCCCTCGGCAGGGTCTTGTAGATAGTCAGGCTTCTTAGCCTTTTTATTTATAGTTGTCTGTACTCAGACATGTTAAGCTTCTGCATGTGTTTGACTTGTATGCTCTGAATGCTGGGTCGAGAGACCCATGTTTGTAATATCTGGCTCTTCGGAGCCTAATGAATAAATACTCTGAGTCGTAGAGTCTTGTTGTGATGCCATGTTGTATTTGCACATATCGAGCATATTGTGTGTATGATTGAAATGCTTGCTATGTGTGGGATCCGACAACCTAGTTGTTTATCCTTGGTAGCCTCTCTTATGGGGAAATGTAGTCTTGTGCTTCCATGAGCCATAGTAGTCCGCTACAGCCCGGTTCCCTGGAGTCCTGCTAGCCCAGCACTACTGCTCCGGAACACTTGACTGGCCGGCATGTGATTCACTTCGTTCCTGTGTCTGTCCCTTCGGGGAAATGTCACGCGGTGACATCCGGAGTCCTGCCTAGCCTGCTACAGCCCGGTCCACCGGAGTCCTGTTAGCCCAGTGCTACAGCCCGGATTCGCACGCTGCTGACCGACATGCTCGATGTTGATTCCTGTATGCCTGTCCCCGTAAGTTAGTGCCACTTTGGGTTCACGACTAGTCATGTCGCCCCGGGTTCTCTATCATATGGATGCTAGCGACACTATCATATACGTGAGCCAAAAGGCGCAAACGGTCCCGGGCCATGGTAAGGCGACACCCGTGGGAATACCGTGCGTGAGGCTGCTGTTGGGGAACGTAGTAATTTCAAAAAAATCCTACGCACACGCAAGATCATGGTGATGCATAGCAACGAGAGGGGAGAGTGTTGCCCACGTACCCTCGTAGACCGAAAGCGGAAGCGTTAACACAACGCGGTTGATGTAGTCGTACGTCTTCACGATCCGATCGATCAAGTACCGAACGCACGGCACCTCCGAGTTTAGCACACGTTCAGCTCGATGACGTCCCTCAAACTGATCCAGCCGAGTGTTGAGGGAGAGTTTCGTCAGCACGACGGCATGGTGACGATGATGATGTTCTACCGACGCAGGGCTTCGCCTAAGCACCGCTATGATATTATCGAGGTCTAATATGGTGGAGGGGGCCACCGCACACGGCTAAAAGATCGTTGATCAATTGTGTGTAGAGAGGTGCCCCCCTACCCCCGTATATAAAGGAACAAGGGGGAGGCCGCCGGCCAAGGGAGGAGAGGCGTGCCAGGAGGAGTCCTACTCCTACTGGGAGTAGGACTCCCCCCCCTTTCCATGTTGGACTAGGAGAGGAAGGGGAAAAGGTGGAGGGGAGGAAGGAAGGGGGGGCGCCGGCCCCCTCTTCTTGTCCTATTCGAACTGGGGGGAGGGGCGCGCGGCCCTGCCCTGGCCTCCTCTCCTCTCTTCCACCTAGGCCCAATAAGGCCCATTAAGTTACCGAGGGGTTCCGGTAACCTCCCGGTACTCCGGAAAAATCCCGATTTCAACCGGAACACTTCCGATGTCCAAACATAGGCTTCCAATATATCAATCTTTATGTCTCGACCATTTCGAGACTCCTCGTCTTGTCCGTGATCACATCCGGGACTCCGAACAACCTTCGGTACATCAAAACATATAAACTCATAATATAACTGTCATCGTAACGTTAAGCGTGCGGACCCTACGGGTTCGAGAACTATGTAGACATGACCGAGACACCTCTCCGGTCAATAACCAATAGCGGAACCTGGATGCTCATATTGGCTCCCACATATTCTACGAAGAACTTTATCGGTCAAACCGCATAACAACATATGTTGTTCCCTTTGTTGTCGGTATCTCGATACCTAGTTCAATCTCGTTACCGGCAAATCTCTTTACTCGTTCCGTAATACATCATCCCGCAACTAACTCATTAGTTACAATGCTTGCAAGGCTTAAAGTGATGTGTATTACTGAGTGGGCCCAGAGATACCTCTCCGACAATCGGAGTGACAAATCCTAATATCGAAATACGCCAACCCAACAAGTACCTTTGGAAGCACCTGTAGAGCACCTTTATAATCACCCAGTTACGTTGTGACGTTTGGTAGCACACAAAGTGTTCCTCCGGTAAACGGGAGTTGCATAATCTCATAGTCATAGGAACATGTATAAGTCATGAAGAAAGCAATAGCAACATACTAAACGATCGAGTGCTAAGCTAACGGAATGGGTCAAGTCAATCACATCATTCTCCTAATGATGTGATCCTGTTAATCAAATGACAACTCATGTCTATGGCTAGGAAACATAACCATCTTTGATCAACGAGCTAGTCAAGTAGAGGCATACTAGTGACACTCTGTTTGTTTATGTATTCACACATGTATTATGTTTCCGGTTAATACAATTCTAGCATGAACAATAAACATTTATCATGATATAAGGAAATAAATAATAACTTTATTATTGCCTCTAGGGCATATTTCCTTCAGTCTCCCACTTGCACTAGAGCCAATAATATAGATTACACAGTAATGATTCTTACACCCATGGAGTCTTGGTGCTGATCATGTTTTGCTCGTGGAAGAGGCTTAGTCAACGGGTCTGCAACATTCAGATCCGTATGTATCTTGTAAATTTCTATGTCTCCCACCTGGACTAAATCCCGGATGGAATTGAAGCGTCTTTTGATGTGCTTGGTTCTCTTGTGAAATCTGGATTCCTTTGCTAAGGCAATTGCACCAGTATTGTCACAAAAGATTTTCATTGGTCCCGATGCACTAGGTATGACACCTAGATCGGATATGAACTCCTTCATCCAGACTCCTTCATTTGCTGCTTCCGAAGTAGCTATGTACTCCGCTTCACACGTAGATCCCGCCACGACACTTTGTTTAGAACTGCACCAACTGACAGCTCCACCGTTCAATGTAAACACGTATCCGGTTTGCGATTTAGAATCGTCCGAATCGGTGTCAAAGCTTGCATCAACGTAACCATTTACGATGAGCTCTTTGTCACCTCCATAAACGAGAAACATATCCTTAGTCCTTTTCAGGTATTTCAGGATGTTCTTGACCGCTGTCCAGTGATCCACTCCTGGATTACTTTGGTACCTCCCTGCTAAACTTATAGCAAGGCACACATCAGGTCTGGTACACAGCATTGCATACATGATAGAGCCTATGGCTGAAGCATAGGGAACATCTTTCATCTTCTCTCTATCTTCTGCAGTGGTCGGGAATTGAGTCTTACTCAATCTCACACCTTGTAGTACAGGCAAGAACCCTTTCTTTGCTTGATCCATTTTGAACTTCTTCAAAACTTTGTTAAGGTATGTGCTTTGTGAAAGTCCAATTAAGCGTCTTGATTTATCTCTATAGATCTTGATGCCTAATATATATGCAGCTTCACCGAGGTCTTTCATTGAAAAACTCTTATTCAAGTATCCCTTTATGCTATCCAGAAATTCTATATCATTTCCAATTAGCAATATGTCATCCACATATAATATCAGAAATGCTACTGAGCTCCCACTCACTTTCTTGTAAATACAGGCTTCTCCAAAAGTCTGTATAAAACCAAATGCTTTGATCACACTATCAAAGCATTTATTCCAACTCCGAGAGGCTTGCACCAGTCCATAAATGGATCGCTGGAGCTTGCACACTTTGTTAGCTCCCTTTGGATCGACAAAACCTTCCGGTTGCATCATATACAACTATTCTTCCAGAAATCCATTCAGGAATGCAGTTTTGACATCCATTTGCCAAATTTCATAATCATAAAATGCGGTAATTGCTAACATGATTCGGACAGACTTAAGCATCGCTACGGGTGAGAAGGTCTCATCGTAGTCAATCCCTTGAACTTGCCAAAAACCTTTCGCAACAAGTCGAGCTTTATAGACAGTAACATTACCGTCAGCGTCAGTCTTCTTCTTGAAGATCCATTTATTTTCAATGGCTTGCCGATCATCGGGCAAGTCAACCAAAGTTCATACTTTGTTCTCATACATGGATCCCATCTCAGATTTCATGGCCTCAAGCCATTTTGCGGAATCTGGGCTCACCATCGCTTCTTCATAGTTCGTAGGTTCGTCATGGTCTAGTAACATAACCTCCAGAACAAGATTACTGGACCACTCTGGTGTGGATCTTACTCTGGTTGACCTACGAGGTTCAGTAACAACTTGATCTGAAGTTCCATGATCATCATCATTAACTTCCTCACTAATTGGTATAGACGTCACAGGAACCGGTTTCTGTGATGAACTACTTTCCAATAAGGGAGCAGGTACGGTTACCTCATCAAGTTCTACTTTCCTCCCACTCACTTCTTTCGAGAGAAACTCCTTCTCTAGAAAGGATCCATTCTTAGCAACGAATGTCTTGCCTTCGGATCTGTGATAGAAGGTGTACCCAACAGTCTCCTTTGGGTATCCTATGAAGATACATTTCTCCGATTTGGGTTCGAGCTTATTAGGTTGAAGCTTTTTCACATAAGCATCGCAACCCCAAACTTTAAGAAACGACAACTTTGGTTTCTTGCCAAACCACAGTTCATAAGGCGTCGTCTCAACGGATTTCGATGGTGCCCTATTTAACGTGAATGCAGCCGTCTCTAAAGCATAACCCCAAAACGATAGCGGTAAATCAGTAAGAGACATCATAGATCGCACCATATCTAGTAAAGTACGATTACGACGTTCGGACACACCATTACGCTGTGGTGTTCTGGGTGGCGTGAGTTGCGAAACTATTCCGCATTGTTTCAAATGTAGACCAAACTCGTAACTCAAATATTCTCCTCCACGATCAGGTCGTAGAAACTTTATTTTCTTGTTACGATGATTTTCAACTTCACTCTGAAATTCTTTGAACTTTTCAAATGTTTCTGACTTATGTTTCATTAAGTAGATATGCCCATATCTGCTTAAATCATCTGTGAAGGTGAGAAAATAACGATACCCGCCGCGACCCTCAACATTCATCGGACCACATACATCTGTGTGTATGATTTCCAACAAATCTATTGCTCTCTCCATAGTTCCGGAGAATGGCGTTTTAGTCATCTTGCCCATGAGGCACGGTTCGCAAGTACCAAGTGATTCATAATCAAGTGGTTCCAAAAGTCCATCAGTACGGAGTTTCTTCATGCGCTTTACACCGATATGACCTAAACAGCAGTGCCACAAATAAGTTGCACTATCATTATCAACTCTGCATCTTTTGGCTTCAACATTATGAATATGTGTATCACTACTATCGAGAATCATCAAAAATAGACCACTCTTCAAGGGTGCATGACCATAAAAGATATTACTCATATAAATAGAACAACCATTATTCTCTGATTTAAATGAATAACCGTCTCGCATCAAACAAGATCCAGATATAATGTTCATGCTCAACGCTGGCACCAAATAACAATTATTTAGGTCTAATACTAATCCCGAAGGTAGATGTAGAGGTAGCGTGCCGACGGCGATCACATCGACTTTGGAACTGTTTCCCACGCGCATTGTCACCCCGTCCTTGACCAGTGTTCGCTTAATCCGTAGTCCCTGTTTCGAGTTGCAAATATTAGCAACAGAACCAGTATCAAATACCCAGGTGCTACTGCAAGCTCTAGTAAGGTACACATCAATAACATGTATATCACATATACCTGTGTTCACCTTGCCATCCTTCTTATCCGCCAAATACTTGGGGCATTTCCGCTTCCAGTGACCAGTCTGCTTGCAGCAGAAGCACTCAGTCTCAGGCTTAGGTCCAGACTTGGGTTTCTTCTCTTGAGCAGCAACTTGCTTGTTGTTCTTCTTGAAGTTCCCCTTCTGCTTCCCTTTGCCCTTTTTCTTGAAACTGGTGGTCTTATTGACCATCAACACTTGATGCTCCTTCTTGATTTCTACCTCCGTAGCCTTTAGCATTGCGAAGAGCTCGGGAATCGTCTTATCCATCCCTTGCATGTTATAGTTCATCACGAAGCTCTTGTAGCTTGGTGGCAGTGATTGAAGAATTCTGTCAATGACGCTATCATCCGGAAGATTAACTCCCAGTTGAATCAAGTGATTGTTATACCCAGACATTTTGAGTATATGCTCACTAACAGAACTATTCTCCTCCATCTTGCAGCTGTAGAACTTATTGGAGACTTCATATCTCTCAATCCAGGCATTTGCTTGAAATATTAACTTCAACTCCTGGAACATCTCATATGCTCAATGACGTTCAAAACGTCGTTGAAGTCCCGGTTCTAAGCCGTAAAGCATGGCACACTGAACTATCGAGTAGTCATCAGCTTTGCTCTGCCAGACGTTCATAACATCTGGTGTTGCTCCTGCAGCAGGTTTGGCACCTAGCGGTGCTTCCAGGACGTAATTCTTCTGTGCAGCAATGAGGATAATCCTCAAGTTACGGACCCAGTCCGTGTAATTGCTACCATCATCTTTCAACTTTGCTTTCTCAAGGAACGCATTAAAATTCAACGGAACAACAGCACGGGCCATCTATCTACAATCAACATACACAAGCAAGATACTATCAGGTACTAAGTTCATGATAAATTTAAGTTCAATTAATCATATTACTTAAGAACTCCCACTTAGATAGACATCCCTCTAATCCTCTAAGTGATCACGTGATCCAAATCAACTAAACCATAACCGATCATCACGTGAAATGGAGTAGCTTTCAATGGTGAACATCACTATGTTGATCATATCTACTATATGATTCACGCTCGACCTTTCGGTCTCAGTGTTCCGAGGCCATATCTGCATATGCTAGGCTCGTCAAGTTTAACCTGAGTATTCTGCGTGTGCAAAACTGGCTTGCACCCGTTGTAGATGGACGTAGAGCTTATCACACCCGATCATCACGTGGTGTCTGGGCACGACGAACTTTGGCAACTGTGCATACTCAGGGAGAACACTTTTATCTTGAAATTTAGTGAGAGATCATCTTATAATGCTACCGTCAATCAAAGCAAGATAAGATGCATAAAAGATAAACATCACATGCAATCAATATAAGTAATATGATATGGCCATCATCATCTTGTGCTTGTGACCTCCATCTCCGAAGCACCGTCATGATCACCATTGTCACCGGCGCGACACCTTGATCTCCATCGTAGCATCGTTGTCGTCTCGCCAATCTTATGCTTCTACGACTATCACTACCGCTTAGTGATAAAGTAAAGCATTATAGGGCGATTGCATTGCATACAATAAAGCGACAACCATATGGCTCCTGCCAGTTGCCGATAACTCGGTTACAAAACATGATCATCTCATACAATAAAATTTAGCATCATGTCTTGACCATATAACATCACAACATGCCCTGCAAAAACAAGTTAGACGTCCTCTACTTTGTTGTTCCAAGTTTTACGTGGCTGCTACGGGCTGAGCAAGACCCGTTCTTACCTACGCATCAAAACCACAACGATAGTTTGTCAAGTTGGTGCTGTTTTAACCGTCTCAAGGACCGGGCGTAGCCACACTCGGTTCAACTAAAGTTGGAGAAACTGACACAAGCCAGCCACCTGTGTGCAAAGCACGTCGGTAGAACCAGTCTCGCGTAAGCGTACGCGTAATGTCGGTCCGGGCCGCTTCATCCAACAATACCGCCAAACCAAAGTATGACATGCTGGTAAGCAGTATGACTTATATCGCCCACAACTCACTTGTGTTCTACTCGTGCATATGACATCTACGCATAAAACCAGGCTCGGATGCCACTGTTGGGAACGTAGTAATTTCAAAAAAAATCCTACGGACACGCAAGATCATGATGATGCATAGCAACGAGAGGGGAGAGTGTTGTCCACGTACCCTCGTAGACCGAAAGCGGAAGCGTTAGCACAACGCGGTTGATGTAGTCGTACGTCTTCACGATCCGACCAATCAAATACCGAACGCACGACACCTCCGAGTTCAGCACACGTTCAGCCCGATGACGTCCCTCGAACTCCGGTCCAGCCGAGTGTTGAGGGAGAGTTTCGTCAGCACGACTGCGTGGTGACGATGATGATGTTCTACCGACGCAGGGCTTCGCCTAAGCACCGCTACAGTATTATCGAGGTGGACTATGGTGGGGGGGCACCGCACACGGCTAAAAGATCAAACGATCAATTGTTGTCTCTAAGGTGCCGCCCTGCCCCCGTATATAAAGGAGCAAGGGGGGAGGTGCGGCCGGCCAGGAGGAGGCGCGCCAGGAGGAGTCCTACTCCCACCAGGAGTAGGACTCCCTCCCTTCCTTGTTGGATTAGGAGAAGGGGGAAAGAGGAGGGAGGGAAGAAGGAAAGGGGGGCGCTGCCCCCCTCTCCTTGTCCTATTCGGACTAGAGGGGGAGGGGCGCGCGGCCCTGCCCTAGCCGCCTCTCCTCTTCTCCACTAAGGCCCACTATGGCCCATTAAGCCCCCCCCCCCCGGGGGGGGGGGGGTTCCGCTAACCCCTCGGTACTCCGGTAAAATCCTGATTTCACCCGGAACACTTCCGATATCCAAATATAGGCTTCCAATATATCAATCTTCATGTCTCGACCATTTCAAGACTCCTCGTCATGTCCGTGATCACATCCGGGACTCCGAACAACCTTCGGTACATCAAAACTCATAAATTCATAATATAACCGTCATCGAAACTTTAAGCGTGCGGACCCTACGGGTTCGAGAACTATGTAGACATGACCGAGACATGTCTCCGGTCAATAACCAATAGCGGAACCTGGATGCTCATATTGGCTCCCACATATTCTACGAAGATCTTTATCGGTTAGACCGCATAACAACATACGTTGTTCCCTTTGTCATCGGTATGTTACTTGCCCGAGATTCGATCGTCGGTATCCCAATACCTAGTTCAATCTCGTTACCGGCAAGTCCCTTTACTCGTTCTGTAATACATCATCCCACAACTAACTCATTAATTGCAATGCTTGCAAGGCTTAAGTGATGTGCATTACCGAGTGGGCCCAGAGATACCTCTCCGACAATTGGAGTGACAAATCCTAATCTCGAAATACGCCAACCCAAGTACCTTCGGAGACACCTGTAGAGCACCTTTATAATCACCCAGTTACGTTGTGACGTTTGGTAGCACACAAAGTGTGCCTCCGGTAAATGGGAGTTGCATAATCTCATAGTCATAGGAACATGTATAAGTCATGAAGGAAGCAACAACAACATACTAAACGATCGAGTGCTAAGCTAACGGAATGGGTCAAGTCAATCACATCATTCTCCTAATGATGTGATCCCATTAATCAAATGACAACCCATGTCTATGGATAGGAAACATAACCATCTTTGATCAACGAGCTAGTCAAGTAGAGGCATACTAGTGACACTCTGTTTGTCTATGTATTCACACAAGTATTATGTTTCCGGTTAATACAATTCTAGCATGAATAATAAACATTTATCATGATATAAGGAAATAAATAATAACTTTATTATTGCCTCTAGGGCATATTTCCTTCAGTAAAATGACTCAGGAACCTTTGTATCCTGAGGGCCACCCTAAGAGAATTGAGCAGGATTCTCAGAGAACTAATGTTGATACACCTAGTCCTTCTAAAAGGAAGAAAAAGAAAAATGATAGGACTTTGCATGCTTCTAGTGAACCTGTTGTAGACACACCTAAGAATTCCAATGATATTTCTGTTTTCTGATGCTGAAACACAATCTGGTGATGAACACGAACCTAGTGATAATATTAATGATGATGTTCATGTTGATGCTCAACCTAGCAATAACAATGTTGTAGAGATTGAACCTGCTGTTGATCTTGATAACTGACAATCAAAGAATCAACATTATGATAAGAGAGACTTCATTGTTAGGAAGCACGGTAAAGAAAGAGAACCATGGGTTCAGAAGCCCATGCCTTTTCCTCCTAAACCATCCAAGAAAAAGGATGATGAGGATTTTGAGCGTTTTGCTGAAATGATTAGACCTATCTTTTTGGGTATGCATTTGACTAATATGCTTAAAATGAATCCGTATGCTAAGTGCATGAAGGATATTGTTACAAATAAAAGAAAGATACCGGAAGCTGAAATTTCCACCATGCTTGCTAATTATACTTTTAAAGGTGGAATACCTAAGAAAATAGGAGATCCAGGAGTACCAACTATACCATGCTCCATTAAAAGAAACTATGTTAGAACTGCTTTATGTGATCTTGGAGCCGGTGTTAGTGTTATGCCTATCTGTTTATATCGTAGACTTGATTTGAATAAGTTGACACCTACTGAAATATCTTTGCAAATGGCCGATAAATCAACTGCTACACCTGTCGGTATTTGTGAGGATGTGCCTGTTGTGGTTGCAAACGTTACTACTTTAACGGACTTTGTTATTCTTGATATTCCCGAGGACGATAGTATGTCGATTATCCTTGGTAGACCCTTTTTGAATACTGCAGGGGCTGTTATTGATTGCAACAAAGGAAATGTCACTTTTCATGTTAATGGTAATGAGCATACGGTACACTTTCCGAGGAAACAACCTCAAGTCCACATTATCCATTCTATTGGGAAAATTTCAACTATTACTATCGGAGGTTTTGAATTTCCTCTTCCTACTGTCAAGAAGAAATATGATATTCTTATTGTTGGGGACGTGCATATCCCCGTTGAGGTAATTTAGTGTTATTCGAAATTTCTCCGGTTTCATGCGATTCGGAATGAGTTTGTTAACAAGACTTGATCAACCTTGTTAGTGGATTCCTTTTGATTAGCATGAGATGGATGAAGTTAGAAAGCACAACTTTATGAACCCTCCTTTTACCTTATGTTATTTAGATTAAATAAAGCAAAAATAGTATTATCTGTCAGTTTTCTGAATTATCCGTGCAATAAAAAATACCCCGAAAATAAAAGTTCTCCAAATGCCCTGAAAATGAAATATGAATTTTTCTAGAATATTTGAGAATATCTGGCACTGAGAACACATCAGGGGGGCAAGAATAAGTGGAGGAGGGCCACCAGGGGCCCACGAGGCAGGGGCGCGCCCTGGACCCTCGTGGCCACCCCGTAAGGCGGTTGGAGCCCTTGTTTCGCCGCAAGAAAGCTAATTTCCGGAGTCCTGTTAGCCCAGTGCTACAGCCCGGATTCGCACGCTGCTGACCGACATGCTCGATGTTGATTCATGTATGCCTGTCCCCGTAAGTTAGTGCCATTTTGGGTTCACGACTAGTCATGTCGGCCCGGGTTCTCTATCATATGGATGCTAGCGACACTATCATATACGTGAGCCAAAAGGCGCAAACGGTCCCGGGCCATGGTAAGGCGACACCCGTGGGAATACCGTGCGTGAGGCCGCTGTTGGGGAACGTAGTAATTTCAAAAAAATTCCTACGCACACGCAAGATCATGGTGATGCATAGCAACGAGAGGGGAGAGTGTTGTCCACGTACCCTCGTAGACCGAAAGCAGAAGCGTTAACACAATGCGGTTGATGTAGTCGTACGTCTTCACGATCAGACCGATCAAGTACCGAACGCACGACACCTCCGAGTTTAGCACACGTTCAGCTCGATGACGTCCCTCAAACTGATCCAACCGACTGTTGAGGGAGAGTTTCGTCAGCATGACGGCGTGGTGATGATGATGATGTTCTACCGACGCAAGGCTTCGCCTAAGCACCGCTACGATATTATCGAGGTCTAATATGGTGGAGGGGGGCACCGCACACGGCTAAAAGATCGTTGATCAATTGTGTGTAGAGAGGTGCCCCCCTACCCCCGTATATAAAGGAGCAAGGGGGAGGCCGCCGGCCAAGGGAGGAGAGGCGCGCCAGGAGGAGTCCTACTCCTACCGGGAGTAGGACTCCCCCCCCTTCCATGTTGGACTAGGAGAGGAAGGGGAAAAGGTGGAGGGGAGGAAGGAAGGGGGGCGCCGCCCCCCTCTTCTTGTCCTATTCGAACTGGGGGGGAGGGGCGCGCGGCCCTGCCCTGGCCTCCTCTCCTCTCTTCCACCTAGGCCCAATAAGGCCCATTAAGTTACCGGGGGGTTCCGGTAACCTCCCGGTACTCCGGAAAAATCCCGATTTCACCCGGAACACTTCCGATGTCAAAACATAGGCTTCCAATATATCAATCTTTATGTCTTGACCATTTCGAGACTCCTCGTCTTGTCCGTGATCACATCCGGGACTCCGAACAACCTTCGGTACATCAAAACATATAAACTCATAATATAACTGTCATCATAACGTTAAGCGTGCGGACCCTACGGGTTCGAGAACTATGTAGACATGACCGAGACACCTCTCCGGTCAATAACAAATAGCGGAACCTGGATGCTCATATTGGCTCCCACATATTCTACGAAGATCTTTATCGGTCAGACCGCATAACAACATACGTTGTTCCCTTTGTCGTCGGTATCTCGATACCTAGTTCAATCTCGTTACCGGCAAGTCTCTTTACTTGTTCCGTAATACATCATCCCGCAACTAACTCATTAGTTACAATGCTTGCAAGGCTTAAAGTGATGTGTATTACTGAGTGGGCCCAGAGATACCTCTCCGACAATCGGAGTGACAAATCCTAATCTCGAAATACGCCAACCCAACAAGTACCTTTGGAAGCACCTGTAGAGCACCTTTATAATCACCCAGTTACGTTGTGACGTTTGGTAGCACACAAAGTGTTCCTCCGGTAAACGGGAGTTGCATAATCTCATAGTCATAGGAACATGTATAAGTCATGAAGAAAGCAATAGCAACATACTAAACGATCGAGTGCTAAGCTAACGGAATGGGTCAAGTCAATCACATCATTCTCCTAATGATGTGATCCTGTTAATCAAATGACAACTCATGTCTATGGCTAGGAAACATAACCATCTTTGATCAACGAGCTAGTCAAGTAGAGGCATACTAGTGACACTCTGTTTGTTTATGTATTCACACATGTATTATGTTTCCGGTTAATACAATTCTAGCATGAACAATAAACATTTATCATGATATAAGGAAATAAATAATAACTTTATTATTGCCTCTAGGGCATATTTCCTTCAGTCTCCCACTTGCACTAGAGTCAATAATCTAGATTACACAGTAATGATTCTTACACCCATGGAGTCTTGGTGTTGATCATGTTTTGCTCGTGGAAGAGGCTTAGTCAACGGGTCTGCAACATTCAGATCCGTATGTATCTTGCAAATTTCTATGTCTCCCACCTGGAATAAATCCCGGATGGAATTGAAGCGTCTTTTGATGTGCTTGGTTCTCTTGTGAAATCTGGATTCCTTTGCTAAGGCAATTGCACCAGTATTGTCACAACAGATTTTCATTGGTCCCGATGCACTAGGTATGACACCTAGATCAGATATGAACTCCTTTATCCAGACTCCTTCATTTGCTGCTTCCGAAGCAGCTATGTACTCCGCTTCACACGTAGATCCCGCCACGACACTTTGTTTAGAACTGCACCAACTGACAGCTCCACCGTTCAATGTAAACACGTATCCGGTTTGCGATTTAGAATCGTCCGGATCAGTGTCAAAGCTTGCATCAACGTAACCATTTACGATGAGCTCTTTGTCACCTCCATAAACGAGAAACATATCCTTAGTCCTTTTCAGGTATTTCAGGATGTTCTTGACCGCTGTCCAGTGATCCACTCCTGGATTACTTTGGTACCTCCCTGCTAAACTTATAGCAAGGCACACATCAGGTCTGGTACACAGCATTGCATACATGATAGAGCCTATGGCTGAAGCATAGGGAACATCTTTCATCTTCTCTCTATCTTCTGCAGTGGTCGGGCATTGAGTCTTACTCAATCTCACACCTTGTAGTACAGGCAAGAACCCTTTCTTTGCTTGATCCATTTTGAACTTCTTCAAAACTTTGTCAAGGTATGTGCTTTGTGAAAGTCCAATTAAGCGTCTTGGTTTATCTCTATAGATCTTGATGCCTAATATATATGCAGCTTCACCGAGGTCTTTCATTCAAAAACTCTTATTCAAGTATCCCTTTATGCTATCCAGAAATTCTATATCATTTCCAATTAGCAATATGTCATCCACATATAATATCAGAAATGCTACTGAGCTCCACTCACTTTCTTGTAAATAGAGGCTTCTCCAAAAGTCTGTATGAAACCAAATGCTTTGATCACACTATCAAAGCGTTTATTCCAACTCCGAGAGGCTTGCACCAGTCCATAAATGGATCGCTGGAGCTTGCACACTTTGTTAGCTCCCTTTGGATCGACAAAACCTTCCGGTTGCATCATATACAACTCTTCTTCCAGAAATCCATTCAGGAATGCAGTTTTGACATCCATTTGCCAAATTTCATAATCATAAAATGCGGCAATTGCTAACATGATTCGGACAGACTTAAGCATCGCTACGGGTGAGAAGGTCTCATCGTAATCAATCCCTTGAACTTGCCAAAAACCTTTCGCAACAAGTCGAGCTTTATAGACAGTAACATTACCGTCAGCGTCAGTCTTCTTCTTGAAGATCCATTTATTTTCAATGGCTTGCCGATCATCGGGCAAGTCAACCAAAGTCCATACTTTGTTCTCATACATGGATCCCATCTCGGATTTCATGGCCTCAAGCCATTTTGCGGAATCTGGGCTCACCATCGCTTCTTCATAGTTCGTAGGTTCGTCATGGTCTAGCAACATAACCTCCAGAACAGGATTACCGTACCACTCTGGTGCGGATCTTAATTTGGTTGACCTACGAGGTTCAGTAATAACTTGATCTGAAGTTTCATGATAATTATCATTAACTTCCCCACTAATTGGTGTAGGTGTCGCAGAAACTGGTTTCTGTGATGATCTACTTTCCAATAAGGGAGCAGGTACAGTTACCTTATCAAGTTCTACTTTCCTCCCACTCACTTCTTTCGAGAGAAACTCCTTCTCTAGAAAGGATCCATTCTTAGCAACGAATGTCTTGCCTTTGGATCTGTGATAGAAGGTGTACCCAATAGTCTCCTTTGGGTATCCTTGTAGCGACCAGACCTCAAATGGTCTGTGCTGCTGTGCACCAGTGTCATCCCTGGATCAGTAATGCTGACACGCACAGTACAAATGGAGGATTTATAACAGAGTAGCAATCACACACTTATTACATCGAATATCTCCAAAGAGATTAATTATGATAAATATGGCTTAAGGCCATCTAAAAATGATAACAGCGGAAGACTTGGAATATAAGTGAGTCCATCAACTCCAGCGGCATCACTGAGTATAAGACCACGACCTAAGGCACCTTACTCGTCGTCTGAAAAGTCTGCAACATGAAACGTTGCAGCCCGAAAAACGGGTCAGCACATGGAATATGCTGGCAAACTAACACATAGAAAATAATGAACAATAATAATGCTATACTACATGCATGTATGGCTGGTGGAAAGCTCTATGGTTAAGTTTTAGCGAAAAGCCAATTTTTCCCTACTTCAAAAGAATAAATTTTATTTAACTATCATGGTGGTTGTGAAACATTGAGATGGTTGACAGCATCTCAATCCCAATTAAAAGTCATCATTAACCCAACAAAATTAATTAAAAGTAACATGGTGATGAGATTCAAATGATAATCCAGGTACTAGATACTCAAATTGTCCATAACCGGGGACACGGCTAACCATGATTAGTTTGTACACTCTGCAGAGGTTTGCGCACTTTTCCCCACAAGACTCGATCGCCTCCGCCTGATTCTCGCACTGCATGATGTTTGAGAAACGGATGACCGAGACACAGTCTTTCAGGAACAATCACTCTTTACTCCGGGTGGACTGGTACACCTACTTTCCCCTACATCTGCTACCCACCTCTTCAAGAGATCATGTAACCTACTCAACTATGCTAGAGCCCATAATAGCTTGTGGCTGCACACGGAAGTTTCTAGCATGAATAATCTTAGCCTGGGTGGCGGTCCTTATACAAACAGACAACACTGGATTCTCCAGGTGCCTCAATCCACCCAGATGTGAGTTTTAGTTGCCACCTTAGGTAAACCATTATTAACAATCTCACATCTGTCATGAATATCTCTCAAACCCAATCCACGTCTACGAGCATAGCATGGCAATATAGTAGCAACGTAGAAGTAACTCCCAAGGGTTTGATTGTAAACAGGGCAATAGGTACTACCTCAACTACTTCCCAATTCCCACAGTTTAATTAGATCCTAATCATGCAATTGTTTGAGGAATAGATCTAATGCAATAAAACTGGGTATGGAAGGTATGATCAAAGTGTTACTTGCCTTGCTGATGATCCGCGAACCTAGCGATTCGAAGTAACAAGCGGCACACTCCGGGTACTCTATCGCAAACAAACAAGCAAACAATAAGTACTCATATAATGCACAGGTAAAACTCGAATGAAAAATCCAACCAGAAAGTTCAACTTAAGAACTCCGGTTTGCAAAAAGAATCAACTCGAACGAAGCAACGAAAGTCAAACGGCGAAAGAAACGAGCTTCGTTTACTAATCTGGATCTAGATCAAATTTTATAGTAGCAAAAACTTCTTTGAGTGGGTTAAACGGAAAGAGAATTTCGAGACGAAACTCTAGGCGCTTGAATCGCCTGATTCCGATAAACGAGCGAACAGTTAAACAGAAACGAAGATTCGATCAGAAATCGAGATCTGAGATAATCGCGGAAAAATCCGACGAAAAAGAAAAACGGACGAACGGTTAAAGAACGGACGTTCGTTAACAGAGAGAATCCGACGAACGCGTTCGTTAGAACGAACGAGTCGGTGAACGCTCACAAAATAACAAAATCGAAGAAAAAACCGATCTAGGGTTTTTTTTAACACGAACGGTTTTTTTTAACAAAACCGGCAAACTGCATCGGAAGATACCTCGGCGGGACGGGGCTCCGACAGGGTTGGCGGGCTCCGGCGGGGTCCGGCGAGGGGCGGCGAGGGCGGCGGGGTGCGGCGGGGTGCGGCGCGGCTGCGCGGCGGCGGGCGGCGAGCGAGGCGGCGGCGGCGCGGCGCTGCAGCGACGGCGGCGGGCGGCATGCTGCGAGTGCGGGGCGGCGGCGGGGTGAGAGGGAGGGGGCGGCAGCGGGGCTATTTATGGAGGGGGGAGGGGGCAAGGCGGCGGGGTTCGTGCTCGAGACGGACTCGTCGGGGCGGCGACGCGGCTGCGCGAGGGAGACGGCGGGGTGGGCCAGCGGCTCGGCTGGGCTCGGCCCAGTCGGGTGCGGTGCGGGTTTTTTTTTTCTTTTTAAAACGTTCCGCCGAAAAATTCGTAGAAAAATAAATAAAAATCCAAAAAAGATAAAGCAAATTTTCCCCATCTTGTTAGAGTATTTAGAACAGGGTGAACATTTTTTTGACACAAAATAAAATTTTGAAAACGTGCAATATTTTTTTAATGCAATTAAAATTGCAAATAAATTCCGAATAAATTCCAATAAATGATTTTAACACTTTTTCTCCAATATTTCAATTGTTTTGGAGAAGTCATATTTTCTCCTCTCATTTATTTTTAATGAAATATTTTTCCGGAGAGAAAATAATTAAAACCAAAAATCCTCGTCTTATTATTTGATGGAAATCAAATATGAAAATTTGAGAAAATCCCCAACTCTCTCCGAGGGTCCTTGAGTTGCTTAGGATTTATCGAGGATTTGTCAAAATGCAGTAAAACATGATATGCAATGATGATCTATGTATAACATACCAAATTGAAAATTTTGGATGTTACAAACCTACCCCCCTTAAGATGAATCTCGCCCTCGAGATTCGGGTTGGCTAGAAAACAGGTGGGAGTGGTCCTTCCGTAGATCTTCCTCTCGCTCCCAGGTGGCTTCATCTTCCGTGTGGTGACTCCACTGGACTTTGCAAAACTTGATAACCTTACTGCGGGTAACTCGGCTGGCATACTCAAGAATCTTAACTGGTTTCTCCTCATAGGTCAAATCACTATCCAGCTGAATTGCTTCCAGTGGCACAGTATCTCTCAGTGGTATCTCAGCCATCTCTGCGTGGCACTTCTTCAACTGGGAGACGTGAAATACATCATGAACTCCAGACAATCCTTCGGGTAATTCCAGCTTGTAGGCAACCTCTCCCATACGTTCCACAACTCTGTATGGTCCGATAAAACGGGGCGCTAACTTTCCCTTAACTCCAAAGCGCTTCACTCCTCGAAGTGGTGATACTCGAAGATAAACTCGGTCTCCGACTTCGTGAACTGTCTCCTTTCGTTTAGAATCAGCATAACTCTTCTGCCTGGACTGGGCTACCTTGAGCCTGTCGCGAATCAACCTTACTTTCTGTTCAGACTCCTTAATCAAATCTGGTCCAAACAACTGTCGGTCTCCAACTTTGTCCCATAACAACGGTGTTCTACACCTCCTTCCGTACAAGGCTTCGAAAGGGGCCATCTTCAAACTGGTCTGATAACTGTTGTTATAAAAAAACTCCGCATATGGCAAGTTGTCGTCCCAACTAGATCCATAATCTAGTGCACAAGCTCTCAGCATGTCCTCCAAAATCTGGTTGACTCTCTCGGTCTGTCCATCTGTCTGTGGGTGAAAAGTTGTACTAAATTCTAGCCTGGTTCCCAATGTTTCATGTAACTGCTTCCAAAACTTCGAGGTAAATTGGGTTCCTCTGTCTGATACAATGGTCCTCGGAACTCCATGCAAACATACGATCCTGGTCATGTATATCTTTGCCAACTTAGCACTGGTGTAAGTGGTCTTCACTGGGATGAAATGAGCCATTTTCGTCAAACGGTCGACTACAACCCATATTGAGTCATAGCCTGAACGAGTCCTGGGTAATCCTGTGATAAAATCCATGCCTATTTTATCCCACTTCCATTCGAGTATCGGCAATGGTTGTAGCAATCCTGCTGGCTTCTGATGCTCTGCCTTCACTCTCTGACATACATCACAAACTGCTACATATTCTGCAATATCCTTCTTCATTCCGGTCCACCAAAAAGTATTCTTCAGATCCAAATACATCTTGGTATTTCCTGGGTGAATCGAGTACGGTGAATCATGGGCTTCTTGCAAAATCAGCTTCCTGATCTCCGGATCATTTGGCACATATACGCGGTCCTCAAACCATAAGGTATCGTGCTCGTCCTCACGAAATCCCTTGGCTTTTCCTTTGCTCATCTTCTCCTTTATCTCTTCAATCTCCTTGTCTATCTTCTGAGCTTCTCTGATCCTTTCCATCAAGGTAGACTGAATCTCCAATGTCGCTAAATAGCCTCTTGGGATTATCTCCAAACATAGCTCGCGAAGGTCCTCGGCTAACTCCTGAGGTAGCTCTCCTGTCATGAGGGTGTTGACATGACTCTTGCGGCTCAACGCGTCTGCTACTACGTTAGCCTTTCCTGGGTGATAATGCAATCTCATATCATAATCCTTAATAAGCTCCAACCATCTCCTCTGTCTAAGATTTAACTCCTTCTGCGTGAAAATATACTTCAAACTCTTGTGATCTGTGTACACCTCACAATGGTTTCCGATGAGAAAATGTCTCCATGTCCAATGCATGCACCACGACTGCTAACTCCAAATCATGCGTAGCATAATTCTTCTCATGGGGTTTAAGTTGTCGTGAAGCATATGACACAACTCTTCCTTCCTGCATAAGCACTGCTCCAAGTCCTCGACGAGAAGCGTCGCAATAAACTTCATAGTCCTTGCGTTGATCTGGCAGAATCAACACTGGTGATGTAACCAATCGTTTCTTCAATTCTTGGAAACTAGCTTCACATTCCTCAGTCCAATTGAATTTAGTGTCCTTCTTCAATAGCTCAGTCATGGGCTTAGCAATCTTCGAGAAATTCTCGATGAATCTCCGGTAGTATCCTGCAAGTCCAAGAAAACTCCGGATTTCTCCAACTGTCGTGGGTGATTCCCAACTTGTCACTGTGTCAACCTTGGCAGGGTCTACTGCTACTCCTTCTCCAGAAATAACATGCCCAAGGAATCCAACTTCCTTCAGCCAAAATTCACACTTGCTGAACTTGGCGTATAACTGATGTTCTCTGAGCTTCTCAAGTACCAATCGCAAATGCTCCTCGTACTCTTCCTCATTCTTGGAAAAGACTAAAATATCGTCAATGAACACCACGACGAACTTATCCAAAAACTCCATAAATACTTTGTTCATCAGGTTCATAAAATAGGCAGGTGTGTTAGTCATACCAAATGACATAACAGTATACTCATACAGTCCATATCTGGTGGTAAAAGCCGTCTTAGGTATATCCTGCTCTCGAATCTTTAACTGATGGTATCCTGATCGTAGATCGATCTTGGAAAATACTTTAGCTCCTTGTAGGCGGTCAAACAAATCATTGATCATCGGTAGTGGGTACTTGTTTTTGATGGTCACTTCATTCAATCCACGGTAATCAACAACCATCCTCAGCGATCCATC
The DNA here is from genome assembly GCF_002575655.3 of Aegilops tauschii subsp. strangulata. Taxonomy (NCBI): domain Eukaryota; kingdom Viridiplantae; phylum Streptophyta; class Magnoliopsida; order Poales; family Poaceae; genus Aegilops; species Aegilops tauschii. The sequence continues at coordinate 596,763,492 of NC_053037.3, forward strand.
TTTCTTCTCCACTAGAAGTACTGGTGATCCCCAAGGTGACGAACTTGGGCATATATAGCCTTTATCCAGTAACTCCTTGATCTGCTTCTTAATTTCCTCCAAATCTTTTGCGGGCATCCTGTACGGTCTCTTAAATATTGGCCCTGTGCCTCGCAAAAGTTCAATCAAGAACTCCATGTCTCTATCTGGTGGCATGCCTGGCAACTCTTCTGGAAATACATCCGGATAATCCTTCACCACTGGTACTTCCTCCTATACAACTCCTGATAAGGAATTCACTTGAGTCCTCTTCGGCATATGCCGGGATACATACTTGATCCTATTTTCCTTCCGGGGTGGTAAGCAAAATCGTCTTGCTGGCACAATCGATGTTTCCTCCATACAACGATAGCCAATCCATTCCCAAAATCACATCCAAACTTTGCGACTCCAAAACTATGAGGTCTGAGGGGAAAACATGCCTTCCAATGGCCAATGGTATCTGAAAACATCCTTGGCTTGCCATATACTCTGCTCCTGGCGAGGTTACTAGCATAGGGGTTTTGAGAACTTGGGTGGACAGCTTAAACTTATTCACAAATCCCCTTGATATGTATGAATGCGATGCACCAGTATCGAAAAGAACGGTTGCAGTAAATGACTTAACCAAAAACTTACCTATTACTGCATCAGGCTGAGCTTCAACCTCCTCCACGCTCACGTGGTTCACATGTCCTTTGTTGAACGGGTTCGGCTTCTTCCCAGAGCTTCCATTGCCATTTCCATTTTGGGCTTCAGGACAATCAGTTGCATAATGTCCAGTCTTCTGGCACTAGAAACAAGTAACATGACTTAGATCCCTCTTGGCTGGGGTAGATGGGTTGGTACGGTTCTGTCCGTTGCTTCCTCCATTCCCATTACCATTCTTGGAGCCATTATGGTTGTGCGAACTACCTCCTCCATGGGTATGCTGAAACTGTCCTCCCGGTTTCGGGGCAAATCGTGGCTTCTGCTGAGCTCCAGAATTATACTTCCCTTGTCCATACTTCCTCTTACGGTTTTCAATCTGTTGTTGCTTCCCTTCATTCATGAGAGCTCTATCTACCAGCTCCTGGTAGTTGTTGAAGGTTGCTACCATCAACTGCATACTCAGTTCATCATTCAGTCCTTCCAAAAATTTCTCCTGCTTGGCAGCATCTGTAGCAACGTCATCTGGTGCATAACGTGCTAACTTACTGAAATCCTCCACATACTGGCCTACGGTGCGTCCTCCTTGGCGTAGGTTGCGAAACTCGCGCTTCTTCATAGCCATAGCTCCTGCTGAAACATGAGCTGTACGGAAAGCTTGCTGAAACTGGTCCCATGTGACAGTGTCAATAGGGTGCGTGGCTGTATAATTCTCCCACCATGATGCTGCGGGTCCATCAAGCTGATGTGCGGCAAAACGCACTCTTTCCGCATCTGTGCATCCTGCAGTGGTCAACTCCCTTCCAACTTTGCGGAGCCAATCATCTGCCACAATCGGCTCGGTGCTACTGGAAAACACCGGCGGGTTTAGCCTCAAGAAACGGGCTAAGTGATCAACAGGTGGTGGTGGCGGTGGGTTGTTGTTGTTGTTGCCTTGGTTCTGCACTAACACTTGCATCAGGGCATTCTGTTGCTGAATCAACTGGGTGATCTCTGGTGGGAAAACAAATCCGGTGTCGCGTCTCGGAGGCATCTGATAGGTTAGAAAAGATGAGAGTTAAGAATAGAATGAGGTCTAGAGAGAAAACACTACCCATATGCTCATGAGACAAATACAATCAATATCACTCAATCAATTCAAACAAGGCATAACAATCGATCTAACTAGCATTACAAAGTGCTTGAACTACACTATTAAATGAGGGAAAACTACTACCGATATGGTGGTCTACTAGAAATTCTGATCCGTTGAAGACTCCATGATGTCTGCTCCAGCTTCGTCAACAAAGTCATCTTCACTTGGTTCCGAGTCAGTGTCATCGATGATGATGTAGTTATCCGGACAAGTGCATTCGTCATCCTTTGCTTTTGGCACTGGATTTCCCATGAATACTCCAATCTTCTTCTGCAGGTTGGCATTCTTCCCTACTAGTGTGATGATTTCCTCCATATAATCCTCGCGTGTCGCCTTAAGTTCTTCCTCCAGCTCCTTGATCTTAGTCAATGCCTTCTTCAGTTCTTCCTTGTCCGAGCACATCTGGTTCTCCTGGCGACGAATATGTTGGTTTTGCTCCTGGATGAAAGCTGCGATTGATCCATCCTTCTTGGTTCTGATCATCTCCCATTGCGCGTCTCGGCGTCCACAAATCTGATAAATTGTATCCTTAAGCTCTTGGTGGTGGACTTCTCCAATGCGTCCCATAGCGATGTGTGCGGCCATGCTCTTCCCTAAACTCCAGGTTGGTGCTTCAAAAACCAATCTTATGGGTTCATTAACTGGCACAAACGTCCTTCCTGGAATGTGAACTTGAATCTTCCAGCTCTCCTCTTCGGGTAATGTGGCGTTGTAGGTTCCGGTGATGCTTGGTATTCCTATGTTCAAATACTTAGTGGCTTCCTTCAAGTGTCGACCAAAAGGCGTGTCTTCATCTGGTTGCATGAACTTGCTCCTTGCATCCGCCATTCCTAAAAGAGTAGAAAAAGGAGAGGGGTCAAAAATGAGAAGAGAGAAGTGTTCTAGGGCTTAAGCTTAGTGGTCGTGTCCTACAGTCAGCGTGTGCTCTGATACCACCTTTGTAGCGACCAGACCTCAAATGGTCTGTGCTGCTGTGCACCAGTGTCATCCCTGGATCAGTAATGCTGACACGCACAGTACAAATGGAGGACTTATAACAGAGTAGCAATCACACACTTATTACATCGAATATCTCCAAAGAGATTAAGTATGATAAATATGGCTTAAGGCCATCTGACAATGATAACAGCGGAAGACATGGAAGATAAGTGAGTCCATCAACTCCAGCGGCATCACTGAGTATAAGACCACGACCTAAGGCACCTTACTCGTCGTCTAAAAAGTCTGCAACATGAAACGTTGCAGCCCGAAAAACGGGTCAGCACATGGAATATGCTGGCAAAGTAACACATAGAGAATAATGAACAATAATAATGCTATACTACATGCATGTATGGCTGGTGGAAAGCTCTATGGTTAAGTTTTAGCGAAAAGCCAATTTTTCCCTACTTCAAAAGAATAAATTTTATTTAACTATCATGGTGGTTGTGAAACATTGAGATGGTTGACAGCATCTCAATCCCAATTAAAAGTCATCATTAACCCAACAAAATTAATTAAAAGTAACATGGTGATGAGATTCAAATGATAATCCAGGTACTAGATACTCAAATTGTCCATAACCGGGGACACGGCTAACCATGATTAGTTTGTACACTCTGTAGAGGTTTGCGCACTTTTCCCCACAAGACTCGATCGCCTCCACCTGATTCTCGCACTGCATGATGTTTGAGAAACGGATGACCGAGACACAGTCTTTCAGGAACAATCACTCTTTACTCCGGGTGGACCGGTACACCTACTTTCCCCTACATCTGCTAGCCCACCTCTTCAAGAGATCATGTAACCTACTCAACTATGCTAGAGCCCATAATAGCTTGTGGCTGCACACGGAAGTTTCTAGCATGAATAATCTTAGCCTGGGTGGCGGTCCTTATACAAACAGACAACACTGGATTCTCCAGGTGCCTCAATCCACCCAGATGTGAGTTTTAGTTGCCACCTTAGGTAAACCATTATTAACAATCTCACATCTGTCATGAATATCTCTCAAACCCAATCCACGTCTACGAGCATAGCATGGCAATATAGTAGCAACGTAGAAGTAACTCCCATGGGTTTGATTGTAAACAGGGCAATAGGTACTACCTCAACTACTTCCCAATTCCCACAGTTTAATTAGATCCTAATCATGCAATTGTTTGAGGAATAGATCTAATTCAATAAAACTGGGTATGGAAGGTATGATCAAAGTGTTACTTGCCTTGCTGATGATCCGCGAAACCTAGCGATTCGAAGTAACAAGCGGCACACTCCGGGTACTCTATCGCAAACAAAAAAACAAACAATAATTACTCATATAATGCACAGGTCAAACTCGAATGAAAAATCCAACCAGAAAGTTCAACTTAAGAACTCCGGTTTGCAAAAAGAATCAACTCGAACGAAGCAACGAAAGTCAAACGGCGAAAGAAATGAGCTTCGTTTACTAATCTGGATCTAGATCAAATTTTACAGTAGCAAAAACTTGTTTGAGTGGGTTAAACGGAAAGAGAATTTCGAGACGAAACTCTAGGCGCTTGAATCGCCTGATTCCGATAAATGAGCGAAAAGTTAAACAGAAACGAAGATTCGATCAGAAATCGAGATCTGAGATAATCACGGAAAAATCCGACGAAAAAGAAAAACGGACGAACGGTTAAAGAACGGACGTTCGTTAACAGAGAGAATCCGACGAACGCGTTCGTTAGAACGAACGAGTCGGTGAACGCTCACAAAATAACAAAAACGAAGAAAAAACCGATCTAGGGTTTTTTTAAACGAACGGTTTTTTTTTAACAAAACCGGCAAACTGCATCGGAAGATACCTCGTCGGGACGGGGCTCCGGCGGGGTCGGCGGGCGCCGGCGGGGTCCGGCGAGGGGAGGCGAGGGCGGTGGGGTGCGGCGGGGTGCGGCGCGGCTGCGCGGTGGCGGGCGGCGAGTGAGGCGGTGGCGGCGGGCGGCGTGCTGCGGGTGTGGGGCGGCGGCGGGGTGAGAGATAGGGCGGCGGCGGGGCTATTTATGGAGGGGGGGCTGGTGGCGGGGGGGAGGGGGCAAGGCGGCGGGGTTCGTGCTCGAGGCGGACTCGTCGCGGCGGCGGCGCGGCGGCGCGAGGGAGACGGCGGGGTGGGCCGGCGGCTCGGCTAGGCTCGGCCCAGTCGGGCGCGGCGCGGGTTTTTTTTTTTAAACGCTCCGCCGAAAGATTCGTAGAAAAATAAATAAACATCCAAAAAAGATAAAACAAATTTTCCCCGTCTAGTTAGAATATTTAGAACAGGGTGAACATTTTTTTGACACAAAATAAAATTTTGAAAACGTGCAATATTTTTTAATGCAATTAAAATTGCAAATAAAATCCAAATAAATTCCAATAAATGATTTTAACACTTTTTCTCCAATATTTCAATTGTTTTGGAGAAGTCATATTTTCTCCTCTCATTTATTTTTAATGAAATATTTTTCTGGAGAGAAAATAATTAAAACCAAAAATCCTTGTCTTATTATTTGATGGAAATCAAATATGAAAATTTGAGAAAATCCCCAACTCTCTCCGAGGGTCCTTGAGTTGCTTAGGATTTATCGAGGATTTGTCAAAATGCAGTAAAACATGATATGCAATGATGATCTATGTATAACATACCAAATTGAAAATTTGGGATGTTACAATCCTATGAAGACACATTTCTCCGATTTAGGTTCGAGCTTATCAGGTTGAAGTTTCTTCACATAAGCATCGCAACCCCAAACTTTAATATACGACAACTTTGGTTTCTTGCCAAACCATAGTTCACAAGGCGTCGTCTCAACGGATTTCGATGGTGTCCTATTTAGAGTGAATGCAGCCGTCTCTAAAGCATAACCCCAAAACGATAGCGGTAAATCAGTAAGAGACATCATAGATCGCACCATATCTAGTAAAGTACGATTACGACGTTCGGACACACCATTACGTTGTGGTGTTCCGGGTGGCGTGAGTTGCGAAACTATTCCGCATTGTTTCAAATGTAGGCCAAACTCGTAACTCAAATATTCTCCTCCACGATCTGATCGTACAAACTTTATTTTCTTGTTACGATTATTTTCAACTTCGCTCTGAAATTCTTTGAACTTTTCAAATGTTTCAGACTTATGTTTCATTAAGTAGATATACCCATATCTGCTCAAATCATCTGTGAAGGTGAGAAAATAACGATATCCGCCACGAGCCTCAATATTCATCGGACCACATACATCTGTGTGTATGATTTCCAACAAATCAGTTGCTCTCTCCATAGTTCCGGAGAACGGAGTTTTAGTCATCTTGCCCATGAGACACGGTTCGCAAGTACCAAGTGATTCATAATCAAGTGATTCCAAAAGTCCATCATTATGGAGTATCTTCATGCGCTTTACACTGATATGACCTAAACGGCAGTGCCACAGATAATTTGCACTATCATTATCAACTCTGCATCTTTTGGCTTCGACATTATGAATATGTGTGTTACTACTATCGAGATTCATTAAGAATAGACCACTCTTCAAGGGTGCATGACCATAAAAGATACTCATATAAATAGAACAACCATTATTCTCTGATTTAAATGAATAACTGTCTCGGATCAAACAAGATTCAGATATAATGTTCATGCTCAACGCTGGCACCAAATAACAATTATTTAGGTCTAATACTAATCCCTAAGGTAGATGTAGAGGTAGCGTGCCGACCGCGATCACATCGACTTTGGAACCATTTCCCACGCGCATCGTCACCTCGTCCGTAGCCAATCTTCGCTTAATCCGTAGCCCCTGTTTCGAGTTGCAAATATTAGCAATAGAAACGGTATCAAATACCCAGGTGCTACTGCGAGCATTAGTAAGGTACACATCAATAACATGTATATCACATATACCTTTGTTAACCTTGCCATCCTTCTTATCCGCCAAATACTTGGGGCAGTTCCGCTTCCAGTGACCAGTCTGCTTGCAGTAGAAGCACTCAGTTTCAGGCTTAGGTCCAGACTTGGGTTTCTTCTCCTGAACAGCAACTTGCTTGCTGTTCTTCTTGAAGTTCCCCTTCTTCTTCCCTTTGCCCTTTTTCTTGAAACGAGTGGTCTTATTGACTATCAACACTTGATGCTCCTTTTTGATTTCTACCTCCGCTGCCTTTAGCAGTGCGAAGAGCTCGGGAATTGTCTTATTCATCCCTTGCATGTTATAGTTCATCACGAAGCTCTTGTAGCTTGGTGGCAGTGATTGAAGAATTCTGTCAATGACGCTATCATCCGGAAGATTAACTCCCAGTTGAATCAAGTGATTATTATACCCAGACATTTTGAGTATATGCTCACTGACAGAACTATTCTCTTCCATCTTGCAGCTGTAGAACTTATTGGAGACTTCATATCTCTCAATCCGGGCATTTGCTTGAAATATTAACTTCAACTCCTGGAACATCTCATATGCTCCATGACGTTCAAAACGTCGTTGAAGACCCGGTTCTAAGCCGTAAAGCATGGCACACTGAACTATCGAGTAGTCATCAGCTTTGCTCTGCCAGACGTTCATAACTTCTGGTGTTGCTCTTGCAGGAGGCCTGGCTCCCAGCGGTGCTTCCAGGACGTAATTCTTCTGTGCAGCAATGAGGATAATCCGCAAGTTATGGACCCAGTCCGTGTAATTGCTACCATCATCTTTAACCTTTGCTTTCTCAAGGAACGCATTAAAATTCAATGGAACAACAGCACGGGCCATTTATCTACAATTAACATAGACAAGCAAGATACTATCAGGTACTAAGTTCATGATAAATTCAAGTTCAATTAATCATATTCTTAAGAACTCCCACTTAGATAGACATCCCTCTAATCATCTAAGTGATTACGTGATCCAAATCAACTAAACCATGTCCTATCATCACGTGAGATGGAGTAGTTTCAATGGTGAACATCACTATGTTGATCATATCTACTATATGATTCACGCTCGACCTTTCGGTCTCCGTGTTCCGAGGCCATATCTGCATATGCTAGGCTCGTCAAGTTTAACCTGAGTATTCCGCGTGTGCAACTGTTTTGCACCCGTTGTATTTGAACGTAGAGCCTATCACACCCGATCATCACGTGGTGTCTCAGCACGAAGAACTTTCTCAACGGTGCATACTCAGGGAGAACACTTTTATCTTGAAATTTTAGTGAGAGATCATCTTATAATGCTACCGTCAATCAAAGCAAAATAAGATGCATAAAAGATAAACATCACATGCAATCAATATAAGTGATATGATATGGCCATCATCATCTTGTGCTTGTGATCTCCATCTCCGAAGCACCATCATGATCACCATCATCACCGGCGCGACACCTTGATCTCCATCGTAGCATCGTTGTCGTGTCGCCAACTATTGATTTTACGACTATCGCTGCCGCTTAGTGATAAAGTAAAACAATTACATGGCGATTGCATTTCATACAATAAAGCGACAACCATATGGCTCCTGCCAGTTGCCGATAACTCGGTTACAAAACATGATCATCTCATACAATAAAATATAGCATCATGTCTTGACCATATCACATCACAACATGCCATGCAAAAAACAAGTTAGACGTCCTCTACTTTGTTGTTGTAAGTTTTACGTGGCTGCGGGCTTAGCAAGAACCGTTCTTACCAACGCATCAAAACCACAACGATAGTTTGTCAAGTTGGTGCTGTTTTAACCTTCGCAAGGACCGGGCGTAGCCATACTCGGTTCAACTAAAGTGAGAGAGACAGACACCCGCCAGTCACCTTTAAGCATCGAGTGCTCACAACGGTGAAACCAGTCTCGCGTAAGCGTACGTGTAATGTCGGTCCGGGCCGCTTCATCTCACAATACCGCTGAACCAAAGTATGACATGCTGGTAAGCAGTATGACTTATATCGCCCACAACACACTTGTGTTCTACTCGTGCATAACATCAACGCGTAAAACCTGGCTCGGATGCCACTGTTGGGGAACGTAGTAATTTCAAAAAAATTCCTACGCACACGCAAGATCATGGTGATGCATAGCAACGAGAGGGGAGAGTGTTGTCCACGTACCCTCGTAGACCGAAAGCGGAAGCGTTAACACAACGCGGTTGATGTAGTCGTACGTCTTCACGATCCGACCGATCAAGTACCGAACGCACGGCACCTCCGAGTTCAGCACACGTTCAGCTCGATGACATCCCTCGAACTCCGATCTAGCCGAGTGTTGAGGGAGAGTTTCGTCAGCACGACGGCGTGGTGATGATGATGATGTTCTACCGACGCAGGGCTTCGCCTAAGCACCGCTACGATATTATCGAGGTGTAATATGGTGGAGGGGGGCACCGCACACGGCTAAAAGATCGTTGATCAATTGTGTGTAGAAAGGTGCCCCCCTGCCCCTGTATATAAAGGAGCAAGGGGGAGGCCGCCGGCCAAGGGAGGAGAGGCGCGCCAGGAGGAGTCCTACTCCTACCGGGAGTAGGACTCCCCCCTTTCCATGTTGGACTAGGAGAGGAAGGGGGAAAAGGTGGAGGGGAGGAAGGAAGGGGGGGCGCCGCCCCCCTCTCCTTGTCCTATTCGGACTGGGGGGAGGGGCGCGCGGCCCTGCCCTGGCCTCTCTCCTCTCTTCCACCTAGGCCCAATAAGGCCGATTAAGTTAACGGGGGCTTCCGGTAACCTCCCGGTACTCCGGAAAAATCCCGATTTCACCCGGAACACTTCCGATGTCCAAACATAGGCTTCCAATATATCAATCTTTATGTCTCGACCATTTCGAGACTCCTCGTCATGTCCGTGATCACATCCGAGACTCCGAACAACCTTTGGTACATCAAAACATATAAACTCATAATATAACTGTCATCGTAACGTTAAGCGTGCGGACCCTACGGGTTCAAGAACTATGTAGACATGACCGAGACACCTCTCCGGTCAATAACCAATAGCGGAACCTGGATGCTCATATTGGCTCCCACATATTCTACGAAGATCTTTCTCGGTCAGACCGCATAACAACATACGTTATTCCCTTTGTCATCGGTATGTTACTTGCACGAGATTCGATTGTCGGTATCTCGATACCTAGTTCAATCTCGTTACCGGCAAGTCTCTTTACTCGTTCCGTAATACATCATCCCACAACTAACTCATTAGTTACAATGCTTGCAAGGCTTATAGTGATGTGTATTACTGAGTGGGCCCAGAGATACCTCTCCGACAATCGGAGTGACAAATCCTAATCTCGAAATACGCCAACCCAACAAGTACCTTTGGAAGCACCTGTAGAGCATCTTTATAATCACCCAGTTACGTTGTGACGTTTGGTAGCACACAAAGTGTTCCTCCGGTAAACGGGAGTTGCATAATCTCATAGTCATAGGAACATGTATAAGCCATGAAGAAAGCAACAGCAATATACTAAACGATCGAGTGCTAAGCTAACGGAATGGGTCAAGTCAATCACATCATTCTCCTAATGATGTGATCATGTTAATCAAATGACAACTCATGTCTACGGCTAGGAAACATAACCATCTTTGATCAACGAGCTAGTCAAGTAGAGGCATACTAGTGACACTCTGTTTGTTTATGTATTCACACATGTATTATGTTTCCGGTTAATACAATTCTAGCATGAACAATAAACATTTATCATGATATAAGGAAATAAATAATAACTTTATTATTGCCTCTAGGGCATATTTCCTTCAGCCGCAAAGTGATATGAGGTGTTACAGGCTAGATCGGTGTGACTTAGAATCGGGGCCCTAACAGCGTTGGTATCAGAGCCTGACTGCCTGTAGGATTACCAAGCCAAACTGGTCGAAGTTGAGTCTAGAAATGCTTTAGTTATATAAGGGAATTGATTGTGAAGGGAACGTAAGGCTCTTTTTACTCCTTTACCTTATGCCTTCTGATCTTTGTCAACCTCTTCTCTTCTACGGGGATTAAGAACTAGGCTTCTCATCTTTCTATCAGGATCACGTGTTACTAATCCGTAGACTTATAGGAATGTTGGATTCAAGTCTCAGTTCAGTTTCTACTACTTCCGTGTGTTCATAGCTGGCCTCAGAACCTTGATATTGTGATGCTGAGTGGTCATGCCACTATTTTGCAGGATGTCTCAAATATTTTTGAGCATTTACAGCCGTTATGCTGTCCGAGTCATCCCAGGTTTCTAAACAGTCTGATGCATTTGCAAATCCTTTCCATGTTCCTGATGTTCCTTTGGGCCAGGTTAATCACACTAATCGGTGAGTTGAGGTACTCTGTTGCCTCGACATATATGTTGGAGCTATTATTATGACCCTAGGTGTTTTAGGGATTCACCTAGTAATCTAGCCATGTTTTGTGTTCCCGGTGTGATAATTCTGGCCACCATTCTCCAAAGCATCCCGTGATGCCATTTAGTTACTAGGTATTCTACTCCTGGGTTTTGAACCCGAGATTCACCCTACTTACCTCATGTTGATAGTGTTGCTAGTTCCTTTAGGATATTAGTAACATTTGCGATAGCCCTCGAGGTTCGTGGTACATCCTTCTTCCAATTACCATGAACTGTTTATGGCAGAAGTTCTCTTGAACCAAAAGATCACAACCAGAGTGCTCTTGACGAGTTCTCCATTCAAATTGTGAATCTGCCAGTCCTTCTTCTTCTGCATGGGTTATCCGGAAGAAATATGTTGAACTTGTTCGACATGCTAAACCATGCATCCACAACTCGGAAAATCATCTGTTCCTTTGGGTTGTCCCTCTTTAGTTATTTTCTGGCCCTCGTCTATCAATTGATAGTCAAGAGTATGTGTGCAATCATGCCCATTGATGCCTGTTATTCTTGTGGTCCGTCAAGCCATTCTATTCTGGATGGCTAGGAGAAACAAACTCCGGTACCTCGTCCATATCTAGGATTGGGTCAAAGTAGTTGTATTCCACAGATCAAAATGTCAATCCAGTTTTTGTTCTGTTCTACCTTGGAGTGTTACCATCTTTATGTCAAGAGTGTCATGAGAATTGCACCACCTCTTATGAATTATTGATTTAGTGATACTCCACGCCATCATCTTTCATTCCTTGGTCTCCGTGTTATTATAACCGGAATACCGAGAAGTGAATTGTGATGTGTGAAATCAATACTCCTAGCACCTCCGTGGCTTGGTAGTTAATGGACAATACTCTCATCCTTAGTATGCCTGTTATTGAATCATCATCCGAAGATTTATCGTGCTACCTAGTCCTTATTTCCGGTGCACTCTTCGATCAATGAGTTAGGATTATTCAATCCCTTGCTTACTTGATCATATTGTCTTGCTCTGAAAAGCAAGATTGTTCTCGAGCTTAGTAACATATCGGTGGTTCGTGTTTTTCCGAATATCTTCTCGGAAGTGTTACCAGGTTGTCACCTGACCGTTACGTTGAGCTCGTGATCAAATGGTTTTCCTATAAACCATTCTTTCTTCAAGAATCTGTGTTGGATACCCTGAACTAGTTGGTTGAGCTAAACAACAACTTGGAGAGTTGGAAGATAAAAGTTTTGCCTAACTTAGTTCATTCTCAAAGGGATATCCTTGTGTTTGTGTGTGCGTTGAAGAAAGATTATATCTTCACCGATTGGTCCTCGTGATCAGTTGTTGGATCTATTGTCTTGTCAAAACTTTGATTTGAACATGGGCTACCGTCAAATCAAATCAGAACCAACGATGTTCGTAATGTTGTCTTACTCATGGTGGTTTCCTCGAGCATACACCATTATATTCTTTGGGTCCGACCAATGCTATAACCTTGTCCACATAGTTGTGGAATTTCATCTCCATTCGAATTTTGATAAATTATTGCTGAGCCCATCGGCAACATTCTTATCTTCTCCATGACTCATGTTGAACTTTGAGCTAGTGTTGGAAACTTTTATAAGCATTATCTTCATGTTCCGTCCATGAGGTATATGTTTGGATGAGAGAAGTGACTTCCTCTAATTCACGTGTATCTGATGTAAGTTGCCACCGTGAATTCGAGAAAGCTTGTTTTTGCTTCCTCTGGAATCATCCCAAGTCAGTCATGCATGTGCGAAGTATTCTATGGTCTGATAGACTGATCATCTTCACTCCATTCGTATTCCCTAGCACACCAAGCCACTGATTGACTTGTTCAAGGATAAGAAGTTCATCGATAAGTGCACAAGGACTTCGATATCATCGATGATGGTTCCTTACCAGAAATTGGTAGTGTTTTATTGTAAGACTACTCTGTGGTCATGCTTGTTTGGGACAACGTGCTCACATGTTTGTAGCAGAAACCGCTCATGTTTTGGAGCTTGCTACCAAAGTTCATCTCCCGAGAATCTCGCAACGCCATCTCGTCGGTTTGTGTTGCAAACTTTCTTTTTTCGGACATGCTGTCTGAAACATCCTGTTACCAACCAGGTCTGAATCTCAGGCAGATATGATGGTTGGAACGTCTCCCAAGACCTATAATATTGGTCTCTATAATCCGGTAAGTGGTTGTCGTGGTCAACACACCCAGCCGGAAGGCCTATTATTGTAGTATCTTGATTGAGGAAGTGGGCCACCTCCCCATAAGGATTTCGTAGGATTTACTCCCTAGATGTCCCTTATGGATTTTTGTGTTTCTGAAGTCCGGCCTTTACTTGATGTTCTAGATATCAAACCATATCTATGGATGGGATACGCTAGTACATGAAGGAGAACATTAGAAGCGGAGTGCTAAATGTCTCTTGGTCGATCATCCAGATTTCGTTTCCTTGGCCTCGCTAAGGTGAAATCTGAGAAAGTGTTGTCTTCCTTTATATCTGCATTGTCCATCACTATTCATCTTGGTAGTAAGATGTGTTGCCAGGATCCTCGGCACGGATGTTGGTAAGACCTTGATGGGTACGGAAATGCTCAAGTTCTTGAGAGCATACTCAGTCACTAGGTTATATCCTCGGTATCAACGGGAATGTGCCTTCCGTTTGCCGAGTTGCTCCATAACCATAGTTTCCTTTCCGATCTGAGTATGCCATTTCTCTGAACTCCTTCAAATGATCGTTTGTGATTTTCCTTGGGCCGGTTTAGAGAGTTTCAATGATCTTTGTACCAAAAGTAATTCTTTTTGCCACCTAAGGGAATAATTCCACGAGTCACCTTTCCTGAGGTGCCCCGTTATGGAATCATGGCAATTTTTCATCGCTACTTTGAAACCCTCGTCAAATTGTTTCTTCCGTCCCTCCTGATGCATGTTTTGCCTCTCAGCTCCAGAGATGTTTCTATGTCTCATTCCATGAGTTGATCTTGTGATCATTAAGATGATCCTAAGTTGCTCGAACCTCGGGAAGATCGATTCTTCTAAATTCTCCCTTTCTACTCGTTGTCATGTTGGATGTAGTTCTCAAAGCAAAACGTTGAGATCAAGGTGATGCAATGAATCAACATCCTCGAGAAAGACATCTGGATCGTGAAGATTGTGTTAGCTTGTGTCCCTCTGTCTTCTTACCTCACGACTTGAATCTCGGGACGAGATTCTTGTTTAGTAGGGGTGAGCTGTCACATCCATAAGTTCTGGTATACACTAGGCTAGCCCTTCATGTGAGCATCATGTTTAAATTCAAATGAAATTTGAATTGAGGAATTTTCAAAAGCCTCAGAAGACCTCTAAAAATAATCAACATTTAAATCTCATCAAATGAGTCCAAGAAAATGTTCCTCTTAATCTCTGGAAATATTGGCAAGGGATAAAATTCAAACCAATGTTTCTAGAATCTCCGAAACAATTATTTTGGGCCTTTGAATTAATTCAATAAATATTTGAATTGGATCTATATTTGTTATATAATAAATATATGTTCAATAATTCTGGAAATCGTTGTGTAGCTTTGGATAAGTCCATTTAGTTCACACAATTATTTTCATGAATTTTGAAAATGGTTTGGTCTTTGAACTAAATCAACACATAATAGCAAAAATAGAAAACAGAACAAATTGAATAACAGAGAGAGAGTTAGTACCTGGGCCACTTACCTGTGCGGCCCAGGAGCCGGCCCAGCCCAGCTGGCCGATGCCAGTCGTCTCCCTCCTCTCGACAGAAGGACGAGGGGCGTGTGGCCGCCGCGCGCGCCCACGCGCCTGGCCACCTCCTGCTTCCCGCCACTGCCTCGACGCCCAGGACGTTGCCACGCGCCCCCTGGCTCCTCTCGCTCTCTCCCCGCGCTCATTCCCTCCCCTGGATCTCTCTCCCTCACGCACCGAGCGGAGTCCGTCGCCGCCGTTGCCCTTCGACCGTGGCCACCGTCCACCCCTCGCCTTGCCGAAGCATCCAGAAGGACTTGCGTCATCTGCTTCATCTTCTACACCAGTCCGTTCGACCGCGGGAGCACCACAGCGACGTTTCTGCCTCGTCTTCAACCTCAGGCACCCGAGCTCGCCTCCGGTCGATTCGGCGCCGCCAGGACCTCCCCGGGCTCGCTGACCTCCTCTTCGGCATCGACGTGAGCCCCTGCTCCCTCTCTCCCCTCTGTCGATTTCCTCCTCTAGCCCCTTTGGCCACCCCGACCGAAGCTCGCCGCCGTTGCGGTTCGACGCCGCCATGGCTAGAGCCCACCTCCGCCACGTCTGAGAGCGTCATCGTCCTCCGCACGTTTGCAGGAGCACCTAGCACCCCACCGCTCGACCTGCCGGGTACCACAAAGCCGGTTCCGAGCGCAACCGAACTCCGGCCGCCGCCCAAGTGGTCGTTGTCGTCGACCTCGGCCTCCCTGCGCCCAGCGGCGTCCCCCTGGATGCGGGCGAGCGAGGGCTTCCTCGTGGTGCCCCCAGCGCGTCCAGCCGCCGCCCGTAGTGCGTTCCCGAGCGTCGCCCCCGCGTTCACGTGCTCGCCGGCGTTCAACTCCGGCGTGCTGACGTGGCACCGTCGTTAGGGACTAATTACCCCGCTAACTAACCCCCTCTCTCACTGACATCTGGGCCCCGCACCCAAATTAACCCTAGGATTTATTCCCTGTTTATCTTAGATTAATCAAGTGGCCCCACGCGTCAGCTTTGACCCTGCTGACGTGGTCGTTGACCAGGCCCACATGCCAGCTACACTAGCCAGCTCTGTGACACTGACGAGCGGGTCCCATGCATCAGATTTGACCTGGACTGTGCCCCGTTGACCTGCTGACATCATGATGATGTCAGGCTGACGCAGTAATCCTTTTCTGGAATTTAAATAAATCTTAAATGATTTGTTTAATTCAGAAAATATCCAAAACTTTGAAAAATCATAGAAATTCAACCTAACTCCAAATAAGATAATTTATATATGAAAAATTATCAGAAAAATCCAATCTATCCATCTGTACCATTTTCATGCATGTTAGAACAACTGATAGCTACTGTTTAGGACAAATCAAATGAATGGCATTTAAATAACCATATGTGGAGTTTGAATTTGAACCTTGGGTTCAAACCAACTACACTTAATTGTGTTGCTAGTTGCATTAGGCCAAATCACAGCATATTGCCATGTCATGATCATGCATTATATTGCGCATCGCATTGATTGTGTTTCCTTTCTGTTGCCGGTGGTTGTTCCCCCTCGATAGACGTATGTTCCGACGATGAGTTTGATGACACCGATGAAGAGCTATATCATCTTCAGAAGTGCCAGGCAAGCAAAACCCCCTTGTTCATTCCGATACAATCCCATTCTCTCGCTCCTGCTCTCTTTTACTGCATTAGGACAACATCGATTCAACTGTTACATGTTGCGGTAGTTGAACCCCTTTTCCTCTGCATGACCTATCATTGCCACAGTAAATAGATGCAAACCAACTAGCATGAGTAGGAGTTGTTTGAGCCCTGATGTGCCTACTCATTCGTGCTTGTTTGTCATGCCTGCTACTGCTTAGAGTTGAGCGGGTCTGATTCATAGGGGATGAATTGGAATGGTGATGAACATGTCCTACTATGTCTGAGCTAAGTGTGTGAACACGATTTGGTAAAGGTAGCGGTGAGAGGCCATGTAGGAGTACATGGTGGGTTGTCTCATTGAAGCCGTCCTCAGGAACTGAGTTCTGTGTTTGTGATCCATGAAACAGTTACTACCACGCATTGGGCCCGAAACCAATGGACCCTCTCTGCTTCTTAATCACCCTTGTCCTCTGTCCAGGAGTTGCAAGTAGTTTCTGGTGTTTGTAGTATGCTGGAGGCCGTGGACAACGCTGACCCGAGGGGTGGGCTGTGATGCGGTAGGCATGTGGCCGGGTATGCCGGGCGCCCTTTTGGTGTCGCAGAACCCTGTACACATCATTCGGGGCCGTATGTGGAAACCTCGGCCGGACTCCATGCGGATGGAACCTGAATTGGCGATAAACCTGGACTAGAGACTTGAGTGTTTAGGTAGGCTGTGGCCGACACCGACGTTGGGCTTCCGCTTGAAGGTTGCCGAGTACATGTCGTGTAAACGGCGGTAAGTGGTGAGAGCGTGTGTGAAGAAGTACACCCTTGCAGGGTTAACATCATCTATTCGAATAGCCGTGTCCGCGGTAAAGGACTTCTGGGTTGCCTGTACAGTTCATAGACAAGTGAAAGTGGATACTCTAAAATGCGCAAGATAAGCGTGAGTGCTATGGATCGCGTTCTCGTAGGGAGACGGGAGCGGATCCATAGTGGTGTATTGAATGGTGAATATGTGGACTCATGTGCGCCACCTCAAAAGAGTTACTTGCAGTCGTAGTTTAGGATAGCCACTGAGTCAAAGCTGGCTTGCTGCAGTTAAACTCCACCACCCCCTTTGTTGATACCGATGCATATGTAGTTAGTTCTGATGTAAGTCTTGCTGGGTACATTTGTACTCACTTTGCCTATTTTATGTTTTTGTAGAGAGACTTCAGTCTCGCTAGTAGTACCGCTTGGACTTCGACATTTAGCTTGTTACCTCAGCTACGATCTTGTGCCCTCGGCAGGGTCTTGTAGATAGTCAGGCTTCTCAGCCTTTTTCATTTATAGTTGTCTGTACTCAGACATGTTAAGCTTCCGCATGTGTTTGACTTGTATGCTCTGAATGCTGGGTCGAGAGACCCATGTTTGTAATATCTGGCTCTTCGGAGCCTAATGAATAAATACTCTGAGTCGAAGAGTCTTGTTGTGATGCCATGTTGTATTTGCACATATCGAGCATATTGTGTGTATGATTGAAATGCCTTGTATGTGTGGGATCCGACAACCTAGTTGTTTATCCTTGGTAGCCTCTCTTATGGGGAAATGTAGTCTTGTGCTTCCATGAGCCATAGTAGTCCGCTACAGCCCGGTACACCGGAGTCCTGCTAGCCTGGCACTACTGCTCCGGAACACTTGACTGGCCGGCATGTGATTCACTTCGTTCCTATGTCTGTCCCTTTGGGGAAATGTCACGCGGTGACATCCGGAGTCCTACCTAGCCTGCTATAGCCCGCTTCACCGGAGTCCTGTTAGCCCAGTGCTACGGCCCGGATTCGCACGCTGCTGATCGACATGCTCGATGTTGATTCATGTATGCCTGTCCCCGTAAGTTAGTGCCACTTTGGGTTCACGACTAGTCACGTCGGCCCGGGTTCTCTGTCATATGGATGCCAGCGACACTATCATATACGTGAGCCAAAAGGCGCAAACGGTCCCGGGCCATGGTAAGGCGACACCCGTGGGAATACCGTGCGTGAGGCCGCAAAGTGATATGACGTGTTACAGGCTAGATCGGGGTCCTAACATCCCTTCATCCAGGTGTTGATTGAGTTCGTCTACCCATCTCAGTATATCTCTCAGTACAAGACCTCCATTCCAAAACGCAACTCCAACTGGACCCCTACTGCTCCTTCTCCATATGTGGCTCCCAAGAAGGGGCACAATCCTAGGCCTGAAGATCGTGCCACATGCACTCCTGGTATGTCATCCACTGCTCGGATCCCTAGTGGTAAGGGCAAGAAAGTGGATTCTTAAGTTATTTTGGCCAGAGCAGAGATAAAGTCCTTGTTCAAGACCATGAGCAGCTTATTCAAGATGTGCCAGTCTATTCAGCGTTGTCAAGTTAAGGAGAGTAACAAAGATAAGCTTGTGAGACGTCAAAAGAAGGTAGAGAGGGCTGTAGCTGGTGAGGAGATTGGCCCAGGGTCAAAGGACAACGAAAGTGAGGCTACAGCTCGTTCCTTTCCGATGGCGGGATGGCATTTTGATGATGATCATGATGCTTCAAGCGCTCCTCCTCTTGTCTAGTGTGCCTATGTGTCGCCTTTTCTCCTTCTTGTTGTCTTGGTGACAAAAGGGGAGAAATGGTGTTCTTTAGTGCGTGTTGAGATCTCAAGCCTCGTGCTTCTCTGATTTGTTGGATGGTTTAGTTGGATTGAGATACTCTTGTTTGCTTTCCTTGGTGTGATTGTGAGCTACTAGTTTTAGCTCGTGAGACTCTTGTATTTATCTTGAACCTTATATGCAATGGTCGTATTGTGCTGATTATGTTGTTTACTATGTGTCTCATGATATTTTCTCACTGCACCATTTCATGAGATCTAGGCACCGTTATAGGTTTATTATGTTGATCTCATGTCTTGTCAATGTTGATATTGGGGGGGGGGGGGCTCCTATGTGTGTACTTGATCCATTCTCAAGCATATATTTTCATCCGGTCACACATATATGGGGAGCCTCTATGATCAATTACTACATTATGGATAATATTTTTATATCCTTTATGACATGTTCTAACCACGTTGTCATCAATGCACCAAAAAGGGGGTGATTGAAAGTGCAATTGGTACTTATATTATATTTTGGTGTGATGACAATGTGCTTAGTGGAACTAATATTGGTTGCTAAAGTTTATCTCAGGATATTGATTCCATATTGCTTTAGGAGGAGATGTGCGACCCCCAGTTCAAAAAGGTCAAAGACGTGGTCTACCGACGATTTGAAGGTCTTCTTTTTGTTCATTTCGAGTCATAGGAAAGACCGCACTATTAAGAGGGGTCAGTGGGGATATGTGTGTTGTGTGGGAATGCCATTACCGAAACATATACACAAGCCTACCCATTCCTACCACTTAAATCCATAGTGTGCATGCCATTGGTACTCAGAGAGCTTCCAATAGAAAGTGAGTACCCCGTGCGCACGGGGTACTGCGTAACTTTCTGGGTACCCCATGCGCATGGGGTCTTTTGACCCCTGTGCACATGGGGTACTGCGTAACTATCTGGGTACCACATGCGCACGGGGTGGTGTGAAAGTCTCTGAGCACCCCGTGCGCACGGGGCTGACTTAGCCCGTGCGCACGGGGTCCAACGGGCAGAAATGGCCACCCGGGAAAGAACACTATAAAATCCCCCCTTCTTCCCCCTCCATCCCTAACCCTAATGTCTTGTTGAGCTCCACCATTGCTACTCTCCAATTTGCACAATACTCTCAATCCCTCCACCCAAACTTGTTAAAACTTTGGGGATTGGGAGAGCCAGACCCAATATACATCTTGACCAAACCAAATCGCGTTCCTCGCAACATTCATTCGCCATTGACTTGTTACTCTTGGAGCTTGGGCTCCTAGGCGGTTAGAGGTTCATCGGGAAGCTTACTTGCTTGTGGTGTGCTCCGGAGATGTTTGTAAAGGTGTGGTGGTCGCCTTCAAGACCAACCCCGAGTGGTTCGAGGCTCATCCGTTGGCGGTGACTCGAAAGAGAATACGGTGTGCCTTCATGGCGTTCCGCAAGCCTTGGCTCCGGGACCGCTCTAAACGGAGAGTACCTCTTCCCCAAGGAAGAGTGAACTTGGGGATAAAATCCGCGTCCTCGCCTCTCTTGTGGTTAATCCTTTCCCGCACTTTACTTTGTCGTGTATGCTTGTTGGCTTTCTAATTATATTGTTGCCTAGCATATTTGGCTCTAAGCTTGCTTGTCATATAGGTTGTGTTCACCTGGTTGCATATCTAATGAACCCTATTTATTCGCTAAACCTTAAAACTGATAAGAAAGATTAATATTTGTAGTCTCCTATTCAAACCCCCCCCCTCTCTAGTTGACCGTATCGATCCTTTCACCTGAGCTGGACATTCCAGTCTTCTTTTCTTTCTGCCTTTTACTTCTTATAGTTTTACTTCAATATTTTTCTTACTCTGAGAAGAAACAACAACTTTAAGAGTGGCGTGAGCCCCAAACTTCCCTAGGTGTTTAAGTCTCATTGCATCCTTTGTTTTGTTCTTTCTCTACAAGTTTTCACCGTCAACACATGACTGGCTTTCTTCCGGATCTTACGCATTTTAGTCTTTAACATAGTTCAACACTTGACTAGAATTTGCAAACAAAACACTTCTTTAGATATCGCATATATTTTAGACTTTGTTTTTTCCTGAAAACTATTTTCAGTTCCAAGAATATCACATAACTATCCCAAACATTTTGAAGTTCAGGTTTCTAGGAAGCAAGTGGACCATAATGCAATTCTAGCTTTTGGATTGAAGAACGTGAGTCTCATCATCCATAGCATCAGTGTAGCGACCAGACCTCACACCGTCTAGTGTCTGTGCATCAGTGTCATCCCTGGATCGGTAATGCTGACACGCACAGTACTAGAGGATTTATAACAGAGTTTCAATCACACACTTATTACAACGAATGTCTCAAAAGAGAACTTATTACACTAATATGGCTTAAGGCCATCTAAAAACGATAACAGCGGAAGGCTTGGAAGATAAAGTGAGTCCATCAAACTCCAACGGCATAGCTGAGTGAACGACAACCACCTATGGCACCTTACTCGTCGTCTGAAAGCTCCTTACACATAGAGAATGAACAGAGTAAATGCTATCACTACATGCCCATATGGCTGGTGGAAAGCTCTATGGTTACAGTTTTGCATAAAGCTAATTTTTCCCTACATCAAAGGAATAAATTTTTGTTTAACTATCATGGTGGTTGTTAAAAATTGAGAACGTTCCTCCAACTCAATCCCAATTAAACATCATCATTAAACCTAATCAATTAATTTAGAGTGATGAGATCAACATGATAATCCAAGAACCACATACTCAAGATGTCCATAACCGGGGACACGGCTAACCATGATTAGTTTATACACTCTGCAGAGGTTTGCGCACTTTTCCCCACAAGACTCGATCTCCTCCGTTGAATTTCTTGCACTACATGATGTTTGAGAAACGGATGACCGAGACACAGTCTTTCAGAAGCATTAACTCTCTACACTGGGTAGACTGTACCATCTACAACCCACTACATCTGCTAGTCTACCTCTTCAAGAGCTCACGCAACTTACTCAACTATGCCAGAGCCCATATATGCTTGCGGCTGCACACGGAAGTTTCTAGCATGAATAATCTTATGATCCCTTTGAGCCTGGGTGGCGAACGGTAGGATGATCACACGGGTACTCCGGGATATCCTAGGACAACACTGGATTCTCCTAGTGCCCTGACAACCACTGGGTACTCCAGGGTGCCTCAACCAATCCACCCAGATGTGTATTTAAGTAGCCACCTTAAGTTAACCATTAATTAACAATACTCACATCTGTCATGGATACACTCACCCAATCCACGTCTACGAGCATAGCATAGCAATCCTGAGCATAACGTAGAAGTAACTCCCAAAGGTTTGATACTAAAAGGGCAATAGGTTCTACCTCATCATCTACTTCCCAAAACCCACATGTTATAACAGATCCTAACCATGCAATGTTCGAGGGTTGATCTAATGCATAAAAACTGGGTAATAAAGGGATATGATCAAAGTGTTACTTGCCCTGCTGATGATCCGCAAAACCTAGAGACTCGTAGTAGCACGCTTCGCACTCCGGGTACTCTATCGCAAACAAACAATAACATAAATAAGCACTCAACTAGAAGCACGGGTAAAACTCAAATAAGAGATCTAACTAGAAAGTTCAACTGAAGAACTCCGGTTTGCAAAAAGAATCAAATCAAACGGAGCAACGAAACTCAACTACGAAAGAAAGAAGATTTGTTTACTAATCTGGACTAAAGTCAAATTTTACAGTACCAAAATCTTGTTCAAGTTGGTTAAAAAGAAAGAGGGCTTCGAGATGAAGATCTAGGCGCTTGTTTCACCTGAATCGGATAAACAAGCGAAAAGATAAACTAAAACGAAGATGAGGGCAGAAATCACGATCGAAAATAATTGCGGAAGTACCCTGAAAAAGTAAAACTAGACGAACAGGCTAACGAACGAACGTTCGCTGTCTGCGGCTAACAGACGAACAGCGTTCGTTAAAACGAACGTACGGACGAACGTCCGCTATTTAACTAAACCGAAAAAACTAAACCAATCTGAAAAAAACTAAAAACTAGATCTAGGGTTTCGAAAAAAAATGATCGGTTTTTCCGGGAGAACCGGCGGCGGGCAGCGGCTACCTCGGCGGGGTCGACGGTGGCGGGGCTGCTCCGGCGGCGGGGTTGACTGCGGCGGCTCCGGCGGCGGGACGGGGCGACGGCGAAGCTAGTGGCGGCGTGGGCGGGGCTAGGCTTTCGGGGGCGGCGGCTGGGGTGGCTGCGGGCCTCGGTCCTCGGCTTATAAAGCCGGCCGGGTTACTGTCTGCCTCGGGCACGGCCCGGTTAGGTCGGTTAGCTTTTTTTTAAATAAATCCTGACGCAGAAAAACTAATAAAAGAAATACTGAACGGAGTCCAAAAATCCTGAAATAAATTTTCTCGGTCCTGTAATAATATTTCGGAGAAAGTGAACATTTATTTGGGTCTCTAATGCAATTTTGAAAAACGCATTTTTTTCCTAATTCAAATAAAATAGCAATAAAACTCCAAATAAAATTCTTATTTGATTTTAATATTTTCCTCCAATACTTCTTTATTTTGGAGAAGTCATTTTATCCCCTCTCTTTTATTTTAACATTGGAAATATTCGAAGAGAAAATAATTAAAACCAAATGATCCTCTTTTCAAAATTTGAGAAAAACTCAATTATGAATATAACGAAATCCCCAACTCTCTCCGTGGGTCCTTGGGTTGCTTAGTATTTCTAGGATCAACCAAAAATGCAATAAAATATGATATGCAATGATGACCTATTGTATAACATTCCAAATTGAAAATTTGGGATGTTACAAACCTACCCTCCTTAAAATGAATCTTGCCCTCGAGATTCGGGTTGGCTAGAAAATAGGTGCGGGTGGTGCTTCACTAAGTCTTCCTCTCGTTCCCAGGTGGCTTCATCCGCGGTATGGTGGCTCCACTGAACTTTGCAGAACTTGATAATCTTGCTGCGTGTGACTCGGCTGGCAAACTCGAGAATCTTCACTGGTTTCTCCTCGTAGGTCAAATTGTTATCCAACTGAATTGCTTCCAGTGGCACTGTATCTCTCAGAGGAATATCGGCCATCTCTGCGTGACACTTATTCAATTGGGAAACGTGGAACACATCGTGAACTCCTGACAATCCCTCGGGCAGTTCCAACTTGTAAGCAACTTCTCCCATACGTCCCAAAACTTTGTATGGTCCCACAAAACGTGGTGCTGACTTTCCCTTAACTCCAAAACGCTTAACTCCTCGAAGTGGGGACACACGAAGATATACTCTGTCTCCAAATTCGTAAATTGTCTCCTTGCGTTTAGAATCCGCATAGCTCTTCTGCCTGGACTGGGCTACCTTGAGTCTATTGCGAATTAGTTTAACCTTCTCTTCAGACTCCTTAATCAAATCTGGTCCAAACAACTGACGGTCTCCAACTTTATCCCACACCAACGGTGTCCTGCACCTCCTTCCGTACAAAGCTACGAAAGGGGCCATCTTCAAACTGGCTTGATAACTGTTATTTTAAGAGAACTCTGCATACGGCAGATTGTCGTCCCAACTAGGTCCATAATCTAGCGCACAAGCTCTCAACATGTCCTCCAGAATCTGATTGACTCTCTCAGTCTATCCATCTGTCTGTGGATGAAAGGTTGTACTGAACTCTAGCCTGCTACCCAAAGTCTCATGCAACTGATTCCAAAACTTTGAGGTAAACTGGGTTCCTCTATCTGATACAATGGTCCTCGGAACTCCATGCAGACATATGATCCTGGTCATGTATATCTTTGCCAACTTAGCACTGGTGTAAGTGGTCTTCACTGGGATGAAATGAGCTACCTTCGTCAACCGATCGACTACAACCCACATCGAGGCATAGCCTGCATGAGTCCTGGGCAAACCCGTGATAAAATGCATGCCTAACTTATCCCACTTCCATTCGGGTATCGGCAATGGCTGTAGCAAACCTGCTGGCTTCTGATGCTCTGCCTTTACTCTCTGGCATACATCGCATACCGCTACATACTCGACAATATCCTTCTTCATCCCGGTCCACCAGAAATTGTCCTTCAAATCCAGATACATCTTGGTATTTCCTGGGTGAATCGAATACGGTGAATCATGGGCCTCCTGCAGAATCAACTTCCTAATCTCGGGGTCATTAGTCACATATACGCGATCCTCAAACCATAAAGTATCGTGCTCATCCTCATGAAATCCTTTAGCCTTTACTTTGCTCATCCTTTCCTTTATTTCGGCAATCTCTTTGTCAGTCTTCTGAGCTTCTCTGATCTTATCCATCAAAGCAGACTGAATTTCCAATGCTGCTACATAACCTCTCGGAACTATTTCCAAACATAGCTCGCGAAGATCCTCTGCTAACTCCTTGGGTAATCCTCCGGTCATGAGTGTATTAACATGACTCTTGTGACTCAACGTATCGGCTTCCAGGTTAGCCTTTCCGGGATGGTAGTGCAACTTCATATCATAATCCTTAATGAGCTCCAACCATCTCCTTTGCCTGAGATTCAACTCCTTCTGCGTGAAAATATACTTCAAACTCTTGTGATCCGTGTATACCTCAATGTGGTTTCCGATGAGAAAATGTCTCCAGGTCTTCAATGCATGAACTACGGCTGCTAACTCCAAATCATGTGTAGCATAATTTAGCTCATGAGGTTTAAGTTTTCGTAAGGCATATGAAACAACTGTTCCCTCGTGCATAAGCATTGCGCCAAGTCCTCGATGAGAAGCGTCGCAATACACTTGATAATCCTTGCGTTGATCTGGAAGAATCAACACTGGGGCTGTAACCAAACGCTTCTTCAACTCCTGAAAACTGGCCTCACATTCCTCAGTCCGATTGAACTTGGTGTCCTTCTTCAACAACTCCGGCATGGGCTTTGCAATCTTAGAGAAATTCTCAATGAACCTTCTGTAGTACCCTGCGAGTCCAAGAAAACTCCGGATCTCTCCAACCGACGTGGGTGTTTCTGGCGTGGCGTGTCGGTTGCACTAGCGTAACGTGGTCATGTTGGTCGCGGGATCGAGTCAGGAGCTGCGCTCTTTGGTTTTTCAACCTTGGTGGGGTCTACTGCTATTCCCTCTCCGGATATAACATGTCCGAGGAATCCAACTTCCTTCAACCAAAACTCACACTAGCTGAACTTGGCATATAACTGATGTTCCCTGAGCTTCTCAAGAACCAAACTCCTCTTCATTCTTCGAGTAGACCAATATATCATCAATGAACACCACGACGAACTTATCCAAGAACTCCATAAACACCTTGTTCATCATGTTCATGAAATAGGCAGGCGCGTTAGTCAGACCAAATGACATGACGGTATACTCACATAGCTTGTACCTTGTGGTAAAAGTTGTCTTAGGTATATCCTGCTCTCAAATCTTCAATTGGTGGTATCCTGATCGCAGATCGATCTTGGAAAATACTTTAGCTCCTTGCAACTGGTCAAACAAATCATTGATCATCGGCAGTGGGTACTTGTTCTTGATCATCACTTCATTCAATGCACGATAATCAACAACCATCCTTAATGATCAATCCTTCTTGTCCACTAGAAGTACTGGTGATCCCCAAGGTGTTGAACTTGGGCGAATATAACCTTTATCCAGTAACTCCTTAATTTGCTTCTTAATCTCCTCCAAATACTTGGCGGGCATCCGATACGGTCTCTTAGATATTGTCCCTGTGCCTGGCAAAAGCTCAATCAAAAACTCAATGCCTCTATCCGATGGCATGCCTGGCAAGTCCTCTGGAAATACATCAGGGAAATCCTTCACCACTGTACTTCCTCCTGTACAACTCCTGATAAGGAATTTACTTGAGTCCTCTTCGGCACATGCCGGGATACATACTTAATCCTTCTTCCTTCTGGGGTGGTGAGCATAATCGACTTACTGGCACAGTCAATGTTCCCTCCATACTTTGATAACCAATCCATGCCTAATATTATATCCAGTCCTTGTGACTCCAATACTATTAGGTCTGAGGGGAACACGTAGTTACCAATCCTTAATGGTAACCGATCACACCATAGGCTGGCCATATACTCTGCTCCTGGCAAGGTTACTAACATGGGTGACCTAAGGGCTTGGGTTGGCAAGTTATACTTATTCACAAATCCCTTTGATATGTATGAATGTGATGCACCAGTATCAAAAATAACGATTGCAGTAAATGACTTAACCAAAAACTTACCTATAACTGCATCGGGTTGTGTTTCAACCTCCTCCACGCTAACATGGTTCACTTGTCCCCTGTTGAAAGGGTTAGGTTTCTTCCCAGAGCTTCCATTGCCATTTCCATTCTTTGCTTCAGAACACTCTGTGGCGTAATGTCCATTCTTCCCGCACTTGAAACAAGTAATGTGACTTAGATCCTTCTTGGCAGGCGTTGCTAGGTTGGAACGGTTCTGGCCGTTGCTTCGTCCATTCCCATTTCCATTCTTGGGGCCACTATGGTTATGCAAACTTCCTCCATTGGAATTATGGCCTCCATTGTTATGGTGAACGTGTCCTCCCGAGTTCGGGGTAAACCGGGGCCTCTGCTGAGCTCCTGAATTGTACTTCCCTTGTCCATACTTCCTCTTGCGGTTGTCTATCTGCTGCTGCTTCCCTTCTATCATGAGAGCTCTATCTACCAACTCCTAGTAGTTGTTGAAGGTTGCCACCATCAACTGCATGCTCAGCTCATCATTCAGTCCTTCCAGAAACTTCTCCTGCTTAGCGGCATCTGTAGCTACGTCATCAGGGGCATAACGTGCTAACTTACTAAACTCATCCACATACTGGCCCACTGTGCGTCCTCCTTGGTGCAAGTTGCGAAACTCGCGCTTCTTCATGTTCATAGCTCCAGCTGAAACATGGGCAGTGCAGAATGCCTGCCGAAACTGGTCCCATGTAACAGTGTCAATGGGGCTGTGAAATTCTAACACCATGATGCTGCTGGTCCATCAAGCTGATGTGCGGAAAAACGCACTCTCTCCGCATCTGTGCATCCTGCAGTGGTCAGCTCCCTTCCAATCTTGCGGAGCCAATCATCTTCAACAATCGGCTCGGTGCTACTAGAGAACACCGGCAGATTCAGCCTTAGGAAACGGGCTAAGTGATCAACAGGTGGTGGTGGTGGTGGGTTGTTGTTGTTGTTGTTGTTCCCTAGGTTCTGATTCTGAACTAGTAGCTGCATCAAGGTATTCTACTGCTAGATCAACTGAGTGAGCTCCGGTGGGAAAGCAAATCCATTGTCACGTCTCGGAGGCATCTGATGGGTTTAGAAAAGGTGAGAAAACAGAATAGAATGAGGTCTAGAGGGAAAACACTACCCATATGCACATGAGACAAACACAATCATATCACTTCAATCAATTCAAACAAGGGCATACAATCGATCTAACTATCGTTACAAAAGTGCTCGGACTATACTATATACATGGGGGAATACTACTACTGATATGGTGGTCGACTAGAAGTTCTAATCGGTAGAAGACTTCATGATATCTGCTCCAGCTTCATCAACATAGTCATCATCGCTATCGTCGGGGTCCGAGTCGGTGTCGTCGATGATGATGTAGTCCTCCGAACGAATATCCTTGGAATCGTCGTCATCTCCTCCTAGCGCGGGGTCTCCCATGAATACTCCTAGCTTCCTTGTCAGGTCGTCATTCTTCTCCACGAGTATCATCATTGCCGCATCATATCCATCGCGTGTAGACTTGAGTTCTTCCTCTAGCTCCGTGATCCTGGTCATTGCCTTCTTCAGATCTATCATGCCTGCGCACATCTGATTCTCCTGGCGACGAATGTGCTGGTTTAACTCCTGGATGAAAGCTACAATGGACCTATCCCTCCTGGTGCTGATCATCTCCCATTGCTCATCTCAGCGCCCACAAATTTGGTAGATAGTATCCTTGAGATCCTTGTGGTAAACTCCTCCAATGCGTCCCATAGTGATGTGGGCTGCCATGCTCTCTCCTAGACTCCAGGTTGGTGCATCAAAGGAAAACTCTATAGGCTCAGTGACTGGCATGAACGTCCTTCCGGGAACTTGAACTCGAATCATCCAACGCTCCTCTTCTGGTAAAGTGGCGATGTAGGTCCCGGTGACGCTTGGTATTCCAATGTTCAGGTACCTAGTAACTTGCTTCAAGTGTCGTCCAAAAGGAGTGTCTTCATCCGGTTGTGTAAACTTGTTCCTTGAGTCCGCCATCCTATAGAGTAGAAAAGGAGAGGAGTCAGAAATGAGTGGAGAGGAGTGACCTAGGGTTTTAGCTTAGTGGTCGTGTCCTACAGTCAGCGTGTGCTCGGATACCATCTTGTAGCGACCAGACCTCAAACAATCTAGTCTCTGTGCATCAGTGTTATCCCTGGATCGGTAATGCTGACACGCATAGTACTTGAGGATTTATAACAGAGTTTCAATCAC
Organism: Aegilops tauschii subsp. strangulata; assembly: GCF_002575655.3. NCBI lineage: Eukaryota > Viridiplantae > Streptophyta > Magnoliopsida > Poales > Poaceae > Aegilops > Aegilops tauschii. The sequence continues at coordinate 596,792,977 of NC_053037.3, forward strand.
ACACTTATTACAACGAATGTCTCAAAAGAGAACTTATTATAATAATATGGCTTAAGGCGATCTAAAAACGATAACAGCGGAAGCCTTGGAAGATAAAGTCAGTCCATCAAACTCCAACGGCATAGCTGAGTGAACGACAACGACCTATGGCACCTTACTCGTCGTCTGAAAAGTCTGCAACATGAAATGTTGCAGCCCGAAATGGGTCAGCACATGGAATATGCTGGCAAATGTAACACATATAGAATGAACCGAGTATATGCTATCACTACTAGCATATATGGCTGGTGGAAAGCTCTATGGTTACAGTTTCGCATAAAGCCAATTTTTTCCTACATCAAAGGAATAAATTTTTGTTTAACTATCATGGTGGTTGTTAAGCATTGAGAAGGTTCCTCCAACTCAATCCCAATTAAACATCATCATTAAACCCAATCAATTAATTTACAGTGATGAGATCAACATGATAATCCAAGAACCAGATACTCAAGATGTCCATAATCGGGGACACGGCTAACCATGATTAGTTTATACACTCTGCAGAGGTTTGCGCACTTTTCCCCACAAGACTCGATCTCCTCTGTTGAATTTCTCGCACTACATGATGTTTGAGAAATGGATGACCGAGACACAGTCTTTCAGAAGCATTAACTCTCTACTCTAGGTAGACAGTACCACCTACAACCCATTACATCTGCTAGTCTACCTCTTCAAGAGCTCACGCATCTTACACAACAATGCCAGAGCCCATATTGGCTTGTGGCTGCACACGGAAGTTTCTAGCATGAATAATCTTATGATCCCTTTGAGCCTAGGTGGCGAACCTTAGGATGATCACATGGGTACTCCGGGATATCCTAGGACAACACTGGATTCTCCAGGTGCCCTGACAACCACTGGGTACTCCAGGGTGTCTCAACCAATCCAACCAGATGTGTATTTAAGTAGCCAACTTAAGTTAACCATTAATTAACAATACTCACATCTGTCATGGATACACTCACACAATCCACGTCTACGAGCATAGCATAGCAATCCTGAGCATAACGTAGAAGTAACTCCCAAAGGTTTGATAATAAAAGGGCAATAGGTTCTACCTCATCATCTACTTCCCAAAACCGACATGTTATAACAGATCCTAACCATGCAATGTTCGAGGGTTGATCTAATGCATAAAACTGGGTAATAAAGGGATACGATCAAAGTGTTACTTGCCTTGCTGATGCTCCGCGAAACCTAGAGACTTGTAGTAGCACGCTTCGCACTCCGGGTACTCTATCGCAAACAAACAATAACATACATAAGCACTCAACTAGAAGCACGGGTAAAACTCAAATAAGATATCTAACCAGAAAGTTCAGCTGAAGCACTCCGGTTTGCAAAAAGAATCAAATCAAACGGAGCAACGAAACTCAAACTACGAAAGAAACAAGATTCGTTTACTAATCTGGACTAAAGTCAAATTTTATAGTACCAAAATCTTGTTCAAGTTGGTTAAACAGAAAAAGAGCTTCGAGACGAAGACCTAGGCGCTTGTTTCACCTGAATCGGATAAACGAGCGGAAAGATAAACTAACACGAAGATCAGTGCAGAAATCACGATCGAAAATAATTGCGGAAATACCCTGGAACAATAAAACGAGACGAACAGGCTAACGAACGAACGTTCGCTGTCTGCGGCTAACGGACGAATAGCGTTCGTTAAAACGAACGTACGGACGAACGTCCGCTATTTAACTAAACCGAAAAAAACCAAACCGATCTGAAAAAAACTAAAAACTAGATCTAGGGTTTCGAAAAAAACCGATCAGTTTTTCCGGGAGAACCGGCGGCGGCTACCTCGGCGGGGCGGGGCGGCGGCGGGGTCGACAGCGGCGAGGCTGCTCCGGTGGCAGGGTCGACGGCGGCGGGCGGCGGCGGCTCCGGCGACGGGACGGGGCGGCAGCGGAGCTAGCGGCGGCGGCGGCTGGCGAGCGACGGCGGTGGCGGCGGCAGCGCGGGCGGGGCTAGGGTCTCGGGGGCGGCAGCTGAGGTGGCTGCGGGCCTCGGGCCTCGGCTTATAAAGTCGGTCGGGCTAGTGTCCGGGTCGGTCACGTCCCGGTTAGGTCGGTTAGCTTTTTAAAAAAAAATTGACGCAGAAAAACTGATAAATGAAATACTAAACGGAGTCCAAAAATCCTGAAATAAATTTTCACGGTCCTCTAATAATATTGCGGACAAAGTGAACATTTATTTGGGCCTCTAATGCAATTTTGAAAAACACATTTTTTTCCTAATTCAAATAAAATAGCAATAAACTCCAAATAAAATTCTTATTTGATTTTAATATTTTTCCTCCAATACTTCTTTATTTTGGAGAAGTCATTTTATCCCCTCTCATTTATTTTAACATTGGAAATATTCAAAGAGAAAATAATTAAAACCAAATGATCCTCTTTTCAAAATTTGAGAAAAACTCAATTATGAATATAACGAAATCCCCAACTCTCTCCGTGGGTCCTTGAGTTGCTTAGAATTTCTAGGATCAACCAAAAATGCAATAAAATATGATATGCAATGATGACCTGTTGTATAACATTCCAAATTGAAAATTTGGGATGTTACAATCAGTAAGGGAATATTGTAAACATGCAGTAGGACAAAATCTTTCTTGGCACTTTTAGAGGACGATCCTCTCAAACATAAAGTTTCAACCAGATAAATAACAGTCAATCAATTTCAACAAAAAGGTGGAACTATGAGCCATAATTCTACAACTATAATGCAAACTACACATAGACATTGTTCATAATTAATTTGCACTAGTTACTAAACTTAATTAATACACAATTGTTCTCCCACTCAAATCAATATCTCTCATAATTGATAGTGAGTGATTCAAGATCCAAGCCTAGTTCTCGGCCATTGATGTGGACATCACTAAAGACGAGAATTTTGACCAGTGGGCAAACTTTTGCTGATCATATCTCCATATGAATCTTGTTCATCCGTCGATGCTTTGTACTCCGAGCTCAGAATGATTCTGCTAGAACTTCAAGACAACCGAGTGTTATCTACAAGCATGGTCTGACCATCCCCGCCATACACCTCACGTCTTGTTTGTACTCATGTGGACATGACACACTCTGGAATGCTACGTCACTGGTAGGCGTCGGTGCTATACAAACAGTTTAAAACCCCTTTCCACGACGGCATTTGGAACCGTTGCCTAGTGAGTGTGGGTGATTAGGGGATCCTTCCCACACGACCCAGAAACCGTCGGGGATATGCCCTCCTGGCACACACGCTCGGCAAAATGAGGTCGTGTGCGAGCGGCGAGCGACCAAATATGGTTATACGTACAATAGTGCTCAAAAAATACAATTATATAGGCGAAATCATTTCCGATCGTAAGTACATCCCACACAGTCAGTCCCCGCGAAACATTTACGTTCGTATATACATCCCACACAGTCGCTGCAAGGAAAACGTTTCCGTTTGTAGGTACATCACACACAATTTTCCCCGTTAAATCGTTTGTGATGGGGTTCCCATCGCACACAATATTAAAAAAATTATCGTTTGCATTATTGAATGCATCGCACACGGTGCGTAGAAGAAACTATGTGGCAAAGGCTATCCATCACACACGGTTTTTATGCGGTAAACATTTGCGCAAGGTGGCCTAACGCAAACAGTTTTGAAGAGAATGTCGTGTGTGATTGTTCATCGATCCAACATGGTTTATTCCTAGAAACTGTGTGCGTTGCCTTAGGTCGTCGCCCACGGTATTTTCTCAATAACAGTTTGAAATAGCAAAAACCAATTAGCAGGCTAATTGCCCTATTATTAATAATCCATTTATTAATCTAATTGTCATTCATATTAAACACATAATATATTTCATTCCCATATTAAGGAACCAGGATTTCATAATTGAAATACATCAGAGTACAACATGATATAGCTTCAACACTCAGCTACCCCATTACACAACTGCACCAGCACCAAGTTTCGCATGCAACATCTAGAACCTTTCGAAAATAGCATCATAGATGGTATGTAGACAGATGCAACTCATCGGGAAAACTGCTGAAGCGGAAGGCAAATATTGAGCCTTCATTGATGTTGAAGGTCTTTGCAACTTAGGCCAGTGCCTGTGGATGATTGACCGTCCATCGTTCGTCCTCTTCAGGAACACTTCAATATTGAACCGTGGGTGTTATATGAATACCTTCCTCCCCTCCTGTCCATACAGGTGGTTTGAGAGGTAATCATCAGAAAACTGTTTTGGAAAGGCCTGAAAACAAGGATGTGCATAAATATCTTCTCTATATTGAAAATGGGGCAAAGGAATAAAAAAGACAAGGTATGATAGTTAGTACCATCATGTAGTGAACTGATGTCTTCTTCATTGTGCAGACAAAGATCTTGTTGTTTCTTGTCGCCAATTTATTTATCCTAACAATCTTTCTGAGTTTCTTTACTTGATTGATATTCATGGACAACTCATTTCCCCATATGCAAAAAGGGTCGAACAGTGGGTCAAAACCTCTGACAGCAGGACCTACATGTGCAAGACCAAATTGTTAAAAACCTAAGTATTAGAATGGTTCCTGCAATTGCACAATAATGTGCTATTAGACAACGGACCATGCATGTGCTAACCTTGATTGTAAACCTCGGTGCTTCCCATTATATTGTTTCCCTGCAACACATATAAGGTAGTTAGTCATCATGTTAAGTAAGGGTTCGCATGCTATCAGTAAAATATGTTGATGAAAAATAAGCACATTGCAGATTCATCAGATTAATTCAAGCCACATGGAAAACCAATTTATCCAAACCAAGCATCATTAAAAACTAGGAAATATAGCAATTGTATATGTTTCCCATGTATTAAGTGCAGCCAAATTCGATTATTCCTCACATGCACAACAATACAAAATTATACCCACGACAATTGGACATTTCATTGCAGAACTGAACAAAGTAGTTAACTAAACACCACAACAAATGAACCAAACATTAACTGAGCACCACATTGCACAATATAACATACTCCTAATAGAAGATCAGACAGTTAACCAAACCAAGCATGCTTAACAACTTGGAAATATAGCAATTGTATTTGTTTCTCATGTATTTAGTATAGCCAAATTCAATTTATTTCTCACATGGTATACAATAACAGAATGCACCCACAACAATCGAACATCGCATTGCAGAATGGAACCAAACAGTTAACTAAACACCACAACAAATGAACCAAACGTTAACTGAGCACCACATTGCACAATGTATAACATACTAGAAGATCAAATAGTTAACCAAACCAAGCATGCTTGACAACTTGGAAATATAGCAATTGGATATGTTTCTCATGTATTTTGTAAAGAAAAAATCGATTTATTTCTCACATGGAAGACAATACAAAATTGCACCCTGAAGAATTGAACATCACATTTGCAGAATTGAACCAAACAGTTAATTGAACACGACAACTAATTAACCAAACAGTTAATAAGTGAGCACCACATTGCACGACATATAGAAAATATACACTAGAGCAACAGATTACATGGTAAATGTAGATAGCACAATTCACTAGAGTTTGTTAAGGAAAGGCAGGAGCGGCACACGCAACGGGTAAACCGAGCATGCTTAACTGGCGTAGCTAGCAAATGGCAAGGTGCTCCTCCAAGATCTGGGGGTCGGCACGAATGGCAGCCATCGCGACCTCATACACGCGTGCGGCCGCGATTTTCTTCTCCGCTGCCAAATGCTCCTTGAGATCCTGGCTATACTGCGTGCACCATGGCTTAGGGCGACTCTTATTTGGTGGAGCGAGCGGTGATTTGGGTCGAAGGTGTCGCGCTCGCGCTGGCGGTCGGGGCATGTGGGATGTGGAAGGAGGAGGAGGATGGGGGTCGGGTGTGGATTACCTGCCTGGATAGGCGAGGCTGAGCAGTGTGAAGGAGGTTCGCCGGCGAGGGGGGCGGCGCTGCAAGCAAGGAGTGAAGGTTTCAACTTGGAAAGGAAGGCAGAAACAGGGGAAATGTGGCTTTTGGTAAGGGGAAGGGGCGGGGGGTAGATATTTCCGCGGAAGCCGAAAATTTGGAATCGCTTCAGTGAAAAAACTGGCGCCCAAAGTGTCATCAGACACGGTCCCTTATTCAGAACTGTGTACGATATGTGAACATCACAAACGATTCAGATAGCTTAACCCGTGTGCGATGAATTTGAACGTCAAAAATTTTGGTTCCAATGTCCCTGGTTATAGTGCTCATCCACGTCATCGCATAATTTGGGTACACAAAGGAGACTACAGCACACCCACACTTCTTAATCGAGCAAGTTCAGCAATTAAAAAGAGCTAGCTGGCCTAAACATTACTCTAAAAAATTATAGACCAGTGCTCTTAATTAAATAAAACAAAGAGTACTACTACGGCTGGTGCTCGTCGATCTCCGCCGCCTCCTCCATGTCCAGCTCGCGTCCGACAGTCGACTAGGGAAGGGGCTCCATGGCATCCATCGCACCATACTCGGCAAGCATCTCGCCATCTGCGTCCGCCATCTCTTTGTAAAAAGCGGCCACGAGCTGGGCGTGGGCGAGCGACATCTGGGCTTTCATGCGCTCCATCGTGGCACGGTATGCTGCACAGGAATGGACAGCTACTTGAACGCTCTCGGGGATTGCCAACTCTTTGGCCGTGGGTTGCCGACCGTTGTCGGAGAAGCTTCTTTCGATTTGTGCAGTCACCGCCATGAGCTGGGCGTGGGCGGCCTCGACATGGTCCTGTGCGGCCTCCATCAGGGCTAAGGCCGCCGCTGCGGAATGGATAGCTGTTGTGCCGCTCCCGCCAGTTGCTATCCCCGATGCAAATGTTGCTGCCGCCGCCTGAAAAGCAATAGCGGCCCTTTGGGCTGCCTTGGCCACCCGGTCGCATATTCCGGTGGCCCTCACAAAGCTTGTTAGCACGCGCCCAGCGGCTGCGGCCACGCTCTCGCCGGAGTGGGCCGCCGAAGTTACCCTCGGGACGCGGGTCCACGTCCCCATCTTTCATAGGCGACGATTGAATAGTGAAATGTTATTTGGGGAGCGAGCTAGTGTGCTTGACACGCCGGCTATGGACTGTAGCCGATGAACCTTCTCGCGTAAGCCATAGGTGTACTATACACCAACGGTGCTCCAGCATATTTTGTACTGCATCTCACACGGTTGGTGATAATAAACTGTGTGGGATCTACTTGATTTTTCATCTTGATTTGAATTACATAATGGGGTCACATCTGCAAAGCGTGGTGTTTGAATTGCTAGAACTTCTATCTGTAGTGAACATGCAACTATAGGTGTGTCGTCAACAAATTTGGAATTATTCAGGGTTTGTTTGGACATTTTTATGGTTTTCTAGGCATTTCAGGTGCACAATTCAAAATTAAACAACATGCACATACTCCGGTGCACCAAAATGGGTTGTAAAATGATATATGTGTCCATGGGTTGATGGTTACGTCCCATTCAAGAAATGGAGATTAATTTCAAACACCACGGCACCGAGGCTCTCCGGCAAACGTTGAGGTGCTTGCTTTTGTAATTCTAGTAAATACAAAACTCGGCTAAAATCCATGAACCTTGGCATGTTATCATGGAACGACATCAAGATGCTGGGGTAAAAAAATATTGTCCCATTTGGGCCAGGTTATGGAATAAGCTTCTCGCAAACCAGAGCTTCTCTCACAACAAGCATGATGATTTCGGTAGGGAACGTGCCACCTTGGGGGATGAAACGATATTTGTTGCATCTTCTTACTTTCAAAAAAATTCTCGTGTCAACATAGAACAACATGGGTGTTTGCAATTTTTTGGGATATTTCGGGGTTTGCGTGGACATTTTTATACATTAACTGAGTTTTCTATGCATTCATGTGGATAATTCAAATTTGAACTACATGCACATGCTCTAGTGCATATAAACGGGTTGAAAAATCAAATGTGTGTCCTTGGTTGCAACCTTAGGTCCCATGCAAGAAATGGGAACGAATGTCAAACACCTTTGCCACCGTCGATCGGCCGCTAACATTGAGATACATGGTTTTCAAATTCTAGTAAATCGAAAACTCATCTAAAATTCATGAAACTTGACATGCAATCATGGAACAACAGCAACATGCAGTGGTAAAAATATTGTCCCATTTGGGGCAGGTTGGGGTATAAGCTTCTCACAAACTAGAGCTTCTCGCAACAAGCCTCATGGTTACGGTAGGGAACGTTTCACCTTTCTGGACGAAACGATATCCGTTGACTCTTCTTGATTTCAATTTTTGCTCTAGTGTCAACATATAGAACAACAGGAGTGTTGCGTTAAATTTTGAAATTTTTTGGCGTTCGTTAGGACATTTTTATGCATTAATTGACCTTTCAATGCATTTATGTGCATAATTCAAATTTGAACTGCATGCACATGCTCTAATGCATATAAATTGGTTGAAAATTCAAATTTGTCTCCTTGGTTGCATGCTTAGGTCCCATGCAAGAAATGGGAACGAATGTCAAATACCTTGCCACCGTCACTCGGCCACAAACATTGAGATACCTGATTTTTAAATTCTAGTAAATCCAAAACTCGTCTGTAATTCATGAAACATGGCATGCTATCATGGAGCAGCATCAACATGCCGTCGTAAAATTTGTGTCCCATTTGGGGCAGGTTTGGGTATAAGCTTCTCACAAACCAGAGCTTCTCACAACAAGCCTGATGGTTTCGGTAGGGAATGTTTCACCTTTCTGGACGAAACTATAGCCGTTGCCTCTTCTTGATTTAAATTTTTTTTCTCTAGTGTCAACGTAGAACAACATGAGTGTTGTGTTAAATTTTGGAATTTTTGGGGTTCGTTAGCACATTTCTTTTGCATTAATTGATTTTTCAATGCATTTATGTGCATAATTCTAATTTGAACTACATGCACATGCTCTAATGCATATACATTGGTTGAAAATTCAAATATGTGTCATTGGTTGCATGCTTAGGTCCCATGCAATAAATGGGAATGAATGTCAAACACCCTGCCACCGTCACTCGGCCGCAATCATTGAGATACCTGGTTTTTAAATTCTAGTAAATCCAAAACTCGTCTGAAATTCATGAAACCTAGCATGCTATCATGGAATGACACCCGACATGCCATGGTAAAGTTTTTCCCATTTGGGGCAGGTTTGGGTATAAGCTTCTCACAAACCAGAGCTTCTCACAACAAGCTTGATGGTTTCGGTAGGGAACGTGCCACCTTTGGGGACGAAATGATACCTGTTGCCTGTTATTGTCAACATAGAACAACGGGAGTGTTGTGTTCAATTTTGGAATTTTTCAGGGTTTGTTTCGATATTTTTATATATTAACTGGGTTTTCTAGGCATTTTATGTGCATAATTCAAATTTGAACTACATGCACAAGCTTCAGTGCATATAAATTGGTTGAAAAATCAAATATGTGTCCTTGGGTGCATGCTTAGGTCCCATGCAAGAAATGGGAATGAATTTCAAACACTAGCACTATTGACTGCCGGCAAAACGTTGAGATACTTTGTTTTAAATTCTAGTAAATCCAAAACTCGTCTGAAATTCATGAAACTTGGCATGCTATCATGGAATGGCACCCGACATGCTGTGGTAATTTTCGTGTCCATTTTGAGAGAAGGCGCACTCGAATAACAGTCAACAAAGGCATTTTGAAACAACTAGCTGCCACTCTAACATCGCAAACGTTTTAGATAGAACACCCGTATGTACATTGATAGCTTCCCCAGTAAGCCAAGGGAAAATGTGCCAGGCAGGATTTGTTTAGCTCTTCATCGCAAACGTTTTAGATAGAACACCTGTATGTAAAGTGAGAGCTATGGTCTTCCGCAGTAAGCCAAGGGAAAATTCGCTGCCCAGGATTTGTGCATCTCTTCAACGCAAACGGTTCAGATTGAATTAGGCTTGCAAAGCGAGACTTCGGCGCTAAGCAAAGAGAAAATTTGGCAAGCAGGATTTCTACCTTCCTTCAACGCAAACGGTTTTTTCGGATGACCCGTGTGTGCAACCACATACAGACAATTTGGTAAGATTTGCATCAGTCATATTGGGTATGTTGCCATTTGACAAACTGGAAAGACTGACATTTGTTGATCTAGTAACATTGCCATTTTTCAATCCTTGTAACACTGCGATTTGTCAAAATATGTAGTTAAAAATCAATAGCACTATCTAATTTTTGCGACTAAAATTCAGTAATTATGCATAGATTTCATTCATAGATTAAGCAGTCATGCTTAATTTATACAAACAGTTGAACTTTACAGCTAAACCGACCAAACTTTTCCCCAATTGTTGCCAACCATGTACTGAAATAGCTAGTTCAACTATATATACTAGCTAATTTAAGTACGTTGTACAATTCCACCACATCTATAGTCAGATGAACTGAACAAAATAGCCCCTAAATACTACTACAGAGGGGCTTTGTATTACTTCCTGCAGCCTCCCCTCTGCCGAGCGCGCTTAGTAAGAGGAAGAGGAGGAGGAGGCTACCGACGAACTGGACAACTGCAATACAGTGTCTGCCGCTGCTGCACCTTCAGCGACGCTCACCTCGAACACCCTCTGCCGCTCCAGACGACCGCTCTCGAAGCGGTGGTTCTCCTCGTAGATCTCATGATTCTTCACCTCTGCGTCGGCGTGTGCCGCGGCCATGGCGGCGGTAAGGCTCTTTGCGTGCTCGACGAGGCGCTCCTCCTCCTCACGCAAGAACTCGATGTAGCGCACAAGGTCGCTGCTGCACGTGCGGGCCTCCACCTCCGCCTCCCTCCTGTGGGGGGCGGTGGCGGAGTGGGGGATGATCCTAGCGGTCAATGGTAGGCTAGAGGCCACGGAAGACGACGATGGGGTGGCGGTCACGACCACCATCTCCCGCCTTCGGGCCACGGTGGCGCAGCGGGTGATGGCCATGGTGGCCGGCACTAGATTGATGGCCACGGCGGCGGAGCGGGTGATGGCCCTGGCTTTCGACGGAGCTGTGGCGGCAACGGCGGCCGGCAACAGCTGCTGACGGGCACTGGCGTGTGGTGCGTGTACCGCGCGCACCCAACTGGGACGCCGCGCGCACTATACTACCTCGAGGACTGCGCCGCCGCCACGGTGTAGCCTCCCAGCTGGAGCTGTTCTCTGATGACGGCGGAGTGGCTGAGCGACGACGACGGTCCGGTACCATTGCCGATTTTGGGAGAAGCAGACGAGATAAGCTACAGGGAGAGAGGGGGAAATGCGACGCAGGACTCGTCGGCCGTGACGGTATATATAGTAGGCTGATAAGCATTGGGATTTTGGGGCATTTCGCGGAGTCGGGCGAGAATCTTGCGCGGGAACCTGCACGGGAACGGGCTCAGCACCGTTTGGCCAAAAGAACGCCCCTGCGCGCAGCTTAAGCTTGCGCTCAAACGTCTGCGGCAGCGGGGTAACAAGACGTGCGAGAGAAGGACGAAAGGACATGTAGACATGATGAGATGAAAACAGACCACACTAGGGAACCCATCGGTGATGAATTCATCAATCGCAAACGGTTGTACACTAGCAAGCGTTTTCCCACAACACACACGGCTTATTCCATCCCAAACAGGTCGGGTGGATCAACTGTATGCCACGTATACACATTATCAAAAAGTAATGCAGTAGACCTTCTTTAACATATGTTAAAAAATAAATAAAAATAAAAAACAAGGACCTCGAGGTTAAATTAGCTGAGGGAATGGGGCATTTCGGTCATTTGATGACCGAAATGACCCATCCTATCAGCTAATTTAACATCAACACAACTTCCCATCCAGTCACCCATCACATGGCTGCTCCAGCCTGAGCACACTTAACTTGACACTACTAGGGAAAACCTTACACACAGAACTTTAGCAGTAGCGCTTGTTAAAAAAGCGCGCTACTGCTACACAGCAGTAGCGCGTGCAGAATAAACGCGCTGCAGATACACATATAGCAGTAGCACGTCTCATTGTAAAAGCGCTACTACTAAAATTCCCACCACTAAGCCAATAGGCCACACATAGTAGCGGTCTTTCGGAAAACGCGCTACCGCTAATATTGTTGCAGCAGCGAGTTTAGGTGTAAGGCGCTACTGCTAACGAAAAGAAAGTAAAATGAAAAACAAATAGAAAAGTAAAGGAAAATGAAAGAAATAGAAAAAGGAGAAAGGAAAAAATAAAATGTAAAGAAAAATAAATGAAAAACGGGAACAAAAGGAGGAAGGCATAGCAGTAGCACGTTTACTGAAACGCGCTATAGCTAACTTAGCTATAGCGCCTTTTCGGTAACGCGCTACCATTATGTTTCACTTAACCAGCGGTTTCCCTCTCCCCGGCCATCACTTCTCCCCCAAATCCCTCGCCCCACTTCGCCGCCGTCTCCCCAATTTGTCGTCACCCCACTTCGTCGCCGTCTCCTGCCGGCGTCGACGCCCGTAACCTCACCGTCTCCCCCCGAGGACGCGCTCATCCTCACCGCCGCCGCCCGAGGCCGCCCTCAGCCTCACCGCCGCCGCCCGAGGCCGCCCTCGACCTCACCGTCGCCGCCCTCGACCTCACTGCCGCCCGAGCCCGTCCAGGACCGCCGCTGCCCAAGCCCAAGCCTGCCCTCCCCGCCCCTACCTCCGTCGCCGAGCACCTCCCCGCCACCGTCTCTCCCCTCTCTGTAAGCCCCCACCCCTGCCCCCACCCCTCCTCTCTCTCTGCATTTTAGAGCAAAAATTAGTTTAGAGCAAAAGTTAGTTTATAGCAAAAAAATTAGTTTAGAGCAAAAGATATTAAGTAGTAGATGTTAGAGCAAAAATTAGTTTAGAGAAAAAAATAGGTTTACAGCAAAAGTTAGTTAGGGCAGTAGGGTTTAATTAGGGTTTTTGTTTTCATAGATGTTTTTTTAGAAGAAAAAATGAAGAAAATGTTGTAGCAGTGCTGCTAGTAGTATATAGTGATACTAGTAGATGTTAATTAGGTTAGGGCAGTAGTGGTACTAGTAGATGTTTTTTAGTTAGGGCCGTAGGGTTTTGCTAGGTTAATTAGGTTAGTAGTTCTGCTAGTAGTAGTGGTACAGGAGGTTAATTAGGTGAAGTTAAATGAATGACCTAAATGAATGAAATTAGTAGTTAACTGATTTTTTTCCTTTCATCATTATAGAGCACTGAAGTTAACTGAATTTTGTTCTATTAGTAGTTAAATGAATTTTCTTCTACACTTAGTTTTTGAATTAGCTTGTGAAATTTGGACATGTATATTTGGACATGTGGTTGCTCGTGTATATTTGGACATGTGTTGCGGTGTCGAAGATGGATATTTGAACACTGTTTCCAGGGAATGAAGCCGAGTGGCCTATGTTTTTTGGAATGTTGATTCATTTCCATTCCGGCAAATTTCAGGTGCTCGATTTGTCCAGTTTCTAGCAAAGGTCATGCTGAAATTTTCCATGAATTTCAGCATGACTTGTGCTACAAACTAGGACATATCGAGTGCCCGGGATTTGCCGCACCGGGAAGGAGTCAACGTTCCTGCAAAACATAGGCATTTTTATGTCATTATTCATTTTATTAGGTCTAGAATTAATTGATTACATTTAATCATAGGAAACATGGCTAGCAACGATGAAGGACAGGGTTCTGTTGATTGCGACGACGTCTACCTAGCGGCAGACGAATTTTTGAGGGAAGTCGATGATCAACAGATGTTGTTGCTGGGCCCACCTATCGCATCAGGGACTGATACCGACATGCAGACCGGCGATGAGACTGGCACCGGCGCCGATACCGGCGCCGAGACTAGCGGAACTGGTCTAGAACCGAAAGCAAAGAGGCCACGGAGCCTAAACCAGCTCATGACTACTAGACTGGTGGTCAGGGAGATGGACGACGGCATTTTTGAGCCAATAGCGCCCGAGGAAGCGCGATCGTGCTACGGCAATCAAATAGGCTGCATCGTACGGACAACCGCCACCATCAACGATGATAAACTACAGAAGATAGATAATATGAGGCCCTCCCTCCTAAAAAAGTTGCACCAGATATTCTTGTTCCCGGGCCGGAATGAAAAGGATTATAAAGATCCGGATAAGGACCCGGCAATGCAGAAGATAAACAAACACGCCATGACCAAGTTTAGCAATGCGTTGGCCGCTTGAAAAGCAAGGGTGAAACATCGGATCATCAACAAAAAGGAACACTACTCCGAGATTGTAAAGGATAATCCGACAATCACGGAATAGCACTTTGAAATATTCAAGGCGGCCTGTGAGGCCGAAGCTGCCAAAAAAAGTCAAAGTACATGAAGGGGCTTCAACAGAGGAACATGGGGTGCCACCACCTCGGAAGCCATGGTTACGGCGGGAAGAGGTCCATATGGGCCAAGGAGGACGCGGAACACGAGAGTCTGGGCATCCCGGACCCCTTGGCGAACTTCACCGTCCCGCAGGAGCGTGACATCCTCAGGGCACGGCACCATTGGGACGCAATCAATAAGGTTTTCAAGACGGATTCGGTCACGATGGAGTTCATGAGACTGCTGGTAATTTTAGTTTCTGATCAATTCGACTGCATGTTAGTCATATTTGTAAACGATCCTTGTGCCTTTTGTAGAGAGAGAAGCACAGGATTGCGGCCGAAAGCGACTCGCCGTCTGAGGCGTTGGCGAGGCCCAAGTGGGACACTCCATTCAACCGGGCGTTGAACATATTGAAAGGACTCCTGGTGGAGACTCGACCGTCGTATGGACGCGTGCACGGTGTCGGAGATCGCGTCACGTGGAAGAAGTACTACCGTGAGACCACGGAGGAGAGAAAGGAAAGACGATGGTTAACTGAATAAAACATCAACAAGAAGGTTGAGATTGCGGTTGAGAAGAAATCATCTGAGACAGTCGCAACAGCGGTAGCTGCCGCAAAACAGGTGGTTGCAGATATGTCTACTGTCTTGGTTCCGGCCATTTTCAATTGGAGCAGGCAAAATCCAGAAAAAAATGCAGCGGACTTTCCCCTTGCTGACTTCTTCGGGAGCAGCTCGACTAGCGTTGCACCAGCACCTGCACCTGCACCGGCTCATGCACCTGCTCCCGCACCGGCTCCGGCACCGGACGTGCTCGGCGGTGCTTCGTCTTTGGCTGAGCTCGACGCCCTCACAGTATCTGTCACACCGGCCCTCTTCAATAAATGTATAATCTCCAGTTTCTGTTGCCTTTTAGATGTCTCACATCACAGACATGTCTTTGCAGGCCAACGTAACCCTATGCACCATATTGTACACCATCGGGGACCAGAAGGTGGACGTGGGGAAGGCGACGATAATGAAGCCGAAGGAACCATTAATCCACGGCCAGCCGATCCCCCCGGACGTCTTCAAGGTTTCCGTGGCCAGTGTCAAACTGGGCCACGAGAATTTGGCTCCTCTGGTACTAGGGGGGATGACGACGAGATCCCGAGGCGGCTTGGTGATTGCAATGGGTGGGTCCTGTTGTGGCCAAAGAGTCTGCTTCGTCTAGAGGCGGCCGGGAGCACACCCACGAGCACGTAGTTAGGTATGAACATCAACACCCCACCTACCCAATTAGCGTCGGCTTTCGTGCTAGGTGATAGCGGATGGGGTGAGGAAGAGGCTCCATTAATCGCTGGTGACGTCGCCATAGATGAGGATGAGGATGACGATGACACTCAACAGTATTTCAAGACTAGCGCCTACTTAGGGTTTGAGCATCATGAGTCGGTGCCTGAATTGCCACCTCCGGAGTCTGAACATATTATGGATGACCTTCCGGTAGCAAAGAAGCCTAGGAAGAGACCAAGGAAAGGCAACAAAGCTGCTTCTATGATCCAGCCGCCTCGGGTTCAAGACCGTATGGATATCCCTGGTGCGGCAAAATGGCATATCCCCGGTGAACCAATCCAACCTAAAGCAGCACTAGGGGCCAGATTCGGCGATCTAAGGAGACTTCATGACGATGTGCTGCGGATAGAGAAAGGCGTCATCGCCTCAAAAAATCCAGGATACCCACTCTACGTGGTTAACGTGCCGCGGCAATTGTTGTACGTCAACACATTCCCCGCGGAGAAGTTATTCCTTCAAGTCGATTACATCTTTGACATGTTTCACTTGAAGAAGCTGGATTTTACGTTTGTCCGCCTTTATGCCTTGCACATGAACTACCTCATCGGGGTTGAGCAGATACCTCATATCTGTGTCGCTGACCGGTACTTCATGCACGAGGGCTTCTTGGGAGTCTGCACAGAGCACCGTCAATACGCGAGGGAATACAAGGAGGCGATTCTCGTTCCTTATCATCCCCTGTAAGTCATCCGCGCGGATATCCTTCCTTCGATTTCAATCATTCATTTGCATGGTGGAGGCTAGTTAATTTGAGGTGTACTTGTTTTGCGCAGCGGCGGGCGCGCCGTCCTCATCATCCTCTACCCCCGGTACACCCACGCTCTTTAGTTGGACTCGTCGAAGAACATTAACAAAAAGGATTACACCCACATCAAGTCTGTTCTCGATGGTGCAATGTTTTACTACGGCACACAGGGTGGAGAGGTCATGGACAAGAAGAAAAGGGACGGCGGGCTAGCCTTCAGCCATAAGACTAACTTCTGCTGCATCCAGCAGCCGAGTGATTCTCTTAATAATGGATTATATGTCCTACACCACATGCTGGAGTACAGACGGGATCACCAGAACCTTCGCATGTCACCTAGATCCGGCGATGCCCATATTATGCAATGGGCAAAGAACTTAGGAAATATCGAGGATCATCAACTTCGAGCTGAGTTCTATCACATCCAGCGCGAACTTTCCCAAATCATCATGAAGGAGGTCGTCGAAAAAATAGGGATATTCTACGAAGAAGGACAAATGTCGCGGGAAGACGTCCGAACAAACGTAGCCGCTCAGCGTCTCGACCTGAAGCCTTTTACTAAGCTCGGTCACTATCTCCCTGACTTGGATGGATGGCACGACATGTTGGAGTGATTGTCGACATATGACAATGTGTCCGTTTAGTCCATACTTTCTGTATGACAAAACTTTGAGTTATGCACAACAAAACTTTATTTGTGATATAATTAAACCGTCCTCCTCGACTAGCGAAGATCACCCTAGTTAGGGCATTTTGGGTACGATGAACTTTGTTATTTATGCTTATGATATGTTGCTTCTATTTTTGCCAAGTCTGTCTCTTTCGGTTGCTCAACTATATATGTTGCATATCATTGACTCATGTGACGATGCAGGTGCATAGATCATCGATGGCGAAGAAGTGCTACGCCAGGAGTATACGACGAGTGGCCGGAGTGTCAGGCCCAGGTGTACCGGTTTTCGAGCGACCACTTTGTGTTGAGAGATGATGATGAGAGACCACTTTGTGTTGGATGATGATTATGATGATGACATGATTTGATGAGACTATTTGTATGTATATGTTATGATTACATTTGTATGTGTATGATATGCTAAATATTATTGTATAAAGCCTATTCAAATACAAAACAAATATGCAGAAAAAAAATAGAAACTAATAAAACTAGCAGTAGAGAGGGGAATAAAGTTAGCAGTAGCCCTCCCTTACCAGTAGCACTTCCTGCTAAAAAGCGCTGCAGATATTAGCAGCAGCGCTCTGCACTAAAGCTCGCTACTGCTAGCCATGTATAGTAGTAGTGTGGGATGACACACGCTACTTCTATATGTTAGCTGTAGCGCCTTATCAGTAGCGCGGCATCCTGTGCTACTGATAGGAAAAATACCCGCGCTACTGCTAGGGTTTTCCCTAGTAGTGTGAGAGTTCTATTACATGAGCTACTGGTGGAAGAGCTAGTCCTTGCTGATGTAGGATGCCTCTTCGCATCCTTATGGCATATCCGGATGACCGCCCGTCCCCCAATGGCCAATACATGTTGTGTAGACAGAGCATATCACATACGTCTTATTAGAAGCAATCGTTTGTGTTATTATCGGTCTTCGCACACATATCTGATTACAGACCTGTTTGCCGCGTATCACACACATCTTGTTATATTGAACCGTTTATGTTCGCTTGTCTCAACACAAACAGTTCATCCAAGTGAACCGCATGTTGTATATCGCACACACCTTGATCTGGCTCACCACTTCTTTTGTGTTGTCTAATCACAAACAGTTCATCCTAGTGAACTGTATCTTCTGTATCGCACACGCCTTCATCTGGTTGCCCGTTTCTTTTGTTACTCCTCATCACAAACAGTTAATTGAACTGAACCGTATGCCCTGCATCACACACGCAACTAAAATCTGAACCGTGTTTGATGCATCAGTCATCGCAAACATTTTGGATAGTTTTGACAGTCTCTGACACCACCGTTTGCAATTATTGCATCGCACACAGTTTCTCGAAGGGTCTCTGATTGTAGTGTCGCGTTAGCAGCAGCCTGCACTAGTGCGTGTTATAGACGGTTGCAACACTGGGAAGAGCACCTTTTAACTTGATATTTACTGTGAGGGATCACCCTAATAATTTACTATTGCACAATCAAAGGGTGCAAACAACAAAGGGATAAACATCTTAGGCAATTCATAAAAGCATGATATGATATAGCCCTGGGCATCGGGAGTTCTCCATGATCGTCTCCAATCTTCAGTTCAAGCAACGTGACAACCAATATTTCATTGATGTGGCAATTGTTTCAAAAATGTTACCATGGTGGCAATCTCAGAAAATGTTTTCATGGTAACCGTTTCAAAAAACATTGTCGCAACATCAAAATCTGAATTTCCGACGTGGCACGAAATTATAGCACCTCGTCCCGCGCCTAGGTACACCTTCTCCTTGACGGGGTTCACCGTGTATGTCTTGCCACAATCACATGTAACCTATCTCTATGATATTTACATTAAGGTGGCAATCTCGTGGCTCCAGCCATCATGCCTTGACGCACAGGCCACTTAACATTACATCATATAACCATCTCATATATAAACTCATTATCATGACGAAGGCTATAACATATAATATGCAAACCCTGCAAAACCAAGTCAGACATCCTCTAATCGGTTTTAGCAAAATTTTATTTACGTGGTTAACCAGTTTTATCAATTAAGACTAGCTACCTACGCAAGCACAACAAGGCGATGTTCTTGATGCTAGATTAAGTTTAGGGGTGTGTGAAAGAGAGACTTAATTAAAAGTCTCGTCCCCCACACTAAACTTCGTCAATACGCGTGACCCCCTAGAAGATCATCCATCTTCGGCACCCTCTTGTGTACGCGATGGTTCACTATTGCCGACTATGATGTAGCTCAAGGAACTGTTAGTATATCGTCGACAGCCAAAGACGATCGATTGTCAGAACCTTGTAGCAAAACTACATCATTCTGCCGATGAACTGAACCGAAGCAACACTCGTGGGAAGCATAGCAAGAACACCAACCCTCACATATCAGATGTGATTTAGATCGCAACATGCATCTACTCATAAACCTGCTCATGATGCCACTGTTGGGAAACGTAGTAGAAAACAAAAAAATCACCCTACGATCACCCAAGAACAATATGAAGATGCATAACAGGTTGTGATCAACGATCGTTACCAACTCCGGGAGTGCAGCGGAAGTAAACGAGTTGGTGTAGATCGTGCTTGAAGTCCCTCGAACATTGATGACGATCCCGTGAACCGCCCACGAACAATCCCTCGAACGGAAGACCAAAAGCACGGCCTCTCTACTTGGTTGCAAGCGTACGGTCTTCACGATCCGGCAGCGCTTCGCCGTCTAGAGCTAATCGTCGCCGAATAATTAGAGGGGGGATATTAGAACCACATGGGGCTTCTAATTATGAGGATTAGAGGTGGCTAGGGCTAGCCCTAATTAGCCAACGAGGACCAACAAGAACTAGAACTAGATCAACTAGAGGAGGCTCCAAAACTTGTGTATCCAAAGGGTGGAAATCCTCTAGTATATATATAGATTGGAGGGGAAGAGGAGGGCTACCACCAAGGAGGGAAAGCCTCCTTGGGGCGCCTCACAAGGGGGGATTCGGCCCCCTTCCATAGGGAAGGGAGGCGCCTACTCCACTTGGGCCCTTGTGGCCCAAGTTTCCTTCCACATCTTGGCCTTTTTAGGCCCGTTGATATTTAAATTAAATATAAATGTTCTAAACAGTTTCAGAGGATTATATATATAATTTAACATCTCCAGAAACATTTTCCACCTATATATATTAATTGATAATACCCAGTATTACCCTATATTCACTGAAACCCTTCCGGTGACCCCGAAACGCTTCTGGAACCTCTCGGAACTATTCCGGATATTAATGATCCAATTTCACAAATATATTCTCATCAATCCTGCACTACTAACACTCAGAAGATCATGATTACCTTAAGCTTGTGACCCCGTAGGTTCAGTAAATCATAGACATGAACGAAACCCCTTTGTTCAATGGCCGATAGCGGAACCGTGGACATCCATATCAGTCCCTATGATTACAAGAATCGTGTGAACCATTGGTTATCATGCGATGTTCCCTTTGCTTTGCGATAATTTACAAAA
Source organism: Aegilops tauschii subsp. strangulata (assembly GCF_002575655.3). Classification (NCBI taxonomy): domain Eukaryota; kingdom Viridiplantae; phylum Streptophyta; class Magnoliopsida; order Poales; family Poaceae; genus Aegilops; species Aegilops tauschii. The sequence goes on from NC_053037.3 coordinate 596,813,555, forward strand.
CCTGGTGTGCATCGGTATCCTCTTGAGTCATCCCCATGCTCACTATACCGTTGCTCCCGTTAACCGGTTTTGTTCTTCTTTCTCGTTAACGTGTTCCGGCATCCCCGTGCGAAGTCACCTGTGTCTAGCCAGATGATGATGGATACCGTCACACCGAGAGGGCACTAAGAATATCTCTCCATTGTGGGAGGAGCAAATCCCACTCTTGACATGTCCCGTCACTTGTCAAACTTTCCGGTGTGCCTGAAAGATGTCGTTATGATCACCTTGTTACAGAGGACGTTTGAGCAAACCCAAAGCCCACCATCCGGTAGGAAGTGACCGAGACACTCTCATGGTCTGGGGAACTAAAACACATGCTAACACTTCGTGTTATAAGAGATGATTTCAGATGATATAATCATATAGTATAAGAAACAAGCATTTGGTCGATTCAATATGATCGTTCTTCTAACGTCATACCCTCAATGTTGTTTTAGGACTATCATTACACTTAACGATATCCTAAGATCCGAAAAACATGATCACCTAACAACACTTGAGCCAGTCTTAGAGGCGAGACCGGGAACCTATTGTTTACCGTTTATCATTCCACACGTGCATATGAGTTTTCCACTGAATCACATATTCCAGGATCATAGCAGTTACATCATGGAATATAAACTCTTAATATGAATAATGGAAATATAATAATACAACATTATTGCCTCGAGGGCACATTTACAACACTCAGGCTTCTAGCTAAGATCCTCCCATCGCCAGGGTGGGACCGAAGCGGAAGAGGGCCACCTCCAAAGGCAGTGAGAAGCAGCAGCAAAAAGCCCCCAAGAGCCATGTGTTTTGGTTCCCCTCCATGGTCGCGCAATGAATGTGGGAGGCGGAGCGTTGAGCTTCAATTTAGTATGAAAGCTGCGAGCCCTAGGTCAGGTTTTGGGTGGGTACAGGCTGTCGGAGTCCAATGTGACGTATGTCCCGACTCGCTACTCCACTACTTTGATTTGGGGCCGGATTGGAGGACTTTCGGACATTCTCTTGTGTCTGGTCCAAATTAGGGGTTCGCAATGCAAATGTCCTAATGCTCCCCTGAACCTTGGTACAAATCTTAATGTGTGTTGTAATTATTATTTTCATGTGATCAACGTGTGCTCTCCAATTCTAATCAACTGAACAGGGTGTACCTAAATCATAGCAACACAAAAAACACGACTTTCCCCTCCCGGGCCACTCACGCGAGCGGCTCTGGAGGTGCCAACCCTATCACCAAAAAGCCCCCGCCTCCCCGAGATCCCCTTGCCGCTGTTGCCGCCACCGACGGCGGTGGTGGTGGCGCCCGGTCGATAAATATGACGGGCGTGGTCTGCGCGCCCCGACGGGCCACCCTCGCGCGGCGGAGGGCATCAAGCGGGCGGCGCAGGTGAGTTCTTCTGGTGCGGCGGAGCACAACGAGGTGCGCAACAGGGCATGGCGAAGCACGGCGAGGAGCACTAGCGCGACGGTGCATGGCGTGGAGCATAGCGGAGGAGCGCTGGCGCCGACATGGGGAACGCCACTCGGACATGCATGGAGAGGCCCAGTGACCACTAGTAGAAAACAGGGCTTTGGTCCAGGCCGGGTAAGCCCATTAGTCCCGGTTCACTCACGAACCAGGACCCATGGGGGCATCGGTCCCGGTTCGTGAGGCAGGGGGCGGCTGGGCCTCGGGGGCCATTGGTACCGGTTCCAAACATGAACCGGGACCAATGGGCCTCGCTCCTGGCCCACAACCATTGGTCCCAGTTGGTGACTGGAACCGGAACCAAATGGGGTCCTTTAGTCCCGGTTCCAGCCACGAATCGGGACCAATGAGATGCCTATATATAACCCCTCGCCCGCGAGCAGAGCAGTGGAGTGCTCTGTTTTTCTGGCTGGCCGTGCGTGGGAGAGCTTTGTGATTCTCTAGCTCACCTTCTATGCACATGAGGTGTTCGATGAAATGCCCGAGCCACACTTAAGCTTTCTCCTCTCGAAGCTCCTTGTCCAAGCTCCATTTTCCTCAAGATTTGTCTGGGTTTGGCAGTCCGTCCTATCTCGTCCCCGTCCTCACCGCCGCCGATCGCCCGCGCCGATCTCGTCGCCGGCACCACCTTGGTGAGACTCTTGATCTTCTTTCTAAAAGAAAAAAGTTCTTACTTGTATGATTTTGATAGATACTTGTGTAATTTTCTTACTTTTATTATTGTTTGTTATTATATAGAGCGATGGTTTTGGTATCCACCTCCGTCGGCCCTCATCCTGTCTATGATTCAGATGTGGTATATATTATCTTTTATAACTATTTGGTTCATTTAGTGTTTATGACAACTAGCAAAGTGGCCCGCTCTTCTCGCGGGCTAGTACTTAATATAGTTTGGCTGAAATAAGATCATATTTACGAGTTGTTTGGGTTGGTCGTGAAGTGGTAATTTTAAGGATATAAGAGTTACCCCTTTAATGTTTGGGATTTTTATTTTTGTGCCCCTGGTTCCTTAGCTCTACTCATTCATCCCCACTCTGTTAACTTTTGCTCACTTTTCCCCACTCCCTTGCCCGAAACCCTCAGAACAGGTTATAACGGACATTGCCGTCGGGTCAATGCCTTTGACCGTTAGCTAACGAGTGGGGCCGCGTATACGTGGGCGCATGCGAGACCGCGGCCGTGGGGTAGCACGTGTCCATGGACATGCCCGAAACGTCCCATCATATATAAGGGCAACTACCTCCATCGCCCCTACCATTTCCCCCAAATCCCCTCCCTGCCGCATCGTCTTCCTCTCCCCCATCGGCGTTGTCTCGCTTTCCTCCACTGCCTCCACCGCACCGTCTCACTCTCCCCCATCGCATCCTCTTCCTCACGTTCATCGCCTCCATCTGTAAGATGGCCGACGCTTGTGGCAACGCCGGCGCAGCGGCCGGAGATGTGGTGGAGTTGCAGGGTCCAGGCGCGGTGACCGCGGATGTCGGCGACGTCCACGGCGGTGCGGGGAAACTCGCAACCGCTGCGGATGTGGCGGGCTCCGCCTCATCGCTTCAGAAGGTGAAGGCGTCGAGCGGTGCAGTCAATCCAGATGCCCCCATTGCGCCGCCTGCCGTGGAGGAGCAGGTATTTGCACTTGCTTAGCTTGTAGAGTTAATTGCTCCCTAGTTGCATTGGTTAGATTGTGATTCATACGGTAGTTCAGATGGTTAGATTACTTGGTTTGACGGATGGGCAGGGGTTTTCTGTAGGGTATGGGTTGGGGGGACAGGGGTTTTTGGACTAGGGTTTGTTGGATAAATTCATTACAAAAATGTTATGTTGTGAACTATGATTTTAGGTGCTGCAATGATTGGGGTTTTCATATTTCTTTTTGGATTTGGATAAATTCATTGCAAAAATGCTAGATGTTGTGACCAGATTGGGGTTTTTAATGCTATGATGCTTATTAGATTTGTTTTTAGTGCTCACAGATTGGGGGTTTTAATGCTACACAGATTCGTTGCCTTAGATTGGGTCCCTATTAGATTTGTTTTTGAATGCTACTCAGATTGGGGTTTTGAATGTTATATGCCCAAATGGAATCCATTGATTAAGAAGTTATAAATTTGATTCAATGTGTGTAAATTTGTCATATTGGGGTTTTTGATTCATTAGTATATAAATTTGTCCACAATATGTAGTTATATTAGCTTTGTTCTTCAATATGTGTGCATGACGAATGATCACTGTGTTATTTGAATGTCATATTGGGGTTTTTGATCAATGTGTGTACAAATCTAATACATTGATATACTAGTGATGGATGTGGTTTTTGAATGCATAGAGCTAAGGGGCACAGAAATAAAAAAACCCCACTTCTAAAACATTTCTAATATTGGGAGTATATTAGCCCTATGATCAATGTGTCATGTGTGCATATCTAAATTTTCAATTGGCTACTAGTGATGGATGTAATTGTATATTCAGGAGGATGATGGTTGGGGGGAGAAAGAGGAAGCTGGCCGACTACGATCCGTACGAGGGGGCGTTTAGTGACGATTCTGAATATGAGGTAAGCCTATCCCTTGTTCATTTAGTTCCTTTGACATGGTGTATATGAATCTATAATGTATTAATGCAATTCATTCATGTGTGCAGTATGATTCTGGAGATGATGTGTACAAGGGAAACGTCGCGTCCTTCACAGCCAAGGAGGTGTAGAAGATCAAGGCCAAGGGAGTTTCTTCCTTCTACAATCGCAAGTCCAAGAAGTGGCACTGCCCCTACTGCACCACCAAGCCAAAGCCCAAGGATGGCCGCTTCGATCACCTTCTGTCTCATGCAGAGGATGTAGCGATCCGCGGGCAGGACTACAAGATCAGGGGGCAGCATGCTGCACTCGCGAAGGCCCTGACTTCGGCGTGAAGTGATGTGATGATGCTGTGATGGTGTGATGATGTGAATTGAATATTAATCTTTTGGGTACTTAGGGTCCGGTTACTTATGGTAAACTTAATGTGGCAGTTTATGGTGTGAACTTAATCTATGGTGATGCTAGTAACGTATTATTCTATCTATATTTGTCTGCCGTTATATTTGCTTGTGGTGTATGGTTAGTTCTGTTTAGATGTTGTGAACTAGAGTTTAGGTGATGCAATGATCAAACATGTTGTTTCAGTGTTGCTTCACTGATCAGACATGTTGTTTCAGTGTTGCTTCACTGATAACTTCAGTGTTGCTTCACAGATCACACATGTTGTTTCAGTGTTGCTTCACTGATCACACATGTTATTGGTCTCATGTTTATTAATCACATCAATTGCATGCTTTTTCCCACCAGCAAATTATCTATGTATGTTTGTGTAAATTCAAGAAAATGCAAAAAACCTTGGCAGACTATCTATGTTTGTGTAGGAGATCATGTGTGCAAAATTTGAGATGATTTAGAGGAGGTCACAAAAATTTGAATTTGAGAAATATGCTCCAAATGAGCTCCCAGGCTAGGGTAAACAGCCCATTTGTAATCAAGTTTTTTTGGACCTACTCTAAATGAGCCAAATGTTTTGTATTAACACCTATTCAATCTATATAGTGTAGATTCGAAGTCTCACTATTTTTTGAATTAATCTTTATATTTTTACATTTTGTTTTGAAAAATATGCTTTAATATAAAAACTATTAAATAAACACGTTTAAAATATGAAAATGTAAAACTAAGTTCAGATCCTTCTTATTCACTTTGAAATAAAGCTTTGGTGATTTTTTTTATTTCTTAAAAAAATTCAAAAACAGAAGGTAACCCTACCTCATCTCCTTGAACTCTACGAAATCTTGTAGGTGATAGCTCATATGTGTGAAGGTTTTCTCATGAAAATGACCATAGACCAAGTTTATGATTTTTGGTTGGTAACATGTCACATAAGACAACATTGTGCGCAGGTTTCATATTTTTTTGATTTTTTTTAAATTAATGGTGCTCATTTGACCTCGATCGTGCCAGTTAGGGTTTTTTCATGAAAATGACCATAGAACAAGTTTAGTATTTTTCCTCCTTAGTGTGTCTTATAAAACAACGAACGGCGAAGATTTCATATTTTTTCGATTTTTTTAAATTAGTTATGCTTAGTCAAAGCTTTCGTAACCCCGTTGACTAGCTCAAAACCCCTCTAAACCCCGCGGGGTTTCGCCTAACCCTAGTTCCCAACGTCAGCCGTCCGATCACCCTGGCGCCAAGCGACAGCCCTCGGATGTGGCCTTCTAGAAGGAATTCGGTGGGCAGGCTGCGTGCAGGCTCCGGGCCGTTGGATCACAAGGACGGCTCCACATCGTTGGATCGTGGGGCGATCCGCGAGAGGCGATCCTGTTGGTTGTGCTCGGCTGCTCGCCCAACACTGAATCCATGTAAAAAACGGTGGTGTTGGGCCCAAAAGGAAACCAAGCTCTAGTTGGGCCGTCGAATCGCGTCGTTTTTTTTGAACATGTTGGCTCTATTTTTTTAACGTGTTGGCTCTGTTTTTTTTTTTGCATCGTTTGAAATTACACAACAATTGACATTGCGTAGAAAATTTAGCTCTTTTTGTTCTATTGAAATGTAAAATGACCAAATTTATAAGGGCTAAATTTATTTTTATCATGCAAAATGGCCACAAACTATTAAAAAATGGGTCATTTTGCATTTGTATAATGGCCACAAGCCCTCTATCTATTTTTATCATGCAAAATGACCAAGTTTTTATGGGCCAAATTAACTTTTATCATGCAAAATGGGCACAAGCTCTTCAAAAATTGTCTCTTTTTTTCATATAATATAGGGTTTGACCACGGATTCCCACGCGTGCAATTAGCTTCTTTTTCTTCTTCTTTTGAAACCACCGTTTCCCACGCATGTACACTCCGGATGCTGCGGTGGGTTTGAAAATGGGCTACTAACTTCATATTTGACCCTGTTATTGCCACAGCCAAATAACACGTAGCACTACGGCTATTTAAGCCACCCTCTACCTCTGCCATCCCTCATCCATCTGCCCTTCTTACTCTTCGACCCCTTCTCCGTCTTCTGCACATCCCTCAGCCATGCAGTACACCGGACCAACCTACCGCTTCCCACCCACCGTGCCGGAGAGACTCTACCCTACCAGCGTGTACGTTGATCGCACACTACGTGTGTGGGCGATATCAAGGCTGAAGACCGCAAGGAACTTCACCGAGTTCTTCCTCGCGTCCGGCTACCACCACCTCCCAAGGGGATCTCCAACGATGTTCCGCGTCGAGGAGGTCATCCAAAACCGGGTGGTGGTTGCTCTCCTTGCCCACTTCACCAACACATTCGACGCCTTCTACCTCCTCGGCCGGGTGTTTTGGTGTGGCTCCGAGTTCATAGCTTTTACCACCCTCAAAGGTTCACGGATTACAACAACATCTTCCCCACGGCGACGCGCATGCACACTCTTCCGTACCCCATCGACAACGCCCCGGAGGAGCAGTGAAAAGGGCGCCCGGAGGAGGAGCGACGTGGAGAAGGCGGCGGCTAGGGTTCTAAACCCTCTATCTTTTTTTAGTCTATGTTATGTTAAGTTGTAATTGAACTATGTTGGAGTTGCTATGGGCTTGTTGGCCCTTTTCTTAAATTCTATTATTAAGTTTTCTATCTATTCTATTATTAAGTTCTTCCTAGTTTGAGCTATGTGATCGTGCTATGGGCTTGTTAGCCCTACCTACATATTGGGACTACATATTTGTTGATTATTTTCTTAGAGAGCTCGGCTTGTTAGTAGGTTTCCCTTGTTAGTAACCACCTAGTACATGCAAGCAAGCTTTGTTAGTAGGGATGAATGAGTACAACTAAGCAAGGGAGTGGCTCTTTTTTACACAAGCCACAAATATGTAGCCACCTAGCTAGAAGAGAGGAACCAGCGGCAGTGACTGTCGCTGCATCCGTGGCGGCTGGCGTGCAAGAAAGCTGCTCGGTCAATGCATCGTGGCGGACGCATCGGCGCATGCAGGCTCGGTCGGCGCATGCAGGCTTGATCGGCGCATCGTGGGATCGTGGCATCGGCGCATGCAGGCTCGATCGACGCATGCAGACAGGGTTTTCTGGGTGCATGCATAGCAGGCTTCTGTCCTGGCGGCGCGCGCAGACGTTTAATGCAAGGGACGGCCCAACGAAACCACGGCCCAACGGTCGAACACCGACACCACCCAACGCGGCCCCACTTGTCAGGTCGAACGGACGACACAGTCCAGCGTGGCCCCACTAGTCAGAGTTAACGGTCAAGCCTTTGACCCGACGGTAACGTCCGTTGTGCCCAGTTATGAGGGTTTCTGGCAAGGGAGTGGGGAAAATTGGGCAAAAGTTAAGAGCGCGGGGATGAATGAGTAGAGCTAAGGAACCAGGGGCACAGATGTAAAAATCCCTTAATGTTTTGGTGATATTTGGAGGCCATGTTGTTGCTAAAGTTTTTTAGTGCCACATCCTCAAATTCATGGGATTTCCTAATACGGCTGCGCTGATGTGCACATGGTGGGTGGCTAGCTTGACAATCCAGTTGAGGCATATTAAAGTTTCTTATTTTCCGTATATAATGTTTCCTCGAGAAGCATCCTAGGCATCAAATTTGAGTCAACATGGGTGATTCTGTAACGATCATATTTTTTTGTTCATATGCCCATGAAGTATATGTTAGCATGGATTAATACTTAAAAAAGCTTGCATCACCAAATAATACGCAATTTACGCTAAAAATGCATCTATGCACTATACTTTTTCCCTAGACGATGTACATTAATTAGTGCTTTTTTAATAATTCATAGTTGATGCTTTTAGCATAAATAGCAGAGTGGCCCGCCCGATGTGCGGGCTAGAATTTTATAATTTTTTTGGGAGAAAAAAATGTGTGAGGGCTCCATCTTTAATTTATTAAAAATTCAAAGAATTTGGAAAAGAAATTTATGTTTTTTCTATATGTTCACATTTTGGGTAGGAAATAATACATATGTATAACCACAACTATTATTATTATGCTACTTTGTTAGAATAATGATGATTAATTATAGCATTCCTATAAGTACCAAATTATAAATATGTATATCTACAAGTCATATTGGATTGCTGGATAGAAATAAACCCGGTCAACTTGACTAATGGAAAAATGTTGTTAAAATTCTTCATGAAGTAAAATAGAAACAAATTCATCCTTGGTAACATGGAAAAATGTCGACTTAGGAAGAGTTGTACTATTTTCAATTAGGGTGTAAAGGTATGATGTCCACCATTCGATTTGTTTACCTCACTGGCGCCTGTGAGCTGACTCTCTCACACACACACACACACACACACACACACACACACACACATATATGTTCACTCATTATAAGTGTAAAAAGTGAAATATGTCTCCATATTAGTCTATATTGTGCAGAGCAGAGACCAGAGTTGCATGCCCAGAATAAGTTGCTTATGGATCGCGTGGTGATGCAGCTGGGATGCTGATGCTTCTCAGATGCTTACGTCCTTCAGAAGCCCATGTACTACATGGAATGGTTGATAGTAGAGATTTTACTACTTTGGACGATAGACGTTACGCAATCCTCTTAGCAGTTATTTGCAAGGCGAACAATAAATGCCTCCTCACGCTTCTTACATACACATGTTCAAGCCAGCAACCGTTAATGAAAATTTCAAACATGCAAGAAGGCATTACCAGATGTACGTGCCAGTTCATCTTAGCTATATACCAGGGGCAATCCACACTCCAATCTTGCACCTTGCTGAGGTCTGCTTCTTCTACGCGGCTCAAGTGCGAGGTAAGCATCTTGCAGGTTGGAAAACAATGCTCGCCATGCTGCTCATGTACCTGTAGCTTGCCGAGGTCTTCATTGTCATGGCATCGTCTGCCGACACCGCCGGAGAGATCATATGAAGACACATGATGCCAGTTTCGTCCCCGGAACACAACCGTGCGACGGCTGATGGTAGATAGATAGGGCTTTGCGTTTGCGTACTAGGGCGCCTTGTGGTGGCAGCTCCACAAGCTGTCCTTCGTGGAGGTTCTTTGTCCCAACGCATCAGGTCTTCCACTACGTGCGGAGTCGTCCTCCTCCAACGAATCCGTGAATGTCAGTGAATCGGCAAGGGGATCACCACATTCGTTGGGAACTCGATGATGCCGACCTTGCTGGACCACACGCCATAATGCTCATGTACCTGTAGATTGGCGAGGTCTGCATTGTCATGGAATCGTTCACCGATGTCGCCCGATAAATCATATGAAGACGCATGTTGCCAGTTTCGTCCCCAGAACACAACCGTGTGGCGGCTGATGATAGATAGATAAGGCTTTGCGTTTGCCTGCTAGGGCGCCCTGTGGTGGCAGCTCCACAGGCCGTCCTTTGTGGAGGTTCTCTGACCCAACGCATCCGGCCGTTCCACTACGCGCGGAGTCGTCCTCCTCCAGCGAATCCGTAAACATCAGCGAGTCAGCGAGGGGATCACCACGTTCGTTGGGAACTCGATGATGCCGCCCTCGCTGGACCGAAACATTTTAGATGCAAGTTTGAGTTCTTATGAGGGTGACCAGGTATGACATGCATGTAAAAAAACAACTAAGGGATAGCACCACTCATGGTCCATTAGGACAATGCTATATATATGTTACCCGTAATGAATGAAGCTAAAGATCCTTGCGTAGGCAAGCTGAGGGCCAGGGCTGAACGGCAGCGGCAACAGCAGAGAGAGGCTCAGCTTGAGGAGGAAAATAACGCAAGAAGTCAGGGTAGATGGAATATCAAAGGGATTTTTTTCTCAGCCCATGCCACACATGTAGCTTCGTTTTTTTTTTAGGAAAGTCCAATGCACCCACGTCTTGCATGTAGTTTTTTAGGGAAGTCCTATGCATGTCACGTCACCTATGTATGTTTTTTTAACTGCACACTGTTACATATTTGATATTATAAAGCTACGTGAATGAAACATTTTTTAGGTATGGCACAACTCATGGTCCATCAGGATAATGCTATATATATGTTACACATATCTTTTTTATGGAATATGGCAGGACTCATGGTCCATTAGCCTATAAAAAGTAATTGATATGTTGCACACATCTTTTTTTGTTGAATATGTTACACATATCTAACGGTTATATAATTATAATTTTAAAAGACCCACCAGATCGAGGGTCGGTCTTTCTTATATATTTACTAATTGGAAGCACCATACGAGGCTCCATGTTAATCCTACAGAAACAATAATAATAACCGTAGGATTGTTTACTATACGGCTAGGATTAAAAAAATTAAACGTTACACATAACAGTTCTATTAGGTTACGCTACAGATATGTGTCCATGCGGAAGTCAAAAGAAAAAAACAAATGCGTCCTTGACACGCTACGGCCAGCCACCAAGGAGAATTAAGAAAAAAAGACCCCCATGCCAACACGTTTCATGGATAGATCGCATTGGCCTCATGCATTAATTTTTTAAGTTTGCCTGATATACTACTTAGTAAGAAGATTTACTAGCGATCCATAATATGTACAAGCGATATATGATGCATGCGTATGTGTACAGGAAAAATAAAACCCGTGCGTCAAAATACATGATGTATGTGTACAAGTGATATGTGTTACATAAGATTTTTTTTCCACAAACAATAAAATTAATTCAGACTACCCCGTATTTTTTTAATATGGACCATAAAAAAACAAAGAGTTTTGGGATATACCCTCAAGAAAAAAATCTTATTAGGTATAAACTATAAGATTCATGATTTGAGGCAGAACAGAATTTGATATAAGCAATGCAAAATATGGAAAATATTTTTGAAGTACGTAATTTTCAGGCTAAATATTTTCTAACTTTAAATATGACCTATATAATGCAAAAAATATTTCCTAGCTTCGATATAACCTAAATAAACCCTTTTGTATTAGTTTTTTTCTAATACTCCCTCCGTCCCATAATATAAGAACGTTTTTGACACTACACTAGTGTCAAAAACGTTCTTATATTATGGGACAGAGGGAGTAGCTTATATAAATCACATTGTATTCTTAACCCCTACTGCATTAGAATATTTTAAATTGTTATTTCTTAGTTACTAATTAAATATTATGTCTAAGTCGACCAAGTTGCAGCATAAAAAAGAGATTAAATTATAGTGAGCAATTTTAGGTATGCAAATGTGTGACATCCATTTGCAAGTCTTGAAGACTAAAATCCACCTAATTTTAAAGTTATGTAACAATCTAATTCTTCATCAATAAAGAATCAACCTTTCTCATCATTCACTAACAGATACGAATTTCTATATCGACTAAGGAATGTACACTCGCAATCATTTGTAACACTTCATGCCCATGGACAAGGGTACTGACTTAAACTATTCTGAAAGGGCATAACTATTACCTTTGATTACCACTCAACAAAAACTAATCCAAATATCTCAAATTGATACAGTAACCGAGAAAAAATTACATTTGCAAAAAATGTTCTTTTACCAAAATATTAACCAATTTGTATCTTTCTATTTTTCAATCATGTAACATATTTGCCAATAATTTTTCCAACTTAGATTGTTTCTGATATTTTTCGAATCAATACCATGTCTTAGGCTTTAATTTCCCATTTTGAACTGGACATACATTAAATTTATACATTGCCAGAAATTATAGTTGTGCATGGATTGAAAGGCTAAAAAATGTGATCGTGATTTCAAAAGTACACTTACAATTAGAAACTGTGAATGTTATTCGATATTTATAATTTTTTCGAAAGTATATTAAACACCAAGTTTTTGGACTCAAATCGCTAGCCCATGCAGCAGCACGGGTTGATGACTAGTATTTTCTAATTAACGTAGAATTTTCTAGGCTAATTCTCTTGCCTCTAATTAACCCATCAATTACTTTTTATATATATTTTGATTTATAGCTGATAATTTGTGCTTTTGTAGTAAAATAATGTTTTCATACATGAATGATAAATTAGGCTTTTAGTTCAATAGGCTCACATAGATGCTCACAACATTCATGCATCTCTAGCACTCCACAGTCCACATCTTCACACAGAGGCTGGCCTTGCCCGATCCCCTTTGTCTCATTTCTCCTTCCTTCCTTTACGCGTTGACTCCAGTGTTGCCGCCGCCGGCTGATGTCCAGCTACTCATAGAGCAAAGACACCCTCCTTTTCTCCATTGACTGCCTGACTGATGCCGCCGACTGATGTCCATCTATGCAAAGAGCAACGTCAGTGTTATTGTTGATTCATTGTGGGAATGTATCTCATGTCTCGTAGCCATATTGGATCCGGACTGAGTTCATCCTCCATAAGACACATCCATATTAGTGAAAATCAAGGCCGGCCGACACGTCGTCTTCGTCCTCCATAGTGGTTGCCATATTACGCTTGCAGGTCCAACTTTTTTCCCTTTCTTGTTCATGTCATATTTCCCCCTTCTTCTTATCCTTTTTCTATGTTTGTTCTGTTGAACAGATGTAACTAAGGTAGTGTAAATACTAATTTGATTACGCTTATCCACTTTATTCGTGCTTGTGAACAACATTCATAGTTTCCCCCGTACCTCTATTCATATTCAGGCTCTCAACTATGTAATGAGCCTCAAATATCAGATAATATTGAGCGTCGATGTTAGGTATGAATGAGCTGTTCCATCAAATGTTGATGCACGTTTCCATTACATATGCATATCATTAGACCATATCCATGCTGCCATGTCATGTTAGCATCGATACGTTAGTTATTATTTTGAAGATAGTTTGTAGTATACAATTTTTCCGTTTACTTATTCTCGTCTAATAGAAGGTCAACAGCAACATCTTGTTGAAGAAGAACTATCACAAAAGTGTTTTTCTATGCCTTTAGGATATTTATTTATATAGTATTACCCTTAGTCCACCTCTTTATTGCGACTCTTGAGAATGCTACGTATAGTTCTCCATGTGCAAACACATGTTTAGGTAGAGATAGGTCTAATTTTTTGGTCTCGGATCTCACCCCCTTATTTATTTTTGCCACCGTACGTTTGAGCTAATAAAGTAATTAAGGAAGTTTTGTTAGTGGCTACCCTTCCAGGTAATGTTTTTGTACCACCATGTATGATGGCTGCTCTTTATCTTCACTCGATTGACTTATGGTCAAGTTACAAAATGATGGTAGTAAGTTATGAAGGTCAAACACAAAAGCGTAGTGTTATATTCTTTATGCTCCCTCCACTTTTTTCTGGTCTTGGGACCGGCATTGGCAGTGTTAGGCCCCCTTACACCTATTAATTTGAACAAACCCCCAGAGACCTATTAAGTTTTTTTCAGAGAAAAGATATAGTAGTAGCTTTTTACGTGAGTGTGAGATGTAGTACCTATTTGTGTTTTCTTTTGTTTTGCAACAGCCGCTACGTGAAATGAGAGACATAGGGGACGACCGCTACGTGCGTTTTTGTTTTCCGAGGGACGGCGGCTGCGACCTTTATTCTAGAAGGGAGTGCCTAGAACTCATCTAGAGGAGATATAATTTGGTCTCACTCATCTGAAAAACTAAAACAGATACAAAGTAGTACTACAACCCACGTCAGCACACACGCATCTTATAGTATCATCCAGTGGCTATAAACGTGAATGAGACATAACTAAAACTCAGCTAGATGAGTTATAGCAAAACCGATTCTAGAAACCATAAAGGAAGATGAGATCTATTATTAGTTTTTCTGTATAGGAAATGGAGCTAAAAAATGATCTCCCTCTGTGAACTTTTATAAAAGTGTTTGGAACACTAAAGTAGTGATCTAAACGCTCTTATATTTGTTTACAGAGGGAGTACATGAGATGTAGTAGCTTTTTTAAGGGAAAGATATAGTAGTAGTTTTTTTGTACATGACATGTAGTATTTTTTTTGGAAATCAATTTTTTGTTTAGCTTTCTTTTAAAGGACATGAGATCCACAACATGAGATGTGATAGTTTTGTGACATATAGTAGTTTCTTTTCTAGAATCAATTTTTTGTTTTCTTTTGTTTTAAGGGACATGAGACCTACAACATGAGATGTGGTAGTTTTTTTTCTTTTATAGTACGTGAGATCTAGTAGTTTTTCTTTCTTTCAACCAAATGTTTCTAATTATTGTGGTAATTTCCAGCTTATTCATCTAAGATATCAACATAGGTTAGATCTTCTATTTTTTTTCTTTTAATTTTATTTAAAGGTACATGCAGGTAGATATAAGGTATGTACTTTGTTTTTTGAATTGCACGTAATCTTTATTTAGGATGGAGCGGCACGTAAATGCAAGGCTAATGGTAGCTGTTGTTTTTCTTTTTGAGATGGAGGACATGCTGGTAAATATAAGGTGTGTACATTTTTTTGAATTGCACGCAATCTTATTTTAGGATGGAGGGGCACGTACAGCCTAGGCTAAGGATTGTTCCAGTTCTTTTCCTTTAGATGGAGCGGTCTTAGATCTAATTGCACGTAATCTTATTTTAGGATGAGGGGCACGTACAGCCTAGGCTAAGGATTGTTGTAGTTTTTTTTAGATGGAGCGCTCTTAGATCTAATCCGTTAATTACGTCTTTTAAGTTATGGGTCCACCAAATCAATGACCAGATGTTTCTAATTTTGTGGTAATTTCTAGCTTATTTTTATTTTTCTGATTAACCCGTCAAGCACTTTTTATATATAATAGATTATGCCGACCAACGTGACATAGATTTTTTATCTAGGAAGTATGTGAACCGAAAATTCTAACCGATCCTATTGTCGAGAGGTTAAATTTAGTTGAAAAAGAAAACAATTACTTGAAGGAAAAAATGAAAAAAAAAATTGAGGAGGAGAAGATGATATTGAAGTTGCATGTTGCGGATGTTGTAGATGATCACAAGATCAAGATGGATGCAATGCGCTTGAAGATTAGAAAGATTAGAAAATATGTCATTCATATACTGAGGCTTGGTATCATTATGTCGTTGGATCAATTGTTACCTAAGTTGCGATTATGATCGCATTTGTTGTTGCAATGAAATGTTTTACATAGTTTCGATATATGTTTAATTAGATGCTTTGGAGAGCTATATGTTGTTCAATGAGAACTATGTATGTACTTTGGTTTTAATGTGATGACGAACTTCTATTAATTTGTCACTTATCTATTCATGACGTTTTGTAATAGTTTTTGACACACTTAATTATATATAATGCATGCAGATGAACCGGCAATGGATGTACGGTAACAGACGCACCTCCGAGTACATTGAGGGCGTGCATAATTTTCTCGTAGTGGCTGAGGCAAACAAGCAGAATGGTTTTATGTGTTGTCCATGCCCTATATGTGGGAATACGAGGTCTTACTCTTACTCGAAAACCCTTCACACCCACCTGCTTTATAAGGGTTTCATGCCACACTATAATGTTTGGACCAAGCATGGAGAAACATGCGTTATGATGGAAGACAGCGAAGAAGAATAGGATGATGACAACTATGTGCCCCCCTGAATACGGTGATGCTGCAACGGGGGAAGTTGAAGATCAAGAGGAACTAGACGATGTGCCCCATGATGATCTTCACCGGGTCATTGTTGATGCAAAGAGACAGTGCGAAAGTCTAAAGGAGAAGCTGAAGTTCGATCGCATGTTAGAGGATCACAAAAAAGTGTTGTACCCCAATTGCGAAGATGGCAACACAAAGTTCGGTACCAAACTGGAATTGCTGCAATGGAAGGTAGAGAATGGTGTAGCTGACAAAGGATTTGAGAAGCTACTAAAAATATTGAAGAAGAAGCTTCCAAAGGATAACGAATTGCCCGACAGTACGTACGCAGCAAAGAAGGTTGTATGCCCTCTAGGATTAGAGGTGCATAAGGTACATGCATGCCCTAATGATTGCATCCTCTACCGTGGTGCGTACGAGGATTTGAATGCATGCCCGGTATGCAGTCCACTGCGGTATAAGATCAGACAAGATGACCCTGGTGATGTTGACGGCGAGCGCCCTAGGAAGAGGGTTCCTGCAGCGGTGATGAGGTATGCTCCTATAATACCACAGTTGAAACATCTGTTCAGAAACAAAGAGCATGCCAAGTTGATGCGATGGCACAGAGAGGGTCGTAAGAAAGACGGGAAGTTGAGAGCACCCGCTGACGGGTTGCAGTGGAGAAAAATCGAGAGAAAGTACTGGAAGGACTTTGCAGGTGACGCAAGGAATGTATGGTTTGGTCTAAGTGCGAATGGCATTAATCCTTTTGGGGAGTAGAGCAGCAATCACAGCACCTTGCCTGTGACTCTATGTATCTATAACCTTCCTCCTTGGTTGTGCATGAAGCGGAAGTTCATTATGATGCCAGTTCTCATCCAAGGCCCTAAGCAACCCGGCAACGACATTGATGTGTACCTAAGGCCATTAGTTGAAGAACTTTTACAGCTGTGGAATGAAAATGGTGTACTTGTGTGGGATGAGCACAAACAGCAGGAATTAAACCTACATGCGTTGGTGTTTATAACCATCATTGATTGGCCTGCTCTCAGTAACCTTTCAGGATAGACAAACAAGGGATACCACGCATGCACGCACTGTTTAGATGACACCAAAAGTATATACCTGGACAAATGCAGGAAGAATGTGTACCTGGGGCATCGTCGATTTCTTCCGACCAACCATCAATGTCGAAAGAAAGGCAAGCATTTCCAAGGCGAGGCAGACCACCGGAAGAAGCCCACCGTCCGTACCTGTGATCACATACTTGTTATGGTCAATGATTTACAAATAATCTTTGGAAAGGGTCCTGGCGGACTATCTGTTCCGAATGATGCTGAGGGATGCGCACACATGTGGAAGAAGAAATCTATATCTTGGGACCTACCCTACTAGAAAGTCCTAGAGGTCTGCTCTTCAATCGACGTGATGCGCATGATGAAGAATCTTTGCGTGAAGCTGCTAGGCTTCTCGGGCGTGTATGGGAAGACAAAAGATACACCGGAGGCACGAGAGGACCAGCAACGTGTGCACGAAAAAGATAGCATGCCTCCAAAGTAGTATGAAGGTCCTGCCAGCTATGCTCTTACCAAAGAAGAGAAGGAAATCTTCTTTGAATGCCTGCTCAGTATGAAGGTCCCGTTTGGCTTCTCGTCAAATATAAAGGGAATAATAAATATGCCAGAGAAAAAGTTCCAGAACCTAAAGTCTCAAGACTGCCATGTGATTATGACGCAACTGCTTCCGGTTGCATTGAGGGGGCTTTTACCGGAAAACGTTCGATTAGCCATTGTGAAGCTATGCTCATTCCTCAATGCAATCTCTTAGAAGGTGATCGATCCATAAATCCTACCAAGGTTAAGGAGTGATGAGGCGCAATGTCTTGTTAGTTTCGAGCTAGTGTTCCCACCATCCTTCTTCAATATGATGACGCAAATCCTAGTTCATCTAGTCGACGAGATTGTCATTCTGGGCCCTGTATTTCTACACAATATGTTCCCCTTTGAGAGGTTCATGGGAGTCCTAAATAAATATGTCCATAACCGCACTAGGCCAGAAGGAAGCATCTCCATGGGCCATCAAATAGAGGATATCATTGGGTTTTGTGTTGACTTCATTCCTGACCTTAAGAAGATTGGTCTCCCTCAATCGCGGTATGAGGGGAGACTGACTGGAAAAGGCACGCTAGGAGGGGACTCAACAATATTTATGGACGGGCATTCTTGGTCTCAAGCACACTACACAGTTCTACAGAATTCTACCTTGGTGACCCCGTATGTTGATGAACACAAGAACATTCAGCGCTCCAAACACCCGGAGCAGTGTGACGACTGGATTACATGTAAACACTTCAGGACCTTCGGCAGATGGTTGGAAACACGTCTCAAGGGTGACAACACTGTTTCTGATGTACTCGTTGGCCAGGGGACCATCTTTGACCGTATTGACTTACAAAGGTTACGAGATAAATGGGAATACATTTTACATGATCGCCCAAGATCAAAAGAGCACCAACCAAAACAGCGGTGTCTGCTTTGATGCAGCAACCAAGAGGGGAAAGGACACATATTATGGTTACATAGTGGACATATGGGAACTTGACTATGGACATGATTTTAAGGTCCCTTTGTTTCAGTGCAAATGGGTCAATCTGTCAGGAGGCGGGGTACGGGTAGACCCACAATACGGAATGACAATGGTGGATCTGAACAATCTTGGTTACATAGATGAACCATTTGTCCTAGCCAATGATGTGGCGCAGGTTTTCTATGTGAAAGACATGTCTACCAAACCGAGAAAAAGAAAAGATAAGGAAGCGAATACATACGATGAGCCAAAGCGCCACATAGTTCTTTCAAGAAAAAGAGACGTCGTGGGATTGGAGGGCAAGACAGACATGTCTGAAGATTATGAAAAGTTTCATGAAATTCCTCCCTTCAAAGTCAAGTCTGACCCAAGCACCCTGTTAAACGATGAAGATTATCCATGGTTACGATGCAATAAGCAAAGGACACAAGCGAAGAAAAAGTGAAGACTTTCTCTCCACAACTATTATGGTTATGCCTTTGATCTAGAATATCACTGCAGTTACATGTGAAGAAATGAAATGCCTTTTGTAACATATGAGTTTCCGTATGAAACCCTGATACTTCGAAAGAGATTGTCCGTTTTGTACACGAAGTGCATCCATTTTTTGCCGTAACCCTCTCAACTTTTTAAAACATGCTATGTGGGTGAAATGATGATACCATGCCAACTTTCAACCTTTTCAGAGTTCATTTGTACTGCTTTTCAATTTCAGGGTCATATAGCTCAAAAAATAGTAAATGCATGTAAAATAACAAATGAAGTCAGAAAGGGTTGAAAATTGTTCATGTGGCTTTGAATGGTGCATTTTGAACACACAAAAGTCTGGAGTTCAAATAAGTTCAAAAAAATGAAATCCCTTTGTAACAGATGAGTTTTCGTCCGAAACACTGATACTTCGAAAGAGATTGTCCATTATATACACGAAGTGCTCCAGTTTTTGCCGTAACCCTCTCAACTTTTTAGCACATGCTATGTGGGTGAAATGATGATACCATGCCAACTTTCAACCTTTTCAGAGTTCATTTGTAGTGCTTTTCAATTTCAGGGTCAATTAGCTCAAAGAGTGAACTAATAGTAAAAAGAATGAACTAATAGCAGAAAAAATGAAATAAAAATAATCAATTAAAATATTATGTTATGATCAACTAAAACAAAACTATAATATTCTTCAATAGCAAAATGAATCGACTAAAACGCTATTATAAAACTCTAATAGCAAAAGGAAACAACTAAAAGGCTTTTATAAACCTCTAGTAATTTTGCAACTACAATTATATAAAATTTATGCAACTAAAATTATCAAAGTATTTTCTGTTCAAAAAATTTATAGCAAAAAGAATTTTCATAAAGAAATTTTTTCTTAGAAACTTTAATAGCAAACTAAAATAACAAAATATGTTTTTGATTAAAACAGATATTTAAATTAACCTAAAAATTACCAAATTAAATATAATGATAAAAAACAGTAATATTAAATAGCAGGAAAAAGAATCACTCAAAAATCTATCTTTATAGCAAACTTATTCACAAACTAGTGATTCACACAAATTTCAAAAAAATCAAATTTAAACTATTCAAATTTGAAAACTAATGGCAGTAACAGAAAGTTTATAATTTTTGTGACCTAATAGCAAAAAGAATCACTAAAAAACTGTGAGTAGAAACAAAACAAAATAAGTAAAGCAAAAAACAAAACAAAAAAACTGGAAAAAAAATGCCACCTACTCGGCCACCACAGCCTGAATACGACTAGAAACCCATCCATGGGCCAGGATTCAGGCCCGCAGATGGCCCAGTAGGCCTACAGGCAGATACAGTGTGATTAGGCCCGTAAGCCTGCATTTGAGAGGAGCTCGAGAGGGCAGCGGCACTCCGAGCCCCTCTCAACTAGCGAGGTGGTTCTAAACTTTTTGGCCGCGGGCAGCACAAGGCCTTTGGTCCCGGTTGGTAGCACCAACCAGGACGAAAGAGGTGTGCATTGGTACTGGTTCGGACCAAAGGTCCCTGTTTCTGCTGAAAACTAACATTTGGTCACGGTTGGTGGCACCGACCGGGACAAAACGTGGAATTGGTCCCCGTTGGTGCCATGAACCGGTACTAAAGGTTGTTGCTATATAACCCGACACTTAGGAAATTTTCCCCCATCCGCCATTCTTCTCTCGATCGAATGTCGCCAGGCTGCTGCGTGCTGCTCCTCGACGCCGTCGCCGCCCAAAGGTCGTCGTCGCCCGCTCCTCGTCACCGTCGCCCCGTGCCCTACCCTGCCCCGACATGCTGCCCCGTGCCCTCTGCCTCGTCGCTGCGCCACATGCCCCCTGCCTCAACGCCGGCCGCCCCGTGCCCCTGCCCCGACACCGCCCCGCGCCCCCGGCCTGCCCCGACCACGCCGCACCTCTCCTCCCCGTTCGGTCTGGCCGGCCTCCTCCTCTCTATCCTTTATATATATATATATGATGATTGATGATTTTTTTAGAGATGATATGTAATGTATGATTATATGTTTGTGTGTATATATGATCATATGTCCTGATTTTTCATAAAAGACATTTGTTCATATATATGATGATTTTTTTTTTCATTTTTAGAAAAATGTATATATGGATGTATGTTCTCTGTGTATATGTTCAAATATGCAAAAGTTACATTTTTAGAAAAGTTTTATCTATTTATGTTCTCTCATTTAGTGCATTTTAGGTTAGTTATACTGTTAGTGCATTTTAGGTTAGTGGAGAGAAAAAAGGAAAATCAGGAAAAAGAAGAAAAGAGGAAGAAGGAAGAAGAAGAAAAGGAAGGAGAGGAAAAAGGAAAATAAGAAGAGGAAGAAGGAGAAGAAGAAGGAGAAGAAGAGGAGAAAAAATAAGAAGAGGAATAAGAATAAGAAGAAAAAAGAGGAGAAGAAGAAGGAATAGAGGAGAAGACGAAAAAATTATATTCCTTTTTCTTCTCCTCTTTTTTTTCTTCTTCTTTTTTTTCTTCTTCTCCTCTATTCCTTCTTCTTCTTCTCTTTCTTTCTTATTCTTCCTCTTCTTATTTTTTATCGGGAACAAGGGTGTCGAGGATCGTCGAGCGGTCGAGGGCCAGGAAGTAGGGTAGAGGGTCGACGGTCCCCGAGGGGTCAACGGTCGCTGAGAGGTCGAGGTTCCAGGATCGCCGCGGGGTCAAGGGTCGAGGTTCGAGGATCGAGGGGTCGAGGGTCGAGATTTATCAAGAATGCCCCCATTATGGATCTGCACAAGTTGATCCAATTTTTTTTTCTGATCTCATGTATATATATATTCTTCTATATGTCACATTGTCTGTCAAAGTATTGAAGAAATCCATGGCTACATCATTAGCCGGAAGTAACAGGCGTATGATGCTATGAAGCTCATCAAAGTTGTTTTGGAACGGAGTTTTGGATAGAACAATTCTCTTTTTTGTACGAATTTCAGCAAAGGCCTTCCAAATAGCAATATTCGGAAGGCTCTTGCTGAACTTCGTACCAAAAAGCTAATTATCCTATCCGGGACTCCATTCCAAAACAATTTTGGAGAGCTTCATACCATTATGCGCCTGTTACTTCCGGCTAATGATGAAGCCATGGTTTTCTTGAATCCTTTGACACTAGACAACGTGACATATAGAACGGTAGATGAGATCAGGAAAAATATGGACCATTTTCTGCACATCCAGAATGGCGCCATTTTGTTAAATCCCTTGTTTGACATTCATGAGAGAGGCGGTCCGGACGTCGGACATTCATGAGAGAACTCCGATAACTCTTCAACATGAGGGGGGACGTCGATCAACCCCCTCTCGCCCGACCAAAGCCTAGAAGCGTCTATGTTGTGATTAGCTAGCTAGGTTTATGTTTGCCACTAATATATCCATCTCTCATGTTTGTATATTAATTGACATGTTGTAATTTTTGCAGAAACTATGGAGCAAAGAGACTTGGAAAAAGAACAGCTGTTGGGGGACATAGTCCTCGGTGGAGGTGATTGTCGGTGTCAAAACCGGCGGATCTCGGGTAAGGGGTCCCGGACTGTTCGTCTAAGGCTAATGGTAACAAGAGGCGGGGGACACAATGTTTACCCAGGTTCGGGCCCTCTCTATGGAGGTAATACCCTACTTCCTACTTGATTGATCTTGATGAATATGAGTATTACAGGAGTTGATCTACCACGAGATCGTAATGGCTAAACCCTAGAAGTCTAGCCTATGAGGTTATGATTGTTGTGGCTAAACCCTAGAAGTCTAAACCATCCGGTTTATATAGACACCGGGGGGACTAGGGTTGTACAAAGTCGGTTACAGAGAAAGGAATCTACATATCCGAATCGCCAAGCTTGCCTTCCACTCAAAGGAGAGTCCCATCCAAACACGGGACGAAGTCTTCTATCTTGTATCTTCATAGTCCAACAGTCCGGACCAAGTATACAGTCCGGCTGTCCGAGGACCCCTTAGTCCAGGACTCCCTCAGTAGCCCCTGAACCAGGCTTCAATCACGATGAGTCCGGCGCGCAGATTGTCTTCGGCATTGCAAGGCGGGTTCCTTCTCCGAATACTCCAACATAGCCTTCCGAACATCGAAAACGTGTCCGGCTCTGGAAAACAAGTACCACACACAACCATAGAGAGTATAATATTTCACAAGTCCAATCCGCTGACAACTTTTTATAGCGTGACATCATGCCACTGCCCGGTCATTATTCGAACCGTTTTTCAGCCTGTCGCTCCGTATTTTGAGGTGCGGTTTCATTGGCATGTCTTCTCAAAGGAGAGATAGTGTCCCCTTATCATGGGATTCTAATCAATACGGGCATGGGTAACCCAACCGTGTCATCTGCATGGCGCTTGGGGAATAGGCGGATTTTAAGGCAAGCAGGGAGGCGCATGACTTTTACTGCCTTTATAAAGGGATAAGGATTCACCTTTTTACACCCACGCCTTCTCCTTCCTCTGCCCATCCATTCTCGAGCTCCAGCGCCCAAGCTCTTGCCTTCTCCGCCCAAAAAAGCACTCCAATCATGTCCGGATCCGGAGCAGGAGGCAAGTGGATGGCCTCCTCCGTTAAGAAGAAGGACATCAAGGAGCTCCGGGAAGCCGGGTACCTAGCCAAGGACATCGCTCATCGACTACCGGTCAAGGGACAGATCGTCCCTACCCCGGAGCCCCAGGAAAGGGTGGTGTTTCTCACACACTTCGTCCGCGGGCTGGGATTCCTCCTCCACCCGTTCGTCCGCGGACTGATGTACTATTATGGGCTGGACTTCCATGATTTGGCCCCCAACTCTAACCTCAACATCTCGGCATTTATTTTCGTGTGCGAGGCTGCTACCTCTTGAGCACTGCGTTGGTTTTCCCTTGAAGAGGAAAGGGTGATGCAGCAAAGTAGCGTAAGTATTTCCCTCAGTTTTTGAGAACCAAGGTATCAATCCAGTAGGAGGCTCCACGCAAGTCCCTCGTACCTACACAAACAAACAAGAACCTCGCAACCAACGAGATAAAGGGGTTGTCAATCCCTTCATGGCCACTTGCGGAAGCGAGATCTGATAGAGGTAATAAGATAAGATAAATAGTTTTGGTATTTTTATGATATAGATTGGAAAGTAAAGATTGCAAAATAAAGTAGATTGGAAACTTATATGATAGAAGGTATACCCGGGAGCCATAGGTTTCACTAGTGGCTTCTCTCAAGATAGCATAAGTATTATGGTGGGTGAACAAATTACTGTCGAGCAATTGATAGAAAAGTGCATAGTTATGAGAATATCTAGGCATGATCATGTATATAGGCATCACGTCCGTGACAAGTAGACCGACTCCTGCCTGCATCTACTACTATTACTCCACACATCGACCGCTATCCAACATGCATCTAGAGTATTAAGTTCATAAGAATGGAGTAACGCATTAAGCAAGATGACATGATGTAGAGGGATAAACTCAAGCAATATGATATAAACCCCATATTTTTATCCTCGATGGCAACAATAGAATACGTGCCTTGCTGCCCCTGCTGTCACTGTGAAAGGACACCACAAGATTGAACCCAAAGCTAAGCACTTCTCCCATTGCAAGAAAGATCAATCTAGTAGGCCAAACCAAACTGATAATTCGAAGAGACTTGCAAAGATAACCAATCATACATAAAAGAATTCAGAGGAGATTCAAATATTTCTCATAGATAAACTTGATCATAAACCCACAATTCATCGGATCTCGACAAACACACCGCAAAAAGAGTTACATCGAATAGATCTCCAAGAAGAGCGAGGAGAACATTGTATTGAGCTTCAAAGAGAGAGAAGAAGCCATCTAGCTAATAACTATGGACCCGAAGGTCTGTGGTAAACTACTCACAACTCATCGGAGAGGCTATGGTGTTGATGTAGAAGCCCTCCGTGATCGATTCCCGCTCCGGCGGAGCGCCAACAAAGGCTCCAAGATGGGATCTCACGGGTACCGAAGGTTGCGGCGGTGGAAATATGGTTTCGTGGTGCTCCTGGATGTTTTCGGGGTACGTGAATATATATAGGCAAAGGAAGTCGGTCAGGGGAGCCACGAGGGGCCCACAAGGGTGGGGGGCGCGCCCACCCCCTAGGGCGCGCCATGGACCCTCGTGGCCGCCTCGGCTGCTTCTTGACGTCCACTCGAAGTCTCCTGGATTGCGTTTGTTCGAAAAAGATCTCTCCCGAAGGTTTCATTCCGTTTGGACTCCGTTTGATATTCCTTCTCTTCGAAACACTGAAATAGGCAAAAAAACAGCAATTCGGGCTGGGCCTCCGGTTAGTAGGTTAGTCCCAAAAATGATATAAAAGTGTATAGTAAGCCCATAAACATCCAAAACGGGTAATATAATAGCATGGAACAATCAAAAATTATAGATACGTTGCAGACGTATCAGAGGCCTTCCTCCGCATCCCACCTCACTTCAGCCTATGGCTGAAGTCCTTCAATGTGAAGCTGAAGGTGGTGAGCGGCCAACAAGCAGAGTGCGGAGGCGCCATGGTGGGCAAGATGCCCAATGTCACCTGGCTCAAAGGCTCCTTTGTGGAGACTGTAAAAGCGTGGCAGTCGGGGTGGTTCTACATCACTGAGCCGCGCGGCACCAACTGGGTGGCGGCCCCCGCATTCCGATCCGGAGTCCCGATGCGGCTCACCTCCTGGCAAGAGAAGGGCCTGGCCTCGGGCTCTTCGGACGAGCTGACAGGGCTCCAGACGTGCGTCCAGAACATGATAAACAAGAGAATCAAGCTCGTCAACGTGATCCAGGTTATGCTCGTTCGCCAGATCCTTCTGTGCCAACGCCGGACATGCAATTTGTGGGAGTTCGATCTGGCCAAGCACCAGACGCTACTAGAGCTCTTCGGCACGACGCACGAAGATATCTAGAAGGTGCTCTTCAAGGCCGGTGAGACACCACCGCCCACGATCGAGGATCGTGGGCTTAGCTTAACTCGCCAGGCTAATCTGGTAAGTTCTTTCATGTTTCCAAGGT
This sequence comes from Aegilops tauschii subsp. strangulata, assembly GCF_002575655.3. Taxonomy (NCBI): domain Eukaryota; kingdom Viridiplantae; phylum Streptophyta; class Magnoliopsida; order Poales; family Poaceae; genus Aegilops; species Aegilops tauschii. The sequence goes on from NC_053037.3 coordinate 596,839,577, forward strand.
ATACCTTTACTGGCATATTTGAGGAAGGAATCCAAGCCTCCCTATCAATTTTTTAGGACTGGATAGAGATAGCAGAGCGGATTAACTGTCCGACTCCGCTGCCTGAAGGCCCAGAAACCCCACTTCTGACGAAGATGCTGTTTTCGGCGCCTTATGAGGTGCCGAAGGAGAAGGCCAAAAAGAAGGCCAAGGGGACCAGAGATGGTCTCCGTCGCAAGGGCGCTTCAGACGCAATGTCCGAACACATCGAGGATCGCTCCTCCATCGCTGAAGACGACGACGAGGAGGAGGAGGAGGAAGAAGAAGAAGAAGAAATCCATTCCCCCTGCAGGGGGAGAAAGAAGAGGATGGCCTCCACGCACCTGGAGGCCAAGGTGTCCAAGAACGGGAAAACTTCCCTTCTGGACAACTCCGTAGCGGCCACCAACAGCAGCTCAGAGTGGGAGCCCAGGGACAAGCCCCTGGCCAAATCATGAGTGTCCGGACATGGTAATATATCCGGCCTTTTTACTTTATTGTTTTTAACGTGTTGGATCATGCACCTGCAGTCCGTCCCAGTCCAACATCGAGCTATCCTCCTCTTCGGAGGGATCGCTAGACCCGTCAGCAATGGACAGCAGGTCCCTTCCGACGGCGTCCTCACCCAAAGCCGTGGTCAAGACCGAGGTGTTTGTCTCGAAGGATCCCAGGCCAGGGAGAGGCTCAAGAGGCTGTCCCAGTGGTGCCGAAGGGTGAGACCATGGCTGCCGAACACATGGGGGAGCAAACCCTCATGGACACCGACGATGGGGGCCGTATCCACTTCGGCCCCCAGCCGAATACAGCTCCGGAGGTCCATGTGGCTCCGGACTCAGGCAGGCCGCCTCTTTCGAAAGAGGGGGGCGAGCCAACTCCACCGGTGACCTCTGTCCATCCAGAGGCACCGGATAGATTGCTGGAAGCGCTGCGAGGCGCTTCCATTGTTGAAGAACACCGTACTCTTATGAGTACGGTGATTGAGAAGATCCAGTCCGCCAAAAGCGGACTGACCGAAGCCTGCACTAGCCTTCTAACAGGCTTTGAGGTAAGTAATATAGTTGTAAAAAGAATGTCATAGTATAGACAGTAGCCCCTGATACTCTGTCCGGTGCTTGGAAAGAAAAGTCGAACAGAGGATCAAATAATTTTTCGCAGGAGTCTAATCTGATATGCCTATGTGGATAAGTGAAGGAAATATGACCTAGAGGCAATAATAAAGTTATTATTTATTTCCTTATATCATGATAAATGTTTATTATTCATGCTAGAATTGTATTAACCGGAAACATAATACATGTGTGAATACATAGACAAACAGAGTGTCACTAGTATGCCTCTACTTGACTAGCTCGTTGATCAAAGATGGTTATGTTTCCTAGCCATAGACATGAGTTGTCATTTGATTAACGGGATCACATCATTAGGAGAATGATGTGATTGACTTGACCCATTCCGTTAGCTTAGCACTCGATCGTTTAGTATGTTGCTATTGCTTTCTTCATGACTTATACATGTTCCTATGACTATGAGATTATGCAACTCCCGTTTACCGGAGGAACACTTTGTGTGCTACCAAACGTCACAACGTAACTGGGTGATTATAAAGGTTCTCTACAGGTGTCTCCAAAGGTACTTGTTGGGTTGGCGTATTTCGAGATTAGGATTTGTCACTCCGATTGTCGGAGAGGTATCTCTGGGCCCACTCAGTAATACACATCACTATAATCCTTGCAAGCATTGTGACTAATGAGTTAGTTGTGGGATGATGTATTACGGAACGAGTAAAGAGACTTGCCGGTAACGAGATTGAACTAGGTATCGAGATACCGACGATCGAATCTCGGGCAAGTAACATACCGATGACAAAGGGAACAACGTATGTTGTTATGCGGTCTGACCGATAAAGATCTTCGTAGAATATGTGGGAACCAATATGAGCATCCAGGTTCCGCTATTGGTTATTGACCGGAGAGGTGTCTCGGTCATGTCTACATAGTTCTCGAACCCGTAGGGTCCGCACGCTTAACGTTACGATGACAGTTATATTATGAGTTTATATGTTTTGATGTAGCGAAGGTTGTTCGGAGTCCCGGATGTGATCACGGACATGACGAGGAGTCTCGAAATGGTCGAGACATAAAGATTGATATATTGGAAGCCTATGTTTGGACATCGGAAGTGTTCCGGGTGAAATCGGGATTTTTTCCGGAGTATCGGGAGGTTACCGGAACCCCCCGGTAACTTAATGGGCCTTAGTGGGCCTAGGTGGAAGAGAGGAGAGGAGGCCAGGGCAGGGCCGCACGCCCCTCCCCCCCCCCCAATCCGAATAGGACAAGGAGAGGGGGGCGGCGCCCCCCCTTTCCTTCCTCCCCTCCACCTCTTCCCCCTCTCTCTCCTAGTCCAACATGGAAAAGGGGGGGAGTCCTACTCCCAGTAGGAGTAGGACTCCTCCTGGCGCGCCTCTCCCCTTGGCCGGCCGAACCCCCCTTGCTCCTTTATATACGGGGGCAGGGGGCACCTCTAGACAGACAATTTATCATTGATCTCTTAGCCGTGTGCGGTGCCCCCTCCACCATATTACACCTCGATAATATCGTAGTGGTGCTTAGGCGAAGCCCTGCGTCGGTAGAACATCAACATTGTCACCACGCCGTCGCTGACGAAACTCTCCCTCGACACTCAGCTGGATCGGAGTTCGAGGGACGTCATCGAGCTGAACGTGTGCTGAACTCGGAGGTGCCATGCGTTCGGTACTTGATCGGTCGGATCGTGAAGACGTACGACTACATCAACCGCGTTGTGTTAACGCTTCCACTTTCGGTCTACGAGGGTACGTGGACAACACTCTCCCCTCTCGTTGCTATGCATCACCATGATCTTGCGTGTGCATAGAAATTTTTTGAAATTACTACGTTCCCCAACAGTGGCATCCGAGCCTGGTTTTATGCGTTGATGTTATATGCACGAGTAGAACACAAGTGAGTTGTGGGCGATATAAGTCATACTGCTTACCAGCATGTCATATTTTGGTTCAGCGGTATTGTGAGATGAAGCGGCCCGGACCGACATTACGCGTACGCTTACGCGAGAATGGTTTCACCGTTGCGAGCACTCGTTGCTTAAAGGTGACTGGCGGGTGTCTGTCTCTCTCACTTTATTTGAACCGAGTGTGGCTACGCCCGGTCCTTGCGAAGGTTAAAACAGCACCAACTTGACAAACTAGCGTTGTGGTTTTGATGCGTAGGTAAGAACGGTTCTTGCTAAGCCCGTAGCAGCCACGTAAAACTTGCAACAACAAAGTAGAGGACGTCTAACTTGTTTTTGCAGGGCATGTTGTGATGTGATATGGTCAAGATATGATGCTATATTTTATTGTATGAGATGATCATGTTTTGTAACCGAGTTATCGGCAACTGGCAGGAGCCATATGATTGTCGCTTTATTGTATGCAATGCAATCGCCATGTAATTGTTTTACTTTATCACTCAGCGGTAGCGATAGTCGTAAAAGCAATAGTTGGCGAGACGACAATGATGCTACGATGGAGATCAAGGTGTCGCGCCGGTGACGATGGTGATCATGACGGTGCTTCGGAGATGGAGATCACAAGCACAAGATGATGATGGCCATATCATATCACTTATATTGATTGCATGTGATGTTTATCTTTTATGCATCTTATCTTGCTTTGATTGACGGTAGCATTATAAGATGATCTCTCACTAAAATTTCAAGATAAAAGTGTTCTCCCTGAGTATGCACCGTTGCCAAAGTTTGTCGTGCCCAGACACCACGTGATGATCGGGTGTGATAAGCTCTACGTCCATCTACAACGGGTGCAAGCCAGTTTTGCACACGCAGAATACTCAGGTTAAACTTGACGAGCCTAGCATATGCAGATATGGCCTCGGAACACTGAGACCGAAAGGTCGAGCGTGAATCATATAGTAGATATGATCAACATAGTCATGTTCACCATTGAAAACTACTCCATTTCACGTGATGATCGGTTATGGTTTAGTTGATTTGGATCACGTAATCACTTAGATGATTAGAGGGATGTCTATCTAAGTGGGAGTTATTAAGTAGAACTTAAATTTATCATGAACTTAGTACCTGATAGTGTCTTGCTTGTCTATGTTAATTGTAGATAGATGGCCCGTGTTGTTGTTCCGTTGAATTTTAATGCGTTCCTTGAGAAAGCAAAGTTGAAAGATGATGGTAGCAATTACACGGACTGGGTCCGTAACTTGAGGATTATCCTCATTGCTGCACAGAAGAATTAAGTCCTGGAAGCACCGCTGGGTGCCAGGCCTGCTGCAAGAGCAACACCAGAAGTTATGAACGTCTGGCAGAGCAAAGCTGATGACTACTCGATAGTTCAGTGTGCCATGCTTTACGGCTTAGAACCGGGTCTTCAACGATGTTTTGAACGTCATGCAGCATATGAGATGTTCCAGGAGTTGAAGTTAATATTTCAAGCAAATGCCCGGATTGAGAGATATGAAGTCTCCAATAAGTTCTACAGCTGCAAGATGGAAGACAATAGTTCTGTCAGTGAGCATATACTCAAAATGTCTGGGTATAATAATCACTTGATTCAACTGGGAGTTAATCTTCCGGATGATAGCGTCATTGACAGAATTCTTCAATCACTGCCACCAAGCTACAAGAGCTTCGTGATGAACTATAACATGCAAGGGATGAATAAGACAATTCCCGAGCTCTTCACAATGCTAAAGGCAGCGGAGGTAGAAATCAAAAAGGAGCATCAAGTGTTGATGGTCAATAAGACCACTAGTTTCAAGAAAAAGGGCAAACGGAAGAAGAAGGGGAACTTCAAGAAGAACAGCAAGCAAGTTGTTGTTCAGGAGAAGAAACCCAAATCTGGACCTAAGCCTGAGACTGAGTGCTTCTACTGCAAGCAGACTGGTCACTGGAAGCGGAACTGCCCCAAGTATTTGGCGGATAAGAAGGATGGCAAGGTGAACAAAGGTATATGTGATATACTTGTTATTGATGTGTACCTTACCAGAGCTCGCAGTAGCACCTGGGTATTTGATACTAGTTCTGTTGCTAATATTTGCAACTCGAAACAGGGACTACGGATTAAGAGAACACTGGCCAAGGACGAGGTGACGATGCGCGTGGGAAACGGTTCCAAAGTCGATGTGATCGCCGTCGGCACGCTACCTCTACATCTACCTTCGGGATTAGTATTAGACCTAAATAATTGTTATTTGGTGCCAGCGTTGAGCATGAACATTATATCTGGATCTTGTTTGATGCGAGACGGTTATTCATTTAAATCAGAGAATAATGGTTGTTCTATTTATATGAGTAATATCTTTTATGGTCATGCACCCTTGAAGAGTGGTCTATTTTTAATGAATATCGGTAGTAGTGACACACATATTCATAATGTCGAAGCCAAAAGATGCAGAGTTGATAATGATAGTGCAACTTACTTGTGGCACTGCCGTTTAGGTCATATCGGTGTAAAGCGCATGAAGAAACTCCATAATGATGGACTTTTGGAATCACTTGATTATGAATCACTTGGTACTTGCGAACCGTGTCTCATGGGCAAGATGACTAAAACACCGTTCTCCGGAACTATGGAGAGAGCAACTGATTTGTTGGAAATCATACATACAGATGTATGTGGTCCGATGAATATTGAGGCTCGTAGCGGATATCGTTATTTTCTCACCTTCACAGATGATTTGAGCAGATATGGGTATATCTACTTAATGAAACATAAATCTGAAACATTTGAAAAGTTCAAAGTATTTCAGAGCGAAGTTGAAAATCATCGTAACAAGAAAATAAAGTTTCTACGATCAGATCGTGGAGGAGAATATTTGAGTTACGAGTATGGCCTACATTTGAAACAATGCGGAATAGTTTCGCAACTCACGCCACCCGGAACACCACAGCGTAATGGTGTGTCCGACCGTCGTAATCGTACTTTACTAGATATGGTGCAATCTATGATGTCTCTTACTGATTTACCGCTATCGTTTTGGGGTTATGCTTTAGAGACGGCTGCATTCACTCTAAATAGGGCACCATCAAAATCCGTTGAGACGACGCCTTATGAACTATGGTTTGGCAAGAAACCAAAGTTGTCGTTTCTTAAAGTTTGGGGTTGCGATGCTTATGTGAAGAAACTTCAACCTGATAAGCTCGAACCTAAATCGGAGAAATGTGTATTCATAGGATACCCAAAGGAGACTGTTGGGTACACCTTCTATCACAGATCCGAAGGCAAGACATTTGTTGCTAAGAATGGATCCTTTCTAGAGAAGGAGTTTCTCTCGAGAAGTGAGTGGGAGGAAAGTAGAACTTGATGAGGTAACTGTACCTGCTCCCTTATTGGAAAGTAGATCATCACAGAAACCAGTTTCTGCGACACCTACACCAATTAGTGAGGAAGTTAATGATAATGATCATGAAACTTCAGATCAAGTTATTACTGAACCTCGTAGGTCAACCAGATTAAGATCTGCACCAGAGTGGTACGGTAATCCTGTTCTGGAGGTTATGTTACTAGACCATGACGAACCTACGAACTATGAAGAAGCGATGGTGAGCCCAGATTCCGCAAAATGGCTTGAGGCCATGAAATCCGAGATGGGATCCATGTATGAGAACAAATTATGAACTTTGGTTGACTTGCCCGATGATCGGCAAGCTATTGAAAATAAATGGATCTTCAAGAAGAAGACTGACGCTAACGGTAATGTTACTGTCTATAAAGCTCGACTTGTTGCGAAAGGTTTTCGACAAGTTCAAGGGATTGACTACGATGAGACCTTCTCACCCGTAGCGATGCTCAAGTCTGTCCGAATCATGTTAGCAATTGCCGCATTTTATGATTATGAAATTTGGCAAATGGATGTCAAAACTGCATTCCTGAATGGATTTCTGGAAGAAGAGTTCTATATGATGCAACCGGAAGGTTTTGTCGATCCAAAGGGAGCTAACAAAGTGTGCAAGCTCCAGCGATCCATTTATGGACTGGTGCAAGCCTCTCGGAGTTGGAATAAACGCTTTGATAGTGTGATCAAAGCATTTGGTTTTATACAGACTTTTGGAGAAGCCTGTATTTACAAGAAAGTGAGTGGGAGCTCAGTAGAATTTCTGATATTATATGTGGATGACATATTGCTAATTGGAAATGATATAGAATTTCTGGATAGCATAAAGGGATACTTGAATAAGAGTTTTTCAATGAAAGACCTCGGTGAAGCTGCATATATATTAGGCATCAAGATCTATAGAGATAGATCAAGACGCTTAATTGGACTTTCACAAAGCACATACCTTGACAAAGTTTTGAAGAAGTTCAAAATGGATCAAGCAAAGAAAGGGTTCTTGCCTGTACTACAAGGTGTGAGATTTAGTAAGACTCAATGCCCGACCACTGCAGAAGTTAGAGAGAAGATGAAAGATGTTCCCTATGCTTCAGCCATAGGCTCTATCATGTATGCAATGATGTGTACCAGACCTAATGTGTGCCTTGCTATAAGTTTAGCAGGGAGGTACCAAAGTAATCCAGGAGTGGATCACTGGACAGCGGTCAAGATCATCCTGAAATATCTGAAAAGGACTAAGGATATGTTTCTCGTTTATGGAGGTGACAAAGAACTCATCGTAAATGGTTACGTTGATGCAAGCTTTGACACTGATCCGGACGATTCTAAATCGCAAACCGGATACGTGTTTACATTGAACGGTGGAGCTGTCAGTTGGTGCAGTTCTAAGCAAAGTGTCGTGGCGGGATCTACGTGTGAAGCGGAGTACATAGCTGCTTCGGAAGCAGCAAATGAAGGAGTCTGGATGAAGGAGTTCATATCCGATCTAGGTGTCATACCTAGTGCATCGGGACCAATGAAAATCTTTTGTGACAATACTGGTGCAATTGCCTTAGCAAAGGAATCCAGATTTCACAAGAGAACCAAGCACATCAAAAGACTCTTCAATTCCATCCGGGATTTAGTCCAGGTGGGAGACATAGAAATTTGCAAGATACATACGGATCTGAATGTTGCAGACCCATTGACTAAGCCTCTTCCACGAGCAAAACATGATCAGCACCAAGGCTCCATGGGTGTAAGAATCATTACTGTGTAATCTAGATTATTGACTCTAGTGCAAGTGGGAGACTGAAGGAAATATGCCCTAGAGGCAATAATAAAGTTATTATTTATTTCCTTATATCATGATAAATGTTTATTATTCATGCTAGAATTGTATTAACCGGAAACATAATACATGTGTGAATACATAGACAAACAGAGTGTCACTAGTATGCCTCTACTTGACTAGCTCGTTGATCAAACATGGTTATGCCATAGACATGAGTTGTCATTTGATTAACGGGATCACATCATTAGGAGAATGATGTGATTGACTTGACCCATTCTGTTAGCTTAGCACTCGATCGTTTAGTATGTTGCTATTGCTTTCTTCATGACTTATACATGTTCCTATGACTATGAGATTATGCAACTCCCGTTTACCGGAGGAACACTTTGTGTGCTACCAAACGTCACAACGTAACTGGGTGATTATAAAGGTTCTCTACAGGTGTCTCCAAAGGTACTTGTTGGGTTGGCGTATTTCGAGATTAGGATTTGTCACTCCGATTGTCGGAGAGGTATCTCTGGGCCCACTCAGTAATACACATCACTATAATCCTTGCAAGCATTGTGACTAATGAGTTAGTTGCGGGATGATGTATTACGGAACGAGTAAATAGACTTGCCGGTAACGAGATTGAACTAGGTATCGAGATACCGACGATCGAATCTCGGGCAAGTAACATACCGATGACAAAGGGAACAACGTATGTTGTTATGCGGTCTGACCGATAAAGATCTTCGTAGAATATGTGGGAACCAATATGAGCATCCAGGTTCCGCTATTGGTTATTGACCGGAGAGGTGTCTCGGTCATGTCTACATAGTTCTCGAACCCGTAGGGTCCGCACGCTTAACGTTACGATGACAGTTATATTATGAGTTTATATGTTTTGATGTAGCGAAGGTTGTTAGGAGTCCCGGATGTGATCACGGACATGACGAGGAGTCTCGAAATGGTCGAGACATAAAGATTGATATATTGGAAGCCTATGTTTGGACATCGGAAGTGTTCCGGGTGAAATCGGGATTTTTTCCGGAGTATCGGGAGGTTACCGGAACCCCCCGGTAACTTAATGGGCCTTAGTGGGCCTAGGTGGAAGAGAGGAGAGGAGGCCAGGGCAGGGCCGCACGCCCCTCCCCCCCCCCCCAATCCGAATAGGACAAGGAGAGGGGGGCGGCGCCCCCCTTTCCTTCCTCCCCTCCACCTCTTTCCCCTCTCTCTCCTAGTCCAACATGGAAAAGGGGGGGGAGTCCTACTCCCGGTAGGAGTAGGACTCCTCCTGGCGCGCCTCTCCCCTTGGCCGGCCGAACCCCCATTGCTCCTTTATATACGAGGGCAGGGGGCACCTCTAGACAGACAATTGATCATTGATCTCTTAGCCGTGTGCGGTGCCCCCCTCCACCATATTACACCTCGATAATATCGTAGCGGTGCTTAGGCGAAGCCCTGTGTCGGTAGAACATCAATATTGTCACCACGCCGTCGTGCTGAGGAAACTCTCCCTCAACACTCGGCTGGATCGGAGTTCGAGGGACGTCATCGACCTGAACGTGTGCTGAACTCGGAGGTGTCATGCGTTCGGTACTTGATCGGTCGGATCGTGAAGACGTACGACTACATCAACCGCGTTGTGTTAACGCTTCCGCTTTCGGTCTACGAGGGTACGTGGACAACACTCTCCCCTCTCGTTGCTATGCATCACCATGATCTTGCATGTGCATAGAAATTTTTTGAAATTACTACGTTCCCCAAAAATAAGCAGGCGTCGCTGCTGGCTGCGTCCGCTCACACTGCGGAAGTCTCCGGACTGAAGCAGAATCTGGAGCGGGCCGAGGAGGAGCTCGGCCACGTGAAGAAGCAGCTGGAGGAAAGCAAAGGTATGTATTTAACCTTGTCTAGATTCAGGTGTTACGAATTGTTCTGACTGAAGTGTCATAATATTTGTTAGGGGCAACGACCGAGGCAGAGGCTCTCAAGAGGTCGCTGGCCGAGGCCGAGGACAGGGCGGCTAAGGAAAAGGCCGCGCGTGAAAAGCATGAGGCTCGGGTCAGTGAGGTCCAGCAAGAGCTCCAGGACGCCGTGAAGAAGTACGAGTCCTTGGAGCGTGATTTTAAAGATCGAGAGTCCGAACTTGCCAAGGCTCGCCAGAGCGCACGAGATGCCCATGCCGAAGCCGAGAGCGCCCTCCAGGAGATCCAGGCGGCCAAGAAAATTGCGGCGGGTAAGGCTTTTATAATGCAGAGCAAATATGTGAAGCAAAAGTTCCTCTTACTCACCCGGATTTGGAGTTCTCCAGGGGCGTTTGTGGATCTGCCGTGCAGCGTATCAGACGCTGCAGAATTCTATCAAGCCGGAGAGGGGAGATCTACGGAGAAGCTGTTCTGGTCTCAATACCTTGGACCAGAACATCCGGTGCCCTTTAGCGATCAGCTGAAACAGCTGGTCGAGCTGCATAAGGCGGCCGAACTAGCCATGAAGGACTTGATAATCTGGCTATGGCCTGCCGAGCCCATGCCCAGCAGCTAGTTCGGACTCGTGAAGCGGCTTGTCAGTGCCTGCCCACGGCATGAAGCCATCAAGCGGTCGGTCTGTATCGAAGGCGCGCGGAGGGCCTTTGCCCGCGCTAAGATGCATTGGGCGAAGATGGACGCCACGAACCTGATGACCGAGGGGCCACCTGAGGGCAAGGAGCACCGCCGACCCGAACTATATTTTGACAGTGTCCTAGAGGGATCCCGCCTTGTGGCGGAGCAATGTTCCAAGGATATCATATTCCCATGAAAACATTCATGTCATCCTGTCATGTAATATGAAACAAGATCTTTATGTAATATAATGCTTGTTTATTTAAAATTTTACCACCTGTGCGGCCGTTTTATGAAATCTGAGAGTTGGCCAGTCGTAGGCTTCTGCCCCCACGTAGATAGTACGGGGGTGTTCAGGATAAATCTAACACTCTTTACTCCAAATTTTGGTCCTTAAAGGAGGTGTTTAGCGCAACGAACAAGGCAATCGGACTATACGGCTTTATCACCCTCACTTAGCCATAGGAGTTTGATAATGAAAATTTTGGCGCAGCCCCTGGTGTTCGAAAGTCCGAACTTGGGGCGCTCTACACGCCTAATCGGATAAAAACCGATTCCTCGCATAATGCGGAAAAAATCTCTAAGGATTTGAAACCTCTCGAACAGCTGACCAGCTCTCGCCGCATCATGACAGTCAGTTTTCGGCTTTCTCTACTGAGGTGCTCGTCTGGAAGAACCGGGACACAATCGCAGTAGTTCTCCCTTTACTACCCTAGCCAATATAGTGGAACGTAAGGTAGTAAGCACAGGAGCCGGGCAACCCAACTATTGACCAAAGACATGATTCAGAGCCGATGCATATAATGCTATAAGTTCGGGGTGACGAACTGTACTATAAAAGTGTTCGGACTTTATTGCCGTGTTATGGGGTATGGTGAAGCCCCTGGCGAACTATGGCATACTAGAGTGTATGGGTGCAATTGATAAAAAATACAAAGACAAGGAAAAAATCAAGTAATAAGCTGACGCCGCAAATTATTTTCCATTGTAATTTGATTAATATGTCAAAGCGTATTTGTACAAGTAATGCGATAAGAAAATAAGGCTATTTTACATACCATGACCAAGGGCGAGCTGCGTGCGGGTATTTAAAACAGGTATAAAGATCATTACCAGAGACCACCTGGGGATTCCCTTGTACGTCAAAGCTCCTTGCCTTCTTGGTGTATCCGTCCCGTGATAGGTTCGATGATCAGGTTATTAGAAAAGCCTCAGGAAGAGAAGAACCTGAAATGAAAAAGAAAAAGTGAAGGTATGCGGATCCAGAGCGGTTGAGCCGCATTATGGACCATGGTCTAGCTATACCTTCGTCCATGCCCATGGTATTTTGAGTGCGTAGTTATGTACGCGCGGCACGAATGTCACCGCTTGATTGGGGCTGGGACGGAGGCCGAATTTCTAGTCAAGCTCTGGACGAGCTGGAGTGTCCTGCTGCAGAGTAGTTCGGACTCGCTTGACGGTGTCCGGGAGCTTTACCGCCGAATTGAGGTTCTGCCTAAAAAGGCTACTCTGTACCTCTACTGCAAGGGTCGCGGTGTGCTCCTCAGTACGGAGGGAGCGTTCCGTATTTCCGTTGACCGTTATGACACCGCATGGTGCGGGCATCTTGAGCTTGAGGTAGGCGTAGTGTGGCACCGCATTGAATCGAGCGAATGCGGTTCGTCCGAGCAGTGCATGATAGCCACTGTGGAAGGGGACGATATCGAAGACTAACTCTTCGCTTGGGAAATTATCCAGGGATCCGAAGACCACTTCCAGTGTGATTGAGCCCGTACAGCAGGCCTCTACACCTGGTATGACACCTTTAAAGGTGGTTTTTGTGGGCTTGATCCTTGAGGGATCAACACCCATTTTGCGCACTGTATCCTAATAGAGCAGGTTCAGGCTGCTCCCACCATCCATGAGTACTCGCGTAAGGTGGAATCCATCAATAATTGGGTCAAGGACCAGTGCGGCTGAACTGCCATGACGGATACTGGTCGGATGGTCCCTGCGATCGAAGGTGATCGGACAGGACGACCATGGGTTGAACTTTGGGGCGACTGCCTCCATCGCGTAGACGTCCCTGAGTGCACGCTTGCACTCCCTCTTGGGGATATGGGTGGCGTATATCATGTTCACCATTTTGACTTGGGGGGGGGCGAATTTTTTCTGTCCCCCCGTGTTCGGTGGTCGGGGTTCCTCGTTGTCGTCATCGCTTTGCGACCCTTTCTCCTTATTCTCGGCGTTTAACTTGCCGGCCTGTTTGAAGACCCAACATTCCCTGTTGGTATGATTGGATGGTTTATCAGGAGTGCCATGGATTTGGCATGGTCGATCTAGTATGCGGTCCAGACTGGACGGGCCCGGATTGTTTCTCTTAAATGGCTTCTTTCGCTAACCGGACTTAGAGCCACTGAATCCGGCATTGACCGTCGTGTCTTCGGTGTTATCACCGTTGTTTTGACACTTATGTCTATTGTGTCGGAGCTTGCCGTTGTTGTTTCTGGCTTCAGAAGTGCCAGGTTCGCTTGTATTGTTGTTGCTACGGGCTAGCCAGCTATCTTCGCCCGCACAGAAGCGGATCATGAGTGCCGTAAGGGCTGACATGGACTTCAGTTTTTCCTGGCCGAGGTGTCTGGCCAGCCATTCGTCGCGGATGTTGTGCTTAAAGGCCGCTAGGACTTCGGCGTCCGGACAGTCGATGATCTGGTTCTTTTTAGTTAAGAACCTAGTCCAGAATTTCCTGGCTGACTCTCCGGGCTGTTGGATTATGTGACTTAAGTCATTGGCATCCGGAGGTCGGACATATGTGCCTTGGAAGTTGTCGAGGAAGGCGTCCTCCAAGTCCTCCCAGCTGCCAATGGAGTTTTCGGGCAGACTGTTCAACCAGTACCTAGCTGGTCCCTTGAGTTTGAGCGGAGGTATTTTATGGCGTGAAGATCATCGCCGCGGGCCATATGAATATGGAGAAGAAAGTCCTCAATCCATACCGCCGGGTCTGTTGTGCCATCATAGGATTCGATGTTCACGGGTTTAAACCCTTCTGGGAAATTTTGTCCCACTACTTCGTCAGTGAAGCAAAGGGGGTGTGCTGCGCCTCTATATCGGGCCAAGTCGTGACGTAGCTCGGATGGAGTTCGTCTGCGGTTTTCGGCCCGGACGTGATTATGTTTGTCACGTTCAGCCAGATGGCCATCGTCGCGCATCGGGGCACGCCCCCGTGATCCATAGATTGATCTTGTCTGACCTGCTCTATTTTTCGAGTCGCGCCGCAGGTCATGTGTATATCCCCGAGCTGTTGTATTTCTGTTTGTTCGGCTCGAGGTGCCGCTTTGTCCCGGACGCGTGGTGGTCGGTCAGCCGCATTGTACCTCGGTAGGACGGGCTCCAGCGCCTCATCATCGAACTGTGGTAACAGTTTGCGCTTCGGGTAGCTTTTGGTTGGGCGCTCGAGGCCATATTCCTCGGCTGCCAGGACATTAGTCCATCTTTCGTTGAGTAGATCTTGGTCAGCTTGAAGTTGCTGCTTCTTCTGTTTCAGGCTCCTTGCAGTGGCTATTAGCCGGCGCTTAAAGCGCTCCTGCTCGGCGGGCTCCTCAGGCACGATAAAGTCTTCGTCGCCGAGGCTCACCTCGTCCTCGGAGAGCGGAAGGTAATTACTGTCCTCTGCATCTTCATTGGTGGCCTGTTCATCGGGGCTAGCTTGCCCATCTTCCCATTCATCATGTTCGGAGGTTGGCTCAACGGGGTCTTCATTGTCTTCGGCATCGTCCGGAGTATTGTTTTCTCCTGTGACGGTATTGCTGTTTTTACTACGGCGTGGCTTAGAGCGGCATCGCTGACGTTGGTGCTTTGGCTGTGTCTCAAGAGGTTTATCCTCGACTGGATTTTCATTGCCGCCGTTGTTTTCTTTGGGTGTATCCACCATGTATATGTCGTACGAGGAGGTGGTTGTCCAATGCCCTGTATGCGGTGGTTCCTGCTCCTCTCCGGCATCGTCGTCCATACCATCGATGTCTTCGGAGTCGTAGTCAAGCATGTCGGTTAAGTCGTCGACAGTGGCTATAAAGTGGGTGGTGGGTGGGGAACGAATTTCTTCGTCATCCACTTCCCATTCGAGTCGGAGATAGTTCGGCCGAGAGTCCCCCGACAAGGAGAGGGATTTTAATGAGCTTAACACGTCGCCAAAAGGCGAGTGCTAGAAGATGTCCGCAGAGCTGAACTCCAAGACCGGCGCCCAATCAGGTTCGATGGACGTGGATGCACGTGGTCCGGAACCCATGGCCGGAGACGAGTCCGAGGTTCCGGTGACACAAGCCCAGCTCGATGTTGGGTCTGTGCGCGGCTCGAGCGCCACTGAGTCTGCGGCCTCCGTGGCGGGGTTAAGCTTCCCGTCTTCGGACGACGCAGTCTACTTCGGCTTTAGGGCCAGGGCGGTCACAGGAGCTATCTCCTGCGTATGGCCAGATGACAGATCTAGGTCATGTTCATCATGGTGGTCGGGGACAGCCGTCATGGGCTCGAACCCATCGAGGATCAAGTCTCCACGGTTATCGGCCACAAAATTCAGGCTTCCGAATCTGACTGACGGCCAGGGGCGTAGTTGTCGATCTGCTCCAGATGGCCAAGCGAGTTGACCCGCAGTGTGAAGTCGCTGAATACGAAGATCTGTCCGGGGAGGAAGATCCCCCCCTGGACTGCGTTGTTGTAGATGATTGATGGAGCCATCAAGCCTTCTGGTCACGACGCAGCGGAACTCTCCATGAAAGCACCAATGTCGGTGTCAAAACCGGCGGATCTCGGGTAGGGGGTCCCGGACTGTGCGTTTAAGGCTAATGGTAACAAGAGGCGGGGGACACAATGTTTACCCAGGTTCGGGCCCTCTCTATGGAGGTAATACCCTACTTCCTACTTGATTGATCTTGATGAATATGAGTATTACAAGAGTTGATCTACCACGAGATCGTAATGGCTAAACCCTAGAAGTCTAGACTATGAGGTTATGATTGTTGTGGCTAAACCCTAGAAGTCTAAACCCTCCGGTTTATATAGACACCGGGGGGACTAGGGTTGTACAAAGTCGGTTACAGAGAAAGGAATCTACATATCCGAATCGCCAAGCTTGCCTTCCACGCAAAGGAGAGTCCCATCCGGAGACGGGACGAAGTCTTCTATCTTATATCTTCATAGACCAACAGTCCAGACCAAGTATACAGTCCGGCTGTCCGTGGACCCCTTAGTCCAGGACTCCCTCAGTGATGTCTTGTCGTTTCTCAACGACACTGATGGTTTTGAAGGAGAGGGTGAAGGCTCCGGTGATCGAACCATGGAGGAGGAAGGACATGATCAAGATGGCTCCGGTGAGAGAATGCCGGTGGAAGAAGGAGACCATGATGACGGCTCCGGTGACCGAATGGAGGAGGGAGCTGTTGCAAAGTCCGGGGAGGTATATATATTAATTAAGCCTGTGCTGACTAGCTAATTGATGCATTAATTGTTTTGGTATGTACATATATTAATTGATGAGTTATGCATGCGTGCGCAGGTTCCACTTTATTCTCCTAGAGATTCACCTTGAGGAGGGAGTAGTAACCGTCTTAGACTCGAGACGAAAAAATCCCGAGGACTATGCGGACATGACTCAAATGCTCTAGAAGTAAGTTCAATCGATCATTATCGCACCATATCGTCAACTTTGTTCATTTCCTTATATCAAGTAATTGTTTTCTTTGTCTCGCAGGGTTTGGGAAGAGTTCACCATAATTGCTCCGGGACTGCCGAGCGAGCTTCGATTTACACACCCGAAAGTAAGTACTACTACCTAGTTTCGCGCATCTCTCATTGATTCTAGCTAGTTTCATCAATACAATTTGGCATGCTTGCTTATCAATTTGATTGACCTCTATTTCTCATAAAGTGCTTGTGGCAGGAAGGCGGGAATGATTTTTGTGGATACTGCGTTTGCGAGTTCATCCGCCACTCGACCTGTGAGCGGGGCTACTCTGAAGAACAATATCAAGTGCATAAGAAGAAATATTCAATATTTTTTTTTTATTACCACCATTTGTGTTGAGTTTCATTTATATACATGTATTGACCCTCTTCAATTTAGATCTGGCAGATGCGGGATGAACTCCTAGCACAAGATTGCATACGAGCAATTCAAGAGGAATTGGCAGGATTCTTTCTTGACCACGTCATCGATAAAGCCGGAGAATACCATGTGGAAATTGATATAGACATGAGATGTTAGGGATTGTAAGAGATCTTATATTGTATATATGTAGCTAGTAGCGTCGGATAGATATACGGAAACTTGTTGTTCGACAAATCTCATGGAGAAAGAGAGGTGCACTTCTCTCTGTATATGTTCATGATGATCTTGTGTAATTAATGGTTCCTTCATTTGCTTACTAGCTAGCGTGTCGAGTTCTCTCTATATGTATAGTAGCTACCGCCGACCAACCACGAAGATAAGAGAGGTCACTTCTCTCTATTAGCTAGCTAACACAATACATGAAACCCCCTAAACCCCCCCCCCCCCCCCCCCCAAAAAAAACAAAAAAACCTGCTCCTGCCATATGCTGACGCGTGGATGCCTTTTGTTCCCGGTTGGCGTTATCAACCAGGACTAAAGGTGGTCCTGCCTGGGCGTCCCGCGGCGGCCATGTGAAGCCCTTTCTGTCCCGGTTCGTAAGTGAACTGGGACTAAAGGTTTTGGGCTTTAGTCCCGACCCTTTAGTCCCGGTTCCAGAACCGGGGCTAATGGGCCTTTGGAACCGGGACAAATAGCCCGTTTTCTACCAGTGGACGCTCGGCCAGGTGTTGTTGCGTGAGCAGCGGCCGGACCTCGCTGCGGTGTTTCGACGAGCAGCGGTGGCCTCCTGGTGGCGCTGGCGCAAGTGCTAAAGGAGAGGGCTTGGACTGGATCTGGGGCTCGGGGCCGATTTGTGGCTCGTTGCTTCCCGATCTGGGGCTCCAGGCCGCAGCCGCTATGCTTCTACCTGCCAGGAGTTGGTGGTTTGGGTGCTGCTCTAGGTGGAGGTTTGATCCGGTGTTGTCGGGTCTTGGTCGTGCCAGAGGTGGAAGATGAGCTGCGTGCCGGAGGCGGTGCGGTATGTCGGTGTTCCACAGTGTTAGATTCACATTGGCGAGGTAGCAGTGGCGGAGTGACCCAACATGGACAGTGGCCTCAATCCGGTGGGGAGGGTTAGAAGTGCGAGACATTACGGATGAAAATCTTGCCCGTCTTCGGCCGGTGCTAGCGGCGACGGCTTCTGTGGGTGTCATTTCCCTCCTTGGAGGCGTCGTGGAGGTGTATGAGTGTGTCGGCATTTCCCCCGTTTGGCTTGTTGTCTCCGGGCGAAAGCCTAGGTCCCTTTCTGGATCAGCGATAGCGGCGTCTCGGCGTCGTGACTCTGTTGGGAGCATCGCGTGGGAGACATGCTTTGGAGATTTTGTGTTGCGGTTCGTCGGTGGTTGCCGCTAGTCCATGTAGATCTTCATAGACACAATGTATGCCTTTGCTGAGTCAAAGATGATAACTTGCTCGGGCCTGTCCGAGTCCCGCCACCCACTCGCCATGTCCTTTTAGGCATTCTAGGGTGGTTGGTGCGTCAGCAAGGGAGAGTCCGGTTGTAGTTGTTGCTCTTTGTGGTGACGTGTGTTGGTCGGGACGCGGCTTTGTTGTTTTGCTTAGGGCAGGCTCCTTGTGTTATGTTGTAATGTGTGTGGTGGTTAATCTTTGGATTGACCCGGATGTAAGCTACACTTGATGTTGGGAGCAAGAGGTAATCTCTTATAATTGTCTTCTGTTTCTATAAAAATATGATACACGGTGACGTACTCCAAAAAACAGGGTGTACCTTACCGAACTGCCCCCCCTGGTCACCGGGTACCGGCAGCTGAGTTCCTCAAAATTTGAAATCGTGGGAGGGAGAATGTAGAAATGTATATCAGTCAAAATAGGACCCGTGATGTCAAAAGAACTGCTCACGTAGCCAGGGCAGAGCGCTACCCGATGCTGGCCATGCATTCCCATGGAGAAATGATAGAAATTTTT
The DNA here is from genome assembly GCF_002575655.3 of Aegilops tauschii subsp. strangulata. Lineage (NCBI taxonomy): Eukaryota > Viridiplantae > Streptophyta > Magnoliopsida > Poales > Poaceae > Aegilops > Aegilops tauschii. The sequence continues at coordinate 596,858,375 of NC_053037.3, forward strand.
CTTTATAATATATACAAAGAGCCATTGCAAAGCCGCACCATCCCACATCCCACATCCCTCCTTTCCCCTCTCTGTGCGGAGCGTGAGAGCTCGGCGGCAAGGCCATGGCGGACGGTCGTCACATCGCCGGAGGCTTTGGGAACGCCTTTGCTCTACTGCTGGTTCTTGCTCCTGTGTGAGTGTCTCTAGGCCGCATCTCTACTACTCTTATGCTCGTCGATCTTACACCTGCGCTAGGGAAGAACACCTGCACGTCACGGCTCCGCCTCCGCTGGTCGGAGACACGGGACGGAGGGAGCGGGAAGCCGCCGGCGAGGTACCCGCAGGTGGGCCGTGCGGGGGCAGCATTACGTGTGCACGCAGATAGCAAAAACCAAAACCACCCCCTTTGGATCGGGGGAGGGTGAGATGGCCGGCGCTGTTCACCGCGGCGGCGTCGACCCGGCGAGAGTGGTGCATGTGCAACAAGAGACCCGCGGCGAGGTTCGTACGCGGCGCGGCTAGAGTAGGGTGTGTGGATTTGAGGAAAGGTGGCGTCTTTCGATCGATCAGGGAGAGGGCAAGATGGCCGGCCGGCGGCGTACGGATGGGCGCCGTACGTAGACCAGGCCGGCGGGCATGCAAAAGATGCACTTTTTTGTCGGCGAATGTGGTCTGGCCGGCATCACTGTGCTGGTATACGTATACACAGAGTTCCCCTGTTTCTCGTGGCAGCCGTCTCCGGGCGCTACTCTGCTCTGCTTTTAAGTGTAGAAGATCTGATGAATTTTTTAGATGATTATTATACTGCCTTTTGTGCAAAAACTACTGCTTTCTGCTTGGAAACTTGAGTTCTGCAGATACAACATCCCCTGTTTTTCTTATGTGGGTTATAATCTAGTCGGCGAATACATGTTGCATTTAAGCTCCAATCGGTCCTTTTTTGTGGTGTAGCTTGTACACTTCTTGATATCCTGATGCAACCCGTGTTAGTGTAGTCTTTACTCATTGGGTAGTACTGTATATATTTCTGGATCTTACATGATATTTGTGACTCATACATGTAGTACCATTCATTGTAAGAGTACTATAATTCACTCAGATGAAACTTATTATAGATTCCGCGTTTGCCCTTATTAGTTAGCGTATCATTAGCTCAAAATTCTCGAATTCACATCTACGAAATTTCAAACAAAAAGGAACAGCCAAATGCAGTAGAAGTTCACAAAATTCAGAGCTTTGGTTTTTTTTTCTTTTTTGTGGGGGAGAGCTTTGGTTTTCTTAACCAAACATGCATGCACACACAGAACATTTGTGCCAATCTTCACGCAATCTTGATTTGCAAAACAAAAAAGGCTCCGGGAACCAAGGGAAAACGGCAGATTTTCTTAGACTTGCATTATCCAGTCCATTTTCATGCAACCTTGAATTTTTGGTGACCACCCCTGATGAAACTCACTGTTATATGTCATCTCTCAGTACAAGACAAAATGGGAAGATCCGGTGCATGGTTAAGAAAAACAATGCATAGAACTTAAGTTATTTGCCAATCAATAAACTGTTTCTAATGTTGTTCTGTGATAGATAGACAATCTTGGATTCCTAGAATAGGTAAAATTTATGTCATCTTGAATGCCATTACAGCAAATTATCTTTACTGATCATGCCATATCTGCTTCCTTCTTTTCTATTCCAATGTTGTTAAGAAATTTTTGAATGTTATATCTGCTTCCTGTTACACAAAGCTATTGAGATATATTCTTAGTCAGCTGTACAAGACCCAAAAAAATTATATCATCTAGAATGTCATTGCAGAAAATTATCTTTAGTGGTCATGCCATATCTGCTTCCTTTTACACCAAACTACTGACATACTTAATCAGTTGTTAAAGAGTCTGAAAAACTCTCGAGCCAATTTGGTGAAATATAGCATGAACCACGGTATAGGTTATATCCATTTTTCTTTTCAAACCATGTAATCAATAGCTTGGGTAGAAAACAATAGCTTTTTATAAGATGTAATAAGCAAAGTACAGCCAAATATCAGCATTAATATGAAGAAAAGAACCCAAGCTTAAAAGCAAGAATATAATTGGACATGCTATGTATATAGTCCAGTGGGCAAAGAAACATCCAAATATTAATAATACTGTAATTCAAATTACTCGTGAATTATTTTATAAATTCTTCAACAATTTCATGTCCAGAATTAGGCAAGCATGGCTCATACACAACAGGTCGATTCTTTAAACATGCAGTGTTGATCCATTAGGCAAAATGCAAGTCCCAATACTGATATGGTTGTAAACATGACAGAATGATTTTATTTTTTTGTGAAGCTCAGCTCTGTTTTCCCATATGTAGGTTCTGCATGCTAATTGATTTGGTCATCGGTACAATCCTTTCGTCAAAATAGAATGAATATGTAGATGAATACTGAACTATATTATAGTATTTTTCTGAAATATTGTTCTCAGTTACTACAGCGTCTGAAATATATATTTCCTGCCAAGTACTTGCTTGATTTCAAAGTTTTCTTGGTACTGTGTATCCTTGCTTGGAGAGTCTTACTGTTTAGAATCTCTATCCAAACATGGTCTGTCGTTTGTTTGGTTAAATGTTTGAGGCGATCTGAGTTCACCAACCGTCAGCTATATATAAGATATCCATTACAAATTGCATACCCCACGGACATTAGGTACATGTTTTAGGTTACTGCCATGAGGTTACAAGAATTTGTTTGTATGATTCAAATATATTAGCATGAACCTAAGACAGTTCCATTTAATTTTCTCTGTCCTTTGACGTGTGATACCTCCTGTATTTCACAATATCTGTCATGCGCACCCACCGTGTAGGCGGGCGAAAATGCATCTAATATAGTTGGACAAAAATTTGAAGTACTAGTAATGTATCATGTGACAAAAAGTATGGCCCAGTTCCATTAACTCTGTTATGATTACTGTTTTTTGGCTGTAATCATAACTTATTTTCACAGCAGCTATAAGTGTTGTTATTTTTGTATAATTTTGGATGTCAATGTTGTTTCAGGCTGACTTTCCGTGCCATAAAGAGAGATGGGTCAGTGGGCGAGCGAACTGCGACGTTTTTCAATGCCGCGGCTCTTGTTGCTTATGCCGCACCCGTGCATAATTGGCTAGTTATCATCATCAACTTATTCGCACTATTCGTGGAGGGCATTTACACTGTGATATTCTACCGCTATGCTGAGGGAAGGACCCGCCGGATCACTGGTTGGACGATTGTGTCCGAGATTACATGGGTGATCGTCCTAGCAATCGTTTATTTCAGTTTCTTCTATGGAGGCCGCCACGAGGGCGCACGTGTTATCGTGTTGGGCATCGTGGGAGCTATTACCGCAATCCTCGTGTACGGTCTTCTACTGGTGGACACGGTACGTGATTTGTGCGCGCTTTGCTCGGTCCGAAGTAATAAAAACATACAACCAGTGATTTCTTGAGCAGCTGATCAATGTGCTTATTTCTGTGCAGCGCACCGTGTGGATCAACAAGGACCTTCTGGTGCTCACATCACAGCTCAACTGCGTGTCCTGGACCATCTTCGGCAACAAGTCAAAGCCTCGAGACAACTACATCTTGGTATGTACTCGTAGCTGTACACTGCCATCTTGTCACATGTGCTCTTCTCTATTGGTGTGTTGTGTTCCCGCTGAGCTTCCTTTGCTGGTTTCAGGTGCCCAACGCCTCTGGCATCGCGCTGACTTTTTGTTCAGCGATGGTCTGGGTGACCGTCTACGTCATGGGCAAGGTTGAGGACAGGATGGCTGCGCGGGCGCGAGAGGCGAGGAAGCAAGCGTGGATGCGTCGCACCATCGAGCTGGCACGAGTAGCGTAGAACCGGTTCGGCCAAGGACTGTGTGCGCTATGCTATGGATGGAGTAGCAATGATGAAACGCTTATCATGTTCTAATGCAGGGACAGCTTGAAACAGGGAGGGAAGCAGATTCCCCTGTGCCACAATGTTTAAGAAATAGAGAATTTTGTTTTGCGGACCAAGGGTAACTTTGATCGAACCCCTATCTTATAACTACTCAAATGCTTTCTCAAATCTTAATGCCTCGATGTGACAAGTTAAAAAGTAGCCAGACCTAAATGAACCTCTATATTCAGCTCCTGGGGCTTTTGCTGGAATATACTTGCTGGTTAGGCTGTGGCTTTTTTTGATCGGTCTATTACTTGTTAGTTTCTGGTTCTCTTCCCCTGGGGCTTTAGCTGTTAGCTTTGGCAGGTTGGGCTTCCGAGAGTTTTATCATTTGGGGGTCAAGGTTGGGCCTCTCCTACTCCCCTGCACGTGAGCTCTGCTGATGTTGCGATGTTGTGGTGGTGTAAGATAAACTACCACATTGCAGGCTATGTTTACAAAAAATTACCACCTTTTTTAATCTTTCAAAAAAGTTCCACAAATTTGGTTCGCTGTTCCAGAAAAACCAAATTATCATGTGGTTTTTAGAATTAATCCGGACTATGACACGCCGGCCCTGCTCCTAACCAAACCATTTGTTGACTGTCTGTTTGACCGTTAGCTTACAAGTGAGGCCCACATGTAAGCCATCTCTTCTTCCTCTCCTCTCCCTCTCCTTACCTCTTTCTCCCTATCCCGAGCCAGCCGGCGCCACCACGGCCGAGCAGAACCAAGACCGGAGCAGCCACGGCCGGCACCACCTCCCCCGCCAAGAACTTCTCCTCCGCACTGCGAGCCACCACGTGGCCGCCACCTCCTTCCACTGACGCCGGCGAGGCCCCGTGCGGCGGGTGATGCATCGGCGGCCACCACTGCGTGAAGCTCTGTGACGCCGAGCTAGACGAAGACGGCCCGGCGCCGTTGCTGCCATTAGCATTACCCCCATGCACCAGCTGTCCTGACGATGCCACTACATCGGCGATGGCACCGCCCAAGTCGCGACGGCCTCCACCAGCGCAAGAGACGCGGACGCATCGTCGCAGGGTGTGACTGACCCACCGCCACTGCCCTTCACCCCACCATTCCCCGTCGCGCCATTGTTGTTGGGCGTGGTCGTGGGGCTGAGCGCAGGGTGCGTGCACGTGCTGAAGATGCTGCAGGAGAAGAGCACCCTCGGCATCACCTTGAGCTTCGCCCCCGCGCCGCCGGCCCCGCCCGGCATCTCCCGGTGTGCATGGCCTATCACTGCTTTTGCCGCCCCGCCATGGTCAGCCATGAACAGCGGAACAGCGAGAGGAGCGGGAGCCACCGCGTGCAGCAGCGGCGGCGGCTCCACCCTGTGCAGCAGCTGGAAAGCCCTCGAGCTCCGCCTCCAGAGTAAGGCCGGACGACGTGCACAGGGTCCCTTCGTCGTCTCCGGCGATGACCTCACCGGCGGGGACCCGATTGCTTTTTATACTTTTTCACAGGGACCTGGTTGTTTTTTTAATAAAATTACAGGGACCCGATTGCTTTTATTTTTTTCTATAGGGACCTGAATGCATTTAAAAATATGTGGGGCCCACCTGTCATATCATGTTAATGGTCAACCTGACGAGTGCACCCGAGCTATCATAATTTCGCTTAAAGCTTAACGGTTTAGTCACTTGGGTTTTTTAGAATATCCAACCAAAATAGTGGTGGTGCTTTGAAAATTTTGTAAAAGGGGTAGCTTTTTGTAGCCCTAGCCCGTAATGTGGTAGTGCTTTTGCTATTTACTCGACCTACTTTATAGATAAAGCACAAACCAAAGTGCACGGCAAACAATACAAGATAGTGAGGCAGCCATCTTACAAAGCAGATCATGTAATAACCGAACAACGCAAATGCACACCACTATGTTGCCAAAAAAGATAGGTTCCACGACAACACTCTCATGGGAGGAGAATGGCACCACCTTTGCTCTCCACTTCTCATCCTCCGGGAACTTGGGCTTGTTCCACCTTGCCGCCTTCTCTTCTTTTTGTTCAGCCGTGAAGGCTTTCTTGGTCTCGACCGAACCACAAAGCTATACTTTTGGGCGTCGACGCACCCGTTCTTCTTCCTTTCTTTTGAAATTATTTGCCCATCCGGCCTTACGTGAGGATTTTCATCCTCATCCTCCTCTGCATTAACGGATATGATAATTCTTTGCCCTCTTCGATGTGATTTCGTAGTTTCTCCGTGCCCACTGCTCATTGCCAACTAGCCCTTTGTAGCAGTGAACCAACATGACTGGCTTGCCATCCACTACTAGGGAAAAGCCTAGCAGTAGCGCGGGTTATATGCCTATCAGTAGCGCGGGTGGCCGCGCTACTGATACGGTGCTACAGCTAATGCTTATCAGTAGCGTGGCCTGACCGGCGCTACTGCTAACTAGGGATAGCAGCAGCATTTGTCTGGAAAACGCGCTGCTGATAATAGCTGCAGCACCCTTTGCAAAAGCGCTACTGCTAAGAGCTCGCTGCTGCTAATGCCATACCCGTGCTACTGTTATTAGTTTTTGAAAAAAAAATCCTGCTCCACATTTTGTGCTGCTGAATTTTGTTTTGGGCTTTATACAATAATCTCTAGCATATCATACACATACAAATGTAATCATAGCATATACATAGCGATACAAGGTGGTCATCATCCAACAGAAAGTGGTCTCTCGTCATCATTTCAAAAATAGCGATACAAGTCTCGAATACTTGCAACTACATCGTCATCCATCTAAACAATGATATATGCGAGAATAGCTATCACTATGAGTGAGAGCGGAACTATGCAGTACATGAGGCGGCGGTTACGAGTCCTCTCTCGCGCTAGCGTGAACCTCAAGTAACTAGCTTCTGCTTCTTGTCTGCTTTTGAAGCCTTTATGGCTAGCGCCCGAGACCTCATTCACTTGCGCCTGACACTCAGGCCACTCGTTGTACACCCCCGGAACCTTTCCTTTGTACACGACATAGCACTGCCACCTCGTCATCAAGAAGCTAGGTACCTGTTAGAGATGCATCTTCATCAAGAGAATGTACAATCATATGCAACAAAATATACTAGAGCAACACAAAAAAAGGGTTAGCAACTAGATGCAACATACAGTACGCAAACTAATTAACTAGAGGTACGCACGTCATCGTACCCAAACTAACAAACTAGCGTTATGCAAGTTCGGCAAGGACCGTGGACATCACAAAGTTGCATCGCTACAGAAAGTATACAAGTTCAATCGACACATATCATCATCATCGGCATCGTAAATCACTAGAAGTTCCATCCTTCCATATCATCGAGGATGGACCCTAGCTTCTTGAACGGCGTGAGGTCATCACGTTGCATGCCTATGCGAGTTCGGACGTCAGCTCGCGATATAGGGCCGTGGTGGAACATCCCCTTCTCATCGACGACTTCTTTCATGATGATCGTCGCAATGTCCCTTTGGATGCGAAAGAAGTCATCTCTAAGTTTATAATCCACTTCTCCATAAGATTCTACCCACTTGCGGATATGATCATCGTTTCTGTTTGTGATGCAAAGCTTTTGGTGATCCGTGCTGAACTCAATCATGAGATGGAGGATGTAGAATCCATCTTTCTTGCTTGGTTTTGGGACATGCATGCAACAAAAGTTAGTTTTATGAGCGAAACCCATCTTCTTGTTCCTTTGTTTCTTGATCTGCACATGGCCACCCCTAATGCTGAAGCCTTGGAGAGCATCATCTAGAATATTCATTATGTGGGTGTAGTCCTTCTTCTCGTAGTTTCTGGTAGGGTTTAAATACACGGCGTGGGAGACTTGCGGGTAAAGAACGATAAGGACGACGCGCCCGTTGCTGCGAGGAAAAAGACACCTCAAATTATTCTTCATATGAGCGAGAAGGAATGATTGAAATGTACGAAAGGGTTGTCCGGAACTAACTTACTTTGGATGATAAGGCAGGAGGACAATTTCCTGGTCCTTATTCTGTACCATGAAGTTTTGGAGGTACTCCCTAGCAGTTTCACGCTCAAAGTCGCCGAGACTCAAGAAGGACTCGTGCATGTAGTACGGATCCGCCACACAGATTTGCGAGACTTCTTATCTCTTCATGACGGAGCTCATATGTAGCGCAAAAAGGCGGACGATTGTAAAATCGAGCCGCCTTGTCAGAAACATCTCGAAGATATGGTCAAACAGCAGGAAGAACACCTCCGCGGGCCGTGTGTCGACGTAGCACTTCCCCTCAGGCACACAAGTCGCATATGTCGGATATCCTGGATCCTTCAAGGCTAGTAGGCTTTTCTCAGTCGACAACACATGGTCGTGCAGTCTCCTGAGATCCCCTGATAGTGCCTCCAGCGGTTTCGGCGGTAGCATCGGCTCACCCATGACATGGAACATGGTCGCACCTTTGACGGGTACCTCTTCAGAATCCACCGTCTGGCTGCTATGTGCTCTGGCTTGTTTGCAGGCAGCTGAGCCTATCTTCCCCGGTCTCTTCCTCTCCTTTTTCTTGGGCACACCTTCCATACCCTTCCTTAACCCCTGCCCCAGTGTTGCCGGGCTAAGCACTGTACGACCCCCGGCTAGTTAAGCTTTTGTTGAGGCGGCATCTTCAAGCGTGTCATGTGAGGATTTCATGAAGAGAGACTTCTTGCAATCCCTGCTAGGACGTTCCTGCCCAGGCAGATCATCCATATCCTCATCAGCATGATGATAGCCTGATTCGTCATATGGCTGACTCATCATATCTAAGTCACCGTCATAGGCGCCTGTATTGAGGAAACCCATTGGGTCCTCCGTCTCCTCCATCTCGTCATCCATTCTTTGTTCTACGGGGCCGATTACATCAGCCACTATTGGACCCCCTTCATCACGTCATCTGCCGCTCTCACTCGGCACTACAAGAGCTGGTAATTGCGTAGGCAGGGTGGTGGTCTCCATACATGCTTGTTAATGTGTGGTTATTGGTGTGCTCTCGGCCGGCTCCAGACGAAGAAGATTCTTCGGCCATAGCAGCACCCAACCCTTGCAGCTTCCAATCTGCAGTGGGGTCTCGTCGTCCTCTCCCCCTAGCCATAATGGAGGAGGCAAATCCTCATGCCCTGATTTCACACTGGACAAGTTAACCCTAAAGTGCCCAGCGGGCATCGGCTGGTTGTGGAACGTGAGTTGCAAGGGCTTCGTTATCACCCCCTTTCCCACGTCCACCTTCTGGCCTTTGATCAAGTAGAGTATGGTGCACGGGGTTCTCGTCGATGTCCGCCTGACTAAACTTCTTTTTCTGCTTCTTGGCCTCCGGGCCCTCGTTGTAAAACACCTTCCACGTGGCGCCGTCTCCGGCACCGTGCACACGTCCATATTGCGGCCGCTGGCCCAAAGGGAGTCCCTTAAGTTCGTTCAAGGCCCGGTTGAGAGGGGTGTCCCACTTGGGCCTCGTCGGCGAAGTAGGGCTTTCGGCTGCAAGCTGGTGTTGCTTCTCCTGTAGAAGGAGCGTGAACCGTTTGCGAATGTGTAGTCGACTTGATCAGGAGCTAAATGTAAGGTGGTAAAAGAATAATTACCAGTAATCTAATCAATCTCCTTGTGATCTCGTCCGTGTAAAAAACCTTTTTTTTCTTATCCCACTTGTAGCGGGCCCTGATGAAGTCACTCTCCAAGGGGGTGGTGAACTTCGCGAAGGGGTCTGGGAGACCCGCGGCTTCACGTTCCGCGTCCTCCTTATCCCATATTGGCCTTTTGCCAAGGTAGCCACGTCTTCCGAGGCGATGCTTCCCCGTGTTCATTTGCTGAAGGCTCTTGAATATTGCAGCCTTAGCCTTGGCTGCCTCGGTAGCGCAAGTGTCCTTGAACTTTTCGAACTCCTCTTCCATAAGTGTCGGATTTTTCTCCAGAATCTTGGACAGGGGTTCCTCGGCCTCAATAGCTCGTTTCACCCTCCCTTTCCAAGAGGCCAAATCATTGCTGAACATGCCCATGGCGTGATTGTTAATTTTTTCACCTTCGGATCATCCCACGTTTGCTCTATGATATCATCCCGGTCGGGGAACTTGAATCTCTTGTGCAACTTCGTCAGGAGCAACTGCCTCAAATTTTCTTTACTCCTTAAGTCATCGTCGTTGATGCTCACGCATTCCCGTAGGATGCATCCTACTTGGTTCCCATAGCACTTGCGAGGTTCTTCCGGCTCTAATGGCTCAAACTTGCCAGGTGTCATCTTTGTGATCACTAGTCGTCGGATGCCGAGTTTGTTAGGTTTTCGTATCCTCTGCGTCTTCTGCTTCTTCTCTCCGGTATCAGCGTCGGTATCTTCCCCGCCGGTCTCGGCGCCGCCATCGGTGTCGGCGCCGTCGGTGTCGATGTCGGCATCACTACCATCATCGAGGCCGACCTGCAAACCTTGAATGTGCTTAGCAGTCAAAAAGTCGAGGTACTCTTGTTCACCCTCATAATCCATCTCGTTTGTATCTTGGTCAGAAGGCGTCTTCGTTGTTCGACATGTTTCCTATGATTAAGTCTCCTCGTTTAATTCTAAAACTATAAAAAAATAAGAAGTGACATAAAAAATATCTATGTTTGCCGGAATGTCGTTCCCAGCAACTCCCAGCACTCGATATGCCTACTTTCTAGAACAAGTCATGCCAAAATTCACGGAAAATTTCGGCATGACCTTTGCTAAAAAGTGGATATATTGAGCGCTTGAAATTCACCGGAACGGAAATGAATCAACATTCTGGCAAAACATAGGCCCTACACATCACATGTCCAAATGACATGTCCAAATCACATGTCCACATATCACATGTCCACTTCAAAATTGCATATAAAAGGAAGAAAAATATAGAACTTGAAGAAAATTTTAAATAGCAACAATTGTTTTAACTAATCTGTCCTAGGTTTCATACTAATTCTGATTAACTAACTAGCACTATAAAATTTAAATAACAACAATTGCTTTAACTAAAAAATGAAAGAAACCTATATAATCAATTCTGTTTTTTCTTACACTAAAAATAGCCTAGGGTTCATACTATTCATACTAATTAGCAATAAATAGCAGAGAAGAGGGGAGGGAGAGGGCTTACAGAGGGCAGAGAGAGATGGGCTCGGGGGAGACGGCGCGGCAGCGAGGCGAGGCGGGGTCGGGGGAGACGGCACGGTACCGAGGATCGCCGGGGTCTGGGGAGACGGGAGCGAGCGCGGGGGTTGGGGCGAGCGCCAGGACAGGGGCGAGCGCGGGGACGGGGGCGAGCGTCGGGGTCAGGGGCGAGCGCCGGGACGGGGCCGAGCGCCGGGGTCGAGGGCTCTGGCAGCGACGACATGGGGGAAGAGAGAGTGGGATTTGGGGGAAGAGCAGAGGCGGGAAGAAGCAGAGAGAGTGAGGATTTTGGGGGTTAAGTTGAGGTAGCAGTAGCGCATTCCGGACAAACGCGCTATAGCTAAGTTAGCTATAGCGCTTTTGCAAAAAAACGCTACTGCTATTGTAGATAGCTATAGCGTTTTTGTCAGAAAGCGCTACTGCTATTACAGATAGCGATAGCGTTTTTCTGCAAAAAGCGCTACTGCTATTACCTGTAGCAGTTTTCTGTTTGTTTCTTCTATTTTCTTTTCCTTTATTTTCTCTCCCTTTTCTTTTATTTTCTTTTCCTTTTTTTCGAGAGCGGTGAACGAAGGGAAGGTGATACAATGTATATAACTAAGGCGATATATATTGCATCATTTGACGGTTAAGTATGTATACAAAATAGGAACATATATATTACATCATTTGACCAATGCATAATGGCCAAGTGTGTATACAAAATGGGAACATATATATTACATCATTTGACCGATAGCGTATGGTTCCTCAGCGTTGACGTTTTCGTTTTTGAGTGAGCTTCTTTTCCTTCTTGTTCGTTGAAGAATAATTGAGCCGCTCATTGTGACTTTTCCTTTTCCATGGAGTACGATCTTTCTTAGGTAATGTAGTATTGATTCTTCTTTTGACATATACTTCATCGTCATCGTCATCTTCCCTCATTGGGTTGCCGTACTGGTCGTAGTCTTCCTCATTGGCGACTCCATCCATTCCAATGATGTTCCTTTTGCCTCTCCTCACGACAACACGGCTGGGATTGAACGGGTCGGTTATGAAGAAGCATTGTGTCACGTGCTTAGCGTGTACCCATGGCTCATATTTTGTGATAGCGTCACGGCAGCGCTCTTGGCGTGGGGTATAGTCATGGTAGTGAAATAAAGGTTTTCTCTTTCGGCATTCTTAGCCCATCTGACATGGAACATCGTTGCGTTGTGCAGTCCAGGGTAGTCAAGCTCCCAAATCTCCTCGGCCCTTCCGTAAAATCTCTCAGTTGCGCCGTTGTCGCTGCCGGTCATGCATTCCATCATCACCCCTGAGTTCTGATCATCACTATCCATATCTTTGGCCTCCGTGTAGAACATGTATCCGTTGATATCGTATGCCTGATAGGTGACGAGGTTGGGCGAGGGGCCATGTGCTAAGGCGTATATGAGCAATCCGTCCTTAGAGCCCTCTTTCGGGGGATTAGCAATAATATGCTCTTTGAACCAATGCAGGAAAGTGGAGTTGTGCTCTCTAGTAACTTCGGCGTCTGTCCTGCATACCCCCACCCCCCCTGTCATGATACTTCTTTGCGATAATTTCTTTGTGCAGTGCCACGAAAGGATCTACCTCGTCTAGGTGTTGTAGCACTACCAAGTTTGCTCTATCAAAGTCGTTGCGTCGATCTGAGTATGCCACGTGTAGTTTCCTGCGACCGTTGGAGTGACCTTCTCCTTCGAGCCTCCCATCGTTCTTGTTAACGGGCAAACCAACACCAACACCAGGCGGCTGGTCCGCGCCATATAGAAAATTCTCGCAGGAAGACATGCACTCTTGTGTCAGATAGCCCTGGACGATGATTCCATCCGGACGGGACATGTTACGAACGAATCCTTTGATGATCCCATTCATCCTCTCAAATGGCATCATGTTGTGCAGGAATGACGGCCCCAGGTCTATTATGTCGTCCACAATATGGACGCATAGATGCACCATGACGTCAAAGAACGCGGGCGGGAAGTACATCTCAAGCTCATTCAGTATCACAACGATCTCTTCCTGTAGCCTTCGGAGCTGCTTCACACTGATCGACTTTCGAGGGATGACGTCGAAAAAGTTGCAGAGACCAATAAGCGTGTCACAGATGTGCTTGTCCATTATCCCTCTAAGGGCAACATGTAGTATTCGCGTCATCATCACATGATGACAGTCATGGGACTTCATCCCGCTGAACCTTTTCTTGTTCGTGTCTAGATATCTGCTTATCTTGCCACAGTAACCGAAACTAACTTTGACTCCAGTAAGGCACTTAAAGAATTGATCGATCTCAGCCGGACTTAAGGTGAAGCAAGAAGGGGGGCAATAATCCTCTTCCTTTACTTTTTTTCCCTTCTTCTCCCACGCCTCTGTCTCCGTCTCTGTCTCGTCTGACTTTTTATAGGGCGGCATGTGCAGATCTTCCCTGATTTCCAAATCTTGCAAGTCTTTTCTTGCCTTCGGCCCATCCTTGGTCTTATCCGGCATGTTCATCAGTGTCGCGAGCAAGCTCTCAAGGACATTCTTACAGATATGCATTTGATCAAGGCAATTAGGTGTGTCGAGTTTGTCCCAGTACTCCAAGACCCATAACACATAGCTCGTCTTCCATGCCTTCAGCAGCGGCTCCGGCGCCTCTTTCATCGTCTTTCCCGGCGCGGGGCACTGTTCCCAGTTTTTCAACAGCTCATCGATTTTGGCGCCGCTCCGCTTACGTGGAGGTCCTCGATGCTCATCGTGACCATTGAATATATCTCCACGGTTTCTCCATGGGTCGTCCTTCTCGAGCCATCTTCGATGCCCCATGTACACAATTTTCCCAGACCCGCCCTCTTTCCTTGACGTTAGCTGCTGAGACGTCGTATCATCCACGCACCGCGTGCATTCGCAATATCCATGGCACACCTGGCCTGTGACATATCCGTAACCAAGATAGTCGTGCACCGTCGTGATCAGCGCGGCTCTCATGTAGAAATACTTGCCTTTGCTGGCGTCCCATGTCTTTGCTGGTGTTTTCCATAACGTGTCTAACTCCTCTTGAAGTAGCCCCAAATACAGATTAATATTATTTCCCGGTTGTTTCGGCCCTTGAATCAGCATGCTCATGTGAATGTACTTCGGCTTCATGCACAACCAGGAGGGAGGTTGTACATCCATACAAACACGGGCCATGTGCTATGGTTGTTGTTCTGGTTTCCAAATGGATTCATGCCATCGATACACGCGCCGAGCATGATGTTCCTTGCATCACATTCGAAATACCGATAGAAGTCGTTCAACTCTCTCCACTGGCTTCGATCCTTGATGTGTCTCAGCTTCAGATCATCTCTATCGTCGGGCTTCTTCCTCTCCGCGTGCCAGCGCATGAGCTTTGCTTCCTTGGGATCTACAAAATACCGATGGAGACAGGGAGTGATCGGTAAGTACCATACAACTTTCTGGGGAGATTTCTTCCCGGCCTTCTTGTATCGAGAAGCATTGCACACCCGACAGCTTGTTTTTTCCGCGTGCTCCTTCCGATAAATTATGCAATCGTTGATGCATGCATGGTATCTAACGTGCGGCAGATCAAGAGAGCACACGATCTTCTTGGCCTCATCCACACTAGTAGGACATAGATTCCCCGCGGGAAGAACATCCTTTAGGTACTTGAGATGCTCATCGAGGCTAGTGTCGGTCCATTTGTTTTTAGCCTTTGTCTTCAGGAGTTGGAGTGTGAAACTCAAGCGGGTCACCTCAGGATTGCAACCATCATACAATGGAGTGTTCAAGTCTACCACCAGTTGCTGCAGTTTAGCCTCCTCTCTAGAAGCAGCTCTCTTAGTACTCGTCTCCTTGCGAAGCAGTGCTTGAACATGAGGGTCCCGCACGATTGAACTTAGTACCGACGAACTATGCGGCGTGGAGTCCACGTTCTCTCCGCCGCCATGTCCGCCCCTTCTCATTCGCCATGTCTGGACCCTTCTCCGCCGCCATGTCCAGCCTCTTCCCCGCTGTCATTATCGATCATATCTTCTTCTTGCCCTGTGTCGTCATTGCCTTCCCCGTCGGCGTCCTCAACATCATCATCCTCATCTTCAATTATCCACCGAGTATAGCCATCCATGAAACCAGTCATGAGCAGGTGCGCTTCGACACGACCATTGTCATAGGGGTCGAGCCAAACTATTCCTTTGCATCTTCGACACGGACATAAAACCTCTGTCGGGTTATTTTCTTTCATATCCTGCACCGCCGACCGCAACCACCTGTCCACCATCGTTCCACTGACCATCATGAACGCCTGCACGGTAATAATAAACAAATTGATTACAAAAATGCGTGCATGTATCAAAGTCATACAAAAATTCGGCATGACCTTCCCTAAAAATAGGACATATAGAGTTTGCCCGAAATTCACCGAAACAGAAATACATCGACATTTCGGCAAAACATAGGCAACTCAAGCACAATTCGGCGGCAACTCAAGCCACACACACAATTTCCATCATATCACGCGATTATGTCATATCGCACACATACACATATTTCCATTCTTGCAAAAGCACAAATTTTTAATCACCTATCTCTAGATCGAGCATGGTGATGATGATGTCGATCGGTATCACCACACACCTAGGGAATGAGCAAAAGTGGACAAAGCTTACTTCTTGAGATGGCTAGATCTAGTTAGGGAGGTACATAGCTCACTTCATTAAATGGGTAGATCTACCAAGCTAGTTGGGGAAGGAGATGACTTTATCTAGTGGAGGGAGAGCAAAAAGAGAAAGGAGATGCATTAATGGAGGTGGTGTAAGTTAGCTATGAGTAATAAAGAGAGAGAATGGTAGGTAGAAGAAGGAGAGTAATGGGGGAGAAGTAGTGAGGAAGAAGCAAAGTGAGGGAGAGAGGAGGTGGGAGGTAGGGGAAAGTGAGGAAGAGAGGATGGCGGAGGGGGAGGGGGAGGGGAAAAGGTGGTATATGTTGCGGCTTAGCAGTAGCGCTGGTCATAAACCACGCTACTGCTACTAACGTAGCAGCAGCGCGCTTATGCCTCACGCGCTACTGCTAAGTGGGTCCCGCCATGTGGCCAGTTTCAAAAATAGCGACAATTAGCAGTAGCGCGTCCCAGAAAAAGCGTGCTATTGCTCTGACTTTACCAGCAGCGCGCTTATAAAGACCGCGCTACTGCTAAATCTAGGTTGGCGGGAACTGTCGATCGATTTTAGTAGCAGCATGGTTCCGCCCAGCCGCGCTACTGCTAAGTTAGTAGCAATAGCGCCTGTTTTTTTCCCGCGCTGCTGCTAATTAGCAGTAGCGCCTCCCCCTGAACCGCGTTGCTGCTAAGATTCTGTGTATAAGGTTTTCCCTAGTAGTGACCATCCTTTCTTGTTGCATTGTGCGTATAGGTCTTGGATGATAGGTCCGTACTCATTGATTGGTAACCCACTCGTTGGTGCAATGTTGATTTGATCAACACAACCGGTCGAATTGCTCTTGTATCACCCCCCCCCCCCCCCCACCGGTGGGCAAGAGATCCAGGAGTAAAGATTTGAGGAGACATTTGAGGGGCTAAATTTTAGGAGTTCGGTTAGAATTGCCCGGAGGCCCTTCTCATGCATTAGACAGCATTAAGCCTCGATTATTTGTTTCCATTGAGCCCCTTTTCCTTGCAACAAGCTCAACTTGCATATCGGACGGAAATGCATTCCCCCAAGGCCTCAGCCTGCTACATATCTATATAAACCACTAGCATGGAATCGGGCTTTGGAGATGATTCGTACATGGGACGGCGGTGGTTGCCCATTCCACCTCAAAGCATGTGTCACTAATATTTGGCACCACGGCGACAGCTCCTGAAACGGCCTTCAATGTTTCCAGGGCACAGGTTGTTCCATAAGAACAACCACTTCCCATGAGTTTAGGGGCCTAGGTGGTTTCCTCCATACGACCGCCTCCATTACCTTTTTCACTGAATTTAATATTTCTATTTTATAACAGAGCATGTAAACAAAATTAACAAAATATACAAACATGATCCGACCGTCATATAACATTCATTTCCGCAAGCACTTTTCTTTTCATAATACATGCATATCATTGGGGGTCATAGCCAAGATGTACAATTAGACACTTCACACCGAATCGTATGAACATACTTGTTAAATCTACAAACATAAGTCTATTGTGATGTGCTTATACTATGGCATCGTCCCGTGTAGTTTACCGGTCGTGCCTCTTCATGCAATCACCACTACATTTCGATATAAATCTTTTGTGACATGCACAAAATACTCACATTACTAAAGATGCATGGTAGAGGAGTTAAGACCTTGTCATCTTGTGCAGTGGGCCTAACATGTGTATGATTGAATTAAATGAAGTTTACTTCAAATAATTATACCTGCTTTTGGGATCATAACTACCTCTAGATAATAAGTTGATCAAACGAATCCAAAAGGCGGCAATACTGCTCTGGAAGCAAACTTGTTACTCATCAAGAGAATACTCATTGTGTGGATTAGCTAGGTGCAAAGGACATATTTTGTTTAGACCTACTTGAGTTTCATTACACGTCGATACATTTTTCATTTAGGCATAGTTGGGATTCATTACACATCAGTATGTGCTCTACAGTCAATAGAGGCAAAGATGTAAGTTTCATCATTGGTTAGTAGGCTAGTAAAACACCATAATAGTAACAGTTTGACTAAACTATACATCCAAAACAAATAAAGTACAACCAAAATCCATGGGCGTGAGGGCCTATCACATTTGAGAGCTCACTGTACTGGAGATCCAGAGAAGGCTCGATGAAGGTCGGTTGGGGCGGATGGGCGGATCTGCCACCGTGTCGTCACTGAAGCCGGGGATGCGCGGGTGCACCGCCGTGCCGCCACCTTTGCTCTCCACTTCTCATCCTCCATCAACTTGAGCTTGTTCCACCTTGTCTCCTCTTATTTTTGTTCGGCCGTGAATGCTTTGTTGGTCTCGGTCGAAGCACAAAGATACTATTTTTAGGCGTCGACGCCTCCATTCTTCGTCCTTTCTTCTGAAATCGTTTGCACATCTGGCCTTGCATGAGGATTTTCATCCTCCTCCTCTACATCAACGGGTATGATAATTCTTTGCCCTCTTCGGTATGATTTCGTAGTCTCTCCTTGTCCACTTCTCATTGCCAACTAGCTCCTTGTAGCAATGAAGCAATATGAATGGATTGCACCCTTTTTCGTTGCGTTGTGCTTATAGGTCTTGGATGATAGACCCATACTCGTTGATTGACAACCCACTCTGTGGTGCAATGTTGATTTGATCAACACAACCAGGCCATCGGTTGAATTGCTCTTGTATCACACCCCCACCCGTGGGCAAGAGATCCTTGAGTTAAGGTTTGAGGAGTAAAGGTTTGAGGAGACATTTGAGAGGCTAAATTTTAGGAGTTTGGTTAGAAATGCCCTAAAGCCCTTCTCCTGCAATAGACTGCATTAAGCCTCAATTATTTGTTTCCATTGAGCCCCTTCTCCTTGCAACGAGCTCAACTTGCATATCAGGCGGAAAATGCATTCCCCTAAGGCCTCAAGCTGCTACACATTTATATAACAACTAGTAATAAATCGCACTAGCGAGCGATAAGAGCCGGCCCAACTATGGCGTACAGCTTTCAGGTTCTGGTTTTGGGAGCCTTCTAGAGGATTCCCGGCCGGTTTTAACTGGTTTCGGTAACCTTCTACAAGTTCCTGGACCGGGTTTTATTTTTCCTTTTTTTCTTTTTTTCTTATACCTGTTTTTTATTTTTATTTTGTCCTTTTTATTTTTTCATGTTTCTTTTTTTCCTTTTAAATTTTCTTTCATTTTTCCTATTCACGTTTATTTCTTTCTTCAACAAAATTTTATGGAATTTAAAAATGTTTGTATTTCTTCAAATCTGTTCATTTTTCAGACTTTTTTCCTGTTTCCAAATTTTGTGCAGAAATTCCAAAAATGTTTTGGTGCTTTAAAATTTGTTCACTTGTTTTCGAAAAAAATTAAAATACTAAAATTTCTAAAATGTTTCCATTTTTAATTTTGTTCACAACTTCACAAAATATTGTATTGGCGGATTTCAGAAAATATCCTCATTTTCAAAAATTGTTCACAGATTAAAAATTATTCATGTTTCCAAAATTTGTTCGCAAATTCAAAAAATGTTCGGGAAATGGTAGTGCTTTAGAATTTGTTGACCTCTTTTCAAAATATATTCAAAAATTCATAAAAGATTAAAATTTCTTAAAATGTTTGCATTTTTTTAATTTTGTTCACAAATTCAAAAAATGTTTGCGGGTTTCAGAAAATGTTCATGTTTTCAAAAATTGTTCACAACTATAAAAAAAGTTAATATTTCCAAAATTTATTTGCAAATTCAAAAAATGCCCGGGAAATATTAGATTTTATCAATTTTGTTCCTGTTTTAAAATTTTGTTCAGAAATCCCAAAAACGTTTTAGGACTTTAAATTTGTTCACTTATTATTTTAAAATCTAAAATTCATAAAAGATTAAAACTTATCAAGGTGGTTGCATTTTTAGTTTTGTTCACAAGTACAAAAAATGTCCGTATATTTCAGAAATTGTTTCTGTTTTCAAAAATTTAAAAAATGTTAATGTGTCCACAAATTTGTTCGCAAATTCAAAAAACGTTCAGGAAATGTTAGAGTTTATCAATTCTGTTCCTGTTTTAAAAAAATGTTAGCATTTCGAAAAAGTTGCTCGTAGTTTCCAAAAATGCTCTCGTTTTTTATTTGTTCCTTTTTTACAAAAAAAAAGTTTGAGATTCCCAAAAAATATCCGAGTTTTTAAAAGTTTTGAGAAAATTTTGAAAATGTTCGTTTTTGTAAATATATTTACTTTTCTGAAAAAGAAAACCACGTTCAAATTTTCAAAAAAAATATTTTCTTTACTGCGTATAGTTCATATAAAATGAGCTGGCATTTTAGACAAACAAGTCTATGAACACAATCGGCTAACTGGTTCAATCACTTGAAGTCGTGTGTTCAATCCCTCACACGGACATTTTTGGGAATTTTTTGCGAGTTGTTCTCCATATTTTAGCGTGGCCGTTCGCTTCTTCAGCACTAGAGTCAGCCTCCCAGCGCGTATAGGTATTCTGCCCACCTGGCTGTGAGCACTTCACAAGACGGCGCCTCAAGGTGTCGATTTCGCACCTAGGGTTAGAGAAGGAGGGGAGGGAGAAGGGATCCGGCGCAGGCAAATCGGGACTAGGCCGGAGTTTGCAAAACATCTGCTCCGATACTTCCCAGGCCTAGAGGGGGAAAAAAGTACTAGATCCAATCTTGAGACAGTATTGTCAAATTAAACCACACTTTTTCTGCGCGTCAAATTAAAACGCACTTCTGAAACTCTTGCAGACTTCAAATCAGTAAATGATATTTTAAACTCACCAGAGACATGCTCGCGAGCTCTCGATGTTAATTAGGTATGTACAATAACTTTCTAGGGGAAAATTAGTAAATGGTATTATAAAACTGATGTGTCTGCATAAGCATTTACAAGGCAGTAACATCTACCAGACATTTACATTTTACTTCTGCATGAGCAATCTACTTTTTCAGAAAATGGTAGAGAGAATAATTGTGTAAAGCTAAAAACTTGTCTTGTCTCTACTAACAGCCAGAATCTCTTGTCATGGGCCAACTTAAATGGTAGCCACGTTAGCGGAAAACCTTGACTGACAAGAGAGCCCTCACGTACCGTATGTGGCCTCAACTCCAATTGCAATGAAGTCTCTTTTTTTTTTGTCCAAGTCAAGTCAATGAGTCGCAATATCGCGATCCATGGCGGCAACCGATTTGTCAACCATGTGAACATTGTACTGCTGGTACACCCTTGCCCTGTTCCCCTGCCACCATTGTTCCGCCTGTGTCTCACTGAACCTCTTACGGCTGCAGCCACAAAGGCGAATAATGAAACGATGAACCAACTCAACACGAATGGGCGACAAGATGAAAAGGTACAGGAGTCGATATAAAAGTTCTCTTTACAATAGGAATCGAATGCATTTACCTGAACCGAACTCGCTTGAGATCCCTGGCCCCTCCAGGCAAGGCAGTGAGAGTGATATAAACACCTGGTTCGTCTTGCTCTACCCATTCGGCCTCGTGGTGGGATTCTGCATCGGGTGGTACACTTCCATTATTGGTCATTTCTGGATGGCCTTCCTTGTTCCTAACAGAGTTTGATCCATTAGAAACAAGCAATCCGTTAGGATCATCTGAAATTTGTTCTTGTTCCCCGGAACTTCCTGGGCTGCCCAAACTTTCGGTAACTATGGCTGATATGTCACTTGGTATAGGAATTCCAGGAAGGGGTGGTAGCTTGCCGTTCTTGGCTACTCCTCCAGGTAACCTCTCGGCCATCCCCTTCAACTATCATGGAAGAGAAACTGGCAACACTTAGACAATAGCCATAAACATGTGGCAGGAGTGACAAAAGCTCTCTCTTTCTAGCAAACAATAATTTTACCAATTCCGGCTAATAGATACTTGGATCATGTGAGATTGCAACTTTTAATTGATTCTAATTATTGAAACAGTTCGATTTTGCGCGATACCAAAAACCATTCAATTCAGGTTTCATGCCTTGGCAGAGCATACACAAGATAAAACATGAGCTAGATATGGATCACAGTTGCAGATATTTCCCTCGTCCAGTTGATGTTATTATAAATTGATTATATGGCCTTGTACGTAGATGAAAATGTTGCATATATACAAACAGAATAAGCAATCTTACTTGTACAGTCAGTGACTTGATTACTTCCTTCGCTGCCTTGCACTTCGCGGTTTCCTCCCCAGCAATGGCAATAGCTTCCTTCAATTGCTTGGTAGTTCTCTCCAACTCAAGTTCGAGATGTTGAGACTTCCTAGTAAGATTGTCCACCTGGCAGTGAAGAGCTTTACGCCTTTATATAACAGCAAACAAATCCTCACTTCTAAGAGAACTTTGCTTGATTTTTTGCATCATCAAACTTGACGAGATAACAGGTATACCTAGGTAGTGCTTAGAACTGCTTCCATATTAAATAGATTGATAGTTAGTTAGTATCGAATTATCTGGTACAGTCGAACGAGTAATATCTATCATGTTAATGTTAACAAGAGTGTATAACTAAGTACACCATAGAGGCATAGACTCCCAGGGGTAAACAGGAACGCACTTAATAATGCTGCCTGCTAGCACTAGAAATTGACACATCTCTGCAACAAGTAAGCTGAAATTCTAGGACACTAACAACAGAGAAAACACAGCATGGTGTGAACCTGGGACTTCAAACTTAGAACTTCTTGAGTTTGGCTATCATTTGTCGGCTTGGTGCCATTGATGACACCTCCAGGAGAAGTTAGACTCCTCAAAGTAGGTGTTGGTGTTATAGAACGTGGAGGACTTGACCTTCTTGAAACAGGTGATGTGGCCCTAGAAATAATTCTGGATCCAGGGACAGATGCTGATAAAAACTTTTTTGAAGATCCAAACACAGGATTGAAGGATCTTGAACCGCCATTTGGAACAGGGGACAGGCGAGTGCTGTTAAATTCGAACTTCTTGTTTTTCTTTGAATATCTACTGTCCATGTTCTTAAAAGATTCCATCGAAGATATTCTTGACAATTTAGCATTTGACCTTGTTTCCAGCTCCTCATCAACCGTGTCACTGAATCCCTGTACAACAGCTCCCTGCTTAGCTGAAGGGTACATGTCTGATCCGGGTCCCTTAGTCAGCTTGCTGTAGCAGCTATCACAAACACGATAGGGTTTACTTTGATTTGGTGCCAATGAAGCCTTCAGAGATTTTTTACTGCTACAGGAATGACAAAATACCAGAGCACAATTATAGCAGTTATGACGTTTTCTCCTCAAGTTAAAAGGCTGACGGCATCCTGAGCACATTGATTGATCAACTCCAGATACCCATTTATGAATGCATACTGCTGCAGTGAAATTAGTTCCACAAACAACACTTCTGACTTGCTTATCTTTTAGCGCTTCAACCAACGTAGGAGTATTCTTATCATCAGTATTGCCATGACCTAACCGACCATTTGCACCTTTACCCCATGTGTAGACCTCGGTCTTAGAGGTCAAAACAGCTACATGATAAGCACCACAGGAGATCTCCTCGACAAAGTTTTTGTGTAGCTTTCCTTCAACACGTACAGGAAGCATACCGTCTGCTTGTGGATTTCCAAGTTGACCATATACAGCACTCCCCATTGTGTACACATTTCCTGATGTTGTAAGAGCCACTGTCAAGGAATGACCGCAAGCAACCTGACAAAAATTGGGCTCCACCAAAGCAGCCACACATGTCGGCACAAGTCTTGATTCCTTATCACCATGTCCTAAACGGCCTTTATCGCCATCGCCCCATGTAAATATCTTGCCAGATGAACAATTGCTAGAGCTTGAATTCCCAACCATGACTTCTACAACTGCAGCAGTGTGCCAAACACCACAAGCAGCCCGCACTGTCCGAAGCCCTTTGAGAGATTCCACTTCCTTGGGGACTGAGAGACTCTCACGGTCTCCATGGCCTAGAACCCCAAAAGAGCCATCTCCAAATGTGAACAGCTGCCCAGCAGAAGTTACTATGGCTGTATGCCAAGGGCCACATGAAATTGATGAAACATGTATACCCTCCAGTGGCCCATGCAGCTTTTTTGGTACCCATTGACTGACATCATTACCATGACCCAAAAGCCCAAATTTGAAGGCGCCGTCCCCCCATGTATACAGATCTCCAGATAGTGTAACAGCACAGGTGTGGTACTCACCGCATGCTACCAGCTCAATGTTCATATGAGTAAGAGCATCAATGAGTTTCGGATGCGCCACATCACAATCTACACCATGACCAAGCCGCCCACCTGATTCCTCACCCCAGGAGTAGATCTCGCCTTGTTTACTGACGAGTGCAGCATGCCTTCCTCCACAAGATATATTCTGCACATCAAGCCGCACAGCAAACTCTAATGGTTTAGGTACAAGACAATCAATTTTTGCACCTGAGGAACTTCCAATTCTTGAGTTACCACCACCAAGAATTCCTTCCCCGGTTCCTTCTCCCCATATTAAAACATCACCTAAAGCGTCACCGTCATCATAACCAGAACCATGACTTGAAGAGCTAACTGCACTTGAATAACTGATCCGGAAAGCATCCATTGGGATACCTCCGGAATTCCCATTTGTGTTATCTGATTGTCCAGAAGACATAGAGTGGACTGATGCTGCATTAGAATCTGATGGGAAGAAGCCCCTGGGGGGAGCTGCATATAACGCAACATCAGAAAAGGCCTTCTCCAAGCCATTCTTTGGTGGACTCCCATATGGACTACGGAACCGGTAGTTTTCATTGAAATCCTGGTGTACAGCATCTATCAGAACTCATCTTCATGAAGTAATGGTATTATCAACATGATGAAAAAGAAGTATCATCTCATAGAATTTTGAAAAAAGAATATAATTCAAATTCACATATTCAGACAGGGATAGTAAATGCTACCTTGTGGAGACTGTCACTGCTGCTGAAAGGAGAACTCAACGGAGAACTCTGTCGCGTGTAAGTCCTTGGACTAGTTGCAGCAGACGAAATGGTATCACTTCTTGAGCCAGTTCTCCATTTTCTTTGATGACTTCGTGAAATCAACGTTTTCAGCCCAGCAAACCACACTTCTGCTTCATCTTTGTCTTTACATATCTGACATCATTGAGTCAATTAATATTACCATGTAAGCATGACACTTGTATAAGCACAAAAGGAAGAGAACGGGCAGAAATAAACATGGAATGTGGATGGCAAACTTACAATGTCCAGTGACCTGTCATGCGAAATTAGAGAAAAGGACTGGCATTCCTTCTCAGGTCGTGGGTACCTCTGAAATATTGCCTACATTCCAGAAATGAAAGAATGAAGGTCCAGTTAGTACAATTACACAGCAACTTCAATACAAGGGGGGTACTTAACGACCACGATCAAGTATGGCACCACAAAGATTAAGCAATCGTACCATTACAAGGGAATTCATGCAGAAGCTAAGTAACTTCCCCAGCAGAATAATCAACTTATGACAGTTTCAAATTCATGCCAAAAAATCTATATTGAGCCAAATTATGCAAATGCAGCATTAATCAGACTTATTCAAATGCAAAATTGAGTACTACCCGGCCTCAAAAGTTTGATAAAGCAGAAATCTAACTCGTCCAAGCTGAAACCTACTCGTCCAGCTGTAGAATATCAGGAGAAGCAATTCAACTCTGCAAATCAGTTTACTACAGAGCAAGCAAAAGATAATTCAAGCGGCTGTCCCCACTCCCCAGTAATGATTGCATTCATTAACCAAAAGGTTCTCTAGAAGGTTTGTGAATTGTGATTCAGAGTAAAAGCTCCCTACATACGCATCACAGAGAATTGGCAAGCAAACACCAACAGCAAGTCAGGTCAAAAAGTTCATCATGATGTTTACAAACACTGATAGGACCCCCTTCTGGAAATTTCATTATTAGGATAATTAACTTACAGTCCGTTGGCCAGGCATTATCCGGGACACA
Organism: Aegilops tauschii subsp. strangulata; assembly: GCF_002575655.3. Lineage (NCBI taxonomy): Eukaryota > Viridiplantae > Streptophyta > Magnoliopsida > Poales > Poaceae > Aegilops > Aegilops tauschii. Next base: position 596,883,956 of record NC_053037.3, read on the forward strand.
TGGCTCAACCTTAGATGCTTCTCCTCTTTCCCTGAAAACCATATCAATACAGACTCGTCCTGTAGAAACAAAGAACACTCCTTACAAGTGAGACAATCAGGAAGAACTTCAGAAATACGAAGTTACGGAGCGGAAATAATCTCACATTGGATAGCCTAAATGGACAAAATTTCGGCTTCCCTCTACGCCCATATTTCAATAAGTAGGCTCCTTTCTTGAGAGCAGTGATAGCCTGCCAAAAGCCAGAATCGACCAAGAGAAAGGCTGTATCAGGCCTCGTCTGGCATTTCAAGATATCATACAAATATAATAAACTTATAAGGAACATCAGACTTTCGGATGCCAAATGGGAAAGCAAAATAGCATGGCATAACCATCAAATGTTTCGAAGTCATGGAAGTGTTTTTAGAAATAAATATGACTGTCCCGAATAATATAAAGGAATTCCCAAGTCATATCTCATCAGTTATCAGAAGCAACTAAAGGGTATATATGTCCTATTGAATGTGTAGCCCTGAGAAGCTGATATCAAAAGTATATGGCCTTGAGTACGGAGCTTAATCTACGGAGGGGGGGAGTAAACTGAAGGAATGAAACACGCAAGGCATACAGCAACTGATTTGAGATAACAGATATAACTGGTTGCTAGTTCCTCAGATTGACATTTTCACTGAGCAACACTTGCTCTCTTGCCTTGATTTCACCATCTAAAAAGAAGCAGGGGAGCTGAATTTACAGAAGCGCAATGCATAGCAGCAATCTGCACATCCAGAAACGCATTTGTGTACCCAAGGCCAACATGAGCGCTGGCTGAGTAAAACTACATCGACTGCTCGTCGTCTCTGCACCCCAGCGCGAGCTCAGCTGGAAGCAGGCAAGCAAAGCACCCCACGCCGGAACTGAATCCCCTCGGGGACCCAACTACACACACACACACACACACACACCAAAAAAATAGTATGAACCGGGTGTCTTGCGATTCGATCTCACAAGATAAGCTCCGATAAACGGGCGTCCCGAATTCCCCTGATGAAGCAGCACGCGTCGTGGGTGCCGCACCAGAACCGGCACTCGGGGGCTCCATTCCACCACGGAGGACGGCTCCAGCAGCAAGAAAACACCCGAAAACAGCGTCCAGCCCCGTGAATTCCGGCACCGTCGAGCCCAGCAAACACGAGCGGAAGCCAGCGAGCACGAGACCCCCCACTCACACTCACAGAAACGAACATGCTGCGCCAGAAGTATCTATCCGCGCGCCCTCGGTTGCACCCGCCCAGCCGCCCAGCAAGTAAGCGAGCAGAGACAGAGACAAGTGCGAAATTGACAATTCTCGGCTGCACCTGCTCGAGGTCGCGCTCGACGACGGGCAGCGGCCCCGCCCGGGCGCCGCCGAGATCCGACGATGCGTCCGACATCGGCGCCGCGTCAGCCCCGCCCCATCGCGCCCGGCGACCAGGCCTCGCCTCGCGTCCGCCAAACAAAGCGCTGCTAGCGCCCCGGGCCGGCGGGGAAGCGCGCGCCAATGGGGCCGGGCTCGCCGGCGGCCGGCGGCCGCTCCCCGCGGGGAGAGAACGAGGGGGCTCCCGGGCGCCCCCCGCCGGCGACGCGCGACCGGCGGGTCGGATCGAGGAGGCGCGGGGTGGGTTCGGGGGGAGAGATCGCGGCGAGGAGGGGGCGAGGGGAGACTCGAGAGGAACAGAGGAGCTGGGGAGAGAGAGAAAAGAATTGAAGCTTTTCTGTGTAGGGTTTGAGTAGAGTATTGGCGATCTGATTTTTGTTTTTGTTTGGGACTCGCTCGCGTCGCTTTTGGCTTTGGGGGTCGGGAGTCGGGACGGCTGACTGATTGGTGATGATGATGATTTGGTGCGGTTCGGTTTGGTGGGTCGGGGCGTCGGCTAGCTGGATCGCTCGCGATCTGAGTCAGGCTCCGACCGTGCGGTGCGGCGCAAGTGGTAGCGCGCGCCGTGGAGCTATCCTGTCGCTCCACACGTGGCTGCTCGCTGTGAGGCTGCCGCTGCGGGGAGGCGGCGGTGAAACATGCAGACGACGCGGCATTTTTTTCTTTTCTGAAAAAAAATACAAATATACTTCCTCCGTCTCATAACGTAGTGCCAAAAAACGTCTTACATTATGGGACGGGAGGGAATACATGTCTAGTAGATGTTTCACCAGCAATACGAAGCGTTTCAAACAAACATAACAAAATTTGTACCGATGTCCTTGGATCACTGAGCGACCACCTTGACCGTTCGAACGAGCCGCTCTGTCGCTCCCCTACCAAGAACCGGTCTAACTTTGTCGACGACGCGACCTAAGGGCATCGTCAACACTGACCCTTAAATCAGACATCGCATCCGTCCACGGGCCGAGGGACCAATCTGCAGACACATATACATGGGTCGGCTATCCAACCGTGGTCACATACAATTCAGACCACGTTCAACTAACCGGACGAATTACATGCAAACCGAATGATTTTCATATAAACCGGACGAAAACATTTACATTTCAGGCCTATTTCAACTAAATTACAGTGGACTAGGCTAGGCTATCCTAACCTAGTCTATCGCCGACCGCGGCGGAGCCCCATTCCCACGACATGTCTTCCCCAAGTCCGGCAGTAAGCTCACCAGACCGTCGTGAAGCCCCGGAAGGATATGCTTCAACGAAAGGGGAAAAGTAGCCTCCGCTTCCGTGAAACACATATCAAGGATGGTTTTTTGGGTGGGGGGAGACGGTCACCGTGGCCTATGTCCCCGTGAAGCGGGTAACTCACCGATTGTGTAGCCTGACAAGACAGCGGTGGTAGCCTTAATGGAACCCAAGTGGCGGAGGCCTCCCATGGTCTACAATTCCTCACTATCAGCGGTGGCGGCGGGCATGGCCGACGCGGAGTTGGTGACGTCATCATTAGTGCCCTAGTCAAATTCCTCAGCCGTCGTGTCAACCTCCGCGAACATGTCTTTTTTCTTCACTTGTCGGGCGTGTTGTCGTCATCGCCCATGACGGATTTACTAGGAGAAGGCATCGGCCAGCCTTGACGGGCGAGGACAACCTGGCGATGGCGGTGGCGCCGGCTCCGGAGAGCTTGCCGGCAAGCCAGTCTGTATCCGGCTGGCTCGCCGAGCCACCCAGCCGGCTGCAATGCAGGAGAGCTCCTTCTTCTGCTCGCCGGAGAGACCGTCCCACAGGGCTTTGGAGCCGGAGGCCATGGCGGGTGTGGTGCAAGGAGCTGAAGAGCAGAGGTGTGGTGCGGTTCTTGCCCAGCGCCTGGCCACGTTTAAATAGCGAGCAGATGTGTTTTATGCCGGCCGTCACACGGACGGACGTGCGGTGCTCGGGGCGCCAAAGTAGAGTCCTCAGCATAGGCGCTGGTTTAATGGAGGTGGGCGGACAGACGGATCCGTGCGCGTGTGTGGTTCGGACTCGCACAACCCCTGATTTGGTTTCGGTTTATGAGAAAAAGAACATCCGGCCCGTGAACGGATACCGACCTGCATTGAATGCAAAACACGTTCGGACCGTGCAGTCTGGACGGTTGAGGACGGTTTGAGGTCCGCATTGGACATGCCCATATTACCAGTAAAAATGTTGGTTGGGTCCCATCCTGGAGCTACTCCTCTACGCAAAGAAGACCCCCTTTATGTGTTGGTTGTGCTGTACTTTGATTTGGCAGACGTATTTGTCGACAGCTAGATGTCTTTATTAAGTTGCACCAGTGTTTCTGGGAGTTTAGACAGGGGGTTTGCTAACCTAGAGTGTCACACTCTCGCGCTATGTACCTCTGGTACAGGTGAACGTACGTAGTCTCCAATTTATTGGCGATCGATGATGACAGCTTCGTCCTTCGTGGAAGGCACCACCGGTGCAGTGCGTTAACTGGTCTAGTACTACTAGTAGGTGGCCCCAGTCTCGAGCGACTGTCCGAACGCGATCGTGTGCTCTACTGCATTTTCGTTTGAGATCTATCTTGTCTCTTTTTTTTCTGAGGGAAAGATCTATCTTTTTTTTTTGCGGGGAAGGGAAAGATCTATCTTGTCTTGAAGCATTTCGGTACACTGCATTTGGACGAGCAGTTCGCTCGGTGGGTTCAGCTGAGATCGGAACCGGAAAATGAGCACACATACGTAGTGGCTGAACCAAACATAATGTACCAAGTAGGCAAGTACTACTATGTAGTATGCGCCAAGTACTTATTAATTAATTAAAAAAATTGGCGGCAGCCCAAATTTTGAGCCATTGGATCACCCTCCAAAGTCCACGATCACACCGCACGGTTTATCTTCCACCTTTCTTCTTCTTTCTTCTGTGCAACCGCCGGCCAGCGACGGTGGGCGCTGTCATGGTCGCCTCACCCTTCCTTTACTGACGTGCTTGCCGTCGCCGCGGCCATCACTCTAAGCCCCACCAATCTACAACAACGCCGAAGACCGCACCCCCCTCCCCCCCCCCCCCCAACCCACCTACATGCTTCCTCGCATGCACCTAAGACGCCACATCTCGTTCCGCTCGCATCGTCGTCCTCATCCCCGGCGACAGGCCTGCCCGGCGAGGTCCTCACTCGGCCACGCCAGGGTCGACGTCCGTCACCGCTCCTCACGTCGTCATCACCCTTCGACCTCGGGCGAAGTCAACTCGCACTAGAAAAAATTCAGGCTACGTACTGACATTTTGCAAAACCCCATAAAAATTTACTATAGCTACACGTCCCTGCTGTATTTGTGTAAGGTTGCTTATACTACTAATCAGAAACCTGTCAAGCTCGGTAGCTCAACCGACGCCCACCTAATCCATTCTCTTATAGTATTACCGGCCTTCGCTTTCGAGCTCTGGGGAAAGAGACATATACATACGCACGTAGATATCTGAAGAGAAGAAACAATCCCCGTTTCCCCCGCCCCTAGCCTCGCCACGATCCTCTCCTGCTCCGAGGAACCAAAATTTTCCCTCCACCACATCCTCTCGATCAAAGCGGCGGCAATGCCGTAGCCAGCCACGTACTACGCCCGGGACGATGAGCACGAGGCCCGGCGCGCGCCCCAGGAACCCCGGCGGGACGAGCACGCGGGGCGACGCTGCCCCGGGGGACAACACCGACGAGCGGTGGTCGGTGTTCTTTGCGGCGGACCTGGCGACCGCGCGCCGGATCTCTTTCGCCGATGGGGTGATCTGGCTCAGGAAGGACGCGCTTCGGATCGTGCTGCTCGACGAGAATGGTGTCACGGTGGATGCGAGGTTTCTTCGCGAAGGGGATTCTATCGACATAGGCGGGTTCGTCTCCTTCCCATGCCACTTTGCTAGGGTTCGTGACAGGGCTCCGGTGATCGCCGCGGCGACCGATCTCCGGCGCGATTCACCGCCTCGGGCGATTGATTCGATCGATGCGGCGCACGGCAACGTGGAGATTGTGCGGCGCGTTGCACGGCCACGTCCGCCGCCACTGACCGATGGGGCAGGCCTGTTGGGGCGTGGACCGGGCCACCATGCGGCTGATGTCCGCCACGTGGTAGAGGGGGGATCCAACCGCCATGGATCGCGAGAGGCTAGGGTTCCGGATGGCGCCGATGGTATAAATCTTACGCCCGAGCCCCCTTCTCCCATTTTTGACCTCGACGAGTGCCTCTCCCACTTCTGGGACGCGCCGCGTGAGAGCAGATCTAGGGTTCCTCAAACTTTTTCTTGGTGGGAGGGGAAGATTCATGGTGATCGTAGATCGTTTGCGCAAGTAGCTGGTTCCACATCTCATCTTCCAAAACCCAAGCAGATCCACTCCAACCAACGCGTGATGAGAGGGGATGGCTTTGGCGCGGGTCGTCATGGCCGTGGGGCCGGTCGTTTCGACCGCGGCGGCGGCCGTGGCCGCGGCCGTGACTCCAACGTGTGGAAGCGCAAGGCGGGGACGGGCGCGGGTGAGTCTTCCTCGACGAAGGCATCTGGATCCGGCGATTCGGGCTTGGAGAAGTGGGACGAGGCGGCGGTGGGCAGGCTCGATCCCTCTCGTCGTGATCACTGGGGGATGTTGAGCATGGCATGACTGACCCCAGGGGAGAGGCTTCTCCCAGGGGTGCACATGCTGATCCTACTCGCCTGAACGACGACAAGATGGACCAAATCGCCAACAAGAACATGCCTCCCCGAGCTGGTGTTCCCCCTGCAACTGCTGGTAACATCGTTCCTCACCTTGGTGTTTGTCAGATCTGTCATCTGGCTGGCCACTTTACTGTGTGTTGCCCTCAAGCGGTCTGCGAGCGATGCAAGAAAAATGGGCATTTATATATTATCTGCAAAGAATTCATCCCGTGGGAGTGTCTTCCTGTTATGTGTGCTTTTCAATCTAAGGGGCAAGGGTTTCATTTCATCCCAGATATAAATATTGAGAGACAGCCTAGAGAGCGTATTTACAATATCATTGTTACTATCATAGAGGGCTCTGCTCCAACTAAGGATATTGAACATGAGCTAAGTGTGTATGTGGGGCAGGGTTGGCGCTGCTCTGCTAGGTTCTTTGCTCCGCAGAAATTTGTCATGAGGATGCCTAACCCAAGGGAGGTGGATCGTGCGCTGTTTGTAGAATTCATTAAGCTCAAAAATGTGGTGTGAGTGTTAAGTTCTCCCCCTGGTCTGAAGATGTGGATGCTGAGGGGCTACTGTTGGAAATATGCCCTAGAGGCAATAATAAATTGGTTATTATTATATTTCCTTGTTCATGATAATCGTTTATTATCCATGCTAGAATTGTATTGATAGGAAACTCAGATACATGTGTGGATACATAGACAACACCATGTCCCTAGTAAGCCTCTAGTTGACTAGCTCGTTAATCAATAGATGGTTACGGTTTCCTGACCATGGACATTGGATGTCGTTGATAACGGGATCACATCATTAGGAGAATGATGTGATGGACAAGACCCAATCCTAAGCCTAGCACAAGATCGTGTAGTTCGTTTGCTAAGAGCTTTTCTAATGTCAAGTATCATTTCCTTAGACCATGAGATTGTGCAACTCCCGGATACCGTAGGAATGCTTTGGGTGTACCAAACGTCACAACGTAACTGGGTGGCTATAAAGGTGCACTACAGGTATCTCCGAAAGTGTCTGTTGGGTTGGCACGAATCGAGACTGGGATTTGTCACTCCGTGTAAACGGAGAGGTATCTCTGGGCCCACTCGGTAGGACATCATCATTATGTGCACAATGTGACCAAGGAGTTGATCACGAGATGATGTGTTACGGAACGAGTAAAGAGACTTGCCGGTAACGAGATTGAACAAGGTATCAGGATACCGACGATCGAATCTCGGGCAAGTAACATACCGATTGACAAAGGGAATTGTATATGGGATTGATTGAATCCCCGACATCATGGTTCATCCGATGAGATCATCGTGGAACATGTGGGAGCCAACACGGGTATCCAGATCCCGCTGTTGGTTATTGACCGGAGAACGTCTCGGTCATGTCTGCATGGTTCCCGAACCCGTAGGGTCTACACACTTAAGGTTCGATGACGCTAGGGTTATAGGGAATAGATATACGTGGTTACCGAATGTTGTTCGGAGTCCCGGATGAGATCCCGGACGTCACGAGGAGGATCCCGGATGAAAAGTTTCGGGTGCTATCGGTAACGTACCAGGACCACCGGGAGGGTCCCGGGGGTCCACCAGGTGGGGCCACCGGCCCCAGAGGGCTGCGTGGGCCAAGTGTGGGAAGGGACCAGCCCCTAGGTGGGCTGGTGCGCCTCCCACAAGGGGCCCAGGGCGCAAGAAGGGGGAAGGGGGAAACCCTAGGCTCAGATGGGCCTAAGGCCCACCTAGTGGTGCGCCCCCCCCTCTCTCCCCCTTTGGCCGCCCCCTTAGATGGATCTAGGGCTGGCCGCACCCCTTGGGGGGGAAACCTTAGATGGGGGCGCAGCCCCTCCCCCTCCCCTATATATAGTGGGGGTTTTGGGGCTGCCAAGGACATGAGAACATCTCTCTCTTGGCGCAACCCTACCCCTCTCCCTCCTCGTCTCTCGCAGTGCGTGGCGAAGCCCTGCTGGAGTGCCACACTCCTCCATCACCACCATGCCGTCGTGCTGCTGCTGGACGGAGTCTTCCCCAACCTCTCCCTCTCTCCTTGCTGGATCAAGGCGTGGGAGACGTCACCGGGCTGCACGTGTGTTGAACGCGGAGGCGCCGTGGTTCGGCGCTTAGATCGGAATCAACCGCGATCTGAATCGCTACGAGTACAACTCCTTCATCCGCGTTCTTGCAACGCTTCCGCATCGCGATCTACAAGGGTATGTAGATGCACTCCCCTTACCCTCGTTGCTAGATTACTCCATAGATTGATCTTGGTGATGCGTAGAAAATTTTGAATTTCCGCTACGTTCAGCAACAGTGGCATCATGAGCTAGGTCTATGCGTAATTTCTATGCACGAGTAGAACACAAAGTAGTTGTGGACGTCGATTTTGTCAGTTTACTTGCCGTTACTAGTCTTATCTTGATTCGGCGGCATCGTGGGATGAAGCGGCCCGGACCGACCTTACACGTACACTTACGTGAGACAGGTTCCACCGACTGACATGCACTAGTTGCATAAGGTGGCTAGCGGGTGTCTGTCTCTCCCACTTTAGTCGGATCGGATTCGATGAAAAGGGTCCTTATGAAGGGTAAATAGAAATTGGCATATCACGTTGTGGCTTTTGCGTAGGTAAGAAACGTTCTTGCTAGAATCCCATAGCAGCCACGTAAAACATGCAACAACAATTAGAGGACGTCTAACTTGTTTTTGCAGGGTATGCTATGTGATGTGATATGGCCCAAAGGATGTGATGAATGATATATGTGATGTATGAGATGGATCATGTTCTTGTAATAGGAATCACGACTTGCATGTCGATGAGTATGACAACCGGCAGGAGCCATAGGAGTTGTCTTAATTTATTGTATGACCTGCGAGTCAATGAAAACGCCATGTAATTACTTTACTTTATTGCTAACCGTTAGCCATAGTAGTAGAAGTAATAGTTGGCGAGACAACTTCATGAAGACACGATGATGGAGATCATGATGATGGAGATCATGGTGTCATGCCGGTGACGAAGGTGATCATGCCGCGCCTCGAAGATGGAGATCAAAGGCGCAAGATGATATTGGCCATATCACGTCACTTTATGATTTGCATGTGATGTTTGTCATGTTTACATCTTATTTGCTTAGAACGACGGTAGCATAAATAAGATGATCCCTCACTAAAATTTCAAGAGACGTGTTCCCCCTAACTGTGCACCGTTGCGAAGGTTCGCTGTTTCGAAGCACCACGTGATGATCGGGTGTGATAGATTCTAACGTTCGAATACAACGGGTGTTGACGAGCCTAGCATGTACAGACATGGCCTTGGAACACAAGCAAAACACTTAGGTTGACTTGACGAGCCTAGCATGTACAGACATGGCCTCGGAACACAATAGACCGAAAGGTCGAACATGAGTCGTATAGTAGATACGATCAACATGGAGGTGTTCACCGATGATGACTAGTCCATCTCACGTGATGATCGGACACGGCCTAGTTTGACTCGGATCATGTATCACTTAGATGACTAGAGGGATGTCTATCTAAGTGGGAGTTCATTAAATAATTAGATGAACTTAGTTATCATGAACATAGTCAAAAGGTCTTTGCAAATTATGTCGTAGCTTACGCTTTAGTTCTACTAAGATATGTTCCTAGGGAAAATTTAGTTGAAAGTTGATAGTAGCAATTATGCGGAATGGGTCCGTAAACTGAGGATTGTCCTCATTGCTGCACAGAAGGCTTATGTCCTTAATGCACCGCTCGGTGTGCTGAACCTCGAGCGTCGTTTGTGGATGTTGCGAACATCTGACATACACGTTTTGATGACTACGTGATAGTTCAGTGTGTAATGTTAAACGGTTTAGAATTGAGGCACCGAAGACATTTTTGAAACGTCGTGGAACATATGAGATGTTCCAAGAGCTGAAATTGGGATTTTAGGCTCGTGCCCACGTCGAGAGGTGTGAGACCTCCAACAAGTTTCTTAAGCCTACAAACTAAGGGAGAAAAGCTCAATCGTTGAGCGTGTGCTCAGATTATCTGAGTACCACAATCGCTTGAATCGAGTGGGAGTTAATCTTCCAGATGAGATAGTGATGGTTCTCCATAGTCACTGCCACCAAGCTATTAGAGCTTCGTGATGAACTATAACATATCAGGGATAGATATGATGATCCTTGAGCTATTCGCGATGTATGACACCGTAAAAGTAGAAATCAAATAGGAGCATCAATTGTTGATGGTTAGTAAAACCACTAGTTTCAAGAAGGGCAAGGGCAAAAGGGATACTTCATGAAACGGCAAATCATTTGCTGCTCTAGTGAAGAATCCCAAGGTTGAACCCAAACCCGAGACTAAGTGCTTCTGTAATGAGGGAAACGGTCACTGAAGCAGAACTACCCTAGATACTTGGCAGATGAGAAGGCAGGCAAGGTCAACAAAAGTATATTGGATATACATTATATGAATGTGTACTTTACTAGTACTCCTAGTAGCACCAGGGTATTAGATACCGGTTCGGTTGCTAAGTGTTAGTAACTCGAAATAAAAGCTGCGGAATAAACGGAGACTAGACAAAAGGTGAGATGACGATATGTTGGAAGTGTTTCCAAGGTTGATGTGATCAAGCATCGCATGCTCCCTCTACCATCGAGATTGGTGTTAAACCTAAATAATTGTTATTTGGTGCTTGCGTTGAGCATAAACATGATTGGATTATGTTTATCACAATACGGTTATTCATTTAAGGAGAATAATGGTTACTCTGTTTATTTGAATAATACCTTCAATGGTCTTGCACCTAAAAATAAATGGTTTATTGAATCTCGATCGTAGTGATACACATGTTCATGCCAAAAGATATACGATAGTAATGATAGTACCACATACTTGTGGCACTGCCATTTGAGTCATATTGGTATAAAACGCATGAAGAAGCTCCATGTTGATGGATCTTTGGACTCACTCATTTTTGAAAAGATTGAGACATGCGAACCATGTCTATTGGTATATATGCATGAAGAAACTCCATGCAGATGGATCGTTTGGACTCGTTTGATTTTGAATCACTTGAGACATGCAAATCATACCACATGGGCAAGATGACTGAAAGGCCTCGTTTTCGGTAAGATGAACAAGAGAGCAACTTGTTGGAAGTAATACATTTGATGTGTGCAGTCCAATGAGTGCTGAGGCATGCAGTGGATATCGTTATGTTCTTACTTCATAGATGATTTGAGTAGATGCTGAGTGTATTTACTTGATGAAACACAAGTCTGAATTATTGAAAGGTTCAAGTAATTTCAGAGTGAAGTTGAAGATCGTCGTGACAAGAGGATAAAATGTCTGTGATATGATCATAGAGATGAGTATCTGAGTTACGAGTTTGGCACACAATTAAGACATTGTGGAAATTGTTTCACGACTAATACCGCCTGGAACACCACAGTGTGATGGTGTGTCTGAACATCATAACTGCACCCTATTGGATATGGTGCATACCATGATGTCTCTTATCGAATTACCACTATCGTTTATGGGTTAGGCATTAGAGACAACCGCATTCACTTTAAAAGGGGCACCACACAATTCCGTTGAGACGACACCGTTTAGAGAAACCTAAGTTGTCATTTCTTAAAAGTTTGGGGCTGCGATGCTTATGTGAAAAAGTTTCAGGCTAATAAGCTCGAACCCAAAGCGGATAAATGCATCTTCATAGAATACCCAAAACAGTTGGGTATACCTCCTGTTTCAGATCTGGAAGTAAACAGGTCCTTTCTCGAGGAAAAGTTTCTCTCGAAAGAATTGAGTGGGAGGATGGTGGAGACTTGATGAGGTTATTGAACCATGGCTTCAACTAGTGTGTAGCAGGGCACAGGAAGTTGTTCCTGTGGCACCTACACCAATTGAAGTGGAAGCTTATGATAGTGATCATGAAACTTCGGATCAAGTCACTACCAAACCTCGTAGGACAACGAGGATGCGTACTACTTCAGAATGGTACGTAATCCTGTCTTGGAAGTCATGTTGCTAGACAACAATGAACCTACGAGCTATGGAGAAGCGATGGTGGGCCCGGATTCCGACAAATGGCTCGAGGCCATGAAATCCGAGAGAGGATCCATGTATAAAAGCAAAGTATAGACTTTGGAAGAAATACTTGATAGTCGTAAGGCTATTGGGTGCAGATGGATTTTGAAAGGAAGACAGACAATGATGGTAAGTGTCACCATTAAGAAAGCTCGGCTTGTCGTTAAGATGTTTTCCGACAAGTTCAAGGAGTTGACTACGATGAGACTTTCTCACTCGTAGTGATGCTAAGAGTCTGTTGGAATTGTATTAGCAGTTACTGCATTATTTATGACATCTTGCAGATAGGATGTCAAAACATTGTTTCCTCGACGATTTTCTAGAGGAAAGGTTGTATGTGATACAACCAGAAGGTTTTGTCAATCCTGAAAGATGCTAACAAGTATGCAATGATCCAGCAATCCTTCTAAGGAGTGGAGTAAGCATCTCGGAGTTGGAATGTACGCTTTGATGAGATGATCAAAGATTTTGGGTTTATACAAAGTTTGTTAGAAACTTGTATTTACAATAAAGTGAGTGGGAGCGCTACAACATTTCTGATAAGTATATGTGAATGACATATTGTTGATCCGAAATGATGTAGAATTTCTGGAAAGCATAAAGGGTTGTTTGAAAGGAGTTTTTCAAAGGAAGACCTGGATAAAGCTGCTTGCATATTGGGCATCAAGATCTATAGAGATAGATCTAGACGCCTGATGATACTTTCAAAGAACGCACACCTTGACATGATTTTGAAAGAGTTCAAAATAGATCAGCAAAGAAGGAGTTCTTGGCTGTGTTACAAGGTGTGAGTATTGAGTAAGACTCAAGACCTGACCATAGCAGAAGAGAGAGAAAGGACGAAGGTCGTCTCCTATGCTTTAGACGTAGGCTCTATAGTATGCTATGCTGTGTACCGCACATGAAGTGTGCCTTGCCATGAGTTGGTCAAGGGGTACATGTTGGGTAACGTAGTAATTTCAAAAAAATTCCTACGCACACGCAAGATCATGATGATGCATAGCAACGAGAGGGGAGAGTGTTGTCCACGTACCCTTGTAGACCGACAGCGGAAGCGTTATCACAACGCGGTTGATGTAGTCGTACGTCTTCACGATCCGACCGATCAAGTACCGAACGTATGGCACCTCCGAGTTCTACACACGTTCAGCTCGATGACGTCCCTCGAACTCCGATCCAGCCGAGTGTTGAGGGAGAGTTTCGTCAGCACGACGGCGTGGTGACAATGATGATGTTCCACCGACGCAGGGCTTCGCCTAAGCTCCGCAACGGAATTTATCGAGGTGTAATATGGTGGAAGGGGGCACCGCACACGGCTAAGAGATCTCAAGGATTAATTGTTGTGTCTCTGCGGTGCCCCCTGCCCCCGTATATAAAGGAGCAAGGGAGGAGGAGGCCGGCCCTAGGAGGGGGCGCGCCAAGTGTGGAGTCCTTCTAGGACTCCCTAGTCCTAGTAGGATTCCACCTCCCATATGAAATAGGAAAAGAGGAAGGGAAAAGGAGAAGGAAGGAAGGGGGCGCCCCCCTTCCCTAGTCCAATTCGGACCAGACCAAGGGGAGGGGTGCGGCCACCCTTGAGGCTCTTTTCCTTCTTTCCCGTATGGCCCAATAAGGCCCAATACGTATTCCCGTAACTCTCCGGTACTCCGAAAAATATCCGAATCACTCGGAACCTTTCCGAAGTCCAAATATAGTCGTCCAATATATCGATTTTTACGTCTCGACCATTTCGAGACTCCTCGTCATATCCCAGATCTCATCCGGGACTCCGAACTCCTTCGGTACATCAAAACTCAATAAAACTGTCATCGTAACGTTAAGCGTGCGGACCCTACGGGTTCGAGAACTATGTAGACATGACCGAGACACGTCTCCGGTCAATAACCAATAGCGGGACCTGGATGCCCATATTGGCTCCCACATATTCTACGAAGATCTTTATCGGTCAGACCGCATAACAGCATACGTTGTTCCCTTTGTCACCGGTATGTTACTTGCCCGAGATTTGATCGTCGGTATCTCGATACCTAATTCAATCTCGTTACCGGCAAGTCTCTTTACTCGTTCCGTAACACATCATCCCGCAACTAACTCATTAGTCACAATGCTTGCAAGGCTTATAGTGATGTGCATTACCGAGTGGGCCCAGAGATACCTCTCCGACAATCGGAGTGACAAATCCTAATCTCGAAATACGCCAACCCAACAAGTACCTTTGGAGACACCTGTAGAGCACCTTTATAATCACCCATTTACGTTGTGACGTTTGGTAGCACACAAAGTGTTCCTCCGGTAAACGGGAGTTGCATAATCTCATAGTCATAGGAACATGTATAAGTCATGAAGAAAGCAATAGCAACATACTAAACGATCGGGTGCTAAGCTAACGGAATGGGTCAAGTCAATCACGTCATTCTCCTAATGAGGTGATCCCGTTAATCAAATGACAACTCATGTCTATGGCTAGGAAACATAACCATCTTTGATTAACGAGCTAGTCAAGTAGAGGCATACTAGTGACACTCTGTTTGTCTATGTATTCACACATGTATTATGTTTCCGGTTAATACAATTCTAGCATGAATAATAAACATTTATCATGATATAAGGAAATATATAATACTTTATTATTGCCTCTAGGGCATATTTCCTTCAATCTCCCACTTGCACTAGAGTCAATAATCTAGTTCACATCGCCATGTGATTTAACATCAATAATTCACATCACCATGTGATTAACACCCATAGTTCACATCTCTATGTGACCAACACTCAAAGGGTTTACTAGAGTCAATAATCTAGTTCACATCGCTATGTGATTAACACCCATAGTTCACATCTCTATGTGACCAACACTCAAAGGGTTTACTAGAGTCAATAATCTAGTTCACATCGCTATGTGATTAACACCCAAAGAGTACTAAGGTGTGATTATGTTTTGATTGTGAGATAATTTTAGTCAACGGGTCTGTCACATTCAGATCCGTAAGTATTTTGCAAATATCTATGTCTACAATGCTCTTCACGGAGCTACTCTAGCTAATTGCTCCCACTTTCAATATGTATCTAGACCGAGACTTAGAGTCATCTAGATTTAGTGTCAAAACTTGCATCGACGTAACCCTTTACGACGAACCTTTTGTCACTTCCATAATCGAGAAACATATCCTTATTCCACTAAGGATAACTTTGACCGCTGTCCAGTGATCTACTCCTAGATCACTATTGTACTCCCTTGCCAAAATCAGTGTAGGGTATACAATAGATCTGGTACACAGCATGGCATACTTTATAGAACCTATGGCCAAGGCATAGGGAATGACTTTCATTCTCTTTCTATCTTCTGCCATGGTCGGGCTTTGAGTCTTACTCAATTTCACACCTTGTAACACAGGCAAGAACTCTTTCTTTGACTGTTCTATTTTGAACTACTTCAAAATCTTGTTAAGGTATGTACTCATTGAAAAAAAACTTATCAAGCGTCTTGATCTATCTCTATAGATCTTGATGCTCAATATGTAAGCAGCTTCACCGAGGTCTTTCTTTGAAAAACTCCTTTCAAACACTCCTTTATGCTTTGCAGAATAATTCTACATTATTTCTGATTAACAATATGTCATTCACATATACTTATCAGAAATGCTGTAGTGCTCCCACTCACTTTCTTGTAAATACAGGCTTCACCGCAAGTCTGTATACAACTATATGCTTTGATCAACTTATCAAAGCGTATATTCCAACTCCGAGATGCTTGCACCAGTCCATTGATGGATCGCTGGAGCTTGCATATTTTGTTAGCACCTTTAGGATTGACAAAACCTTCTGGTTGCATCATATACAACTCTTCTTTAATAAATCCATTAAGGAATGCAATTTTGTTTATCCATTTGCCATATTTCATAAAATGCGGCAATTGCTAACATGATTCAGACAGATTTAAGCATAGATACGAGTGAGAAACTCTCATCGTAGTCAACACCTTGAACTTGTCGAAAACCTTTTTGCGACAATTCTAGCTTTGTAGATAGTAACGCTACTATCAGCGTCCGTCTTCCTCTTGAAGATCCATTTTAATCTCAATGGCTCGCCAATCATTGGGCAAGTCAATCAAAGTCCATACTTTGTTCTCATACATGGATCTCATCTCAGATTTCATGGCCTCAAGTCATTTTGCGGAATCTGGGCTCACCATCGCTTCTTCATAGTTCGTAGGTTCGTCATGGTCTAGTAACATAACCTCCAGAATAGGATTACCGTACCACTCTGGTGCGGATCTTACTCTGGTTTACCTACGAGGTTTGGTAGTAACTTGATCTGAAGTTTACATGATCATCATCATTAACTTCCTCACTAATTGGTGTAGGAGTCACATGAACAGATTTCTGTGATGAACTACTTTCCAATAAGGAAGCAGGTACAGTTACCTCATCAAGTTCTACTTTCCTCCCACTCACTTCTTTCGAGAGAAACTCCTTCTCTAGAAAGGATCCATCTTTAGCAACGAATGTCTTGCCTTCGGATCAGTGATAGAAGGTGTACCCAACTGTCTCCTTTGGGTATCCTATGAAGACACATTTCTCCGATTTGGGTTTTGATCTTATCAGGATGAAACTTTTTCACATAAGCATCGCAACCCCAAAATTTTAAGAAACGGCAACTTTGGTTTCTTGCTAAACCTCAGTTCATAAGGCGTCGTCTCAACGGATTTTGATGGTGCCCTATTTAACGTGAATGCAGCTGTCTCTAATGCATAACCCCAAAATTGATAGTGATAGATCGGTAAGATACATCATATATCGCACCATATCTAATAAAGTACGATTACGACATTCGGACACACCATTACACCGTGGTGTTTCAGGTGGCGTGAGTAGTGAAACTATTTCACATTGTTTTAACTGAAGGCCAAACTCGTAACTCAAATACTCTTCTCTACGATTAGATCGTAGAAACTTTATTTTTCTTGTTACGATGATTTTCCACTTCACTCTGAAATTATATGAACTTTTCAAATGTTTCAGACTTATGTTTCATTAAGTAGATATACCCATATCTGCTCAAATCATATGTGAAGGTCAGAAAATAATGATACCTGCTACAAGCCTCAATATTCATCGGACCACATACATCTGTATGTATGATTTCCAACAAATCTATTGCTCTCTCCATAGTTCCGGAGAACGGCGTTTTAGTCATCTTGCCCATGAGGCACGGTTCGCAAGTATCAAGTGATTCATAATCAAGTGATTCCAAAATCCCATCAGTATGGAGTTTCTTCATGCGCTTTACACCAATATGACCTAAACGGTAGTGCCACAAATAAGTTGCACTATCATTATTAACTTTGCATCTTTTGGCTTCAATATTATGATTATGTGTATCACTATGATCGAGATCCAACAAACCATTTTCGTTGGTGTGTATGACCATAGAAGGTTTTTATTCATGTAAACAGAACAACAATTGTTCTCTAACTTAAATGAATAACCGTATTGCAAAAAACATGATCAAATCATATTCATGCTCAACGCAAACACCAAATAACACTTATTTAGTTTCAACACTAATCCCGAAAGTATAGGGAGTGTGCGATGATGATCATATCAATCTTGGAACTACTTCCAACACACATCGTCACCTCGCCTTTTACTAGTCTCTGTTTATTCTGCAACTCCCGTTTTCGAGTTACTACTCTTTAGCAACTGAACCAGTATCAAATACTGAGGGGTTGCTATAAACACTAGTAAGTACACATCAATAACATGTATATCCAATATACCTTTGTTCACTTTGCCATCCTTCTTATCCACCAAATACTTGGGGCAGTTTCGCCTCCAGTGACCAGCCCTTTGCAGTAGAAGCACTTAGTCTCAGGCTTAGGTACAGACTTGGGCTTCTTCACTTGAGTAGCAACTTGCTTGCCGTTCTTTTTGAAGTTCCCCTTCTTTCCCTTTGCCCTTTTCTTGAAACTAGTGGTCTCGTCAACCATCAACACTTGATGTTTTTCTTGATTTCTACCTTCGTCGATTTCAGCATCACGAAGAGCTCGGGAATTACTTTCGTCATCCCTTGCATACTATAGTTCATCACAAAGTTCTACTAACTTGGTGATGGTGACTAGAGAATTCTGTCAATCACTATTTTATCTGGAAGATTAACTCCCACTTGATTCAAACGATTGTAGTACCCAGACAATCTGAGCACATGCTCACTAGTTGAGCGATTCTCCTCCATCTTTTAGCTATAGAACTTTTTGGAGATTTCATATCTCACAACTCGGGTATTTGCTTGAAATATTAACTTCAACTCCTGGAACATCTCATATGGTCCATGACGTTCAAAACGTCTTTGAAGTCCCGATTCTAAGCCGTTAAGCATGGTGCACTAAACTATCAAGTAGTCATCATATTGAGCTAGCCAAACGTTCATAACGTCTGCATCTGCTCCTGCAATAGGTCTGTCACCTAGCGGTGCATCAAGGACATAATTTTTCTGCGCAGCAATGAGGATAATCCTCAGATCACGGATCCAATCTGCATCTTTGCTACTAACATCTTTCAACATAATTTTTCTCTAGGAACATATCAAAAATAAACACAGGGAAGCAACAACGCGAGCTATTGATCTACAACATAATTTGCAAAATACTATCAGGACTAAGTTCATGATAAATTTAAGTTCAATTAATCATATTACTTAAGAACTCCCACTTAGATAGACATCCCTCTAATCCTCTAAGTGATCACGTGATCCATATCAACTAAACCATGTCCGATCATCACGTGAGATGGAGTAGTTTTAATGGTGAACATCACTATGTTGATCATATCTACTATATGATTCATGCTCGACCTTTCGGTCTCCGTGTTCCGAGGCCATATCTGTTATATGCTAGGCTCGTCAAGTTTAACCTGAGTATTCCGCGTGTGCAACTGTTTTGCACCCGTTGTATTTGAACGTAGAGCCTATCACACCCGATCATCACGTGGTGTCTCAGCACGAAGAACTTTCGCAACGGTGCATACTCAGGGAGAACACTTATACTTTGATAATTTAGTGAAGGATCGTCTTATAATGCTACCGTCAAACAAAGCAAGATAAGATGCATAAAGGATTAACATCACATGCAATCAATATAAGTGATATGATATGGCCATCATCATCTTGTGCTTGTGATCTCCATCTCCGAAGCACCGTGCTTGTGATCTCCATCTCCGAAGCACCGTCATGATCACCATCGTCACCGGTGCGACACCTTGATCTCCATCGTAGCATCATTGTCGTCTCGTCAATCTTATGCTTCTACGACTATCGCTACCGCTTAGTGATAAAGTAAAGCATTACATGGCGATTGCATTGCATACAATAAAACGACAACCATATGGCTCCTGCCAATTGCCGATAACTCGGTTACAAAACATGATCATCTCATACAACAAATTATATCACATCATGTCTTGACCATATCACATCACAACATGCCCTGCAAAAACAAGTTAGACGTCCTCTACTTTGTTGTTGCAAGTTTTACGTGCTTGCTACGGGCTTAGCAAGAACCGTTCTTACCTACGCATCAAAACCACAACGATAGTTTGTCAAGTTGGTGCTGTTTTAACCTTCGCAAGGACCGGGCGTAGCCACACTCGGTTCAACTAAAGTGAGAGAGACAGACACCCGCCAGTCACCTTTAAGCAACGAGTGCTCGCAACGGTGAAACCAGTCTCGCGTAAGCGTACGCGTAATGTCGGTCCGGGCCGCTTCATCTCACAATACCGCTGAACCAAAATATGACATGCTGGTAAGCAGTATGACTTATATCGCCCACAACTCACTTGTGTTCTACTCGTGCATAGCATCACCGCATAAAACCAGGCTCGGATGCCACTGTTGGGTAACGTAGTAATTTCAAAAAAATTCCTACGCACACGCAAGATCATGGTGATGCATAGCAACGAGAGGTGAGAGTGTTGTCCACGTACCCTCGTAGACCGAGAGCGGAAGCGTTATCACAACGCGGTTGATGTAGTCGTACGTCTTCACGATCCGACCGATCAAGTACCGAACGTACGGCACCTCCGAGTTCTACACACGTTCAGCTCGATGACGTCCCTCGAACTCCGATCCAGCCGAGTGTTGAGGGAGAGTTTCGTCAGCACGACGGCGTGGTGACAATGATGATGTTCCACCGATGCAGGGCTTCGCCTAAGCTCCGCAACGGTGTTTATCGAGGTGTAATATGGTGGAGGGGGGCACCGCACACGGCTAAGAGATCTCAAGGATCAATTGTTGTGTCTCTGGGGTGCCAACTGCCCCCGTATATAAAGGAGCAAGGGAGGAGGAGGCCGGCCCTAGGAGGGGGCGCGCCAAGTGTGGAGTCCTAATAGGACTCCCTAGTCCTAGTAGGATTCCACCTCCCATATGGAATAGGAAAAGAGGAAGGGCAAAGGAGAAGGAAGGAAGGGGGCGCCCCCCTTCCCTAGTCCAATTCGGACCAGACCAAGGGGAGGGGTGCGGCCACCCTTGAGGCTCTTTTCCTTCTTTCCCGTATGGCCCAATAAGGCCCAATACGTATTCCCGTAACTCTCCGGTACTCCGAAAAATACCCGAATCACTCAGAACCTTTCCGAAGTCCAAATATAGTCGTCCAATATATCGATTTTTACGTCTCGACCATTTCGAGACTCCTCGTCATATCCCCGATCTTATCCGGGACTCCGAACTCCTTCGGTACATCAAAACTCAATAAAACTGTCATCGTAACGTTAAGCGTGCGGACCCTACGGGTTCGAGAACTATGTAGATATGACCAAGACACGTCTGCGGTCAATAACCAATAGCGGGACCTGGATGCCCATATTGGCTCCCACATATTCTACGAAGATCTTTATCGGTCAGACCGCATAACAACATACGTTGTTCCCTTTGTCACCGGTATGTTACTTGCCCGAGATTTGATCGTCGGTATCTCGATACCTAGTTCAATCTCGTTACCGGCAAGTATCTTTACTCGTTCCGTTACACATCATCCCGCAACTAACTCATTAGTCACAATGCTTGCAAGGCTTATAGTGATGTGCATTACCGAGTGGGCCCAGAGATACCTCTCCGACAATCGGAGTGACAAATCCTAATCTCGAAATACGCCAACCCAACAAGTACCTTTGGAGACACCTGTAGAGCACCTTTATAATCACCCATTTACGTTGTGACATTTGGTAGCACACAAAGTGTTCCTCCGGTAAACGGGGGTTGCATAATCTCATAGTCATAGGAACATGTATAAGTCATGAAGAAAGCAATAGCAACATACTAAACGATCGGGTGCTAAGCTAACGGAATGGGTCAAGTCAATCACGTCATTCTCCTAATGAGGTGATCCCGTTAATCAAATGACAACTCATGTCTATGGCTAGGAAACATAACCATCTTTGATTAACGAGCTAGTCAAGTAGAGGCATACTAGTGATACTCTGTTTGTCTATGTATTCACACATGTATTATGTTTCCGGTTAATACAATTCTAGCATGAATAATAAACATTTATCATGATATAAGGAAATATATAATACTTTATTATTGCCTCTAGGGCATATTTCCTTCAGTACAATAGTGATCCGGGAATGGATCACATGACAGCGGTCGAACTTACCCTTAGTATCTAGTGGACTAAGGAATTTTCTCGATTATGGAGGTGAAAAGGAGTTCGTCGTAAAGAGTTACGTCGATGCGAACTTTGACACTAATCCGGATGACTCTGAGTAGTAAACCGGATTCATATAGTAGAGCAGTTATTTGAAATGGCTCCAAGTAGCGCGTGGTAGCATCCACAAGATGACATAGATATTCGTAAAGCACACACGGATCTGAAAGGTTCAGACCCGTTGACTAATAACCTCTCTCACAAACATAACATGATCAAACCAGAACTCATTGAGTGTTAATCACATAGTGATGTGAACTAGATTGTTGACTCTAGTAAACTCTTTAGATGCTGGTCACATGGTGATGTGACCTGTGAGTGTTAATCACATGGTGATGTGAACTAGATTATTGACTCTAGTGCAAGTGGGAGACTGTTGGAAATATGCCCTAGAGGCAATAATAAATTGGTTATTATTATATTTCCTTGTTCATGATAATCGTTTATTATCCATGCTAGAATTGTATTGATAGGAAACTCAGATACATGTGTGGATACATAGACAACACCATGTCCCTAGTAAGCCTCTAATTGACTAGCTCGTTAATCAATAGATGGTTACGGTTTCCTGACCATGGACATTGGATGTCGTTGATAACGGGATCACATCATTAGGAGAATGATGTGATGGACAAGACCCAATCCTAAGCCTAGCACAAGATCGTGTAGTTCGTTTGCTAAGAGCTTTTCTAATGTCAAGTATCATTTCCTTAGACCATGAGATTGTGCAACTCCCGGATACCGTAGGAATGCTTTGGGTGTACCAAACGTCACAACGTAACTGGGTGGCTATAAAGGTGCACTACAGGTATCTCCGAAAGTGTCTGTTGGGTTGGCACGAATCGAGACTGGGATTTGTCACTCCGTGTAAACGGAGAGGTATCTCTGGGCCCATTCGGTAGGACATCATCATTATGTGCACAATGTGACCAAGGAGTTGATCACGGGATGATGTGTTACGGAACGAGTAAAGAGACTTGCCAGTAACGAGATTGAACAAGGTATCAGGATACCGACGATCGAATCTCGGGCAAGTAATATACCGATTGACAAAGGGAATTGTATATGGGATTGATTGAATCCCCGACATCGTGGTTCATCCGATGAGATCATCGTGGAACATGTGGGAGCCAACATGGGTATCCAGATCCCGCTGTTGGTTATTGACCGGAGAACGTCTCGGTCATGTCTGCATGGTTCCCGAACCCGTAGGGTCTACACACTTAAGGTTCGATGACGCTAGGGTTATAGGGAATAGATATACGTGGTTACCGAATGTTGTTCGGAGTCCCGGATGAGATCCCGGACGTCACGAGGAGTTCCGGAATGGTCCGGAGGTAAAGATTTATATATGGGAAGTCCTGTTTTGGTCACCGGAAAAGTTTCGGGTGCTATCGGTAACGTATCGGGACCACCGGGAGGGTCCCGGGGGTCCACCAAGTGGGGCCACCGGCCCCAGAGGGCTGCGTGGGCCAAGTGTGGGAAGGGACCAGCCCCTAGGTGGGCTGGTGCGCCTCCCACAAGGGGCCCAGGGCGCAGGAAGGGGGGAAGGGGGAAACCCTAGGCTCAGATGGGCCTAAGGCCCACCTAGTGGTGCGCCCCCCCTCTCTCCCCCTTTGGCCGCCCCCTTAGATGGATCTAGGGCTGGCCGCACCCCTTGGGGGGGAAACCCTTGATGGGGGCGCAGCCCCTCCCCCTCCCCTATATATAGTGGGGGTTTTGGGGCTGCCAAGGACATGAGAACATCTCTCTCTTGGCGCAGCCCTACCCCTCTCCCTCCTCGTCTCTCGCAGTGCTTGGCGAAGCCCTGCTGGAGTGCCACACTCCTCCATCACCACCATGCCGTCGTGCTGCTGCTGGACGGAGTCTTCCCCAACCTCTCCCTCTCTCCTTGCTGGATCAAGGCGTGGGAGACGTCACCGGGCTGCACGTGTGTTGAACGCGGAGGCACCGTGGTTCGGCGCTTAGATCGGAATCAACCATGATCTGAATCGCTACGAGTACAACTCCTTCATCCGCGTTCTTGCAACGCTTCCGCATCGCGATCTACAAGGGTATGTAGATGCACTCCCCTTCACCTCGTTGCTAGATTACTCCATAGATTGATCTTGGTGATGCGTAGAAAATTTTGAATTTCCGCTACGTTCACCAACATCTACTTGAAGTAGCTTGGGTTAGGATTGGGAAAATTCCTCTGAACAAACATAATGATAAATCTGTTGCTTACGTTGGTGGTCTGGTTGGAGTCACTCTGGAAGTTGACTTGGCCTCGTTAAACCGTCCAACCTCAGTTAGAGCTAAAATTGGTTGTAGATTTGTAGATCAGCTTCCTGCCTCAGCTGAGGGAATGTTGGGGGGACGTTTTTATAAATTCACCTATGAGGTGGAAGAGGTGCTAGTGAGAAATCCTGTGGAGGAAGACAATGCAGCTACTGTTCAGATTGATAATGTGAACAAAATTGATCAAACACCAAAACGCAAGCGGGCTGATCATGATCTGGCCGATGGACAGCTTGATGATCCTGTCTTTGAAAAGCTTGGCGCCTCATTCCGTGGTGGCAAAACCTGTTGTTTGATACCACAGGAGAATGAGGAGTCGTCATCTTCTGAGAGTGATGACAACTCTCTTCTAATTGAATCCATGGTTAGGGACCATGAGGAATTGGGGCAAAAAGAACAACAGGATACCTCTGGCTGGCTGGTTCCTGCGACCACTACTGTGGGGCATGCTCCTATTGAGTATGGCACCTCAATACAAAACGTGCAGGTGAATACAGTTCCTGTTACTCAGTACATTTTATCATATGCAGAGGTTGTAATGCACTCTTCTCAGGTCATGGAACTGGAAGGGGAGGTGGATCCTGAGATGAAGATCTCGAAGGACTATGTGGTACAACTCCCTCCCTCTGATTGTAGTGATGAAATGATTCTCACTCCTCCACTAGCTCCTGAAGATTTGCCCAGACTCAGCAAGCATAATGTTCGGGGGATGCAGGAACATGTGATGGCCAAAGCTGAGAAGTTAGCAAGCAAGAAAAACTTGGAAGGTAACTCTCATAATGCTCATAAGAATTCTTTTGCCGTCTTATCTGATGCTGAATTAATTAGTAGGATATATGATATGGGAGTTGCTATTCCTGATAATGACTTTGCTTGTATTGATGTACTGAGAGAGCTTGAGCAAGTTAGAAGGAATTTAGAAGAGAAAGTAAACACTGTTAATTTAGATCAGAGTTGTGAGGATGACATTTTTGTGACTAATGGAATGGGGAAGATGGCTCCTGTGAACCTTACCTGGCTGGACCAGGATGAGGTCGTCCATGATAAGATGGCATCTGGTAAACCCAGAAAGAAAACTCCTAAGAAACCTACTGTCAAGCTCTCTAGACCTGTGACTAGAAGCCAGAAAAAAGTTTCGGATACAGGGGTGATGTGTTGTAGTCCTGCCACACCTCCTGGTGGGGCTACTAAGACCAAATTTAATAAAAAACGTTCCAGATGAGAGGGCTCATCTGGAACTACAGAGGGGTGGGCAAGAAAGGGATGGCCACCTGCCTCTCTGATCTTATTAGTGACTATTCCCTAGATTTCCTGGGTCTACAAGAGACCATGAAAAAAGATTTCTTCCCTAAATGCTTGAGGAGAATTGACCCCTTTAACCTTTTCAAATGGAACTGGGTTCCTTCTGAGGGCAAGTCTGGAGGTATCCTGTGTGGAGTTAGACAAGACACTTTGGAGGTGGTCGCCTGTAACAAAGGCAAGTACATCCTGCAGGTGGTTGTCTTTGATAAGAAGAATAAAACTAATTGGGGGTTGTTGGTAGTTTATGGCTCTGCACATGAAGAACATAAAGAAGATTTCTTGCTGGAGCTTGCTAATATGTGTAATGGCATGCAGATCCCTTATATTGTTGGCGGGGATTTTAACATTCTCAGGCACCCTGGTGAAAAAAATAAAAAGATGACTAGCCATAAATCCACGGATCTGTTTTATTCTATTATCAACACCCTAGCTCTTAGAGAGATTCATATTAATGGGGGCAAGTATACTTGGACGAACAATCAAACACACCCTACATTGGAAAAGTTGGACCGTGTTTTGATGTCTGAGGAATGGGAGGACTTGTTTCCCCTGGTCTCTATTAGGAAGTTGGTCCGTGAGATTTCGGATCATAATCCCTTGCTGCTTGCTACTGGGGAAGAGGGACGTGAGGCGCCCAAACCCCGTGAATTTCGTTTTGACCTCTCTTGGATCAAGGACGAGCGATTCCTGCCTTTAGTTGGTAAAATTTGGGCTCGAGGTGTCTTCTCTAAAGACCCCATTGATGTCCTAAATATTAAGCTGAAGAGATTCAAAACCTATTTTAAGGGGTGGGGTTCGGATAAGTTCGGCCATAATAAGAGATTGAAAGAGGAGCTTAGGTTGGAATTAGCCATTCTGGAAGAACTTGAGGAGGATGGGCCCCTTATTCCCGAGTTGTACAGTAGGAAAATTGATATTAGCTTTGAGCTCCATGAGATTTTGGTGAATGAAGAGATTTACTGGCTTCAACAATCACATGAGCGATGGTTGCTTAAGGGTGATCTTAATACAGACTATTTTCACAAGATTGCTAATGGGCGTAAACACAAAAATACTATACACTCTCTTAAAGCTGGTGAGGTGGAGATAGAGGGCACAGATAACCTGATTGCCCATGCTACTGATTTCTATAAAGAACTTTTCGGCCCAGCTCGGGGCAATCAATTTCATTTGGACCCTGATACTTGGTCTGATGGCAAAAAGTTGAATGAGGAAGATAATAGAGATCTGTGTCGGGAGTTCACTGAAACTGAAGTTAGAGAAGCTCTCTTCTCCATGGCCACCAATAGAGCACCTGGGCCAGATAATATACCAGTTGAATTTTATCAGATATGTTGGGAGATAGTGAAGGATGATATCATGTCCTTGTTTAGGCACTTCCATAATGGGACGCTTGATGTACAACGTCTTAATTATGGGGTGATCACTTTACTGCCCAAAGTATCTGGAGCTGACAAAATCCAACAGTTCAGACCGATTTGTCTCCTGAGATGCCCATATAAGCTCATTACAAAGGTAACGGACCGTAGGGTGGAGGTATATGCTGATAAGTTGATCAGTCCTACTCAAAATGCGTTTATTAAAGGGAGGAATATTATGGATGGTGTGTTATCTTTGCATGAAATCCTGAACTATACTCATGTTAAAAAGAGGGTGGGCATAGTGTTGAAACTTGACTTTGAAAAAGCATATGACAAAGTTAACTAGGATTTTCTCCTGGAATGCCATAAGATGCGTGGGTTTAATGAAACCTGGTGCGGCTGGGTTAAAAAAATTCTTTATAA